>NC_068915.1:51300000-51925000 GCF_023091745.1 Budorcas taxicolor | reverse complement strand
GTCAGGAATCTGGGTGAAGTTTAGCTCAGTAGTTGTCTCTGATATCTTAAGAGTCTGTAGTTCAGCCACTGGCTGGGGTTGCAAGTACCTCAAGAGCTCTTTCTCCTAGATTTTGCTTCCAAGTGCAATCATTTGACCAGCTGCTTATAAAATGGCATGTGTATGGCCATGAAGTGAAAAGCAAGAGAGCAGGGGAGAGTCCTTAAAACAGAAGCCACAGTCTCTTTGTAATATGCTCTTGTAATTGATATCCCATTCTTTCAGCCGTATTCTATTCATTAAAAGCCAGTCAGTAAAGCCCACTTAAACTCCGGAGGAGGGCTTTAAAGAAAGGTGGGAATCTCTGGGAGCTATTTCACAGATTGCCTACTACACCCTAACCAGGATCTTATTTCTCTCTTTAAAGACACAAAATAAGTTTCTGCTCACCTGCCAGTCACTCAGTCTGTCAGGATATGTCTCCTGACTGTTATTTTGCTGGAAGTATGAACCAATAACTCTCTGGTTGCCAAATCCAGTGTTCCTTTTTAAGGCTATCTCTCAGTGAAAAGATTAATCTTATTAAGATTCTCTCCTTTCCTCTTGCAACAAATGATATGACATTATTCTAGTCTCAATTTCCTTTTAGACTCTTGCTTCTTAGCTTCCTTCATTGTCCCTTCCTCTAACTTATCTTCAAATGGTGATCTTTGCCAAATCTATTTCTTTTTGCTGTGCATTTTCTTCAGGAAAATTTGATTTTTATTCAATGTCTATCTCTTCTGATGTTTCTCAAATTTGTATTTCCATCATATGCTCTCTACTGGTATGCATGTTTTTATTTCTGATTTCTACACCTACCTTGTGACTAATCTACTCTGTATTATATAAGCAGCTCAGATTTAACCATGCTCTATATCATACAGTCAAAGCTATGGTTTTTCCAGTGGTCATGTATGGACATGAGAGTTGGACTATAAAGAAAGCTGAGCACCAAAGAATTGATGTTTTGAACTGTGATGTTGGAGAAGACTCTTGAGAGTCCCTTGGACTGCAAGGAGATCCAACCAGTCCATCCTAAAGGAGATCAGTCCTGGGTGTTCATTGGAAGCACTGATACCGAAGCTGAAACGCCAACACTTTGGCCACCAGATGTGAAGAGCTGACTCATTAGAAAAGACCCTGATGCTGGGAAAGATTGAGGGCAGGAGGAGAAGGGGGTGACAGAGGATGAGATGATTAGATGGCATCACTGACTTGGTGGACATGGGTTTGGGTAGACTCCGGCAATTGGTGATGGGCAGGGAGCCCTGGAGTGCTGGACATGAGTTTGAGCAAACTTCAGGAGATAGTGAAGGAGAAGCAAGATTGGTGTGCTGCAGTCCATGGAATTGCAAAGAGTTGAATATGACTTGACAACTGAACAACACAACATATCATATACATGATTTTGGATTACCTAGGAAACATATTAAACATAGATTTTTATTTAATAGATGCTGAGGGAGTCCAAATTTAGGATTTCTAACAAATTCTTGATTTTGGTCCTTAGAATTATCTTTGAAAAGGAAAATTCTAAATTATACTTATGTCTTATCCTCAGTAACAGCTTCTTCTTGTACTTCTTGTAATACTTGATCACTTAATGAGAGCAACATTTGTCTGTCTGTCCTACCTAATACTCAGACGATTAAACTAGAGGTTTTTTTATTCTTATCCCTTCTCTGATTTGTCACAAAATCATGTATATTTAATTTCTGTATTTTAGTTGAATCTGCCCTCTAATCTCCATTCACAGCTATTAATTACTGCCTATAGTAAAGCTTCATCTGGATTATTACAGAAAACTGCTAATCAATCCACTTGACTTTAAATATACCTTCCATCATGTTACAAAAATTATTTCCCTATATAATGTAAAGCTTACATGCTAAGTCACTTTAATAGCTTATTTTTTGACTATTCAGTTCAGTTCAGTTCAGTTGCTCAGTCGTGTCTGATTCTTTGCAACCCCCTGGACTATACCAACTCCCAGAGTTTACTCAAACTCTTGTCCACTGAGTTGGTAACCATCTGACCATCTCATCCTCTGTCGTCCACTTCTCCTACTTCCTTCAATCTTTCACAGAATCCGAGTCTTTTCCAATGAGTTGGCTCTTCGCATCAGGTGGCCAGAGTATTGGAGTTTCACCTTCAACATCACTCCTTCCAATAAATAGAATCAGGACTCATTTCCTTTAAGATGGACTGGCTGGATCTCTTTGCAGTTTAAGGGATTCTCAAGAGTCTTCTCCAACACCACAGTTCAAAAGCATCAATTCTTTGGTGCTCAGCTTCCTTTATAGTCCAACTCTCATAATGATACATGACTACTGGAAAAAATATAGCCTTGACAAGATGGACCTTTGGTGGCAATGTAGTGTCTTCGCTTTCTAATATGTTGTCGTGTTGGTCATAACTTTTCACCCAAGGTGTAAGCATCTTTTAATTTCATGACTGCAGTCACCATCTGCAGTGATTTTGGAGCCCCCCAAAATAAAGTCTGACACTGTTTCCACTGTTTCCCCTTCTATTTGCCGTGAAGTGATGGGACTGGAGGCCATGATCTTAGTTTTCTGAATATTGAGCTTTAAGCGAAACTTTGCATTCTCCTTTTTCAGTTTCATCAAGACGCTCTTTAGTTCTTCTTCACTTTCTGCCATAAGTGTGGTGTCATCTGCATATCTAAGGTTATTGATATTTCTCCTGGCAATCTTGATTCCAGCTTGTGCTTCCTCCAGGACAACGTTTCTCATGATGTACTCTGCACATAAGTTAAATAAGCAGGGTGACAATATACAGCCTTGACATACTCCTTTTCCTATTTGGAACCCATCTGTTGTTCCATGTCCAGTTCTAACTATTGCTTCCTGACCTGCATACAGGTTTCTCAAGAGGAAGGTCAGGTGGTCTGGTATTCCCATCTCTTTCAGAATTTTCCACAGCTTATTGTGATCCACACAGTCAATGGCTTTGGCATAGTCAATAAAGTAGAAGTAGATGTTTTTCTGGAACTCTCTTGTTTTTTCAATGATCTAGTGGATGTTGGCAATTTGATCTCTGGTTCTTCTGCCTTTTCTAAATCCAGCTTGAATGTCTGGAAGTTCACGCTTCATGTATTTTTGAGCCTGTCTTGGAGAATTTTGAGCATTCCTTTCCTAGCGGGTGAGATGAGTGAAATTGTGCAGTTGTTTGAGCATTCTTTGAAATTGCCTTTCTTAGGGATTGGAATGAAAACTGACCTTTTCCAGTCCTATGGCCACTGCTGAATTGTCAAAATTTGTTCACATATTGAGTGCAGCACTTTCACAGCATCATCTTTCAGGATTTGAAATTGGTCAACTGGTCAATTGGTCAACTGCTAGCTTTACTTCATATGAGATTGTTTGTGCTACTGCTTGTAAGGCTCCGATGAGTGCATATTTTGAGTTGGAGGCCCAGCCTGATCAAAGGATTGAGTATATGGCTAAGCTTGATATAGCCAATATGAAGAGGACTCCTAAGTTTATGTTGATGAGGGGGTAGGGTATGGGTAGGGGGATTCATATGGTTAGGGCTAGGCTTAGGGCTAGAATGGGTGCTAGAATGAATATTGAGATTGAAGATGTGGCAGGTCGTAGAGTTTCTTTAATGAAAAGTTTGATTGCATCAGCGATGGTCCTACAACATTTGGGCCCTTTCAGAATTGTATGTAGCCTAGGATTTTTCATTCAACTAGTGTGAGAAAGGCTATGACTAGGAGAATAGGGATGATGAGTATTAGAATATTGACTATAAACATTTTGTTAAGGAGAGGATTTGAATCTCTGAGTATAAAGGTTTAAGTTTTACGCATTTACCGGGCTCTGCCACCTTAACTAGGCCCTTTTCTAGGGCAGGGTTTGTTTGTGAGGTTAATTGAGATAAGGTCATTAATTAGTTTAAGGAGCTTTATTGAAGTTGGCCTTATTTCTCTTGTCCTTTCGTAGTGGGAGAAATACATAACAGATAGAAACCGACCTGGATTACTCCGGTCTGAACTCAGATCACGTAGGACTTTAATCATTGAACAAACAAAACTTTGATAGCCATTGCACCATCGGGTGTCCTGATCCAATATCGAGGTCGTAAACCCTATTGTCAATATGGACTCTTGAATAGGATTGCACTGTTATCCCTAGGGTAACTTGTTCCGTTGATCAAGGTTTTGGATCAATAAGTGATAATTTGGTTTGACTTGTGAGTCTAGTCTTTAAAATCGCTCGGAGGATTTTTTATTCTCCGAGGTCACCCCAACCAAAACTGCTAGTCCGTAAAGAGTATTATTATCCCTTGATGGTTGAGTCTATTTTCTTTGGGCTTTCTTTGTCCGACTCTCACATCCATACATGACCACAGGATAAACCATAGCCTTAACTAGACAGGCCTTAGTCGGCGAAGTAATGTCTCTGCTTTTGAATATACTGTCTAGGTTGGTCATAAATTTTCTTCCAAGGAGTAAGCGTCTTTTTTTTTTTTTTTAATTTTTATTTTTACTTTATTTTACTTTACAATACTGTATTGGTTTTGCCATACATTGACATGAATCCACCATGGGTGTACATGCGTTCCCAGACATGAACCCCCCTCCCACCTCCTTCCCCATAACATCTCTCTGGGTCATCACCGTGCACCAGCCCCAAGCATGCTGTATCCTGCATCAGACGAAGACTGGCGATTTGATTCTTACATGATAGTATACATGTTTCAATGCCATTCTTCCAAATCATCCCACCCTCTCCCTCTCCCTCTGAGTCCAAAAGTCCACTATACACATCTGTGTCTTTTTTTCTGTCTTGCATACAGGGTCGTCATTGCCATCTTTCTAAATTCCATATATATGTGTTAGTATACTGTATTGGTGTTTTTCTTTCTGGCTTACTTCACTCTGTATAATCGGCTCCAGTTTCATCCATCTCATCAGAAGTGATTCAAATGTATTCTTTTTAATGGCTGAGTAATACTCCATTGTGTATATGTACCACAGCTTTCTTATCCATTCATCTGCTGATGGACATCTAGGTTGTTTCCATGTCCTGGCTATTATAAACAGTGCTGCGATGAACATTGGGGTACATGTGTCTCTTTCAATTCTGGTTTCCTTGGTGTGTATGCCCAGCAGTGGGAGTGCTGGGTCATAAGGCAGTTCTATTTGCAATATTTTAAGGAATCTCCACACTGTTCTCCATAGTGGCTCTACTAGTTTGCATTCCCACCAACAGTGTAGGAGGGTTCCCTTTTCTCCGCACCCTGTTTCATGGCTACAGTCACCATCTGCAGTGATTTTGGAGCCCCCAAAAATAAAGTCTGACATTGTTTCTACTGTTTCCCCATCTATTTCCGAGATCACAAATCTGACACTGTAAGCTCTCAATAGGATGCTATCCAGAAGCAAATCTCCTGAAATATGATTATCAATACTACAAGGTCATGATCTCTAATCATATTTTCATTTTTTTATGAGAAAATGAAATATATATTTATATGTATTTATATTCCATGCCTAATAAATACATATTCCATGAACACATGTGAAATTAAACATTTAGGGTAGTGGTCTTATTTTTAATATTTATAATAAAATATTAAATTTTCAATGTATATAATTATTGATGTATAGATATCAATAGGTACATACATATCAATATTTTTTTCCTATATTCCAAATGTCTTTGCTTTGATTATAACATGAGTATCTTTTTCTTTTTTCTTTACTTTAGGGATATATTTTGCTATGGTGCATAATTGTTTGGCCACCTACTGCAACACTGGCTCTCATTATAAAGATATTTGGTCATTAGTCCATACAGTTATTTCATGCATGAGAATTATCATTTTTAATTTGGCAGCAGTGAGCTAACACCCCAGCATGTGTTCAAAACTGCCACCTCCAAAGAGCAATAAACAGAGTTGACTAAGTTGATTAAGACAATAAAACTATCAGAACTGCTCCAGGGCTAACAAAAATGCTTACATCAACTCATACTGTTTATAATTGCTACTATTTTTTTCTATTTTTCTTAATGACAGTGGTACAAGCTACTAATTTCAGTTGTAAATTAAAGTGTACATAAAATGATAACATAGTTAATAAATTTAAGAAATCATCCATTGAAACTTTAATTATCACGATATTTCAATGTAAAATGCACCACGATAAGATATTGAACTAAATATATTCAAGTAACAGGCATTCAGTTTTCATATTCAGAATACAGGACTATTAGGAATGAAAATGTAAATGAACTGAACATGTAATTGGGAAAAAAGTTATAAAAATATATTTTGCCTCTTTGCTTCAAGTATTGTTATCTAAAACTACTTTTTTTGGTAACATTTAACATTCAGAGTGAAATAGGAATTTTGTGTTATCTAGTAAATGTAGTAAATGTAGGCTGCATAAACAGTTATATTACTGAGTTCAAGGGGGGAATTCTTGTTACAATTGTGCTTAATAATAAATACAGTTCTGATTGACTATTGTTTATTGACTATATTTGCAAATTTCAGCTCTGTTTCACAGTTTTATTTTCAATAAAGAAAATCTTAATATAGGGCATACACATTTAGAACCTTAATAACAATGTACAATAATTTAAAAAAATATTTTGCTGCATATATACCTCGATATATTTGGAATTCTCAGGTGTTTTTCTTCTTTGTAGACTGAAATAATTTTATAATCAATGTAATAGTAATAATATTTAAAGAAGCAACCAAAATATATTTTATGGAAGTTTCCAGTCAGAAAACAAAGCATGATAATTCTTTTAAGTGGAAATGTGATACAGTTTGCAAAGAATGACTATTAGAATACTTTGTTTTAGTTGGTTTAATGCCAAACTGCAGCTGTCAACACTGACTATAAATTAAAATCACCTGGTAGATTTTCAGTCCTTTTTAAGCTTTAGTGAGGTTTAATTGACAAACCGGAATTATATATAATTAAGGTATACAACTCATTATTTTGATACTTGCATACATTGTGAAATGATCACCACATTCAAACAATTAACATCCCTGTCATCTCACACAGTTACCACTTTATTTCTTTTTAATCTGTTGTGAGAACACTTAAGACCTATCCTCTTAGCAGATTTTAAATTTATAGTACAGTATTGTTAACTGTAGGCACCATGCTTCATATTAGATCCCCAGAATTTATTCTTCTTGTATAACTAAAACTTTCTACCCTTGAACCTGGGAGTTTTTTAAATCCATGAATACTCAGTTCCCTAAGGCCAATCAAATCAGAATTTCTGAAGATGAAGACCAGATATCAATAAAATGTCTACCAGAAGCTACAGAATAAAATGTCTGTTAGAAGCAGTAGAATGGCTCTAGAAGTTTCCCAGATAATTCTAATGAGCAGCTATCAGAGGGAGTTTTCTGCATAGGCTCTTCAAATTTTCAATATCCTACCATCTCTACAGGGGCATCCCAGGTGGTGCTAACAGTAAAGAACCCATCTGCAAAAACAGGGGACTTAATACAGGTACTGTCTCTGGGTCAGGTAAATCTCTTGGAGGAGTGGCAACCCACTGTAGTATTCTTGCCAGGAGAATTCCAGGGACAGAGGAGCCCAGTGGGCTACAATCCATAGGGTCCCAAAGAGTCATACATGACTGAAGCGACTTAGCACGCATACACCATCTCTATAATAGTTCAATTCAGTTCAGTTGCTCAGTCATGTCTGACTCTTTGAGACCTCATGGACTGCAGCACGCCAGGCCTCCCTGTCCATCACCAATTCCTGGAGTTAACTCAAACTCATGTCCATTGACTTGGTGATGCCATCCAACCATCTCATCCTCTGTCACCGCCTTCACCTCCCTCCTTAAATTTTTCCCAGTATCAAGGTCTTTTCCAATGAGTTAGCTCTTCACCTCAGGTGGCCAACATATTGGAACTTCAGCTTCAACATCACTCCTTCCAATGAATATTCAGAATTGATTTCCTTTAGGATGGACTGGTTAGATCTCTTTGCTGTCCAAGGGACTCTCAAGAGTCTTCTCCAACATCACAGTTCAAAAGCATCAATTTTTTGGATATTAATAAACTATAAATTTAATTTTAGTGATAATGTAAAGTCAACCACTAAAATGCTATTTTTAATATTTTAAATGTGTTTTTCACTTACCCAAAATTTCTTTTTATGTTTTTTTTTAATTAATGACAACTCATATATATATTCTGTAGTTCAGATTTAATTTTTTGTAATTTGTAATTTTGTTGTTTTCAACAGCAGAATAGACACTCCAGGATATTTACATTAAATTATACGGCCAAACATTGATGTAGTCAGACATTCTGATATTCAGATGACAATTTTTTAAATGTCCCTTAATTTGTGAGCTCAGTCTTTGAAGAATCTGAGGTTCTGGGTGATATACCTGTCAGCTCACAAATTTTGGCTTAATGGGCAGGGGGGGTGGGGGGGTGGAAGTGGTTTCTGTGCACACAAGGGAGTTTAAGTGAAAATTTAATTTCTTTTATTTGTATGAAGTGCTAGTTTCTCACAGGTTACCAAGAGTGAATCCAGCAGAGCCTGGCTGAATTGAAAGACCATACTCAGCACAAGCTATAGTTCCTGCTGGAATTATAACTAAAAAGATGAAATGTAGTAATGTAAAACTCTAATTTTTAGGACAAGGATAGTGTGAAATATTTCTAGTTTGCGATTTGTACTGTAGCTTGGAAGCATGTGCACAATGTTTAGAATATCTCTACTGCTGACTCTTCTTATTAATTTTAATTAGAAATCTTTCACAGTAAATCAGTTCCTATTTAAAGAAGTCCTCAACTCTCTAAATGTTGCATTACTCCTCCTTGTGCATACATGCTCAGTTGTGACATGCAAAGGGAGGAATAATGCAACATTTAGAAAGTTGAGGACTTCTTTAAATAGGAATTGATTTATTGTGAAAGAGTTTTTTAACACAAACAATATAGTTAGTTCATGTTTGTCCAGGTATATTCCAAAATTGATATAAATTTTTTTTAAGTTAATAATTGGGAAGTGGCACAAACATAGCTGAAATATTAAAACACATGATTTTAAAAGAGAATAAGAAAATGAACTCATCCACCCCAAATAAAAAGTGTACACTATATTGTAAGAAATCAGTCCCTAATGAGATAAATAAAAAGTCATTGTCCTAAGAGTTTTTTATACTTTAGTTAGCACTTTTAGGGGCATAACACACTGACTGAAAGTGAAAGTAGCTCCTTCATATCCGACTCTTTGTGACCCCCATGGATTATACTGTGCATGGAATTCTTCAGGACAGAATACTAATGTGGTTTGCCTTTCTTTTCTCCAGGGGCTCTTCCTAACCCAGGAATCGAACCCATGTCTCCAGCATTGCAGGGGGAATATTTACCACAAAGGAAGCCCAAGAATACTGGAGCGAGTAGCCTATCCATTCCTCAGTAGATCCTCTTGATCCAGGAATCAAGCCTGGGTTTCCTGCATTGCTGGTGGATTCTTTAGCAACTGACTTGTCAGGGAAAGTCTAACATGCTGATTAATGCTAGAGATTTAGAATGTTTGTTGCTATTTGGACTATATTTTAAGTTTTAATTATATAAGTAGCCTATATTAAGTTGTTTGGTTTTAATAAGTTTTTATATACATATTTGCAATTATTTATCTGGTCAAGGTCTGGCAAAAATACAAAGAATGTGACAGCTATGCTGATCATTTATTTTTGAAAATTGTGATAATTGATAATTATTTTTTTAACACTGACCTCTATTATAGAGTAGATGGAATTAGGCTACAAAATAAGTGCAAGAGCTATAGACACCTGAGAGTGAAATAAATTGAGTGAAATAAATAAAGTTGTTTGTTACAGTAATTGTTTATTTGGTTGAAAAAATTTAAGATTTATTCAGGTAAAATATCTTCCATTTCATTTATAAATCTGAAAGATTGGGACGAATGTCTTTACTGTTTTACTTCCATCATCTGTTCAAAAAACAAACAAAAAAAAGTGTATTATTAATATATTTTTGAAGTAATACTGAACGTATTAATTTGACTCCATAACTCCTCTTTTCCAACAAATTAGTACTATTTATTTAATTACTGTAATGAAGTTGTAACCTCAATGTGTTTACCTTATGAGGTTAAAGCTCATTGTGTTGAAGGCAGTATGTACAGTTTTCCTTTCAGTCCTTAATGACCTCTTTATTGAGTAGGTCATATGATATAGGCAGGGCATCTCTCTCTCAAGTCTTGGTTTTATACATGTGGTCAAAGAAATCCAATTTCATCCAGTCACTGAAATGTGAAGTGCATTCCAGATGGATGAACTTGAACAGCAGAGCATTTTTTTCCCCAGTACCTTTTATATCTTACTTTCTTGCTATGACATTTTAATCTCTCAGAGACAAAATCATTTTTTGTAGTTAAAAATTCATTGCTAAAATCTTTTAGGCCATTGGTGGGAGAAAAAGAATTAATCTGGAAAATGATACCCTTGGAAGATAGAAAATATTAAAATTTTTCATCTAGATCATCTCATCATACATTTGAATGGCTATTTGACATTTAAAAATCTCTGGCTGCAAAAATATTGACAAAACATTTCAGTTTATATAAATATAAGCTTCCTAAGGGGAAACAGTGGAAATAGTGTCAGACTTTATTTTTTTGGGCTCCAAAATCACTGCAGATGGTCACCGCAGCCATGAAATTAAAAGATGCTTACTCCTTGGAAGAAAAGTTATGACCAACCTAGATAGTATATTCAAAGAAGAGACATTACATTGCCGACTAAGGTCCATCTAGTCAAGGCTATGGTTTTTCCTGTGGTCATGTATGGATGTGAGGGTTGGACCGTGAAGAAGGCTGAGCGCCGAAGAATTGATGCTTTTGAACCGTGGTGTTGGAGAAGACTCTTGAGAGTCCCTTGGACTGCAAGGAGATCCAACCAGTTCATTCTGAAGGAGATCAACCCTGAGATTTATTTGGAAGGAATGATGCTAAAGCTGAAGCTCCAGTACTTCTGGCACCTCATGAGAAGTGTTGACTCATTGGCAAAGACTCTGATGCTGGGAGGGATTGGGGGCAGGAGGAGAAGGGGACGACCGAGGATGAGATGGCTGGATGGTATCACTGACTCGATGGACATGAGTCTGAGTGAACTCTGGGAGATGGTGATGGACAGGGAGGCCTGGCGTGCTGCGATTCATGGGGTCGCAGACAGTCAGACATGACTGAGCGACTGAACTGAACTGAATGGAACTTCTCTATTGATTTTCTTCTATTCTTGAGATTGTTATGACAGAATTTTTCTTACCTGCCCCCCATCATTTGAAGCCTGTGTACACATTGCCAGGCTTTCTGAAGTTATAAGCAAGCCCAATTTTATTCTTCATTAAGAGTTACAAGTGATGTTTGTGTTTAAGGAGAATACTATAAAGAGAATTGTTGATAGTTTTTTCCAAGACCAACTTAAATGTTTTATAAAAGTATTAGAATTTACATTCTTTAATTAACTTGGGAACCATAGCATTTTTAAATATAAGATGTGAATAAATCCATTCATTAGATCAACAAATACTTAGAAAGTTTTATACATCATGCTCTTTATTAAGTTGCTCTAAGTAGCATGAGTGTCTTAATCATACTATTTAGTCTGGAAGAATATTTTATCAAAAATGTTCCATGGACCATCTATTTCAGCATCTCATGATGGAATACTTTTAAAATGCTTTCTGGAGACTTCCCTAGTGGTACAATTGTTAAGATTCCATGCTTCCTCTGCAGAGGACAAGAGTTCAATCCCTGGTCTGGGAGCTGAGATCTTGCATGCTGCCACACAGCACAGCCACACACACACACACACACACACAACTGATGATTTCTGAATTGCACCTGAGGTCAAATGAAATGTATTATCTGCTCATAATTCTTAAGAATGTGTATTTTAGCAAATGCTCCAGGTAATTCATTACATAAGAAGAAAAACTATTTGTTTTGGTTCCAGAGTTGTGTGGTTTTCAACAGAAGGCTCATAATAGCCTAGGGCCAGATTGTATATTAAAAGAAATGTGGGTTCTGGATCGAGAAAAGAAATAAAGAATGGTGAGCTCCTGGCTCTGTTAAAAGTTTCATTTAAATATTTTTATTTCAGGCTCCACAAACAAAATACCAACTCTAGTATTTGATCATATTTTCTTTGGAGATTACTTTCTGTGAAAGTGTTATGAATCTTCACTCAGGTTTCTTTTACAGTTAATAGTGTATGTGAATTCTATAGATAAATTACTGCTAACGTCCAAGTGGAGATTGATCCAGTATGGTCCATTACAAACCCTTAGTAATCATGTAGGAATTATTCAGCATTTCATTAAATTGTGCTTTCATGACTCTAACTATTGAAAAATCTCATCACTTAACACTAAATATTTCAGTGAAATTGATATTAATCCAAGCAAAAATCTTTTTTGTAGATTCAGAGGAAACAAAAAGTTTTATGGCTTCTAATGTTCTTCAATGAGGCAGAATGCCATTTTAAAGGGGATCCAAATATTCACCTCCTTGTGCTGTGAGCTTAGTTGCTTAATCATGTCTGACTCTTTGGGACCCCATGGACTGTAGAACACCAGCCTCCATTGTCCATGGGGAGCCTCCAGGCAAGAATGCTGGAGTGGGTTACTGTTCCCTCCTCCAGGGAATTATCTCAACCCAAGGATCTAACCCAGGTTTCCTGCATTGCAGGTGGATTCTTTACTGTCTGAGCCACCAGGGAAGCCCAAAATATCCTTACCATATAGTTAAATAAAATTAACAATGAGCACAGTGAATATTCACTAGAAAAATTAACAATTTCTAAGCAACTGACCAAAAAATTAAAAGACACTTACTCCTTGGAAGGAATGTTATAACCAACCTACACGGCATATTCAAAAGCAGAGACGTTACTTTGTCAACAAAGGTCCGTCTAGTCAAGGCTGATTTTTCCAGTAGTCATGTATGGATGTGAGAGTTGAACTCTGAAGAAAGCTGAGCACCAAAGAATTGATGCTTTTGAACTGTGGTATTGGAGAAGACTCTTGAGAGTCCCTTGGACTGCAAGGAGAGCCAACCAGTCCACTCTAAAGCAGAGCAGTCTTGGGTGGTCTTTGGAAAGAATGATGCTGAAGCTGAAACTCCAGTACTTTGGCCACCTCATGTGAAGAGTTGACTCATTGAAAAAGACTCTGATGCTGGAAGGGGTTGGAGGCAGGAGGAGAAGGGGACAACAGAAGATGAGATGGCTGGATGGCATCACCGACTCAATGGACATGAGTTTGAGTGAACTCTGGGAGTTGGTGATGGACAGGGAGGCCTGATGTGCTGCAATTCATGGGGTTGCAAAGAGTTGAACACAACTGAGTGACTGAACTGAAGCAACTGACCAGCTTGAGGGAAAGGATTTTATTTTTAATTAAATTGTATCTAATGACAAGAGTATATTTAAGGAAAAAAGGGCATGCATGTACACATGTGGGGTGTGGGTGTGTGTGTGTGTGTGACATGCTTTTTGAACACTGAAAACAGTTTGACACATACAGCACATTCTGTTTAGTCTTAAGGACCAAGAAATGGCATTCAAAGGATAACATTTTCAGGCATTATCCTTTAGAATCACTGAGTACAGAATGAAGACCAAAGTATATGTATTTATTTTTATTGAAGATTAAATTTGTTTGAAACCTGTTGTAGAATGTAATTACAGTTATTCAAGATGATTTATTAGACATGTCATTCATGGATCATGAAGGACAAAAGGAGGGAAATAACTCATAAGAACCTTTTAAGTACCTTGGTGAGCTCAAGATTCCCTTTGTAATCAATCCCTGATGCCTTCAGAGACTTCATGATCACATAAATGTGAACTCTGTTGGATTAGAGAGGCTAAGTGAACCACGAACACAAAATATCCTTTGTTTTGTTCTATAATGTATTTCATCAATTGCCAACATCCATGACTGACCTGATGAATAGCTAATTATTTATTAATTTCAAATTATTTCTTTTTCTTAGATTAAAAAAAATGTTTTTATTTATTCGGCTGTGCCATGTCTTGCAGCACTCAGGGTCTTCCATCTACCTTGAGGCATGCTGTATCTTTAAGTTGTGACATGCAAGCACTTTATATATTCTTTCTCAATTATACTCCTTTTGTTATTCCATTTCTAAGACTTTGGACACATCCATACTCTTCAGTGTATGTTTAATTGGTTAAATACATACATCGAAGAGTATGGATGTATCCAACAGTTCTTTCCTAAAGAATCTTCTTTCTGCATTACTAAATTCAGCCTTCAAAATAACTTAATGATGGAACACTTGTTTTCACCTAGATGAAAGTTCAAGTAAATAAAGAATGGGATTTTGAAGAAAATTACATTAAAATTATCTGAGTATTCACTGGCTTTTATCGTTAGTTTAATAGCTATTACGTACAATTGTTTTCCTACTTAGAAATCTAAGTTACATAACTGAAATTCGTAGAGGACCATGCCTTAAGAAGGTTATTGTGTAGGTGACCTAATTCCCAACGGGAATGAAATTAATGCAAAGACCAGCAAAATCATTCTCAGGCTATTCTGCAAAGCAAAGAGCTTTATAAACCTGACATATACAAATAATTATAGTGATAATTACAATGATAATAAAAGTAGCTAACCCTTATTTAGGTCTTGGTGTGCTGTGTTGTGCTTAGTCACTCAGTCGTATCCATCTCTTTGTGACGTTATAGACTGTAGCCTGCCAGGTTCCTCTGTCTGTGGGGATACTCCAGGCAAAAATACTGGAATGGGTTGCCATGCTCTCCTCTAGGGTATCTTCCCAAAAAGGGGATCAAACCCAGGCCTCCCACATTGCAGGCAGATTCTTTACAGTCTGAGCCAGCAGGGAAACCCAAGAATACTGGAGTGGGTAGCCTATCCCATCTCCAGTGGAACTTCCCCATCCAGAAATCAAACCAGGGTCTCCTGCATTGCAGGCAGATTCTTTACCAGCTGAGCTACCTGGAAAGCTGCATTTAGATCTTCAGTTCAGTTCAGTACAGTCGCTCAGTCGTGTCCATCTCTTTGCGACCCCACGAATTGCAGGACGCCAGGCCTCCCTGTCCATCACCAACTCCCGGAGTTCACTCAGACTCACGTCCATCGAGTCAGTAATGCCATCCAGTCATCTCATCTTCTGTCGTCCCCTTCTCCTCCTGCCCGTAAATCCCTCCCAGCATCAGAGTCTTTTCCAATAAGTCAAATCTTCACATGAGGTGGCCAGAATATTGGAGTTTCAGCTTTAGAATCAGTCCTTCCAGAGAACACCCAGGACATATCTTTAGAATGGACTGGTTGAATCTTCTTGCAGTCCAAGGGACTCTCAAGAGTCTTCTCCAACACCACAGTTCAAAAGCATCAATTCTTTGGTGCTCAGCTTTCTTCACAGTCCAACTCTCACATCCATACATGACTACTGTAAAAGCATTTGGGTCTTAGTATGTCCCAAAGAGTGATCTGCATATTCTAGATATGTAAACTTAGTTCTTTTTCAAAACACATCCACAAGATGAGTACTGTTATTATCTCTTTTTCAGAGAAAAGTAAGGCTGGTGCTGCTAGGTCACTTCAGTTGTGTCCAACTCTGTGTGACCCCATAGATGGCAGCCCACTGGGCTCCCCTGTCCCTGGGACTCTAGAGGCAAGAACACTGGAGGGGGTTGCCATTTCCTTCTCCAATGTGTGAAAGTGAAATTGAAATCACTAAGTCATGTCCAACTCTTCTCGACCGCATGGACTGCAGCCTACGAGACTCCTCCATCCATGGGATTTTCCAGGCAAGAGTACTGGAGTGGGTCGCCATTGCCTTCTCCGGAAAGTAAGGCATAGAGGGGTAAAGTGTAATACACAATTTTTACACAAAATCACACATCTGGTAATTGGTAAAGCTAGAATTCAAATCCAAACTATCTGGCTCCAGAATAAAATTTCAGTTGTCGGATCTATCACATTTTGTGAGAAAGGGATCTTAGAAAAAAAATGAAGTAAATATAAAATAAAAATATTTGGCTTTTGCCAAATAATACAGACTTTGAATTCTTTTTAGATTTAAAGGTGAAAATCACATAGTGATTTATCATTAGGCATCACTTTATGACACATCAGCTGATAAATTGATTAGATTCCCCTTCAATTTTTTTAAAGCAAAGAAGTGTAAACATTTGAGTTACTAAAGGATTTGTTACCTGGTCTATAGGCTCATTCATTTTTATGAGAACAATACCAACATTTATAATCCTTCAGTACTTTGATACCCCAATGTGATTTTTTTCACAGAGAAAAAATAAACCACAGTAAGATTAGGAATGGTGTTAGAAGAATACTTGTATAAGAGTAAGTGAAAAAGTTAGAACTGGACTTGGAACAGTTAGAACTGGACATGGAACAACAGACTGGTTCCAAATTGGAAAAGGAGTACATCAAGGCTGTATATTGTCACTCTGCTTATTTAACTTATATGCAGAGTACATCATGAGAAAGGCTGGGCTGGAAGAAGCACAAGATGGAATGAAGATTGCCAGGAGAAACATCAATAATCTCAGATATGCAGATGACACCACCCTTATGGCAGAAAGTGAAGAGGAACTAAAAAGCCTCTTGATGAAAGTGAAAGTAGAGAGTGAAAAAGTTGGCTTAAAGCTGAACATTCAGAAAACGAAGATCATGGCATCTGGTCCCATGACTTCATGGCAAATAGATGGGGAAACAGTGGAAACAGTGTCAGACTTTATTTTTTGGGCTCCAAAATCACTGCAGATGGTGATTCAGTTCAGTTCAGTTCAGTTCAGTCACTCAGTCGTCTCCGACTGTTCGTGACCCCATGAATCGCAGCACGCCAGGCCTCCCTGTTCATCACCATCTCCGGTAGTTCACTCAGACTCACGTCCACCGAGTCCATGATGCCATCCAGCCATCTCATCCTCGGTCGTCCCCTTCTCCTCCTGCCCACAATCCCTCCCATCAACAGAGTCTTTTCCAATGAGTCAACTCTTCTCATGAGTTCGCCAAAGTACTGGAGTTTCAGCTTCAGCATCATTCCTTCCAAAGAAATCCCAGGGTTGATCTCCTTCCGAATGGACTGGTTGGATTTCCTTGCAGTCCAAGGGACTCTCAAGAGTCTTCTCCAACACTACGCTTCAAAAGCATCAATTCTTCGGCAGCCATGAAATTAAAAGCCACTTACTCCTTGGAAGAAAATTTATGACCAACCTAGATAGCATATTGAAAAGCAGAGACATTATTTTACCAACAACGGTCCATCTAATCAAGACTATGATTTTCCAGTGGTCAGGTATGGATGTAAGAGTCGGACTGTGAAGAAAGCTGAGCACTGAAGCATTGATGCTTTTGTGTTGATGCAACTGTGGTGTTGGAGAAGACTCTTGAGAGTCCCTTGGACTGCAAGGAGATCCAACCTGTCCATTCTGAAGGAGATCAGAATGGGATTTCTTTGGAGGGAATTATGCTGAAGCTGAAACTCCAGCACTTTGGCCACCTCATGAGAAGAGTTGACTCATTGGAAAAGACTCTGATGCTGGAAGGGATTGGGGGCAGGAGAAGGGGATGACAGAGGATGAGATGGCTGGATGGCATCACCAACTTGATGGACATGAGTTTGGGTAAAGTCCGAGAGTTGGTGATGGACAGGGAGGCCTGGCATGCTGCTATTCATGGGGTCGCAAAGAGTCAGACACGACTTAGCAGCTGAACTGAACTGAAATGAAGAAGATTCAGCCAGTGGCATGACTATACTTGGGCAGATCAAATTTAAGAAAGAATATTTGGTGAAGTTAGCTATCTTGAAATGTATTGCATTAAAGTTATTCCATGTCTATTTATATTTTTTGGAAGATATCCATATACGTGGGATGTGGGAATGAGTACAAACAAATAGTGTAATATAAAAGTTATTTAATAAAAATTCCATTGTCATGTAGCTTCTACATCTACACATTTAAAAAAACAAATTGTAATCGTCATAACCAGGAGAGGTCTGGATGTAAATTTATTTATGGTGTGATTTTTTTGTCCCCTACATATACCATCCATGTGTACCCTTGATGCATAGCACTTATAATGTTGTGATGTCTTAAATATTTTATAGCCTTATCTCCACTTTCTTTATAACCAGACCAAAGTCACCCCTGCACTTAAATTTTCTCATGTATTTGTGTTTATAAGCTCACTTTCTCCCTTTTTGCAAGTTTCACTACCAAATTCAAGGTGTATATGCATGTTCAGTTGCTCAATTGTGTTGCTCTTTTCGACCTTCTGGACTGTAGGCTACCAGGCTCCTCTGTCTATGGAATCTTACAGGTGAGAATACTGAAGTGGCTTTCTGTTTCCTGCAAACAAGTTCACTTTCTCCCATTTTACAAATTTCACTATCAAATTCAATGTACAGTGTAAGAATTTGCTTTCTCGTACACTAGTCTATAAGCTATGGAGCTAAACAGCCTCCATTTTTACCTGTCTTCACCACTTAGTAGATGTGAGGTCTTGTCATACTTCTGTGCTTAGGTTTATTCATTTGAATCATGGAAGTAACAGAAGTATCTACATTTTAGGGTTATTGTGAAGATAAATAAATTATTGTGTGTAAAGCAGTTTTAGATTAAAATCAGGCATATAGTAAGTGTTCAGTAAAAAGTTAAGAATTATTATTACCATTTAAATGTATAATTGCTGTAAATTTCCCTCTTTAATTTATAGTTTCTATAATGGATACCATTATTGAGTATAAAATAGTTCTAGTCACTGGGCTGCTTTTTACATGCATCATCTTATTTCAACCCCTTAAATTTTTTCTAAAGTAGCATTTATAAAAATTCATTAAAAAAAAATGAGGCTAAGAAAAATTGAGTCATTTGATCCCAGGTAGCTCAGTGGTAAAAAAAAATCCACCTTCCAACCAGAAGATGCAGGTTTGATCCCTTGGTTGGGAAGATCCCCTGGACAAGGAAATGGCAGCCCACTCTAGTATTCTTGTCTTCTCTTCTGGAAAATCACATGGACGGAGGAGGCTAGCAGGCTATAGTCCATGGGGTTATAAAAGAGTCAGACATGACTTAGCAACTAAACAATATTTTCTAAAACTAAGATTAAAATTCAGGTTGGTCTGTCCACATTTTAAAGCCTTAGATGATACTGAGATAGATAGATAGATGATAGACTTTTCTTTTTATAGAAGCTATGTAAAAGAAGGATATTGTAAACAAAACCAAGAAAATCCTCTCTATCTGTGCATGGTCTCACCTAATACATTAGGATCAGAGATAACACCACCCTGTTTAACTCTTGGAGTTAACACATTTCGTTCCACTGAATGGCTGCTGCTGTTGTTGCAAATAAGTTGCTTTAGTCATGCCCAACTCTGTGGGACCCCATAGATGGCAGCCCATGAGGCTCCTCCATCCATGACATTTTCCAGGCAAGAGTACTGGCTGCTGCTGCTGCTAAGTCGGTTCAGTCATATCCGACTCTGTGCGACCCCATAGATGGCAGCCCATCAGGCTCTCCTGTCCCTGGGATTCTCCAGGCAAGAACACTGGAGTGGGTTGCCATTTCCTTCTCCAATGCATGAAAGTGAAAAATGAAAGTGAAGTCGCCCAGTCATGTCCAACTCCTAGTGACCTCATGGACTGCAGCCTACCAGGCTCATCCGTCCATGGGATTTTCTGGGCAAGAGTACTGGAGTGGGGTGCCATTGCCTTCTCCACAACTGAATGGAGACAATGTCTAATTATGATAAGCTGGAATGATTTCCATTTGAAGGCAAAATTATCAATGAATAGTAACAAAAAAATTTCATTCTTAAAAAAATATAAAGCCCTTTTAAAAATTATGTCCAAATTTGCTATTTATGTACACAAGAATGATTTTGATGAGCTCTTGAATGACTCTTATTCCCAAACCTCTCTGACACTCCCAGTGAGGGTTCACTGAATGGGGTCTATGCAGCTGATTCTGATGCAGAATTTGAGGCCAATTTTATCCTATGGTAACTAGGCAATCCAATCCAGCACAAATTTTTTTTTTTTTCACATTCTATTCTTTTTCCTCACATTCTGACCAAGCTTTACTTCTATTTGGTCTCCTGACTTTCATACATCTAAAATCCCCACTTGTATTTTATTTGCCTTGTATCAATAGACTAAACATTCAAAAAACTAAGATCATGGTATCGGGTCCCATCACTTCAAGACAAACAGATGGGGAAACAAGGGGAACAGTGAGAGACTTTGTTTTCTTGGACTCCAAAATCACTGCAGATGGTGACTGCAGCCATATAATTAAAAGATGCTTACTCCTTGGAAGAAAAACTGTAACAAACCTAGACAACAGATTAAAAAGCAGAGACACTACTTTGCTTAAAAGGTACATATAGTCAAAGTTATGGTTTTCCCAGTAGTCATGTGTAGATGTGAGAGTTGGACCATAAAGAGGGATGAGCACTGAATTTTAGGGGGCAGTCCTAAGATGGCGGAGGCATAGGACGGGAAGACCATTTTCTCCCTCACAAATTCCTCAAAAGAACATTTCAATGCTGAGCAAACTCCACAAAACAACTTCTGTAGGCTGGCAGAGGACATCAGGCAACCAGAAAAGCAGACCATTGTCTTCAAAAACAGGTAGGAAAAAATATAAAAGATGAAAAAGGGGACAAAGGAGGTGGGGAGGGAGCTCCGTCCCGGGAAGGGAAGCCCGTCCTGGGAAGGGAATTTTAAGAAGAGAGGTTTCCAAACACCAGGAAACACTCTCCCTGCCGAGTCTGTGGCGAGCCTTGGAAACACAGAGGGCAACATAACAGGAAGGGAAAAATAAATAAATGACTAAAATCAAGAGATTACAAGCCCAACAGTAACGCCCCCAGCGGAAAACAGCACAGACGCCTGCATCCGCCACTAGGAAGTGGGGGCAGGGCAGGGAAGCGCGGGAGGCACGGGCTGCAGTGCTTTGTAAGAATCAGGCAGGAATGCCCCACACGCAACCAGAACGATCTAACTTGGGCTAGCAAACCAGACTGTGGGATAGCTACCACGCGAAAAGCTCGAACATAAGACACCACCAGGACCGAGCACAGAACAAAGGACGGAACGGAAAAAGCTGGCTGCAGACCATCCCCCACCAGGGACAGGCAGCCAGAGCCGTAAAGGCTGGAAAGGGGCAATTGCAGAACCGGAGAGACTTCACTTACCAAACTGCAAACAGGCTTCTTTGCTAAGACTTCTGGGGGTGCTGGACAGTCACCCTCTGCCTCACAAGGGGCACCAGCGGTCCACCCAGAAAACTGAGCAGCAGAGGCAGAAAAGGCAACAAGTCACAGCGATCACACTCGCCAAACTCCTGAGCTACTCGGACCTGGGAAGGGCACAAAATGCAGTCCCAACTGAATCTGTGCCTCTGAGGGCTACCTGAGCACCGAACCTGAGTGGCTTAGACCGGGGAAGTGCACGCAGCCTAGGGCCAGCCTCAGAAGGTTCCCGGCTGAGCATCGTAGAGCCGGAGCGGTTTGTGCGCCGTGAGAAGGGACAGGTCCAGCGGGGCTGAGACACTGTGTGCACACGACAGCGCTATTTGTTTGCAGCATCCCCCCCTCCCCACAGCGCGACTAAACTAGTGAGCCTAAAAAACCAGCATAAAGAAGAAGTTAAACAGAGGGAACTGCCTTGGAAGTGACCCCACACTGCCCACAACATCAGAGAAGGGCCAGATATATTTCTACTATTTTAAAAATCATTCCTTTTTTCTAACTTTTTTTTAATAGTTAAGTCTTCTATTTCTCCTTTAATTTTTATTTCTATAACCTATTATTACTAAAAGTCTTTTTTTTTTTTTTTTAAGGCAAACACCATATATAGTCTTTGGGTGGTTATTGGTGTGTGTGTGTGTGTGTGTGTGTGTGTGTGTGTGTTTTAATAATTCTTGTGGCTTTTTTTTTCTTTCTTTTCTTTTTTCCTTTTTCCTTCTGCTTCTTTTCTTTAATATTGTGTTTTTGAAAATCCAACCTCTACTCTAGATTTTTAATCTTTGCTCTTTGGTATTTGTTGTCAATTTTGTACATTTAAAAACCCAAACTTCACTACCTTATTTTACCTGAGAGCAAGATTACTGGCTTGACCACTCGCTCCTCCTTTGGACTCTCCTTTTTCTCCACCAGGTGGCCTCTGTCTCTTTTCTCCCCCATCTCTTCTCTATCCAACTCTGTGAATCTCTGTGTGTTCCAGACGGTCGAGAACACCTAAGGAACTGGTTACTGGCAGGATTTGTCTCTCTCCTTCTCATTCCTCTCTCTTATCCTCCTGGGCACCTCTGTCTACTTCCTCCCTCTCCTCTTCCCTGTATAACTCCATAAATACCTCTGAGCGGTCCAGACTATGGAACGCACATAAGGAAGTGACTACTGGCTAGCTTGCTCTCTCCTCTTTTGATCTCACCGCATCTCATTCCAGTCACCTCTAACTACCCCCTCCCTCTTCTCTTCTCCTTGTAACTCAGTGAACCTCTCTGAGTGTCCCTCAATGTGGAGAAACTTTTCATCTTTAACCTAAATGTTTTATCATTGGTGCTGTATAGATGGAGAAATCTAGAGGCTACTGTAAAAATAAAACTGAAAACCAGAAGCAGGAGGCTTAAGTCCAAAGCCTGAAAACATCAGAGAACTCCTGAATTCAGGGAACATTAAGCAATAGGAGCTCATCAAATGCCTCCATACCTACACTGAAACCAAGCTCCACCCAACTACCAACAAGTTCCAGGACAAGACATACCACACAAATTCTCCAGCAACACAGGAACACAACCCTGAGCTTCAATATACAGGCAGCTCAAAGTTACTCCAAAACCTTTGACATCTCATAACCCATTACTGGTCACTCCACTGCACTCCAGAGAGAAGAAACCCAGCTCCACCCACCAGAACTCCAACACAAGCCTCCCTAACCAGGAAACCTAGACAAGCCACTGATAGAACCCCACCCACAGTGAGGAAGCTCCATAATAAAGAGAACTCCACAAATTACCAGAATATAAAAAGGCCACCCCAAACGCAGCAATATAATCAAGATGAAGAGACAGAGGAATACTCAGCAGGTAAAGGAACAGGAGGGTTGCCCACCAAACCAAACAAAAGAGGAAGAAGTAGGGAATCTACCTGAGAAAGAATTCCGAATATTGATAGTGAAAATGATCCAAAATCTTGAAATCAAAATGGAATCACAGATAAATAGCCTAGAGACAAGGATTGAGAAGATGCAAGAAAGGTTTAACAAGGACCTAGAAGAAATAAAAAAGAGTCAATATATAATGAATAATGCAATAAATGAGATCAGAAACATTCCAGAGGCAACAAATAGCAGAATAACGGAGGCAGAAGATAGGATTAGTGAAATAGAAGATAGAATGGTAGAAATAAATGAATCAGAGAGGAAACAAGAAAAACGAATTAAAAGAAATGAGGACAATCTCAGAGACCTCCAGGACAATATGAAAAGCTCCAACATTCGAATTATAGGAGTCCCAGAAGAAGAAGACAAAAAGAAAGACCATGAGAAAATCCTTGGGGAGATAATAGTTGAAAACTTCCATAAAATGGGGAAGGAAATAATCACCCAAGTCCAAGAAACACAGAGAGTTCCAAATAGGATAAACCCAAGGCAAAACACCCCAAGACACATATTAATCAAATTAACAAAAATCAAACACAAAGAACAAATATTAAAAGCAGCACGGGAAAAACAACAAATAACACACAAGGGGATTCCCATAAGGATAACAGCTGATCTTTCAATAGAAACTCTTCAGGCCAGGAGGGAATGGCAAGACACACTTAAAGTGATGAAAGAAAATAACCTACAGCCCAGATTACTGTACCCAGCAAGGATCTCATTCAAATAAGAAGGAGAAATCAAAAGCTTTACAGACAAGCAAAAGCTGAGAGAATTCAGCACCACTAAACCAGCTCTCCAACAAATTCTAAAGGATATTCTCTAGACAGGAAACACAAAAAGGGTGTATAAACCTGAACCCAAAACAATAAAGTAAATGGTAACAGGACCATACTTATCAATAATTACCTTAAACGTAAATGGATTGAATGCCCCAACCAAAAGGCAAAGACTGGTTGAATGGATACAAAAATAAGACCCCTCTATATGCTGCTTACAAGAGACCCACCTCAAAACAAGGAACACATACAGACTGAAAGTGAAGGGCTGGAAAAAGATATACCACGCAAATAGAGACCAAAAGAAAGCGGGAATGGCAATACTCATATCCGATAAAATAGACTTTAAAACAAAGGCTGTGAAAAGAGACAAAGAAGGCCACTACATAATGATCAAAGGATCAATCCAAGAAGAAGATATAACAATTATAAATATATATGCACCCAATATAGGAGTACCGCAATATGTAAGACAAATGCTAACAAGTATGAAAGTGGAAATCAACAATAACACAATAATAGTGGGAGACTTTAATACCCCACTCACACCTATGGACAGATCAACTAAACAGAAAATCAACAAAGAAACACAGACTTTAAATGATACATTAGACCAGTCAGACCTAATTGATATCTACAGGACATTTCACCCCAAAACAATGAATTTCACCTTTTTCTCAAGTGCTCATGGAACCTTCTCCAGGATAGATCACATCCTGGGCCATAAATCTAAACTTGATAAATTCAAAAGAATCAAAATCATTCCAGGCATCTTTTCTGACCATAATGCATTAAGATTAGATCTCAATTACAGGAGAAAAACTATTAAAAATTCCAACATATGGAGGTTGAACAACACACTTCTGAATAACCAACAAATCACAGAAGAAATCAAAAAAGAAATCAAAATATGTATAGAAACGAATGAAAATGAAAACACAACAACCCAAAACCTGTAGGACACTATAAAAGCAGTGCTAAGGGGAAAGTTCATAGCAATACAGGCATACCTCAAGAAACAAGAAAACAAGTCAAATAAATAACCTAACTCTACACCTAAAGCAACTAGAAAAGGAAGAATTGGAGAACTCCAGAGTTAGTAGAAGGAAAGAAATCTTAAAAATTAGGGCAGAAATAAATGCAAAAGAAACAAAAGAGACCATAGCAAAAATCAACAAAGCCAAAAGCTGGTTCTTTGAAAGGATAAAAACAATTGACAAACCATTAGCCAGCCTCATCAAGAAACAAAGGGAGAAAAATCAAATCAATAAAATTAGAAATGAAAATGTAGAGATCACAACAGACAACACAGAAATACAAAGGATCATAAGAGACTACTATCAGCAATTATATGCCAATAAAATGGACAACGTGGAAGAAATGGACAAATTCTTAGAAAAGTACAACTTTCCAAAACTGAACCAGGAAGAAATAGAAAATCTTAACAGACCCATCACAAGCACAGAAATTGAAACTGTAATCAGAAATCTTCCAGCAAACAGAAGCCCAGGTCCAGACGGCTTCACAGCTGAATTCTACCAAAAATTTCGAGAAGAGCTAACACCTATCCTACTCAAACTCTTCCAGAAAATTGCAGAGCAAGGTAAACTTCCAAACTCATTCTATGAGGCCACCATCACCCTAATACCAAAACCTGACAAAAATACTACAAAAAAAGAAAACTACAGGCCAATATCACTGATGAACATAGATGCAAAAATCCTCAACAAAATTCTAGCAATCAGAATCCAACAACACATTAAAAAGATCATAAACCAAGACCAAGTGGGCTTTATCCCAGGGATGCAAGGATTCTTCAATATCCACAAATCAATCAATGTAATTCACCACATTAACAAATTGAAAAATAAAAACCATATGATTATCTCAATAGATGCAGAGAAGGCCTTTGACAAAATTCAACATCCATTTATGATAAAAACTCTCCAGAAAGCAGGAATAGAAGGAACATACCTCAACATAATAAAAGCTATATATGACAAACCCACAGCAAACATTATCCTCAATGGTGAAAAATTGAAAGCATTTCCCCTAAAGTCAGGAACAAGACAAGGGTGCCCACTTTCACCGCTACTATTCAACATAGTTTTGGAAGTTTTGGCCACAGCAATCAGAGCAGAAAAAGAAATAAAAGGAATCCAAATTGGAAAAGAAGAAGTAAAACTTTCACTGTTTGCAGATGACATGATCCTCTACATAGAAAACCCTAAACACTCCACCAGAAAATTACTAGAGCTAATCAATGAATATAGTAAAGTTGCAGGATATCAAATCAACACACAGAAATCGCTTGCATTCCTATACACTAATAATGAGAAAGTAGAAAAAGAAATTAAGGAAACAATTCCATTCACCATTGCAACGAAAAGAATAAAATACTTAGGAATATATCTACCTAAAGAAACTAAAGACCTATATATAGAAAACTATGAAACACTGATGAAAGAAATCAAAGAGGACACTAATAGATGGAGAAATATACCATGTTCATGGATCGGAAGAATCAATATAGTGAAAATGAGTATACTACCCAAAGCAATTTACAAATTCAATGCAATCCCTATTAAGCTACCAACCATATTTTTCACAGAACTAGAACAAATAATTTCAAGATTTGTATAGAAATAGAAAAAACCTCGAATAGCCAAAGCAATCTTGAGAAAGAAGAATGGAACTGGAGGAATCAACTTGCCTGACTTCAGGCTCTATTACAAAGCCACAGTCATCAAGACAGTATGGTACTGGCACAAAGACAGAAATATAGATCAAAGGAACAAAATAGAAAGCCCAGAGATAAATCCACACACATATGGACACGTTATCTTTGACAAAGGAGGCAAGAATATACAATGGAGTAAAGACAATCTCTTTAACAAGTGGTGCTGGGAAAACTGGTCAACCACTTGTAAAAGAATGAAACGAGATCACTTTCTAACACCATACACAAAAATAAACTCAAAATGGATTAAAGATCTAAACGTAAGACCAGAAACTATAAAACTCCTAGAGGAGAATATAGGCAAAACACTCTTCGACATAAATCACAGCAGGATCCTCTCTGATCCACCTCCCAGAATACTGGAAATAAAAGCAAAAATAAACAAATGGGGTCTAATTAAACTTAAAAGCTTCTGCACAACAAAGGAAACTATAAGCAAGGTGAAAAGACAGCCTTCAGAATGGGAGAAAATAATAGCAAATGAAGCAACTGACAAACAACTAATCTCAAAAATATACAAGCAACTTATGCAGCTCAATTCCAGAAAAATAAATGACCCAATCAAAAAATGGGCCAAAGAACTAAATAGGCATTTCTCCAAAGAAGACATACGGATGGCTAACAAACACATGAAAAGATGCTCAACATCACTCATTATCAGAGAAATGCAAATCAAAACCACAATGAGGTACCATTTCACACCAGTAAGAATGTCTGCGATCCAAAAATCTGCAAGCAATAAATGCTGGAGAGGGTGTGGAGAGAAGGGAACCCTCCTACACTGTTGGTGGGAATGCAAACTAGTACAGTCACTTTGGAGAACAGTGTGGAGATTCCTTAAAAAATTGCAAATAGAACTGCCTTATGACCCAGCACTCCCACTGCTGGGCATACACACCAAGGAAACCAGAATTGAAAGAGACACAAGTACCCCAATGTTCATCGCCGCACTGTTTATAATAGCCAGGACATGGAAACAACCTAGATGTCCATCAGCAGATGAATGGATAGAAAGCGGTGGTCCATATACACAATGGAGTATTACTCAGCCGTTAAAAAGAATACATTTGAATCAGTTCTGATGAGATGGATGAAACTGGAGCCGATTATACAGAGTGAAGTAAGCCAGAAAGAAAAACACCAATACAGTATACTAACACATATATATGGAATTTAGAAAGATGGCAATGACGACCCTGTATGCAAGACAGAAAAAAAGACACAGATGTGTATAACGGACTTTTGGACTCAGAGGGAGAGGGAGAGGGCAGAATGATTTGGGAGAATGACATTGTAACATGTATACTATCATGTAAGAATCGAATCGCCAGTCTTTGTCCGATGCAGGATACAGCATGCTTGGGGCTGGTGCACAGTGATGACCGAGAGAGATGTTATGGGGAGGGAGGTGAGAGGGGGGTTCATGTTTGGGAACGCATGTACACCCATGGTGGATTCATGTCAATGTATGGCAAAACCAATACAGTATTGTAAAGTAAAATAAAGTAAAAATAAAAATTAAAAAATATTAAAAAAAAAAAAGAGGGCTGAGCACTGAAGACTTGATGCTTTCAAATTGTGGTGCAAAATAAGACTCTTGAGTGTCACTTGGACAGCAAGGAGATCAAACCAGTCAATCCTAAAGGAAATCAGCCCTGAATATTCATTGAAAGGACTGATGCTGAAGCTCCAATACTTTGGCTACCTGATGCAAAGAGCTGACTTAATGGGAAAGACCCTGATGCTGGTAAAGATTGAAGGCAGGAGAAGAAGGAGATGACAGTGGGTGAGATGGTTGTATGGCATCACTTAGTCAATGGACATGACTTTGACCAAGCTCTGGGAGATGGTGAAGGACAGGGAAGCCTGGCATGCTGTAGTCTATGGAATCATAAAGAGTCAAACACAACTGAATGACTGAACAACAACAACAACAAATCAATAGACTCTATCCAAATACTCATGGATTCCCATCCATGACTAGGTCAAATGTTAGGAAAAATTACACTAGTGAAGTCATTACAAAAGTCAATATGAAACTCTTAACATTAATTTCTATGTATAACTCTTCTGTTTGACTCAAATGTAGAAGTAAAAGAGTCCTCTATATGCAAATAAATAACTTCAGCCAAAATGGAGTTAAGGGATGGAATTAGGCAACAGGATTACATGGCCAAGAATCTAATTAAGACTTACTTAAATGACCTAAAATACATAAAGAAAATGAAAAGATTCCACATGGATTTATTTATATTGTAAATTGAAAGTAAAAATGAAGTCGCTCAGTCTTGTCTGACTCTTTACGACCCCATGGCCTGTAGCTTACCAGGCTTCTCGATCCATGGGATTTTCCAGCCAAGAATACTGGAGTGGGTTACCATTTCCTTCTCCAGGAGATCTTCCTGACCCAGGGATTGAACCTGGGTCATTTACACTGTAGGAAGGTAGCAAAGTCGGTAAAGTATAAATCATGGATATCCATGTGCCTTGTGCTAGTTAATTATACTCTGAAAATTGGTTTCCTTATTCTAAAAGCTACAAACTAATACTTACAGGATTATATTATATATACATAATACCCATCTATAACCAAGTCTGTGTAAAAACTTACATATAGTAGGCATTCAATATTATTATTACTATCATTATTTTACATGTCAATAATGATATAATAAAATGTAATTTTATTATTATATGATAATGAATGAGATAACATAACAGTAATAATATCTGTTTCTTTTTCAAATATTTTTATCAACATACAATTAAGGGAACCCTTCTCAATTAACTCATTAACAGATATTAAGTAGCTATAGTTATAGGCATTATTTAAGTCTTGAGTTACTCAGTAGAACTGATCTTTAATATCATGGGTATTTCACTCTGATAAAAGTAACCATACACAAATAGCAATAAAACAAATAATCAAAAAATAGATAAGAAAATATTGGAAAGTCATAAGAGTGTTTAGAAATATACTTTACACAGAAGTGACAATGTGAACTAATATCTCCATGTGGAAAAAGATCAAGTTAGGTAAATCTCTTGACACTGGATAAATAGTTGACTCAAAACACTCTAATATATTTTTCAACTTGTTTAGATTTCAATATTTTAGACAAATATGCAATGGATTTAGATTTATTAAGTAATGGCATACAGTGAATTTATTGTCACTAATGAGACTAGACATCTAAAATTAGTATTCTTTTTTGTTTCTTTCACTAATATTTATAAAACATTTACTGAATTCAACTTATATTAGTTGTCTACTGTTAAAGGAAAGAGACATAGGAATTTCATAGGTACAGCTAGGAATTTCAAAGCTACAAATAAGCTACATTAGTTAACATCCTCTTCTACAAAAACTCCTGTAACTTGGATAAGTTATTTAAAATCTTTATATCATCATCATTAGAAATATGATGGCAACAGCATAAATATTGAAGTCTTTTGGAAATTATCTGAAACAATGTGTATAAATCTACACTCAGAAATTGGCATATGTTGGGCTTCTCAGGTGGTGCTAGTAGTAAAAACCTGCTTGCAATGTAGCAGACAAGACATGCGGGTTAGATCCCTGGGACAGGAAAATCCCCTGTAGGAGGGCATGGCAATCCACTCCAGTATTCTTGCCTGGAGATTCCCATGAACAGAGGAGACTGATGAACTACAATCCATAGGGTCGTAAAGAATCAGAAACGACTGAAGCAACTGAGCATGCAATGGATTTAACCAATACGATCTAAGAAGATGAGGGAAAAGAGCTGGGCCACTTATTTATTTTATTTTATTTTAATATTATAAGAGTTACTGTGATAAAGGCATGTAGTGCAATGAACCCACTTAAAAGAATCCTTAGCTGTTATTGAAGGATCAAAGGAAAATCCCTATGAAAAATTTTATGCAATAATAAATGGTAGGTAGCCACACTACTCACTCATGGTGTTCAGAAAGTGATTGGAAAGCAGATGCCACTGACAAAAGCAAACTCAGAAGCTGTGTAGGGACTTTGCTACCCAGGTTAATTACATATATCTTGCTTTAAGCTATCAGTCACTAAAATTGGAGGGACATTATGAAATACAAATAAATAGTATGTGATTCACTCTAATGTTTCCTTCTGTGCTAGAAAATCTGTAAAGTATATTACTTTCTAAAGCAAAGGGAGAAAATATAGGACAACTGTCACCAATTCATACTATTGTATAGATTAAATTCTCATTCATATTCTTTGTAGCTAAAGGTTAAAGCTAAATATTGAAAGACCTGAATATAAACAAGAATTTTAAATTATACCTTCATTTAGTGTTTTAAAGAAAAAGTTTCTCTTGTGCCTTGGAGTAAAAAATAACCAAAATCCAGATGGAAGCCTATTGAGGATTTTTCTGAATCAAATGAGTTATTCAAGGAATGAATGCTATATGTCCATCTTGTAGAGGAAAAATGTTACAAACTCCTTTTTCATCATAATTCTTGCTTAGAGTTAATGAAAATAACCCATGTCAAGAAGAATTAATTCAAAATTTGTAGAAACATTTCTATTCCATTAAATGTGTACTCATAACTTTTATTGTTGAAATCAATTCTCAACCTAAGCAAGGCCTTTTCAATGTGTGCGTTAAGTGGGTCTTATAGATGATCCTGTCCTGGTACTTTTCCAGTTAGTTCCCCAATTGCTGTATGTTTGCTTTATAGCATAATTTCAAAGCATTGGATGCTAAATGTATAATTCATTTTTGTTGCAAGAACAACTTTTTTGAGTTCTTGAGTATCCTGTGAATAAAATTCTGTCAAACTGGACACTACTAATAGCTACCCCAGTTCAGTTCAGTTCAGTTCAGTTGCTCAGTCATGTCCGACTCCTTGTGACCCCATGAATCGCAGCACACCAGGCCTCCCTGTCCATCACCATCTCCCGGAGTTCACTCAGACTCACGTCCATTGAGTCTGTGATGCCATCCAGCCATCTCATCCTCTGTCGTCCCCTTCTCCTCCTGCCCCCAATCCCTCCCAGCATCAGAGTCTTTTCCAATGAGTCAACTCTCCACATGAGGTGGCCAAAGTACTGGAGCTTCAGCTTTAGCATCATTAATTCCAAAGAAATCCCAGGGTTGATCTCCTTCAGAATGGACTGGTTGGATCTCCTTGCAGTCCAAGGGACTCTCAAGAGTCTTCTCCAACACCACAGTTCAAAAGCATAATTCTTCGGTGCTCAGCCTTCTTCACAGTCCAACCCTCACATCCATACATGACCACAGGAAAAACCACAGCCTTGACTAGGCGGACCTTAGTCATCAAAGTAATATCCCTGCTTTTGAATATGCTATCTAGGTTGGTCATAACTTTTCTTCCAAGGAGTAAGCGTCTTTTAATTTCATGGCTGCAGTCACCATCTGCAGTGATCTTGGAGCCCCCAAAAATAAAGTCTGACACTGTACTGTTTCCCCATCTATTTCCCATGAAGTGATGGGACCAGATGCCATGATCTTCATTTTCTGAATGTTGAGCTTTAAGCCAACTTTTTCTCTCTCCTCTTTTACTTTCATCAAGAGGCTTTTTAGCTCCTCTTCACTTTCTGCCATAAGGGTGGTATCATCTGCATATCCCATGAAATACTTATTCTCTGTTTTCTTGAATGAAATTCATCTTATACTTGGCTTGAACCATTTAGCTATATAATTATGTATTCATTTTTATGTGTTGAATGCCTACCATGTTTTATTGACTGTAACATTGTGTTTTTCCTATCTGGACTGACATCCCATTCTTGAACCTACATGTAGGCTTAAACCTATATTCTCATCACTCAGATAACTGCCCCAGGGCTTGTTTCTTAGGGAACTCAGTAACATTTTGGGGTTAGAGAAACACATATATACCATTCACAATCAAGTCTCATGATTACAAAACATATTATTTGATTTATACCATAATAATAGTATTTGAATTCACATTGTCACACAAATAGAATATGTAAATCTATGTTTCACATCCTCTAAGTGCCGTTCTGGTTCTTTTTAATTTCAGCCACAGAGTAGATAGGACTCAAAGGAAAACAAAATGGATTTATCCATCACTAATCACAATTAATTGCATATTGGCCACTTTACGAATGGAATTAGATAAAATGACTTAATCACAATTTTTCAGGGGAAAATTATTATAAATAATTAACTAGCCTATGACTCTAATAAAAGAACGTGAATTTCAGCACATTCAAGCAAATGATAATCAGATAAGGAAATTACTTACAAGGAATATTCCATTCTCGTAACTGATTCTCTCCCATATAGCAATATCTACTGGTTGTGCCTGCTATGTTTCAATGTAGAACTATATATAATAGCCTGGAAGTCAAGTTTAGCTACACATGGCTAAATATATTGCAAATACTTCTCTTACATATCAATATCTCTACTTCTCATTCTTACACATCAAAGAAAATTTTTAAAAGAAAATGAAATCTGCATTATAATAAAACCACTGAATTGATTTACACTCACTGTAAAAAATGTTGGACATAGCCATGAAGAATTAATTGTACATAGATTGTCAAGTATAGCTATTTTTACTGGTATAGTTGCCTCAACCTGAAAGCCTATTTGTTTCAAGAATATTTAAACTTTTGATGAATGTCTTATACAGTGAAACACCCAATCTAAACAACTCAACATACAGTATTACTTTGCTAGAGGTTCTATAACAAAATGCTATAGAGTCTGTAGCTTAAACTGCATACAGTCATTTTTTTTCATAGTTCTGTAAACTAAAGTCCAAGACGCCAGCCCGGTTGGTTTCCTCTGAGGTATCTTTCCTTGCCTTTCAAATGGCTGCCCTCTTGCTACATCTTCATATGATCATCCCTCTGTACATACATGTCCCTGCTATCTCTTCTTCTTCTTATAAGGTCACCAGTGGCATTGATGTAAGGTCCTTCCTTAAGGGCTTTTTTTTTTTTTTTTTTTAGCTTAATCACTCCTTTAAAGACTTTGTCTCCAATATGCATACATTCTGAATTACTGGCCATTGGGAACATCAGTTTTAGGGAGACACCATCTTGCCTACAACACAAAGCAAAACAAGACCAAAACAAAATGTTTCTCTTCAATAGATCCTTAAATTTGCCCTGCAATTTCTTTAATCTCTGTAAAATTACATTTCTCAGAACACCTTGTAATTGGTTTCTAGATATTAGATGCATACCTTTTATTAGATATGCTCCTGTGAGACCTTGAAAATAGAAGTGTAGTGGTACAGGCTTTGGTTGTTTTCATCTTGTGGTGGTGGTTTAGTCACCAAGCCATGTCCAGTTCTTGCTACCCTATGGACTGTAGCCCACCAGCCTCCTCAGTCCATGGGATTCTCCAGGCAAAAATGCTGAAGTGGTTTGCCATTTCCTTCTCCAGGGGATCTTCCTGACCAAGGGATTGAACCTGGATCTCCTGCATTAGAGGCAGATTCTCACCAACTGAATTACTAAGGAAGCCCTTTTTATCTTGTATGAAAGTTCATATATATGATGGGTTTTCTTGGGGTGTTGATTTTTCCAATGTTTATTTTATGTATTCCTGGATTCTTAATAAGACTTAAATAATCTGTATATTCCCATTCGCCAATTTCCTGACAGTTGTAGAGGTAATGACTTCTTATTCCTGACCTAAATCCAGAATTGGCTTCAAATAGGACATCATCTTTAATGCATCAACTTGAGAATATTATGGAAATAATTCCAAGATATCAATCTAGAATTTGTTTCTTCAATCCTTTCTGTTATCTCAAAGGCACCTAATTTCTTTATTAAAATTCTTCTTGCTTAAAATAGTTGAGTGGATTTATTTCCTGCCCTGAGTTCTCATTGATGTAATGTAATACTCTTTACAATCTCCTTCTACAACTGTATTCTGCACTCTATCTGGAACATTCCTCTTTCTGTATTTATTTTGGCTTATATTTCTCTCTTCATCAACATTTAGATTGGAAATTATTCTTCATATATACTTTTAATATTCCAATTACAAGATCATAGCTGTAGCAGTTTATCTGGGATAAATAATTCCTCTTGTACTTTACAAACTCCTCTTCTAGAAACAAATGGAAACGGTTGGAATGAGATTCTCCTGGACTCCATTGACTGTAGGGCCTTAGAATAGGATGTCAAAATGACTGTGGGGTAAAACTTCTCCTTTAAAGAAGAATAGGAACAAGAAAGAATTTCTTCCACAATGTGTTGATAAATCAGATATATGACATACATACCAGGCAATCAGAAGGGAAGAAACAAAGAAAACAGTTGTCATGCCATGTGTGTGTGAATCTCCATCTTCCCTTTGGGAAATGAGGAGGATTATGCTAATCTAATGTCAAACCTGCTGAAAGAGGTTTCACAAAGAGCACTTAGCAAGTTTTGAAATAGTTCCCTTAGGTGAGAGACATAGAGGCTGGAATCTTTTTCGCATCTGTGAAAAATAAAGAGGACTGTGACTGAAGGTCCAATCCCCCACTACTGAAATACAGAGTGGAAGATAGTGCTAACTGCATCAGTGATTGTGAACAGAGAACAATGTGTGCTAGGAACAGAGTGTTCTCTCAGACCTTGAGTAAACTAAATATGCATGGGTGCTCTCATGGGTCAGACATAGGTCTTTTGTCTTGTAAAAAGACAGTGTATATGGCTGTCTAGGGATCTAATGGGACAAGGAACCAGGAACAGGAAGAGGCCAGAGGTATATCACTAGATACCAGGGCTAAAGAAGAATTCACTATCCATCACTTGGAATAAGGATGCTTTCCCTCAAGACAATTGTAGTAAAGAGAAGCCAGACACCTTGGTAAAGCCAAGAAAAGGCAGAAGCTTCCTGGGGAGAAAGGGTTATATGTAAGCAATTGTTAGATTCGAACACAGCAAAGCCAGCTTAGGGAATTTCCTAGTTGAGTAAGAACAGCCCCGCCGTTTTACAGTCCAGCTGTAGGTGTATAAAATCTGGACTTCTGTTTATGATATAGAACTAGACATTCTATTTTCTGAATCAAGATTTCTGTGTTTTATTTCTGTTTCTTTTGTGTTTGGGCCACTCACACAGCCTGTGGGATCTTAGAACCCTGACCCAGGGAACCCATGCCTCTTGCAGTGAAAGCGTGGAGTCCTAATCACTGGACTACCAGGGAAGGAAGTCCCTCTGTGCTTATCTGAAAGTGTCTTTAAGACAGTATATTTTTTAATGTCAGGTGAGTGTATTCTCCTTGGTTCTGTCTTCACAAATTTAAAGCAATGGGTGTTAGAGTCCTCGGTGTGTCATAGCTCTCAGACAGACAGGGTTATAGCTCTCAGGTCTTGGATAGATCGTGTTATAGCTCTCAGATCTCAGACCATGTTATAGCTCTTAGACAGGTCAGTGTTACTACTCTGTGTTACAGCTCAATTTTGTTTAGAAAATAGCAGGAAACTACATCCTTGAGGCGTGAGGGCATGCCGACCCAAAGACGCGAATAGAGGGGTGCCCTGGCCCTTTGGCTCCTCTTTTTATATGTTTTTTTCCCTTCCTTTGGGCCTGCCTTATATAAGTTGGGCTAGCCAAAAGTGCTGTTTGTTCTACCTGAGGCCCTGACTCCGATCCTCGGACCGTCTTTTGTTCCATTTTCACGGAATTTTCCCTTTCTTTTAGCCACAGCCATCCTGGACTCCTGCTTCCTACTCTAACTACCTAACATTAAGTAAGATCTAACAGTAAAGCCTTGGGTCCAGGTAAAGTTGTCATGCAGAAACAAAGGAAGCTAACTCCTTGAATCACATTTAAGTAAAAGGGAGTAGAAAAAAAATGCTAATATCTATTACTTTATGAACTATAGTTTGGACATAGTGAATACACAGAAATAGTCATGACACAGATAATTCTATTTCTTTATTTTTCTACTACTTATTTATAGGCAAACATTCAAGTAGTTAGTTGCTTATATTTTTCTAATATCTTAGTTAATTTTTCAACATACTATCTTGCTCCCTTGCTCTCACAATTCCCATTGATTGACATTTTCAAAATTACCAACAGGCTCAGTGGTCCCAAATATGATGGACATACTTATTTACATGCCTAACTCAGTCATTCAACAATTGACAGAAAGCCGTTCACTTATTCTTGACAAATTTTCTCAGTTCTCTTTATTTCAGAGGCCATTCCTTAACCATTTTCATTGTTCAAATTTTAAACGTTGTCATTCCTGTAAAGAAGCTTCTAAGGTTTTAATCATGCATTTATTTGTTTGACTTCACTCTTTCATTACAATGCATCTGTTCATTCATTTATGTACTCTTTGTTGATAAGTTCTATCCTATTTTCTGAACTCCACAACTACCAGTCTACCTCCACAAGTGTTTTATCTTAGAATCACCTCAAAAGTAATGAATCCCTATCTGAATTATTGACTCAAATTGTTGAAACATATTTATCTGCCTTTTTTCATACCATTAAATTATGTCATCATCAGGACAATATCTAAATTAAATCCTGTTCCTAAATACAAAAATTTAATTATATACCATGTCCTATTAAATTTTAAAGTATGTCTTGATTTCACCCATTTTCCTCCATCTCAACTGTTGTTACAAACGTCTCTCACTAGGTCAGCAATAGACTTTCTTGAACAGAAATTTTTACTTTCAAATTCCATTTGCTATAATTTATTCTCCAAAAAAAAAAAATGTTTAGAACTTTTGAAAATGTAAATCAGAGCACATTATTCCCCAATGAAAAACTGAGGACGGGATTTCTAGAGTAAAAGGTGAGATGCTGGGAAAAACATTATTGAATTGATCAAATTTGTTTGCTTGCTTGCTAAGTCATTTCAACCTTGTCTGATTCTTTGTGATCCTATGGACTGTTGCTGCCCAGGCTCCTCTATCCATTAGATTCTCCAGGCAAGAATACTGGAGTGGGTTGCCATTTGCTGCTCCAGGGGATCTTCCCAACCCAGGAATCGAAACTGCATTACTTACGTCTCCTGTATTGGCAGGTGAATTTAGGCAAAGACAATTATTCAATGTATCTTGAATGAACTGACTCTCCTTATCAAAATTCTAGTTGTTTTTTTGGACAAAAATTGACACACTTTCATAAAATTCCTCTGGAAATGCAAGGAACTCAGAATAGCTAAAAAAAATCCTGAAAAAAGAACCAAGTTGGACATAAAGTTCTTGATTTCAAGATTTGCAAAAAGCTACAAGGCAATACACAAAAAGCTACTGGCATAAGGCTAGGACTGTATGTCAATAGAATAGAATTGACTCCAGAAACATATTATGGTCAATTGACTTTCACCAAGGGTGCCACAACAAATAGGGAAAGATTAGCTTTTCAACCAACAATGCTAAGATAACTGGATATCCACAATAGAATGAAGTTGGACCCCTTTAGGTTTTTTAATTAAAAATGATTGTGCTTCAAAGAATACCCTCAAAAAAGTGAAAAATAGACTTACAGATGATAAGAACACCATGTGAAAATCACATGCTTATAAAGAAATTGTATCCAGAATACATAAAGAATACAACTCAATAGTATAACATAAATTTCTCTTCAATAAACAGAAGGATTTTAATAGACATTTCTCCAGTTATGTAAATGATCTGTAAGCACATGAAAGGGTTTATTAAGCATAAATGTCAACATCATAAATCAATGGGAAAATAAAAATCAAACCCACAATGAGATAATACATCATATTCACTAGTATGGGGCTTCCCAGGTAGCACTAGAGGTAAAGAATCCTCCTGTCAATGTAAGAGATACAGGAAATGAGGGTTCAACCCCTGGTTCAGGAAGATCCACTGGAGAAGGAAATGGTCATGCACTCCAGAATTCTTGCCTGGAAAATTCCATGGTGAGAGAAGCCTGGTGCGCTACAGTCCATGGGGCTACAAAGAGTCAGACACAACTGACTTAGCATGTTCACTAGTATGGGTATAATAAAAAAAAGACAGACAAGCTAAGAAGTGTTAACAAGGATGCAGCATTATTAATAATAACCAACTGATGGCCCCAAATGTCCATCAACTGATGCATGAACAACCAAATGCAGCATAGATATACAATTGAATACTATTCAGCAATAAAAATGAGTGAATTACATAGTCTATGCTACAACATGTGAACTTGGAAAACAGTATTTTAAGTTTAAACAACCAGTCACAAAAGACCATATACTGTGTGATTGTATTTATATGAAATGCACAGAAAAGGAAAATTTATAGAGACAAGAAGCAGATCAGTAGATTAGTGGTTGTCTAAGTTGTAAGCAGTTATTTTGGGGAGAGTGACTACTAGTAGGTACAGGGCTTCTTTTTGAGGAAATGAACATATACAATTAAATAATTTTGATACTTTCATAACTTGTGAACGATATAAAAAGCATCAATATACACTTTAATTGAATAATTTCACATTATACAAATTGTATCACAAGAAAGCTATTTTTCAAATTAAATATAAATATCAAAAAGAAAATTTGTAATTGGTTACCAATACATTAAAATAAATTCAAATTCTTAAGATCATTCTAAAATCTATACAAGATCCTTTAGAATCTGCCTCTACTTACTCTTTTTTTTTTTTTTTTTTAAACATCTCTAGGTTACCTAACCATTACCCATTTTCTCTAGCCACATTGGTCACTGTACATCTCTGAGAATCTACCAACAATTGCGTATTTTTTCCATACTCATATTTTATTACACACTGTCTTCTCTGTTCTCAAATATTTTTACCGTTTATGTTATTGTTTCTTTGGAATTGTTCAATCCCAACATGAATTTATCAAATTAGACAGGTTTTCTCTTACCATCCCATCTCAATCAGTTCATTCTGACCTTAACAATCACAACATTTCCTTCATTATACTTCAGAGGACTGTTTAACTTTTTAATTTGTTTATTGTCAGTTTTCTTCCAAGGGAATGTAAGCTTTATGAGTGTAATCACCAGATGATCTTAATTCACCTCTGCATCCAGTGTCTTGTATTATATCTGACATGAGATAGGTTCAATTATTAATTGTTACATAAATACAAAGACAGCCATATGTACTGTATTAGCTGTATCTACCTAGCACATAAATCTGAAAGTGATTAAAAAAAAAAATGCTGGGCTAAATGTTAGAATAGATAGCTATTCCATTGTCAGGAGAGACTAGATAAAGAACTTTGCAAAAGGTTTTTGAAGTCCCATGTTGTCATTTTTTCTCAGTCCAAAATAATGGCCTTGTACCTGGTCCACCTACAATACAAGATGGATAGAAATTTCAAATAAGATTTTTAAAAGTCAATGTTTATGCACCACAAAATGAAACTTGAATAAGACTGATGTCAGAACAATATACTGAAGTACCATAAAGCAATTTTAATAATTCCTCCCTTGTTATTGATGATTTTTTTTCTTTGTCAGGAATTTCTTAGTTGTAGATAACTATCTGGATATCTTCTATATTACTCTACTTCAAAACTAAGGTTAGCACTTGCAATGCCATTGATTTTCTTTTAGGAACACTATTAACTTTCCAGTAGATTATTATCTCCATCCACCCTATCTATTCACCATCAGAAATGAGTTGTCGTTTGGGGAATTCATGAGTATAGAACACTTCAACAGTTACTTTGACCATTCAGTTTTCTATCAAATAAAAACTCATTTTCTTCCTTTAAATCTGTAAACTGTCTGAATGTCAATGTCAATAATATATCCTTCTCACTCTATAGTTATACAAGGATAGTTTATAAAACACTTTGAAATATATTACAGTATAAGATTTTAACAATATGTTTTATTTTTGCTTTACAGATGATAACATTGATGATCAAGAATTTTAATATTTTTGCTTAGATACACAAATAAAGTAAGTAGAGTGTATAGGATTTAAACCTTTATTTTTTTTAACTCATAAACTTCTATGAAGGAATTAAAACAGAGCCCAGTTTTCCTACTTCATTCTTTGCCTCCTTTCCTTTCTTTTCCTGTTTTTTTTTTTTTTTTTTTTTTTTCTTTTGTCTCTCTTCCTTTTTTCCCCTTCAGGTCCCACTTTCCTGAAACTTAACTGGCATTATAAAGTTTACAGACAACCTACAAGTCTTACAAAGATATTTCTCAAAGTAACTATTCTGACAGCTGCAAAATAAGATTGTACCAAAGATTCTAAGCAAAAACGAAAAACAAATCAACTCCCAACTGTACCAACCACATCTTTTGCAGCAGTTAAAGAAAACAGCGACCTGTGAAAAGCTCCAATTCACAAAGACTTCTCTTCTGTCACAGTGTACAACTCCAGTCCCACCTTGCTCCCTGAGTTACCTGAGTTCAGATTCTCTCTGAAGTGCATCAGCTGATCAAAACCTTCAACCTCTGTTTGAGTAATTTAACTGTTTTCTTTCACTTTGACAATCCTTAGAAGCAGAAAAGACAGTTCATTTATTTTTGCATTTCAGTCTCACTCACTCAGAGCTAATCAAACACCCCTGTTCAAAGTAAGTTCTCAAGAAGGTCAGATAGTTTCATAATCATTTTGTAATTCAGTGAAACTAAGCCATAATTCCATACCTTGTGCATTTCCAAACATCATTAGAAACTAGATAGTATGAGTTATTACTTTGCATGATCAATATATTTCCATATTTCTCTAGCTAATATATGTGTGCATGCATGCTCGGTTGTGTCTGACTCTTTGTTGACTCCACGGACTCTAGCCCTTCAGGCTCCTCTCTTCATGGGATTTCCCAGGCAAGAATACTGGAGTGGGTTGCCATTACCTCCTCTAGGGGAATCTTCCCCATCCAGGGATCAAACCCGTTTCCTGAGTCTCCTGCATCACAGGTGGATTCTTTACCACAGAGCCACCTGGGAAACCAGCTAATATATAATAGTGTATATATTAGCATTTGTGTGATCTTCGGAGACATTATTTTGCTATTACTTCCCTCTGAGTTTAAGAATATAAAACCTTGACTTGATTTCCCCCTTAAAAATCAATTACTGTTCTAAGAGTATCCTTGAAGAGTTCTGAGGTAGGGTATGTATTAAAACTTCCAACTTCTTCATAAAAGTGTTATTATTACAGTCAAATTATATAATTAATGTAAAATATCAATTGTTTTGTGAAGCTGAATTATTATATAGCTCACAAAGAATGTGATTTATAATTATTTTTTAAAGCATCCTAAAATAGGGTTGGGAATTTGAGGTCAATAGATTATGAGAATGACGATATGCAAAGAAAAGGAAAAGGACCTGAAACAAGTATATATTCATGCTTTTAACTAATCCTAGTTTTGTGTGGTAACATTTAAGAATATTAGCCAAGATTGAAAGGTTAATCCTACAAGTGTTTTCCAATATTTACAATTGCACAAAATACAATCATTTGAAGAATACAGTTAATTCAATTGGGTCCATAACTATATGGAAACATTTTATAACAAAGTATACCTATTCTTAAAGAAAATGGTAAAGCTTTATATTAGAAGGATTAACCACAGCAATGATAAGAAATAATTTTCTCAAAGAGATCATAGTCCAGATTATTGGAGAGACTATAAAATAAAATACTTTAATAATTATACTAGATGTTTGAAACTTATTTAAACCCTTTAAGATTCCTATTCAGTTGAATTTAAGTAGTTTGCTCTTGCACTGTGAAGATGCAGAAAAGATATATTTAGAAAGAAGATTTATTTTTGATATGAAGATGCTCCCTGAAGCAAAATCATTACAAACAAGTTATAAAAGTTTATAATCTTATTAATAATACAAACACATGTGAAAGGTTTACTTTTAGCTATATTTATAAAATTTAAGTAAATAACTACAAAATAAATAATTAATTATATTCATAACCATAGTGGGCTTCCCTTGTGGCTCAGCTGGTAAAGAATCTGCCTGCAATGAGGGAGACCTGGGTTTGATTCCTGGGTTGGGAAGATTCCCTGGAGAAAGGAAAAGGCTACACACTCCAGTAATCTGGCCTGGAGAATTCCATGAAGGCAATGGCACCCCACTCCAGTACTCTTGCCTGGAAAATCCCATGGATGGAGGAGCCTCGTAGGCTGTAGTCCGTGAGGGCGCTAAGAGTTGGGCTTGACTGGTCGACTTCACTTTCACTTTTCAGTTTCATGCATTGGAGGAGGAAATGGCAAACCACTCCAGTGTTCTTGCCTGGAGAATCCCAGGGACGGGGGAGTCTGGTGGGAGACCATCTATGGGGTCTCACAGAGTCGGACATGACTGAAGCGACTTAGCAGCAGCAGCAGCATAGTCCATGGGGTCACAAAGAGTCAGATGTGACTCAGTGACTTTCACTTTCTTTTCATAAGCATAGTGGGAAAAGCAAACATTATTTAAAATATACCAGTAGTTCTAATGTTGTTTAAAACAAACATCAGAATTGAAAGATACGCATGTACCCCAAAGTTCATCACAGCACTGTTTATAATAACCAGGACATGGAAGCAACCTAGATGTCCATCAGCAGATGAATGGACAAGAAAGCTGTGATACATATACACAATGGAGGATTACTCAGCCATTAAAAAGAATACATTTGAATCAGTTCTAATGAGGTGGATCAAACTGGAGCTTATTATACAGAATGAAGCAAGCCAAAAAGAAAATCACCAATACAGTATACTGACACATATATATGGAATTTAGAAAGATGGTAATGATAACCCTGTATGCGAGACAGCAAAAGAGACACAGATGTATAGAACAGTCTTTTGGACTCTCCCGGAGAGGGAGAGGGTGGGATGATTTGGGAGAATGGCATTGAAACGTATATATTATCATATGTGAAATGAATCACCAGACCAAGTTCGATGCATGATACAGGATGCTCGGGGCTGATGCAGTGAGATGACCCAGAGGGATGGTATGGGGAGGGAGGTGGGAAGGGGGTTCAGGATGAGGAATATATGTACACCCGTGGTGAATTCATGTTGATGTATGGCAAAACCAATACAATGAAAGTGAAAATGAAAGTGAAGTCCCTCAGTCGTGTCCGACTGTGCGACCCGTGGACTGTAGCCCGGCAAGCTCCTCCGTCCATGGGATTCTGTAGGCAAGAATACTGGAGTGGGTTGCCATTTCCTTCTCCAGGGGATCTTCCTGACCCAGGGATCGAACCCAGGTCTCCCACATTGCAGGCAGATGCTTTAACCTCTGTACCACCAGGGAAGCCTGGGTAATTAGCCTCCAATTAAAATAAATAAATTTGTACTAAATAAATAAATAATAAAAAATTTCCAAATGTTAAAAACTTACATGACATTACTAATAATGAGTAGTGAGACTGAAAGAAATTTTTATTAACTTTTAATTAAAAAAATATTGTATTAATCAACCACAGAAAAAATAAAATAAAATAAAGTCTCAACTATTCCGGGGTGGGGATGGCAGGGGGGTGGGGGGGCGGTATTCTACAATTCCAGTGTCATGGGAAAAAGTTATGCATTACACTGCATCTAGTAGCTATGTGAGTCTGAACAATCAAAGATTATAAACAAGTATCATAAATATCTTATAGATAATTTAATGTATTTTTTTTCAGTTTGTGTTAATAATAAAACCTCTTGTCAATTCACAGAAATTAACTAAATTACCTAAACTACAGAGCTTGTATGCACCACAGTAAGGTTTCCAGTACTGATCTGTATGTTCCAGTGTTTGAGTGTTGGTACAAGCAAAGACTTTAGTTTCTATTTGAAAAAAAAAAAAAAAGGAAATTTAAATATAAAGTTTTAAAAATGATTTGTTTTAATTACTTAAAACATAGGCGTGTCTTAGTCAGCTCAGACTGCCATAACAAAATACCATACTGGGTGACTTAAACAACAGAAAGTTATTTCTCCCAGTTCTAGAGTCTGGAACAGTTAAGATTAAGGTAACAGGTGATTTATTTTCTGGTAGGAGCTTTCTCCTTAGCTTACAGATGGCTGTTTTTTTTGCTATGTGCTAAAATGGCCTTTCCTCAATGCCTGCGCATGGAGAGAGAGCTCACTTTCCACTCTTATAAGGCCACTTATTCTGTCTAATTAAGACCCCATCATACGACCTTATTTATCCCTAATTTCCTCCCAAAGGCTCTATCCCCAAATACAGTTTGGGGATGAAGCCTTCAACATATGAATCTGAGAAGGAGGGTTATAATTTTGCCCACATGAAAGCACATACTTACTTTTGTCACCATAATATAACCTCTGAAAAGATTCTGTCTGATAGCCTGAGAAATTCCTGGAAATATATGTATTATCTCACATTTATAATTTTAGAAGGTCTTACATTCTTCTTACCAGAAAATTAAACAAGACAAAGTTTGTTATTTTTAGATAAAACTGACCTTTCAGATCAAAATGAATTGGTACTCAATGGTCTCTTATGTAAAGTATAGCTTATAAGAGGAAAAATGAAGTGATTAAGGAACACTTCAGAATTAGGACTCGGACCGTAATTATCCACAAGTCAAGACCAAAACTATGAATAATGAATATCATATGAGAGAGATTAGAGACAATGCTGGAAAAAGGTGTCATCAGACTTAATTAACAGTTCCAAGATAAAGAGTTCTCAATGGGAGAAATATCTGACTTTCTTATGTGCTGTATATATTTTCTTAATTTATTAAATAATAGCTTTGTGGCCAGTATATAAATTCGGCATTGTTTCATGAACTATGATTCTTGCAAGTTAGTTAATGCTTTTGATTCAAAAGTATGCATCCATTGAAACTTGACTTTGATTGAAACTATTGATTGAGTGCTATTGGAATTCCAGCTTTCTTGTGTCACTTTTAATTAAACCTGTGAATCTTTACACTTTGATTTACCATGTGTGTGGCATTTATGTCTTCATGTGTTCTTATACCATTCTGAGATCCTGTAAGTGAATAAAATAGTGATCAGTTCATTGATTTCTAAAATGTTTTCTAATTTAGAAAACCTCATTCAAAACTAAAGATAGCATGAGGCACAAAAGCTGATTTCTTCTAAATTTTCTGTGCATACAAGACCCCTACAGAAATAATTTCTGAGTAACTACATCTAAAATGTATTACTTCCTTCTCCTACATAAGATAGAGTTTGTCATTTAGGATATAATTGTAGATATTCTCATCTAAAGTTCATCATGATTACACATCCAGTTTGAGAGTGAACTTTCAGATTCATATGTTTTGATGAAAAAAATTAAAAACTGAAAACGTGTCTCTTGTGTAGTTTATGGATTTTTAGTCCCATTTGGAACATTGATATTAAATTAACAAAAAACTAGAACTAAGAAAATGGCAGATTGATTCTCTAAAATAATTTCCGACTGCTTTAATTGAAATAAAGTGTTTAGAATACAATTTTATCTAATGACAGTTCAACTCAGACAGTTCAAAACAGAAATGTTTCTAAACTAATAGACCATTAACTTCATTATTTTGCATTTTCAGAAGTACTCAAGTCATCTCTACCAAATCAAAGAGAAGAGGACATACAATTTAGCCAAGCCTCTGTTTAATGAAAGTGGGAAAACAAATATTTTTAAAGTCAATCATTTGTATAAAATAGATAGAAATGGGGTTGAGGCTGTTTGCTAAGAGGCTGTTTACAGTTACCTTGTATAATGATTTTACAACAATGTACATAGCTTGGTGTTTTATTATGAGTATAAAATATTTTTTTTAGAAGAAGTATTTATCTTCACACTAAAATATGTATTAACAACATTTCCTCACTGAAGAGTTGCTACAGGCAAAGTTTGAATTTTTGAAATTCACCCACATTAGAATTTTTGTGGTCCATGGACAAAAATGAAAACATATACTTCCTCCTGTTTCCTAACTGGAAAATTCTGAGTGGCATTAATTTATGGTTTTGGAAGCTAATCACCTCTGGCCTGGAACTAGGAATGGAAAATATTAACTGTAATATATATTTTTGAGAAAAATAAATGAAACAATTTAAAATAAGGCTTGAGATAAATTTTTCTCTGCAAAACTCCCACACTGTACTTTACAAGCAATTTGTTGCAAATATTCATTTAAAAGTTAGTTTTAGGCACTAACTCTGAAAGTGATAAATATGCAGAAAATTTGCAAGTTTTAGCAATAACCAGACTGTTATTTTTAGTAATAATTCTATTATTTTTATAGATTATAACATGGAGCTAATAAAATATAGGAGTTTGTCTATTGTGATATAGCATAAAAATAGTATCATATAATATTGTTCCAAAGGTTATCTTCTGAAAATTGTATTCATTAAAGTTAAATGTCTTACGAAGTTCAGGAAAATGCTATCAAATTCAATGTTAAGATACACATTAAAAAACTAACTTGAAAGACCAAGAATAATATTCTGCTAACTGTTTTGTTGGGCCTCCCAGGTGTCTTAGCACTAAAGAATCCACCTGCAATGGAGGAGTCACAGGAGACCTGGGTTCCATCCCTGGGTGGGGAAGATCCCCTGGAGAAGGAAATGGTAACCCACTCCAGTATTCTTGCTTGGAAAATCACATGTACAGAGGTGTTTGGCAGGCTAAAGACCATGGGGTTGAAAAGAGTTGGACTGAGTAAATGAAGTCGATCAGTCATGTCTGACTCTTCGTGACCCCATAGACTGCAGCCTACCAGGCTCCTCTGTCCATGGGATTTTCCAGGCAAGAGTACTGGAGTGGATTGCCATTTCCTTCTCCAGAGGATCTTCCCTACCCAAGGATCGAACCCAGGTCTCCCCCATTGTAGGCAGATGCTTTACCGTCTGAGCCACCAGGGAAGCCTGGACTGAGTGAACAAATAACAACAATTATTCCATTATCTTTGCTTTATGCTTGAATGCTTATCACCTGTGAACTGAGTTAGCTGGAATTTAGATAAGAGCCTACTTCACTTCATTTCACTTCACTTCACTTTAGTTGCTCAGTCCTGTCGTACTCTTTGCGACCCCATGAATCGCAGCATGCCAGGCCTCCCTGTCCATCACCAACTCCCAGAGTTCAGACTCACATCCATCGAGTCAATGATGCCATCCAGCCATCTCATCCTCTGTCGTCCCTTCTCCTCCTTCGCCCAATCCCTCCCAGCATCAGAGTCTTTTCCAATGAGCCAACTCTTCGCATGAGGTGGCCAAAGTACTGGAGTTTCAGCTTTAGCATCAGTCCTTCCAAAGAAATCCCAGGGCTGATCTCCTTCAGAATGGACTGGTTGGATCTCCTTGCAGTCCAAGGGACTCTCAAGAGTTTTCTCCAACACCACAGTTCAAAAGCATCAATTCTTTGGCACGCAGCCTTCTTCACAGTCCAACTCTCACATCCATACATGACTACAGGAAAAACCATAGCCTTGACTAGACGGACCTTAGTTGGCAAACTAATGTCTCTGCTTTTGAATATGCTATCAAGGTTGATAATAACTTTCCTTCCAAGGAGTAAGTGTCTTTTAATTTTACGGCTGCAGTCACCATCTGCAGTGATTTTGGAGCCTGGCACTGTTACACTGTTTCCCCATCTATTTCCCATGAAGTGATGTGACCGGATGCCATGATCTTCGTTTTCTGAATGTTGAGCTTTAAGCCAACTTTTTCGCTCTCCTCTTTCACTTTCATCAAGAGGCTTTTGAGTTCCTCTTCACTTTCTGCCATAAGGGTGGTGTCATCTGCATATCTGAGGTTATTGATATTTCTCCCGGCAATCTTGATTCCAGCTTATGTTTCTTCCAGCCCAGCATTTCTCATGATGTACTCTGCATATAAGTTAAATAAGCAGGGTGACAATATACAGCCTTGATGTACTCCTTTTCCTACTTGGAACCAGTCTGTTGTTCCATGTCCAGTTCTAACTGCTGCTTCCTGACCTGCATACAGATTTCTCAAGAGGCAGGTCAGGTGGTCTGGTATTCACATCTCTTTCAGAATTTTCCACAGTTTATTGTGATCCACACAGTCAAAGTCTTTGGCATAGTCAATAAAGCAAAAAAAGATGTTTTTTCTGGAACTCTCTTGCTTTTTGCATGATCCAGCAGATGTTGGCAATTTGATCTCTGATTCCTCTGCCTTTTCTAAAACCAGCTTGAACATCAGGAAGAGCCTACTAGCCACAAGCAAATGATCAAGAATATTTAGATAGTAATAACTGTACATTTTAATTGAGATTCATAGATATTTGGTGGGTTGAACTTTTTGGCATAGGGAAAACTCTAGCATGTGTGCACAAAGTAAAAATATGTAAATTGACAAAATCTGAGTGTAATTGTGCCCTCACCAAAAACAAGCAAACCAAAAAAGACCATTTAAGATCATTTTGTCAAATTTGAGATTTTCTCATAGTACTTTTTATTAAGAATATTTTTATTGATAAAGGAGACAGAATGCTAAAATTTCCATATTATTGGAGAAATTAAGATATCATAAATTATTTGATCAACTAGAATGCATTGTATACAAGGGCTCTTTTTTTATATTAAGCAGTATCTTCTGCTTTGTTAATTTAAGTTTCACTTTGCTAACATGCTGGCTTATACACTCAGAAATTTTTCATTTCTTTAATCAGTTCTTAAAAAACAGTCTGTACATGGGGTAGACAATTGGAATTATCAGTGAAACAGAAAATGTAGTAATTGGCCTCTACTACATTAGAATGTGTGAAATTGAAAAGAAGTCTAAAATTTGTCTCACTGGTAGTTGCAGTCACTCAATTTATTTCCTGTGCAAATGCAGAAACTTCACTTTAACCTTGTACTTTGAACTCAAATATCCAATGAATATCTCTATGCTATAAAATTCAATATATCTATACTCTGTAGGGTCTTCCCAGATGCACTATTGGTAAAGAACCTGCTTGCCAATACAGGAGACATAAGAGATGCAGGTATGATCCTTAGGTGCAGGAAGATCCCCTGAAGGAGGAAATGGCAACCCACTCTGGTTTTCTTGCCTGGAGAATCCCATGGACAGAGAAGCCCATAGCATCTCAAAGAGTTGGACACAACTGAAACGACTTATCATACATACATATACTATGTAAGAAAAACAGCTTTTACATTATAATATACTAAAAACATAGTGATTGAGGAATATTTTCAACAAATTTGAAACAACTAAAGTAAAATAACGTCCATGAGTTGCTCAAATAAATAAAATATTGCCAGTATCAGATAACAATATTTACCATAACGTTTCATTGACAGCCCAGCATAGAACCTGTGAAATCTGTACACAGATACAGATGTAGCATACAGCAGCCTGGAACTTTCAAATTTCCATTCAGAGTGATTTGAAATGCTATGCCATAGTAACATGTGTTAACACATTTACCAAAATGTTCTCCATCTGTTTCAGCAGATGTTGAAAATGAGCTATTTCTGGTTTTATTATATGTAGTGAGTGGGGGGACCAGTTCAAATAATTTTATTATCTTGCCCTTTAAAAAAAAAAGGCGGGGGGGGGTATTTAGAACAGAGACTGTACAGACTTGGCATTGTATTGCTCTCAAAGGAACTTACAAAAGGTGCCTGTGTTGTACCTAATATACTCTAAACAAATCAGTTCCATCTGGCTATGTATAGTACTTTTGTTGGGTATCTAAGTGTCTGCATTTTATTACAGCTCAAACCAAAGTATGTGATATCAGCTTGGAAGTACTTCTAATATTTCAATCTTTTGAAATACCTCTATATATCCTTAGAACAGAGGATTTTTCTAAGACTATCACCCAAAATTTTTATATGCCAAATAGTATCTCTGAAGAAAGATGCTTAATTGGCACTGTGATAAGACAAAGTCAATGTTGGAAAAATGCTTGTGCATAACAATCAACATAGTTCTAAACATCATCACTCAGCCTGTGCTAATAACAAAAGTCCTTCAGATGAACTATTTAATTGGGTTTAACAAGGTTGTTTATAGCTAATCCTAAATCCACTAATAGAAAACAAGGCCTATACTCAATGCTAGTTTTGCTCCCTTTAGATTTTGCTCATAATTACAGTTTGGTCTTTAATTATTCTTGCTTCTCATTTTCAATTTATGATTAAGACCAACAGCATGCCCTGAAGACTGAAAGTGCTGAGGTGGACAGGAGTAAAACAAAGGACATCAATTCCTTTAGTCTGTTGGTCCAGGTAATGAAATGGATTCTTATTTTGTTTTCTTAAACCAGTTGTTGCAGAATAAAAATTAGAGAAAATTTTTCATGGAAATCAATCTATAGTGTTCCAAAAGTAGGCCAGAGCAATATTTTTACAATAATTTAAATATATTTAATAGTGATACTGTCAGTGAATAAGCCACTGGATCCTGGACCCATAATACAGCCTAATCCCAACTCTGTAATTTCCTGGTTTCATGACTTTGGACAAGATTCTTAGACTGTCCATGTTTTGGTTAGTGCACGTTTAAGATTTTATAATATGGCACAAAGTACAAGAGTTGTTTTGCTGATTAGCTCAGTATGTTCAAATCATTTTGAAAACTGCCAGTCATATTGTGTCTTAAAATTTATATATCACTGCTATAATTGACCAAAATACTTTAGGTGATAATTGAGATCTTATTAATTACAAATTGGAGCTGTTCTCCAAACAGATAAAATTTAAAATTATATAGTGAAATATTTTAAGGATAAAACAGAAGTTTAAGGAGAATTTTAAAAATGAATTAACTTTTAACTATTTTAGCATGTTTATTCAAATAATCACTGAAATTTATGGCATACTTTATATACTTCCATCACAGCCTAAATTAGAAACATCTCTCTAAACTCTGCTTTAGACAAACATCCGCTAATTGTAACAAAAGAGAAGTGGAAAAACCCCAACAAATTTATTAAAATGTAATTAGACTTTAAGAGTAGCACATATGCTTGACTCTTTAGTGATATGAATGATGAAATAGGTTTAAGAGATTAACAGAACAATATAAAGCAGGAGGATAAAGCCAAAATCTGTTGAGCAGATGATGCTATTTTTAATGTTAATCAGGGCAAACAGAAATAGCCAAGGCATGAATCAGGATTGAGACATTTATTTTATCATGTGGTCCAAAAGAATAACATGTTGAGCATTAGTTATTCCATGCGATAGAGTCATGTAGGCCTATCCAATGTCTTGAGTCATGTTCTTGTGGAATTTTCAAGTTTTCTCTGGTCCCTTTTAAGTATTCATATCAGTTCGATGTGAAATTATGGATCCTTCTGAGCAAGGCCTGATTAAAAGATCTAGTCATTCTGTTGTTCCTGATGTAATACTCTGATGAAAGTAATCTTTCCCTTATCTAAATTCTTGTTGCACTGTATCCATGGATTTCTCAATGCCTTTCATTATACTCTAAAGATTTTTGTAATGCTGTTTGGAACCAGGATGCTACTGGTCCAAATAACCTTTGATAGGAATGAGGCAGAATGAACCAAGTTAACTCAAATTGAATTGTCACGCTACCCTATCATGAAAACTAATGAGCCTCATCTTTCTCCCAACAAGGCCCTGAAGTACTTTTGAAGTCTTCAGTTCTGAGTCACTGTGGTGCCAAAAAGATTAGCTGTCTGTAGCAGACAAGCAATGGTGTCTTCTTGTCCCATATTATAGAAAGAGCCTTCATAATATAGTTTTGTATTTCCTTAATTTATTAAAAAGTTTACCAAAAATTGTTGCTTCAACTTTTACTGATAACTACCTCACCCTCACAGCCTCAGCAACAATACTAATTAGTAATATTGAATGAGAACTTGCTTCAGTTCAGTTCAGACGCTCAGTCTTGTCCGACTTTTTGTGACCCCATGAATTGCAGGAGGCCAGGCCTCACTGTCCATCACCAACTCCCGGAGTTCACCCAAACTCATGTCCATCGAGTCAGTGATGCCATCCAGCCATCTCATCCTCTGTCATCCCCTTCTCCTCCTGCCCCCAATCCCTCCCAGGATCAGAGTCTTTTCCAATGAGTCAACTCTTCACGTGAGGTGGCCAAAGTATTGGAGTTTCAGCTTTAGCATCAATCTTTCCAAAGAACACCCAAGACTGATCTCCTTTAGAATGGACTGCTTGGATCTCCTTGCAGTCCAAAGGACTCTCAAGAGTCTTCTCCAAGACCACAGTTCAAAAGCATCAATTCTTCGGTGCTCAGCTTTCTTCATAGTCCAAATTTCACATTCATACATGGCCACTGTAAAATCCGTAGCCTTGACTAGACGGACCTTAGTCGGCAAAGTAATGTCTCTGCTTTTGAATATGTTATCTAGGTTGGTCATAATTTCATGGCTGCAATCACCATCTACAGTGATTTTGAAGCCCAGAAAAATAAAGTCGGACACTGTTTCCACTGTTTCCCCATCTATTTCCCATGAAGTGATGGGACCAGATTCCATGATCTTTGTTTTCTGAATGTTGAGCTTTAATCCAGCTTTTTCACTCTCTTCTTTCACATTCATCATGAGGCTTTTTAGTTCCTCTTCACTTTCTGCCATAAGGGTGGTGTCATCTGCGTATCTGAGGTTATTGATATTTCTCCCGGCAATCTCAGCTTATGTTTCTTCCAGCCCAGCGTTTCTCGTGATGTACTCTGCATATAAGTTAAATAAGAAGGGTGACAATATACAGTCTTGATGTACTCCTTTTCCTATTTGGAACCAGTCCATTGTTCCATGTCCAGTTTTAACTGTTGCTTCCTGACCTGCATACAGATTTCTCAAGGGGCAGGTCAGGTGGTCTGGTATTCCCATCTCTTTCAGAACTTTCCGCAGTTTATTGTGATCCACACAGTCAAAGTCTTTGTCATAATCAATAAAGCAGAAATAGATGTTTTTCTGGAACTCTCTGTCTTTTTCCATAATCCAGCGGATATTGGCAATTTGATCTTTAGTTCCTCTGCCTTTTCTAAATGCAGCTTGAACATCTGGAAGTTCACGCTTTACATACTGCCCTAAAGCCTGGCTTGGAGAATTTTAAGCATTACTTTACTAGTATGTGAAATGAGTGCAATTGTGTGGTAGTTTGAGCATTGTTTGGCATTGCCTTTCTTTGGGATTGGAATGAAAACTGACCTTTTCCAGTCCTGTGGCCACTGCTGTGTTTTCCAAATTTGTTGGCATATTGAGTGCAGCTCTTTCACAGCATCATCTTCCAGGATTTGAAATAGCTCAACTGGAATTTCATCACCTTCACTAGCTTTGTTCGTAGTGATGCTTTCTAAAACCCACTTGACTTCACATTCCAGGATGTCTGGCTCTGGGTGAGTGATCACACCGTTGTGCTTATCTTGGTCATGAAGATCTTTTTTGTACAGTTTTTCTGAACTTACTTACTTTGTACCAAACACTGTTCTAAATTCTTTCCCTGGATTATCTTATTTACTCCAAATCCATATCCTTTGATGTAGGCACTAGTGTTGTCACTCCCTGCCCCCTTTTATACATGGAGAAAATGAGCCTCAGAAAGGCAAAGCAGCTTCCCTCAGGTCCATTCTTTCAAAGTGGCAGTGCCAAGGTTTGAGTCCAGGTTGTCTGACTCCAGAGCCTGAAATCTTTAAGAAAAGAGGGGGATGAATTGGGAACAGATTGGAATACCCTTCGCTACACTCAGAATGGATTTTTTCTTCTGCTAAATTTATATTACTAAGTCCATCTTCATTATCAGTATTTATTCCACTGGTTATCATTCTAAGAACTCAGAAACTTCAAATAGACACATCGCTAATGATAGTCTCTCTCGTGTCCAGACCTCTAAAAGTTTATGACTGAATCAGATGCAGGTAAGAATTACTCTAAATCAGCAGTCAGCAAAAAAGTTTATGTGAATGACCAGATAGCAAATATTTTACAATATGCAAGCTATACAGTCTTTGTAGGCCTTCCCTGGTGGCTCAAATGGTAAACAAATTGCTTGCAATGCAAGAGACATGGGTTCAGTCACTGGGTCCGGAAGATCCTCTGGAGAAGGGAATGGCTACCCATTCCAGTATTCTTTTCTGGAGAATCCCATGGACAGAGGATCCTGGTGTGCTACAGTCCATGGGGTTGTAAAAAGTTGGATTCCATTGAGTGACTAACAATTTCAGTTTGTTTGTTTGTTTTTTCCCCCACACAGTGTCTATGGAAATTACTCAATTCTGCAATTGTAGAAGAAAAATAGTACAGACATGGGGTTGAATTAAAGTTGAGGAACCTGGAACATACTGTTTAAGAAGGCACTCATTCATAGGGTTATTTGCATGCCAGAGTCTGGAAGTAAGCACCTCTGTAAATCTTGTATATTTGAGGCCTTGCTTGCCCACCCTAGTCCTTTTCTTGATTAGTGGAATGCAGCCAGTTGTATTCTGAGAAAATTTGATTTACAAAAAGAAGTTCTCAAGGCTAGATTTGGCCTCAGGTTGGTGGTTTGCAGAACTCTGCACTCTACAAACAAAATTTCTCAGACTCTCTGACAGGCTACTCATTACTCCAGGAAATGAGTCATTCCTGAGTCATCTTATATCCCTTAGATTACTTACATCCTGAACTTGATAGAAAGTCAATCAATACAAATAAAAGAACGTGTCTATACAAAGGCAAAACCTTTTATAGCCTTTAAGCTTGTTCAGCTCTTAATCATTAACAGAAATACAAGTAGCTCTAAGTCAGAGATCTAAGTGGGAGGAAGGTGAGAAACAGGCTGTATTACTTCCTATATCTCATAGAGTCATGGGCTTATTTCTTGCTTGGAGGATATTGAAGGAGAGGGAGAAAGTATTGCTCTTAGATTTTAGAAGAAAAAAAAAGTAGAAAGAAGAGGAGAGTATTTACATTTTAAAGATAAATGGATTGGAGGGAGGGAACAAGTTGGCAGAGGAGTAGGTGGATGTGGAGTACATTTCTGTCAAAGGATGCATCAGCAATATGCCCTCAGACACAGAAGTGCATGGAGAATACCAGCTGAGAGTGGACAGGAGTACCTGACCAGAGGGAAAGAATATATAGAACCATGCAAAACTCAAAACTCAGTAAGGAAAAACTAGGGGGGAAAACAGGAGTGTTAGTAGGACTGGACCTGCCCTTGGCAGGTGGAGGAAATGAAGCAGGGGTCTGATCCCCTCACTGGGGCAATTGTCTGAGTCAGAGGAGGAACATTTAAGGCTGAGAGAGAAACAGTTGCTTTGTGGCATCCTCAATGGAATGAGAATCAGACAGTGCTTGCCACAGCTATACATATCCCAGACACGGACACAGGTCTCCTGGAAGGCACAGCAGCTGGAGTTTAGGGATTGTGGAGCAATTCCAGGATGAGAGCTGCTGTTGACTGCAGAGAATGGTTTGAGGGGAAGTGAAGGAGGAGATTGTGGTGGGAAATGCCTGTGGAGGAAAGCCGGGCAGCCATGGAAGCAAGGCGATACTGCTGAGTCACACGTAGAGAGTAGAACCATCACTATAGTCTCTCTCTCTTTCGCCACACACCAGCATCGGCAGCTGAACAATAGAGATGCTGGCTGATCAAACACCTGATGCACTGAACTACAGAGTAGGATCCTAGCCAGGGGGCCCCTCTTTGTGCTTGATGCACCAAACAACAGACAAGAACCCCTGGCAAGGGAGCCTTCTAAGTGCCTGAACAGGCAGAGCTACGGAGAAAGACTGGCCAAAGAGGCCTTCTGATTGCCAGCTACAAGAGATTCAAAGAAAAGACTCTGATAGGGCCATAACTCCTGTGGTAGAGGCAGTCTGAGTCCCTGTACACTTGGGGCCGCCATGGTCCCTGCAAGCCAAGCAGCTGTACCACCTTCATGCTCAACTCTCACTGAGACAGAGCTGCTACAGACAAAAGGAGTCTTGTGTCTATGAGTGCAGGGTCACTTCAGTAGTGTCTGACTTTTTGTGACCTTGTAGACTGTGGCCCACCAGGCTTCTGTCAGGGAGAGTGGTTCTCCAGGCAAGAATACTGGAGTGTTTTGGCCAATACTGGTTGCCATACACTTCTAGAGCACTATATTTCCTGCTGCCCTAGCTGCCAATTCCCCTGAGTACCAGGTGCTGCCAGAACCCCTGCGACCCAAGCAGCTGAACCACATCCATGCCTAGCGCTCACAGGGGCAAACGCAAGTCCTCCAGGGCAACCTCAGGAGAAACCTCAGTGGACGACCGATATTCAGAGGTGGAAATAAAAAAACAATTGAAACCCAGGGGCAGTGAGGCTTAGGAAGAAGACCCAAAACCTTCCCACCAGGTGTGCATGCTATGGATTTAATCCACACAATCAACTAGGCAGACTCTTTGTCCATGGAATATATAAAAGGTCATTGAGAGTTACCACAAAAGAAAGAACACTATTTCTGATAGCTGTGGACATTAGAGGCAAGAACACATAGGAACAGGACCAGATTAAAATCTGAGCTGCCCCCACAGCAGGTCCAGAGATCAGCACAGTGTTGGAGGGCATCCTAGGGAGGTGAGGTGGACTGTGACTGCCAGCAAGGGAAAAGACTCTGATAGCAGTGACTCAAGAAAAAGCATTTATTATATTTATTTTTTGAGCTTGTGGGGACCATGGCTTGTTCTGTAGATTCTTTTGGATTTTTCTGCCCTTTGTTGCACTTGTTGATTATATTGGTTCTATGAAATCTAATTAAGATTTTCAGCTTTTAAAATTTTTTTATTATTCACATTGTTTTATTGTTGTTATAAATCTCTGGTTCTACATTAGGCTTTTGTAGTTCTGTGGAGTTTTCCTTTTTTTTCAATTTAAATTTTTTAAGCCTATTATTATTTTTCTACATTTATGCTTTTTTCGCTTTTCCTACTGTTCTTTTCCCCTTGCGGTTAAACTTTAATGTATATAAATATTTATCTACCTTTATTTAACTTTGCTTATCTATTCTTCCTTTCTTTTTTTTTTCTTTCCTCTCAACATATTTGTTAGTTTTGTTTTCCAGTTTGTGCTTTAGTTAGTTTTGTTCTTAACTGCTAAATATAATTTTGATTTCCTTTGTTCACCAGGACAATCTACTGTACTTTGTTAGACTGTTTTGACTTTGATCATGGTTGTGTATGTATGTGTGTATATTCAATTATTTTAATTGTAATTTTCCTGATTTTGTAACTGTCATTTTTATTTGGGTTCATCTTTGGTTTGTTTTTGGATATTCGTTTTAATCTCATTTATGCTATAAGAAACCACTTGTGGAATCTTCGTTTCTGACCAAAGATCAAGCCCTGAGCTTTTGGAAGGGGAGCACTGACTCCAAGTCCCTAGACTACCAGAGAGCTAATCCTAGGGAGTATCAGATAGTGAGAACTTACACAAAGGAAACCACTTGAATACAAGACTCTGCATCATCCAACCACCAGTAGCAGCCTGTGCAGGATTTCCATCTAAACAACAAACAAAACAAAAATACAAACCCAATCATCGGCAGACAAGATTACCGCCTCACTCAGCCTTGCCCATCAGAGGAAAAACAAACAAACAAAATCTCAGCACAAATCTCACCCTATATGAAGCTTACAGAAAACACTCGACAAACCTTAAAAGGACAAAAGCCAAAAGGAAGAGATAATTCAGCTTTGAAGCCTGGGAAAAGGAGACCTCAAACACAATAAGTTAATGAAGGGACAAACTAGAAATAAGGAAGTCCAAATAAATGAAGAGGAAATAGGCAAACTACCTGAAAAAAAAATTCAGAATGATGATGATAAAGATGACCAAAAACCTTGAAAACAAAATGGAGAAAATGCAATAATCAATGAACAAAGACATAGAAGAATTAAAGAATAAACATAGACAAACAACACAATTACTGAAATTAAAAACACTCTAGAAGGAATCTATAGCAGAAATCTGAAGCAGAAGAATGAATCAGTGGGCTGGAAGATAAGATGGTGGAAATAACTTCTGAAAAACAGAATAAAGTAAAAAAGAATGAAAAGAACTGAGGATAGTCTCAGAGACCTCAGGGATAATATCAAATGCACCAACATTTGAATTATAGCGGTCCCAGAAGAAGAAGAGAAAAAGAAAGAGTATGAGAAAATTTTTGAAGAGGTTATAGTTGAAAATTTCCCCAACACATAAAAGGAAATAGTCAATCAAGCCCAAGAGGCACAAAGAGTCCCATACAAGATAAACCCAAGGAAAAACATGCCAAGACACTTACTAATCAAGCTAACAAAGAGTAAACACAAAGAGAAAATATTAAAATCAGCAAGGGAGAAGCAAGCAGAAACATACAAGGGAAATCCCATAGGCTTAACAGCTGATCTTTCAGCAAAAACTCTGCAGGCCAGAAGGGAATGGCAAGATATATTTAAAGTACTGAAAGGGAAAAATCTACAACCAAGATTACAGTACCCAACAAGGATCTCATTCAACATTGATGGAAAAATAAAAAACTTTTCAAACAAGAAAAAGTTAAGAGAATTCACTACCACCAAACCAGCTTTACAACAAATGTTAAAGGGACTTATATAGTCAAGAAATACAAGAGAAGAAAAAAGAGCTACAAAATCAACCCCAAATAATTAAGAAAATGGCAATAAGAACATATATATCAATAATGACTTCAAATGTAAATGGATTAAATCTCCAACCCAAACACATAGACTGGCTGAATCATGGATACAAAAACAAGACCCCTATATATGCTGTCTATAAGAAACGCCCTTCAGACTTAAATACACATATAGACTGAAAGTGAGAGGATGGAAAAATATATTTCATGCAAATGGGAAGCAAAAGAAATCTGGAGTAGCATTCCTCATATCAGACAAAATAGACCTTAAAATAAGGAAGATTACAAGAGAAAAGGAAGGACACTACATAATGATCAAAGGATCAATTCAAGAGGAATACATAACAATTGTAAACATCTATGCACCCAATATAGGAGCACCTCAATACATGAAACAAACACTAACAGACAAAAAGGAGAAATTGACAGTAACATAATAATAGTAGGAGATTTCAACATGCCACCCACACCAATGGATACATCATCAAAACAGAAAATTAATAAGTAAAAACCAGTCTTAAATAAAGAATACATTGGATGAGATAAGTCAGATAAGTTATGAACAACCTAGATAACATGTTGAAAATCAGAGACATTACTTTGCCAACAAAGGTCCATCTAGTCAAGGCTATGGTTTTGCCAGTGGTAATATATGGATGTGAGAGTTGGGACTGTGAAGAAACCTGAGCACCGAAGAATTGATGCTTTTGAACTGTGGTGTTGGAGAAGACTCTTGAGAGTCCCTTGGACTGCAAGGAGATTCAACCAGTCCATTCTGAAGGAGATCAGCCCTGGAACTTCTTTGGAGGGAATGATGCTGAAGCTGAAACTCCAGTACTTTGGCCACCTCATGTGGAGAGTTGACTCATTGGAAAAGACTCTGATACTGGGAGGGACTGGGGGCAGGAGGAGAAGGGGACGACAGAAGATGAGATGACTGGATGGCATCATTAACTTGATGGACGTAAGTCTGAGTGAACTCCGGGAGTTGGTGATGGATAGGGAGGCCTGGTGCGCTGCGATTCATGGGGTCGCAAAGAGTCGGACGCGACTGAGCGACTGAACTGAACTGAATTCACTTATTCCCCATTTTCCATCCAGAAGTTGCATCTGCACCTATTTGAGGCTTATACCTTCTTTTAGTGACTTGAATTTTCCTGACATCGGAGAAATACTCAAAAATACAAAGACTGAAAAACTTTGGAGTTTTCCACTGGGTCTTACCTCACCTATCACTCAAGACAGAGGATATTACAAAGAAAAATTGGGGGGAAAAAAAAAGAATCTTTGTAAGTCTTTATAGTTTGAAGAAGCACAAAAATTAAACTTCACTTGTTATAGCTAACAAATAAGTTTTAAAAACTCTGCCACTGGTAACTATTTTAAACTCTGAGAAGTATAGAAAATTCCAAGGGGAAATAATCAGAAAAGAACATCTATACTATAACTGAGCTGTACCTTATTATACAAATCTGTTATAATCAGGAAACATTATAATTCTACTTTTAAATACATCTGTTCAATGATTCTCACAGTCTGATAAACTTGAATATCAGAACCACTTGACTCTCTTTAGCCTGAATCCTTGGAAGAGAGTAAGACAGAGTTTGCCAATATCATTTGACAAATTAAGAATCGTTCAATATATTTGAAATTAAATATGTAAGGGCATAAAAATAGTCATATGCATTGTGTGTATGTTTTAATTCTGCCTGAAAAACTTGAGTTAGAGTGTGGATTACCTTGAGTTCTCTCATCTAGCATTTTAATTAGGCCCAATAGTTAACTATAAGTGAACCCTGTGAGCAATATGACCAATTCCCATTAGCTGCATCTTCAAGTTAATATGTGAAACTGGAAGTGAAAGTGAAAGTCACTCAGTCATGTCCAACTCTTTGCAACCCCATGGACTATACAGTCCATGGAATTTTTCACGCAAGAATACTGGAGTGGGTTGCCTTTCCCTTCTCCAGTGGATCTTCTCAACCCAGGTCTCCCACATTGCAGGCAAATTCTTTACCAGCTGAGCCACAAGGAAAGCCCAGTTAATACCTTGAATCTGAATTTTAAGAATATCTCTCATTGGATCCTGTCAGAAACAGAGAAAAGAGTGATCAAGAAGTTATCTCACAAAAATAAAAATGCTGAGGTGAGAAGAGTCTTGATGTCTGCTAAAAAATTGTTTTCATTTTCTTTCTCCTTCAGAGCTGACTCCTTCACCTTCAAGAAACTTGCTCCTTCTTTTTCAAATTATATTTTGCATTACGTGCCTGTTTAGCAGTGAAGTTTTATGCCACTCCTTGACTAGCTGGAAGAGGGTCAAAGCATGGTTCATCCATCCCCAGTACACACTGTGCCATCTTTTTTCTTTATTTACCTTGGTTTCTATATTATGATTCAAGTGACCCTATGCAGAACAAAATGACCATTTCTCTTATTAAATCAAAGAGAAAGCTTTGGTTGCATAGCTAAGGGATTTTTGAGAAGTTTATTACAAATTTATATCCTTGTTCTTTCTAATAGCCTTAAAATAACTGGTCTCTTTTATAGTTCTCCTTTTTGCCCTTACCTCTCTACTCACTTAACTGGTATGAATGTACAGTGTTGGAAAACTTAAACTGGGTCATATCCTGTAGAAACTCAAGTTCAGAACCTTTTTTTATTTTTTTCTATCATCTATGTTTTATGATGGGCATAAGAGAATTGGTAAATGTATCCCTTCCTGGGATGGGAGGTTACTACAATCCAATCTTTCTTTTATCACCTATATATTGGAAATTGTGGCAAAAAGTAAGGTATATACCATATTTATCTGAAAAGTTAGACTACTTTTAAAAATGCTGTAATACAGTTAAGACAGTTATTACACTTTTATAAGTACAAAATAAAAAGACATTCTAGCAATGGTCTCATGAAATAACATAGCTCCAAGGCATCACAGCTGCCATTTCTGTGAGGAAATCAGTTGACTGACTATACAGCATGAGTTGTGAAACCTCATGGCCAGCCCTAGGGTCTGTGAGCCAAGGCAGGCACGCATCATGCATCCAGGAGGGACTCTGCAGCCTGGTGACAGGAGGACGGTCTATTGATCAGAGATCTATAATTGGTTCTGTATCCGTCATGATATTAAGTCTAAACAGGCATGTCTTATTCCAGTTTGTCTTACCTTTAATCAGAAATTAAGGTTTTCTGCTTTTACAGAAATCCATGGGGAATTCAATGAATCAAAATGTTCTATGGACTTAGAACTCAGGAAGTCAAAAGTATTTTACAGAAAGAAAATGTACAAGAGACTGTGTATAGGAATAAACAGGAACAGAACTTTGAAGAAGATATTCCTGCTGCTGCTAAGTCGCTTCAGTCATGTCTGAGTCTGTGTGACCCCATAGACAGCAGCCCACCAGGCTCTCCCATCCCTGGGATTCTCCAGGCAAGAACACTGGAGTGAGTTGCCATTTCCTTAGCCAATGCATGAAAGTGAAAAGTGAAAGTGAAGTCACTCAGTCATGTCTGATTCTTAGCCACCCCATGGACTTCAGCCCACCAGGCTCCTTCATCCATGAGATTCTCCAGGCAAGAGTACTGGAGTGGGGTGCCATTATACTATTCAAGTGGTTGAATTTTATCCAAGTGCAGAAATTCACGAATTTTAGCTTTTGTTTTATGAAAAATTCAATTCTGAGTCTATGTGGGGTGATTTAAATCCATTCAGTCTGTATTTATGGAACACTTATTTGTTTAGAGCTATGGATTCAAACAAAAACAAAAACCATGATTATTGTTTGTGCTCCAGGTAGCTTATGCCTTTGAGCAGATAAAATACTAATCAAATAAGCAAAAGAAAAAATATGGTAATTTCTATGAAAAGAATATTATCTGTGTCATGAGGTTATCTGAGAGTTTCACTTAACTGATTAAGATAATACCTCATACAGAAAGCAACATTTGAGCTGAAATGTACAGGACAAATTCAAAGAATGCATTAGAAATAAAGGAAAAGAGCACTCTAGAGTGCTTTTCACTCTACCACATGAGGGAAAATCATGTAGTAAGAGAGATCAAGGCACATTTAAGACAGTGAAAAAAAAAAAAAAAGCTAGTATAGACGTTAAGAGAGGAGTGGAAGCAGAGGACAAGATAAGGCTTGAGAAATAGGAAAGGGACACATCTGAAAGTTTCTTTGGAAGATGTCTAAATCTTTCTATAAAAATCTGCCTGAAATGCAGGAGATGTAAGTTCGATTCCTGGGTCAGGAAGATCCCCTCCCATGGACAGAGGAGATTGGCAGGCTACAATCCATGGGTTCATAAAGAGTTGGACATGCCTGAACACAGACTCACACATATACACACACGCATTTACACTAAAGGCAATAAAAAGACACTGAATGGGGTAGTTAGAGACAGGTGTAGGGCCGGAAGTGGGGATTGACATCATTAGCACTGTGTTTGGAAATAATTACTTTGTTGAGGAGGATGTTAAGAGATTAATTCTATAGCCCAGAAAAAGTTTATATATATATATATATATATATATATATATATATATATAATTTTTTATTTTTTATTTTTTTTGACAAGTGAGGGCAGGTGAAATCTAGGGAATTGGATAGTCCTGAAAATTATTTGGGATATAAAATAGACAGAACCTGATGACAGATGACAAATATGGGGATAGGAAAAGATGGTTTCTATATTTCTGGTTTGTGAAAATGGCTGTATATTCACTGTATTCAGTGATATAGGAGATTCTGAGATGGGACATTATCAGGATGCTGGATTTTGACAAAAGATAGAGGAATGGCATTAAAAAGACAAAAGGATATGTAGGGAAACGTGATGCTAACAAAGTAATCTGAATAGCACTCCCCAAACTTCTTTAATATATATGTCCCATATAAGATATTTTATCTGTATCATGAATAAAAAATGAAGCCTAAGATAAGTTACATCAGTTCATTTCAGTTCAGTTCAGTTCATTCGCTCAGTCGTGTCCGACTCTTTGTGACCCCATGAATTGCAGCACCCCAGGCCTCCCTGTCCATCACCAACTCCCAGAGTTCACTCAAACTCACGTCCATCGAGTTCGTGATGCCATCCAGCCATCTAATCCTCTGTCGTCTTCTTCTCCTCCTGCCCCCAATCCCTCCCAGCATCAGAGTCTTTTCCAATGAGTCAACTCTTCTCATGAGGTGGCCAAAGTACTGGAGTTTCAGCTTTAGCATCATTAATTCCAAAGAAATCCCGGGACTGATCTCCTTCAGAATGAACTGGTTGGCTCTCCTTGCAGTCCAAGGGACTCTCAAGAGTCTTCTCCACCACAGTTCAAAAGCATCAATTCTTCGGTGCTCAGCTTTCTTCACAGTCCAACTCTCACATCCATACATGACCACTGGCGAAACCATAGCCTTGACTAGACGGACCTTTCTTGGCAACGTAATGTCTCTGCTTTTGAATATGCTGTCTAGGTTGGTCATAAATTTTCTTCCAAGGAGTAAGCGTCTCTTAATTTCATGGCTGCAATCACCATCTGCAGTGGTTTTGGAGCCCAAATAAATAAAATCTGACACTGTTTCCACAGTTTCCCCATCTATTTTCCATGAAGTGATGGGACCAGATGCCATGATGTTCGTTTTCTGAATGTTGAGCTTTAAGCCAACTTTTTCACTCTCCTCTTTCACTTTCATCAAGAGGCTTTTTAGTTCCTCTTCACTTTCTGCCATAAGGGTGGTGTCATCTCCATATCTGAGGTTATTGATATTGCTCCTGGTAATCTTGATTCCACCTTGTGCTTCTTCCAGCCCAACATTTCTCATGATATACTCTGCATATAAGTTAAATAAGCAGGGTGACAATATACAGCCTTGACATACTTCCATAGTCAGGTTTAAAATCTAGAAATGGTGATCTTAGATTTGTTTCTAGTAATTTATAGCTGACTCTGGATTTTGAGGATAAAATGTTAAAAAACTATGAATAAACTATGTTAATAATGTTCAGATGTTAATGAACTATGAATAGACAGATCTCACTGCAGCTACCTTATATACTTGTATAGAATGATCTTCTCTCCAGATTCATTTAATATATATGCCTCCCAAGTGTAGAAACTGACAATGATTTTATTATATCTTTGACAATAAACCAATGGGGTGTCTCAACACCTTGAGCCCATAAAGTACTCTATTTAATATATTTTTTCCCTGCTGGCTTCCTAAGTATGTGTATCATCATCTGTCATCTAGAACACTGAAATTCTGTCCTATCTAGTCTCCCTTATCTACTCATTACTTTCTCAAACCCCTTCTTTTCTGACCTACAAATTATCTTAACTCTCTCTCCTCATCCAAACCTTTCAGAGCCCCTTGTTACTCTTAAGATAATAATCTAAATTTTGCCCAATCTTACCTGTGGTTCTGGTATAATTATTCATATCTCCTCCAGTTCTTAAAAATGCTGCAATAAATATATTTCCAGGTTATCGTGATGGCTCAGCAAGTAAAGAATCCGCCTGTAATGCAGGAGACACAGGAGACATAGGTTTGATCCCTGGGTTGGGAAGATCCCCAGGAGGAGTAAGTGGTGACCCACTTCAGTATTCTTGTCTGAAAAATTCCATGGATAGAAGAGCCTGGTTGGTTACAGTTCATCAAAGTGTTGCAAAGAGTTGTGCACAATTGAGTGACTAAGCCACAACAGCCCCACACCTTTAAGTTCTTGCAGGATTTGGATTCTCCCTACATTACCATCCTTATCTCCTACCCCTCTCTCCCTGCAGAATCTACACAGTGGAGTTTACATTTCTCACATGCTCCTTCCTTTTTGAGAATACTTGGGCATGCTTTGTCTTCTGTTCATTCCTATCTGTCACTGAGGCTTATATTTTGTGAAATTAAACACCATTCAGTCTTTAAATATTAAATCAATAATAAAATTTTAAATAAAGCAAAATAAAACAAATTTCTTTGACCTGTTATAGGCCCATCATGTTTGATAAAAATGTGGCTCTAGACTAAATAGATACCTCTGACATGAATTTTCATAGTTCTCATTTAAACATATGTTTAAATAATAAATCACATAAGTTATCCTCTAATGGGTTCTCTGGCAGAATATAAACTCTATGAGATCAGAACTAGGTCTGTCCTATTTAATATTTATTTTTCTTAATAGAGTAAAAACTCCTTCAGGACAGGGGTTATCATCTCTTTCTTCTTTACTCCAGTTTTTTCCCAGAGCCTGACAGCATTCTTGACAGACTGAAGGCTATTAGTGAATATTTGCTAAAGGGAAAAATGAAGGTGGATTCAAGGAGAGAATGGGACACTCAGTGTCTCAAATTAGGAAATGTGAGTTTCATTTCAAATCAGGAAATTGATGATCCTATTTTCTGTTTAGGGAAAATAAAATAAGGGGATTATTTACTCAGCAGTTCCCAAAGTATGACACATTGTGGTATAAGGTGGGCAAAGATTTTTTGATGCAGTTTACCAGAGAAAATTCAGTAGAGGTGCAATGAAATAGTGCTAAGCAACTCTTCAGATTGCCTTGTTGACACTTTGCTGACAATGGTTCATATAGTTAAAGCTATGGTTTTTCCAGTAGTCATGTATGCATGTGAGCGCTTGACCATAAAGAAGGCTGAGCATTAAAGAACTGTGGTGTTGAAGAAGACTCCTGAAAGTCCCTTGGGCAGCAAGGAGATCAAACTAGTCAATCCTAAAGGAAAGCAACCCTGAGTATTTATTGGAAGGACTGATGCTGAAGCTCCAATAGTTTGGCCACCTGATGTGAAGAGCCGACTCATTAGAAAAGAACCTGATATTGGGAAAGACTGAAGGCAAGAACAGAAGGGGCTGACAGAGGATGAGATGGTTGGATGGCATCACTGACTCAATGGACATGAATCTGAGTAAACTCCAGGGGATAGTGAAGGGGAAGCCCGACATGACATGCTGCAGTCCATGGGGTTGCAAAAGAGTTGACTTAGCAACTGAATAGCAACAACTCTTCAGGTAAATAGCAGGAGAAAAATAGCAGCAGACAAGGAAATCATTTCTACAATAGACATCACTGCCTGAAAGAAACTGATAGAAAGCATTACTGAATGGAGGTCTGGAAGTTTCCTCTAACTTGTAGTACACTGGAGAACAGTCAGAATCAGGCTGGGGCATGCTCCTACTTAAAGGTTTATTCCCATCTTAGTTTTGCAATTTTAGCTAAAGTTGATATTTTATTCATTCTCAATTGGTATAAACTGATAATTTGCTTTCTCTAAATTTGTGTGTTGGTTTCCATAAAGTAATTTCCCACTTGGTAATGGATGCTGTGGAGAAATAGTGTCTCTTGATGGGAACCCTAGGGCAGTGTATAACGCATATGGAAAGGCGTTATAACTCTTTACAATGAGCTGTCAAATACTTAAAAGTGTTTACATCGTAAAAATACCAAATCTAACTATAAGGATAGTTTTAATTATATATAACACACCATCATGATGAGCTCTTTAAAGCAAACATAATGGCATCTAATAATTTTTTACTTTCACCTTTTTAAAAAATGCAATTATATTCTCAACATACTCTATGATTCAGACTAATATTCACCTAAGTAGCCCAGGAGCATAAGCTATAACATAAGGTAGACAAATGAAATGTTTACAAGAAATGAGCTTATAAAGCTACACACATACACAGTGAGATAAATGAAATGGTCTTTTGTAGCTTCTTAAAATTGCATTATCTTTTAAAAATGCATGATTCTGAAAGCTAGAAAATATACTTTTATTTGAAATTGTAGAAATTACCTACTGCTTTGATAAAAGTTGTATTTTTATGAAAAATATATGATTATTGAAAGATGTGAATATGGTTTAACCTTCCAAGGATGAAATATATGGTTAAAAAAAGTGAATGAAAAAGCACTGTAATTCTTATTTGATAAAACTCAGAGCTTTGGGGAAAGATTTTTTTAAATCATGAGTGTTTATATTCACCGAGATTCAAGCTTCGACTAGTTTTTCTTACACTAAATAGTTTTAGAAACTTATTCATTTTTATGGCTTTAAATTTATTCTATATATATTATATATTACATATCTATATATGTATACATATATCTATATATGTATACAACTTGGGCATTAGGACATATATCTCTTCCCTGACCACTATGTCAAAATGTCAGCTACTGATTCTTACCAGAATTCTTTACTGTCACCTAATTGCAGCACATCTTGCCCATCATCTTCCATCCATTGTGACTTTTTTCTTCCTGTGGAACATACCTGTAGCATTAGATTCTCTCTATATTAAACACTCTTTGAAGCAAGGCAAGTTACAGATAAATAAAGAAGCAAATGACTTTATCAGTAAAGAAAGCAAAAATAATTTTTGTATATTAATAAGTAGGAATTAAATATTTTTGCAAATATTTTCTCTTGATTAATCCTTCATAGTGACTTGAACCCATCACTTTCATCCTTGTCACACTCACTTCACTCTAATTCAGAGCATCACACTTCAACGACTCAAACCAACTCCTTATCTCCTTTCTAAACCACATTCTATACCACTGTGTTCATCTTACCACAAAAAAAAAAAAAAAGAAAAAAAAAAAAGAAATTCAACAAAACAAAAAAGAAACAAACTGTCTGAAAATGACAGTAACAAAAAAGCAGCTTGCTGACTCTTAAGTCCAAATTCTATCTTTTTGGACTTTATACTGCAGTCCCACTTGTAGTTTCACAACTAACTAGATTTTAACAATCCACAACTAACTAACTTTGCTTTTGAGTCTTCATATTTGCTGTTCATTTGGCCTGGAGCAGTCTTCTCTCCCTCTCTCAACCATCCAGGTACTAAGTAATACTCAAACTTCAATTTTCAAGTTAAAGCTGGGTTTCTCTTCACATCCTCATAGCAAGAGTTACTTATTCAATTTAATACCACTCCATCTTTCAGCACACTTAGTTTGTCATTTGTTCCTCTTTTACACTCCATTTAAACTAATTGATGCTGTTGATTAATATTCTTATCTCACTATTGCATTACACATACGTACAAATTTCATGCTTCAAACATGAAGTCAGTGGAAGAGATTATCCAGTGGCTGTCCTACCAGCTAATTTTCTCCTATGGGTTTCACTCAATTCAGACTGTTCTGTCTGCCCTTCATGCTTGTGTTTTCCATCTTTACTACAGAAACAAATATATATATTTACCATTTAAACTTTTCCCTTATTTCCCTATACCTCAGAAATCATATCTATACTTGGACCCAGAACCATACTGTCTCCTACTTGAATTTGTCTATTGATCACAATGACATGGCTATCTACACTTCTATTCAGTTAACAGTTTTCAATACAGAATTATAGTTATGCTATATTTATAAGTGCTTGTGTGCTTCTCTTCAAATAAATTGCAACCTACTTGGGGTCAAACACTGGGGAATCAATAGGTATACTTTCTTGTATCACAACAGACCTATATAAGTGCATTTTGTTTAGTATCTGATTAAGTTTTCTTAATTTTCAAGATTTTATATATAATTTTTAAAAAGTTAATATGAACTATTTATTTGCATCCATAATGGGGTAACACATTGATAGGGCTCACTCTAAATATCTAACAACTAGATACCTGAAACAAATATATATAAAACATAAATGAAGAAAGCATTAGAAATAACTTGACTTGTTTTATAGATGTAGTTTCTGGACTGCTGTGCAAGGAAAGGAAAATAAAGCAAAGAAAATTATCTTGCTCAACAGAGAAGAAAGACTAGGATTCAGGGAGCTGAAGCAGCTTGAATTTGCAAGCCAAAGTACTGGAGAAAAGACAATCATAAAAAGACAGAGCTTTAGAAATATGTACGAGTCAATCTTTCAGACTGATACGTTTGATCAGTGAGAATAGTGTTCTCTGCATAAGGTTTTCCTATGTTGTTTGAAGAGACAGTGGCAGAAACCAGAACTACCTAGTAAAAATCAGCAATATCCATTAGGACTAATTTAATGCAACTGTTTGTAATAATACTTTCATAATAAGGGAAAAATCCAGAACAACTTCTGGATTTGACTACCAGTGTGACCTCAGACTGTTTGTGCAAAAGAGAATATATGCTCACCTATAAGAATATAACAATAAGAGTCTTTAAAAAGCAGGAGGAGTTTACACGTACACCCATGGCTAATTCATATCAATGTATTGCAAAAACCACTACATTATTGCAAAGTAATTAGCCTCTGATTAAAATAAATTAATTTTAAAAGAAAGAAGGATGAAGAGAAAGAATGGTGAGGGAAGGGAAGGAAGGAAGCAAAGAGAAAGAGGAGGAAAACAAATACTGTATGAGATAAAGGGAAATAGAATATTTAGATGCCATAATGAAGACAGGGCCTCTTGAATGAATGAAACAGACCTGCTTTTCCCAAGTCAAATCAATTTTGTGTTGCAATATGGAAATCTACTAATCAGACTTAGATCAGTAAAGAAAAAAACTGAGCTTGTGATCATCAAATAGTTTTGGGATTTTGTTGAATTGAATCCAGTTTTAATAAAGGGGAATGGCCAGGACCATACATTGAAGTTATTGCATGTGAATAGCAACAAAGGAAATGGGAAGATTTGCTTTGAAATAAGAGTTGTTTTTAAACCTTGGAAGGGAATGAATTAAAGTTATAAGGGTTACCAAGGGATTTAACTAACGTGAAAGTGGAAAGCTAAGAGGAAGTCAATTTCAATTTCACATAAGTAATATATTTTCAACAGAAAAGTTGTTTAAAATAATATTTAGTTCCATGGAATGCAATAAAATTTTAGTCATTTAGGTATACATTTATTTCTATATTGATTAATATTTATGGAATGTCGATTGATAGATAGGTGTGAGGAGAAATGTGGGTAGTTCTGACCTACCCGAACTTATAGTTTAATGGAGGATATAACTATTTAAAAAAATATTCAAAATGAAAATTCAATACATTTGCAGGACAGTATGCAAAATCACTCTGTAGCCAGATGGCTTGGTGTCAGTTCCTAGCTTAACAACCTGTTTGCCTTTGGGGAAGTTAAAAAATTCCTATGAGCTTCTATGTTTCATCTGTATAACAGGGATAACAAAATTTATTATGAAATGAAACAGTGAAAGTTTAATATGTTTTTCACAGGGACTGGGAATTAGAATGCAAAATCAGAACCGATTTTCTGGAAGAGAAAATCACTGAACTGAATCTTGAAGGATGAAGAAAATTGAGCAAAAGATTAAAAAAAAAAAAAAAAGAAAAAAAAAGCCTTTTGGGCAGAGGAAACATCATGGGCAAAGGCATAGAGGAATGAGAGCTCATGTTGCATTGAGAAATAAAACATATTAAATTAAATCATCAGAAAACTGTAGAGAGAGCATCTATACCTCTAGCTTAACTGTAGCATTTTATACCAGCATACATATATGAAATGAAGTTTTCACAGTCACAGTCATTTCTTGATATCCATGGGGGATTGGTTCTAGGAGCCTCTGTGGATTTCAGATGCTCAAGTTCCTTATATAAAATGGTATGGTGCAATGAATAGAATACAGTCAACCCTTCACATTCATGGACCTGGAACCAACAAATATAAAGGGCCAGGGGTTCAAATGTATAGGCTACAATTTAAGCAAGGTATATGGGAACACAGAAGGGTTTTCTTTCACAGTATTATTAATAGTTTAGCATGTTGCTTAACTTCAATGATGTGTGTGATTTGCAAAGCAAAAGTTGTAAAGGGATGTTGGACAAAACTTGGGATGCTTTGGTATTCTTCAGAAAATCTTAAACACAGTCATAAATCATGCTTGGTATTAATATTGTATTCTGTATTGATACATACTCACCAAATAAATATACTTCAGGGGTAGGACAATTGGTGCAATTTCAGTGATGTAAGTTTAAAATAAACCAGTTCAAGAATATAGCCATACTATTCTAATCTAATAATTATTGCAAAAAGCACCACCATTTCCTTTGACTGTTGTTGTTCAGTCACTAGTCATGCTCGACTCTGCAACTCCATAGACCACAGCTTGCTTTGCTTCCCTGTCGTTCACTATCTCCTGGAGTTTGCTCAAAGTCATGTTCATTGAGTCAATGATGATATCCAACCATCTCATCCTCTGACCCCCTCTTCTCTTTTTGCCTTCAATCTTTCCTAGCATCAGAGTCTTTTCCAGTGAGTTAGCTCTTTGCATCAGGTGGTCAAAGTATTAGAGCTTAACCTTAAGGATCAATTCTTCCAGTGAATATTCAGGACTGACTTCTTCTAGAATTGGCTGGTTTGATCTTGCAGTCCAAGAGACTCTCAAGAGTCTTCTCCAGAACCACAACTCAATATTACTGTGCAATAATTTAATAACATACAATTATATCATTGACTCAATGGACATGAGTTTGAGCAAACTCCAAGAGATAGTGAAGGAGAGAGAAGCCTGTCAAACATGAGTTAGCAACTGAAGAGCAACATACACTTATATATGTGCATACAGTAATTATTCAGTATGAAAATAACCTGGATATATTTAATTTCAATATTAGTACTGAGTATAATTCCATGAGTCCAGGTACTCTTCACTTTGTTCACTTCTCTTTCCTTATTACTGAAAACTGACTCTGAAATTTTATAAATGCCAAGAAATGTTTGCTGAATGAACAGCTCAGTTTTATAAAAAGAAGCTACTCCTTAATTCGTCCTGAGTCTGATCCAGGATGACAATTTCCAAGTTTCTGCCAATGCAGAATTAATGTGCAAATAATGACCTATGTTCAGCTAAAATTCCTGTTACATTTGGGAAATTGGCAGAATGTAAACTTTTCTACATTAAATTTATATGCATTCCATAAGTATCAATTTAAAGTACTAACCAAGAAATTGAAGAAAGTGGAGAAAACCAGTAGACCATTCAGGTATGACCTAAATCAAATCCTTTATGACTATACAGTGAAAGTGAGAAATAGATTTAAGGGACTAGATCTGATAGACAGAGTGCTTGATAAACTATGGACATAGGTTAGTGACATTGTACAAGAGACAGGGATCAAGATCACCCCAAGAAAAAGAAAGGCAAAAAAGCAAAATTACTGTCTGAGGAGGCCTTACAAATAGCTGTGAAAAAATGGAAGTGAAAAGCAAAAGAGAAAAGGAAAGATATACCCATTTGAATACAGAGTTCCAAAGAATAGCAAGGAGAGATAAGAAAGCTTTCCTCAGCGATCAATGCAAAGCAATAGAGGAAAACAACAGAATGGGAAAGACTAGAGATTGCATCAAGAAAACTAGAGATACCAAGGGAACATTTCATGAAGAGATGGGCTCGATAAAGGACAGAAATGGTATGGACCTAACAGAAGCAGAAGATATTAAGAAGAGGTGGCAAGAATTCACAGAGGAACTGTACAAAAAAGATCTTTATGACCCAGATAATCATGATGCTGTCATCACTCACCTAGAGCCAGACATGCTGGAATGTGAAGTCAAGTGGGCCTTAGAAAGCATCACTACAATTTCACTTGAGCTATTTGAAATCCTGAAAGATGATGCTGTGAAAGTGCTGCACTCAATATGCCAGCAAATTTGGAAAACTCAGCAGTTGGCCACAGGACTGGAAAAGGTCAGTTTCCATTCCAACCCCAAAGAAAGGCAATGCCAAAGAATGCTCAAACTATTGCACAATTTCACTCACCTCACATGCTAGTAAAGTAATGCTTAAAATTCTCCAAGCCAAACTTCAGTAATACATGAACCATAAAATTCCTGATGTTCAAGCTGGTTTTAGGAAAGGCAGAGGAAGCAGAGATCAAATTGCCAACATCTGCTGGATCATTGACAAAGCAAGAGAGTTCCAGAGAAACATCTATTTCTGCTTTATTGACTATGCCAAAGCCTTTGACTGTGTGGATCACAATAAATTGTGGAAAATTCTGGAAAAAAAAAAAGGGAATACCAGACCACCTGCCTCTTGAGAAACCTGTATGCAGTCAGGAAGCAACAGTTAGAACTGGACATGGAACAACAGACTGGCTCCAAATAGGAAAAGGAGTATGTCAAGGCTGTATATTTTCACCATGCTTATTTAACTTATATGCAGAGTACATCATAAGAAACTCTGGGCTGGAAGAAGCACAAGCTGGAATCAAGATTGCCAAGAGATATATCAATAACCTCAGATATGCAAATGACATCACCCTTATGGCAGAAAGTGAAGAAGAACTAAAGAGCCTCTTGATGAAAGTGAAAGAGGAGAGTAGAAATGTTAGCTTAAAGTTCAACATTCAAAAAACTAAGATCATGGTATCTGGTCCTATCACTTCATGGCAAATAGAAGGGGAAACAGTGTCAGACTTTATTTTTGGGGCTCCAAAATCACTGCAAATGGTAATTGCAGCCATGAAATTAAAAGACATTTACTCCTTGGAAGGAAAGTTATGACCAACCTAGATAGCATATTAAGAAGCAGAGAGATTACTTTGTCAACAAAGGTCCATCTAGTCAAGGCTATGGTTTTTTCCAGTGGTCATGTATGGATGTGAGAGTTGGACTATAAAGAAAGCTGAGTGCTGAAGAATTGATGCTCTTGAACTGTGATGTTGGAGAAGACTCTTGAAAGTCCCTTGGACTACAAGGAGATCCAATGAGTCCATCCTAAAGGAGATCAATCCTGGGTTTTCATTGGAAGGATTGATGTTGAAGCTGAAATTCCAAAACTTTGGCCACCAGATGCAAAGAGCTGACTCATTTGAAAAGACCCTGGTGCTGGGATAGATTGAGGGCAGGAAGAGAAGGGGACGACAGAGGATGAGATCGTTGGATGGCATCACTGACTCGATGGACATGGGTTTGGGTGAACTCCTGAAGTTGGTGATGGACAGGGAGGCCTGGTGTGCTACAGTTCATGGGGTTGCAAAGAGTCCAACACTACTGAATGACTGAAATGAACTGAACTGAACTGAACCAAGAAATTATTTCTCAATCCACAAGATCCATTCAATGTATTTTTTTTAATGTTTGCATATGATGTTATCGACTTCTGACATGGCACTCTTGTAAATTGAAGTAAATTTAAAAAAGAAGGATGAATTATGAATTGAAGGTCAAGGGAGATAATGTGACTAAATTGCAAAATAATAAATATGTGTGAAGTTCTACATTGTACGATATCTTAGTCCAATTTAATAAATGAACTGTTGATTCAGTGGCAATTTTCTAACTGAGGTGGTATTCCTTTGATTAGTATCTAAGCTACATAGATTTTATTCACCACTGCTGTCTCCTGACCCTTTCAGAACTCTTGATTGCAATCATTATACTATATATAGAATTACAGATTCGGTGAACATGTATTTCCATAGCATGGTCTGAATGTTTTTATTTTCTTCTTGTTTATATTATCAGATCAAACTCTTGATAAGAGGAATATGGTCTGAAGAAATCCCCATGAGTTGCTTAAAAAGAAATGTTTGGAAATACATGGGATAATGGAAGTGAGATATAGAAATCTGGATAGTATTTTCCTTTCTTACACGATTTTATATGTTGTTGTTTAGTCCTTCAGTTGTGTCTGACTCTCTGCAACCCTGTGGACTGTAGTCCACCAGGCTCCTCTGTCCATGAGATTTTCCAGGCAAGGATACTGGAGTGGATTGCCATTTTCTTCTCCAGGGGATCTTCCCGACCCAGGGATTGAACCCAGTCTCCTGTGGCTCCTGCACTGCAGATGGATTCTTTACCACTGAGCTCCAGGGAAGCCCATATATGTATACAAAAAAGTTTAATGCAAAAATATATTTTCAGATATTAATTTTCCTATCTTTTTATATATGAGGAATAAAAGGATTAAAAATTAGAATGATTTTTAGTAATAAATAATTCTTTATTGTTTCAGGGAAAGAAAAACCCAGACCTCTCACTTGATCTGGGATTTGGGGAGTTGTAAATAGTTGCTTAACTGTGCCAAAGTCGGTTTGTCTATCTATTGATGAATAGCATCTTCAGGAAAGGCAATATTAAGAACCAAGAGATAATAATCCAAAAAATAACTGATGGTTTGTGAGTAGGGATAGCTAAAGGTATGGATTGATTCTGAAATAAAATCTTTACAATGGAGGACTTTTAAAAAGAGAACATATTCAGTGGGATAAGTGGAAATGAAACTAGGTAAAAAAGGGTAGTGGTACACATAGGATTTCAGCACCTATGATTGGCAGCTGTAGTTTGATCCCCTCCTGAGGCACTCTCTTCTCATAGCTTATAAGAGTCCACACTCTGTATATTTTCAGTCATTTGAGAGTCTTTTTCTGTCCTTAAAGAGTCTTTTCCAGTCTTCTTTGATTATACTGGGCTTCCCTGGTGCTTCATATGGTAAAGAATCTGCCTGCAGTGCAGGAGACCTGGGTTTGATCCCTGATCAGGAAAATACCCTGGAGAAGAGAAGGCTACCCACTACACTCCAGTATTCTTGCCTGGAGATTTCCATGGACAGAGGAGCCTGGCAGGTTACAGTCCATTAGGTCACAGAGTCAGACACAACTGAGTGACTTCCAGTTTACTTGATTATATTTATTCCTTACCTCTGAATATTAAGAATCTTAGTCACTCAGTTGTATCCAACCCTTTGTGACCCCATGGACTGTAGCCCACCAGGCTCCTCTGTCTATGGGAATATTGATGTGGGTTGCCATTTCTTTCTCCAGGGCACCTTCCAGACCCAGGAATCAAACCCACATCTCCTGCGCTGGCCAGCAGGTTCTTAACCACTGAACCACCAGGCAAGCCTAAGAAGCTCAGGGCTCAGACAATAGACTATTTGACTTGTTTATTTATATTCAGTCTCAGTTAATATTATTCAATATTTTAACTCTAAATTCCATTTGACTGTGGGTCATTCTCCATAGTTACATTTCTAGCCCAAAGATTTTCTCTTAAATCTGGATACATGTATTTATTTTCATTTACTGATAACATTTATCTCAATTTTACAACCAAAGTATTATTTTTCACTCACCAAATCAATTTTCTCTAAGTGTTCTCTATCTCAATGAAAGCTAACATCACTGATTTATTTTACTCAGCCAAAATTTATCAGGTGTGTTTTCATCATTTTTATTCCTTGATATATATTATACAGCCTTAAATTATTCTGTTTTCACTCTTTCACAACTTTTTTTTTCTGTCTATATATATCAGTGTACTTGTTATTACCAGCTTAATTATATATTTATTGACTTATGGATGTACTATCTATTGAATTTGCTGCTGCTGCTGCTGCTAAGTCGCTTCAGTCATGTCCGACTCTGTGCGACCCCATAGACTGCAGCCCACCAGGCTCCTCCATCCCTAGGATTCTCCAGGCAAGGACAGTGGAGTGGGTTGCCATTTCCTTCTCCAATGCATGAAAGTGAAAAGTGAAAGTGAAGTCGCTCAGTCTTATCTGACCTTCAGCGACCACATGGGCTGAAGCCTTCCAGGCTCCTCCATCCATGGGATTTTCCAGGCAAGAGTACTGGAGTGGGGTGCCATTGCCTTCTCCAATCTATTAAATCTACCCTAGTATATAATCTCCATGAGGCCAGGAGGTTTGCTTTCTTTTTTATTATTTTACCAGTGCCTAAAGTATTATAGTAAAGAATAAACCTGCAATGCAGGAGATGCAGATTCAATCCCTGGGTCAGGAAGATCCCCTAGAGAAGAAAATGGAAACCCACTTCAATAATCTTACCTGGGAAATCCTATGGACAGAAGTCCATGAGATTGGACTAAAGTCCCTGACATTGCAAAAGAGTCAGACAAGACTTTGTGACTAAATAACAAAGTATTATGGAGGTTGAGTGCTTTTTTACTTGAATACATTAATATGCTCTAGAAGCATATGAAGCTTTTACTTTGTCACAAAACCCACACTTCATACTTTGTAGTAATCTACCATTATATGAATCCTTAAATCCAGGAGGCAGGATCTATATTCCAGTTATGGAAACAAGATTCTAGATTCACTTTCTTTGCTCATAAATCTACATAGATGCCCAATGTTTCATATCTCAGGACTTTGAAATACAAGGAAATAACAATCACAGGTATTTGATAAATCATTGACTCTGTAGAGAAATTATGATTTACAATTGTGTTAGAGGTACTGAAGTTTGGAAGTATTATCAGTGGTCAATGGCAACAGCTATGACTGCATACTGACCTGCTATTGTCCTTCTACCTTCGTAGAATAATTTTTATGTATTTTCTGTATCTGATTCTTTGTACTTCTAAAGCTGTTTAGTAAAGATAGGTATATCATTTAAAACAAGTAAGAATCCTGGTTGTTATACGTAGTCTACAGGAATATTGGGGTTTAAACTTTTAGAAAGTGTGATGCTGATTTTATTTCCTTTGGCAATATACCCAGAAGTGGGATTGCTGGATTATTTTTAATTTTTGAGGAACCTCCATACTATTTTCCATAGTGGTTGTACAAATTTACATTCCCAATAATGTATAAGTGTTCTCTTTTCACCAAATCCTCACTAACATTTACATGTTTTACCTTTTTGGTAACAGTCATTCTAAGAAGCATGAGATGATATCTGTTTGTGGTTTAGATTTACATTTCTCTAAAGATAACTGATGCTGAGAACCCCTTGATATACCTACTGGTCATTTTTAAGTTGTATTTTAGAATATAACATGAAACATTTATTTATAGCATTATTTATAATTGCCAAATATAGAATAACCTAAATGTCTGTCAACAGGTGTAAATATATGATAGAAATGAATGTATATGATATATACATATATATAGGATCAAATATAATTCAGCCTTTAAAAAAAAAAAAAAATTCTGCCACTTACTATAACATGGTTGAATCTAGAGGACATTAGGCTAAGTGAAATACACCAGACACAGGAAAACAAAAACTGAATGCTCTCACTTACATGTGCAATCTAAAAAAGTCAAACTCATAAAAGTAGAGAGTGGAATGATAATTTCCAGGGGCCATGGGGTGTGGAAAATGGGAAAGTATTGGTCAAAGTGTAGAAAAGTTTCAGTTCAGTCGCTCAGTCAGGTTCAACTCTTTGCGATCCCATGGACTGCACCAAGCCAAGCTTCCTTGTCCTTCACCAATTTCTGGAGCTTGCTCAAGCTCATGTCCATTGAGTTGGTGATGTCATCCAATCATCTCATCCTCTGCAGTCCCCTTCTCCTCCTGCCTTCAATCCTCCCAGCATCAGGGTCTTTTCCAATCAGTCTGTGTTTTGCATGATGTGGCCAAAGTACTGGAATTTTAGCTTCAGCATCAGCCATTCTAATGAATATTCAGGACTGATTTCCTTTAGGATGGACTGGTTTGATTTCCTTGTGGTCCAAGAGATTCTCAAGAGTCTTTTGCAACACCACAGTTCAAAAGCATCAATTCTTAGGCCCTAAGCTTTCTTTATAGTCCAGCTCTCACATCCATACATGACTACTGGAAAAACCATAGCTTTGACTAAACAGACCTTTGTTAGCAAAAGTGTGAAAGTGAAAGTGAAGTCGCTCAGTCGTGTCTGACTCTTTGTGACCCCATGGACTGTAGCCCACCAGGCTCCTCTGTCCATGGGATTCTCCAGGCAAGAATACTGGAGTGGGTTGCCATTTCCTTCTCCAGGGGAATCTTCCCAACCCCGGGATCGAACCCGGGTCTCCCGCATTGCCGGCAGACGCTTTAGCCTCTGAGCTACCAGGAAAGGCCAAGTACTGGAGATCTAAGGTATAGCATAACAATAATCGTCAGAAATACTGGGCTCCATACTTGAAATTTTCTAAGATAGCTAATAAATCTTATCACACACACACACAAAAGTAACTGTAATGGTGATGGATAAGTTATTTAACTTGTTTTAGAGATCCATCCACAATGCATCCAGGTATGTAAAAACCATCAAGTTATCGACCTTAAAAATAGCTCAATAAAGTTGTGAAAAAGAATTTGATGTGAGGAAATATCTTTTTATATTCTTTTATATGATCACTACTTCAGGTTTATGTCTCAAAAAGTATTCCATATTTATCAAATAAGGCTAGCACCTATCTCAAATAATTGGAACTATATTATTTACTGTCTACAAATCTATGTTAAAGACTTCATGCAATACCTCAGTTGAAGGTATTAAATGATATCTCACTATTAACCTCCATTTTGTAGGTGAAAAGAATGAGAATTAGAATTAACAGATAAGATTATGAAGTCAGTAAATTTCAATATGTACTAGATTTTTTACTCCAGAACGTCAGGGCACTTGATGTAAAAAACAAATGAAGTCATTCAATGATTCTAGGAATGTTTCCATGGCAACACAAAGTTTTTGCTTTCAGAAAATTTATAGATCAAACACATGAAATATCGTAAAGCAGGGAGTAAACTAAATCACATTTTGTGTGAGAGGTTTTTTAGTAGAGTTTATTTTCTCTGAAGTCTGAATGTCAATATCACAGGTCAGGTTTCCGAAGCTATTACATGTAGCTGGGCCCATTCACATCTATGAAGCCAGGACTGCCATTTGAGTTGAATAACTTCTTTCTATGGTTTGACAAAATAAAATAATTTTCAAAATAAATATCAAGTCCATGATCCTGCTTTCACTCAAATATACCATTATTGTCCCTATTTGTTGGAAGGTTTTAAGTGACTTGCTGAAGTTACACAGGTGATAGGAAGAAGTTTATCAGGAAGTTTATCCAGGACACATGTATACAAAGTACTTTCCTACCACCCGCTCTGAGGAAGATATTATTACTTTCACTTTAGTTATCATTGTAGAAGCTGAGGCTCAAAGGGCTTGGAGAAAATTGCCTAAACCTTCAAAATGTATCAGTTGTGAAGCCTTAATTTGATCACAGGCCTTTCTAATCTGAGCCCACACACCTGTAATTCACCTCCAGGAAACAAATTCTGGTGACCTTCACCCGCACTTGACCATCTCTAACCCTCTACCAAACAGCACAACCATCTGAAAAAGTACCTAAATTAAATCTTCAAATCCTGACATGTATTGGAAATATCATAGGAATTATTTTTTTCTTCCTTAAAAAATTGAGACAGACTTAGACTTGTTGAGTGTGAGTTCAATAACTTATTATTTCTTTGAGGCTCTTTTCTTCCTAAAATTCTTGTCACTGTTAAAAATGAGCAGCCTCACAAAATGCTGACTTTTAACAAAGGGAGCCAATTTACAAAGAGAACTATTTAAATATTCCATGGAACATTTTTCTATCAAAGTGTAGAAATTATTTTCAGTCCATAGTATTCAGTTAGAAGTAAAGAAATGTGTAGTGCCTAATACTAGGGTTAAGGACAAGTGAAAACACAGACTCAGAAAATTCAAAATAAAGGTGAATAAAACTGTTGGCTACATTTGCTTTTATTATCATCAAAACATTGTCTCTGCTTTCATTCATAGTTTTCTTTTCCTTTAAAACACTGGTTTAAGTGGTTAAAGAAATATTATATTTTCCATACTTAGGACAGTGTTGAGCATAAAGTAAACAAACATTCAGTGAATATTAGCAATTATTATTTTATTAGCCCTTATTGTGGCATATATTAGCTCTGTTGAAAGCCAACTCCTTTAGAGTTTTATGATTACTAATGGTATATTAGTACAATATAATAATATGCCACAATAAATAAATAGAAGAAACATAACAGCAGAAAATGAAGCTTGAATTAAGCCAAAGATATTCTGAAGCTCTTTATGTAACCAATATTGTAGGCCATCACAAACTGGAATCACTTTCATTTATGGGTGAAGCCTGCTGAGTATTATAAATAATATGCAATTAATGCCCTGAAATTTGGTTCATTAACTCAACAGACTGACAATATTTTTGGAATGGCATTATCATAAAGTAGATCAATAGTGCTCTTTTGGAAAGGACGAAGGAGGCAGAAAGGAAGAAAGGAAGGGAAAAATGTTCCACCACTCCAAAATGTATTTACTGAGACTCCTACTGATTTAACAGCTGAATTTTTCTGCTAATTTTTTTTTTTCTAGTAGTCTTCTGAGGAGGATTTAGATCAATTGCAACAGGCATAAATTCTATATGCACCTTTTTCTACTTTAATTCAGCCAGAACTCCTGACAGAAATATGAACTATTGAAATTTTATAAATTTTAATATGAAATAATTTGCATTATGTGACTTGATCCATCAAAAAAAAAAGGACAAAAAATAAAGGACTAATCTACATACTTCAAAAGTTAATGATAAGAGTCAAAGTAACCATTTAAAGCTCAGCTGGTACCCTCTATTTTACTTTATTTTATTTTTTCACATATAAAACTTTTTTTTTTTTACTTTTAAATAGAAGGCTTTGCTAGGGTTTCCTCACGTATAACTTTAGTCTCCGTTGATGAATCAATTTGTAAATGAGAAATTATTCTATGTCAACCTCCAGAATTCAAAACACATTGAAATATAGACAAAGATAAGTGATTAGATAATAGAAATAATTGTAATGCAAGTAAAATAAATCTATGTAATACTTATAGAAACACAGTAGCTACAAACATAAGACAATTATCTTTATATATATATATATATACATATATATATATATATTCAAAGACATAAAATATTATATTGCTTAAATATTTTCCAAAAATAAATACAGGAAAAATCTGGACATTGGAAATATGAATTGATGCTCAAAATACTGAGACTATTTTGACTTTTTTACCTTTTGTTACTGGCAGAATGATTCTTTATTCCATGAAATCTTCCTACCTCCAAATGATGCCTGTTTCATGTCTGTCTGTTGTTATCACTTCCCTCCTACTTATTTAGCACAGTTTTAAAGCCAATTCATTCTGCCCTTGAAGAATTTCTTTTACTTGTCTTGCTTACAAAAATTCATTACAGAGCACTTTGGAACAATCCCAAATTTTCAGATATAATGAGGGAGAACAGGTGCACAGAGAATGAGAAGAATTAATTATGCACATTATTGGATTTTTGGGAGGGGAGGATAGGCTGAGTCTAACTCATTAGATCCATCAAAATAAAACCTAGTATCATATTAAAGGGCTTATCTCTACATATTTAAAAAGGTAAAAAAGTCTAGGTAAGTGAGCTAAGCAATGAGCTAGAAACTTCATGCCTGTGAAGTACTACCTCTGCATTTACTCACTGGTTTTTTGACTTTGGAATACAACTAAGTATTATGGACTTCAGTTCTCTTAACGTGCTCAGTACAAAGAAAGAATTCAACATATGTGATGAAGAAAATGAACCAATAAGCTCAAAATACTAGTTTCAATAAAAGTATTATGATTAAAAAACAATGATGAAGTTTTCTATGCAGTAGTATGATTCTCTGAAATATGCTGTAAATGTTTTATATTTATTTTATGAAGTAACTTAAAACTGTCATTCTAAATTTTATTTCAATATAGTTGATATACAATGTTATTTTTAATTTCTGTTGTACAGCAAAGTGACCTAGTTACAATTTTCATACTCTTTTTCATTACAGTTTATCACAGGATATAGAATATAGTTACCTGTGCAATAATGTAGGACCTTGTTGTTATACATTCTTATATATAACAGTTGGCATTAACTAATCCCAAACTCTCAGTTCTTCTCTCCCCTATCATTCCCTTGGCAACCACAAGTCTGTTCTATATATCTGTAAATGTGTTTTTTATTTAATAGATATATTCATTTCTACTTTATTTTGGATTCTGTATATAAGTGGTATCATATGATATTTGTATTTCTCATTGTGACTTACCTCACTTAGTATGATAATTTCTAGGCCTATCCCTGTTGCTGCAAATAACATTATTTCATTCTTTAAATGGCTGAGTAATATTCCAGTGTGTGTGTGTATGTATATATATATATATATATATATATATATATATATAGTGCTGTTTATAGCAGCACTATTTACAACAGCCAAGTGTCCACTGACAGATAAATGGACAAAGATATGTTTTATAAAAGATATCTTTTAAATATGTTTTACATATGTTTTAAATATGTTTTATAAAACGTATTTTGTCCATTTGTCTGTCAGTGGACATTTGGCTGTTGTAAATAGTGCTGCTGTAAACAAGTGGCGTATGTTCTTTTTGTATTATAGTTTTGTCTGGGTATATCCCCACGAGTGGGATTGTTGCATTATATGGCATCTCTATTTTTACTTTTTGAAGAACCCACACTTATTTTCCATACTGGTTGAACCAATGTACAGTTGCATCAACAGGGCAAGAAAAATCCTTTTTCTTCACACCCTCTCCAGCATTTACTATTAATACTTGGTGGTGGTGGTTTAGTTGCTTGTAATCACATGGATTGTAGTCTGGCAAGTTCCCCTGTCCATGGGATTTCCCAGGCAAAAATATTGGAGTAAGTTGCCATTTCCTTCTCCAGGGGATCTTCCCAATGCAAGGATCAAATTCAGGTCTCCTGCATTGCAGCTGGTCTCTGTCATTGCAGGTAGATTCTCTACCGACTGAGCCACCAGCGAAGCCTTTATTACTCATAGACTTTTAGTGATGACCATTCTAATTGGTGTGAGGCAGTATCTCATTGTAGTTTTGACTTGCATTTTTCTAATAATTGGTGATGATGAGCATCTTTTCATATGCTTATTGGCACCTGTGTATCTTCTCTTATTGTTATTATTCACTGTTGTTTTTCAGTCACTAAATCATGCCTCACTCTTTGTGACTCCACAGACTGCAGCATACCAGTCTTTTCTGTCCTTCACTATCTCCCAGAGTTTGCTCAAACTCATATTCATTGAGTCAGTGATGTCATCCAACCATCTCATCCTCCGTCTCTCATTTCTCCTCCTACCCTCAGTCTTTCCCAGAATCAGAGTCATCTCTTTGCATCAGGTAACCAAAGTACTGGAGCTTCAGCATCAGTCCATCCAATGAATATTCAGGGTTGATTTCCTATAGGATCCACTAATTTGGTCTCCTTGTAGTCCAAAGAACTCTCAAGAGTCTTCTCCAACACCACAGTTCAAAAGCATCAATTCTTTGGTGCTCAGCCTTCTTTATAGTCCAACTCTCACATTTGTACATGAATACTGGGGAAAAAAAAAAAAACATAACTTTGGTTATATGGATCTTTGTCAGGAAAGTAGATGTCTCTGTTTTTTGATACATTAAATTTGTCATAGTTTTTCTTCCAAGGATCAAGTGTCTTTTAATTTTATGACTGCAGTCACCATTCACAGTGATTTTAAAGCCCAAGAAAATAAAATCTGTCAGTTTCCACTTTTCCCCCTTAAATTTGCCATGAATTGATGGGACTGGATGCCATGATCTTAGTTTCTTGAATATTGAGTTTTAAGTCAGCTTCTTCACTCTCCTCTTTCACCTTCATCAATAGGCTCTTTGGTTCCTCTTCAATTTCTGCCATTAGAATGGTAGCATCTTCATATCTAAGGTTTTGATATTTCTCCAAGAAATCTTGATTTCACCTCATAATTCATCTAGCCCAGCATGTCACATGATGTACTTTGTATATAAATTAAATAAGCAGGGTGACAATATACAGCCCTGACATATTCCCTTCCCAATATTGATCCATTCAGTTGTTCCATGTCCGATTATAACTGTTGCTTCTTGACCTGTATATATACAGACTTCTCAGAAAACAGGTAAGGTGGTCTGGTATTCCCATCTCTTTATGAATTTCCAAGTCTGTCTTGATTCACAAAGCCAAATGCTTCAGTGTAGTCAATGAAGCAATAGTAGATGTTTTCCTACAATTCCCTTGCTGTCTCTATGATCTTTTCTGCAGAAATGCATATTTATATCTTCTGCCCATTTTTCAGTTGAGTTGTTTGCATTTTGTTATTGAATTGTATGAGTTTTTTATTTTGGAAATTAAGTTATTTTAGGTCAAATCATTTGCCTATATTTTCTCCCAGTCTATTGGGATGCCTTTTTGTTTTGTTTATGATTACCTTTGTTGTGCAAAAGTTTATGATAAAACTATCTTATTTATTCAAACATTAAATGTGCAAACCTTGTATTATTAAGAAAGTATTGTCTATTATTATCCTTCTTAAATGTACACTCATAATTTTACATTTGCTTTTCGCTATCTGAAAATAGGATATTATTAGAAAAGAAAAAATTATACTGGAGATCTCCTTGAATATGTGAGCTTTTCTCATTAAGGTTCTGACTGTTCATTACCATAATGATTTTATCCTTCAATCCACAGTCTAAACAAAAACATCATAATTAATTTTTTACTTTAACATAGTACTTAATATGTGCTTTAAAAGTCACAGACAGTAACCTAGAATGAAAAAGCTATCTATACATTCAGGAACATAACAGTGAAAAACATGTGTCTGGAGCCCTATTGACCAGTCCTAATACTGACTCTGTCATGTATTAGTTGTTGATCTTAGGTCTTTTGCACAAATTATCTGTGCTCCAGTTTTTATTTGCAGAAAATGTGATAAATTTCTTGTAAAGTTATAATAAGAATTGAAGTATACAGTCACTATGGTCAAACACAAGTTCTGAAACATGATAATTATTCAATAAATACTAGTTACTACCATTAAATATGAAATTTGGCATACTCTCATTGTCATATTGTTTGCTAAATGAATTATTATCAAGTAAATAAAACACTTTCTATTTTATACATAAAAAATAAATGATATGTTCAAGATAAAATGTTTTAATATACATTTTTGTAAGTGAGCCTTAGAGTCCAGATTGGAATAGTTAAGAAATTTTCTAATTATCATTCCTTTATTTATTCATCCAGTCCACTCACCTGCTGACACATTTGTTCAAAAATACATCTGATCAAATAATACTTTGTGCCCAGCATTTTTATAGGCTGGGAATACATGTTAAATAAAATGGGCATAATGTCTGCCAGAATCATTGGAATGTGGAGAGGAAGACAGACATTAAACTTATAAAGAAAATGGGAAAGTAGAAGGAAAAAATATTTTTGGTAAGATTAAATAACCTAGTCAGGGATAAGAAAAGTAACTCTAGAAATAAAATTTAAGCTGAGACCTTTTGAGCTTCCCTTTGTTAACAAGTTATTGGCAATAATAGTACTATAAAACTCAAGGTTTTGAACTCTTCACATGTTCCAGTCTTTGCACTAGTGAGAAATTGGACAAAGATTTAAACCATCATGTTTAACTGCAGTCATCAATCAAAAGGAGGCAGAAGTAGAACAGAGAACCCTGGGAAAACCCAGGCAGAAGAAACAACATGTGGGAGATATGGAGGAGACCCTCTGAGTCAGGTTAAGAAGTCTGAATGTTAAGTAATAAGGAATAAGGAAGTAATAAGGAATGACAAAGTAGAATTTAAAGTAGAGGACTTACAGGTTTATGTTCCGGCAAGTCACACAGATTAGACAGGAAAGGAATGTGGACAACACAGAATTTGAGGTTTAGACACTACCTACAAATATTGAGACAAGATACATCTGCAATGCTGGCAGAACTGCTGAATATGAGTATTCAAAAAAGAAACTAGGTTCCAATAAATGGTTGACTGTAAGGAATAAGGGAGATTATAGACTCTACTTTAGACTCAAGTAAGAGGAGGAGGATGCTTGAGGAAACTGCAGAGGAGATAAAGAGTTTTATGTTAAATATGTAGGGACTTCCCAGGAAGTTCAGTGCTTAAGACTTCACCTGTCAATACAAGGAGTTTTAGTTTGATCCTTGGTGAGGGATCTAAGATCCCACATGCCCTGCAACCAAAAAAGCAAAACATAAAATAGAAATAATATTATAGCAAATTCAATAAAGACCTTTTAAAAATATAGTCTAAAAGTCTTTAAAAAGTCTTTTTAAAAGTCTCTTTTAAAAATATAGTCTATAGTCTTTAAAAAGTCTTTTTTAAAAAAATTAAAAATATATTTAAAAATATGTATTTAAGCTATGTAAGCAGAAGATTTGTTATCGTTATGTCTGTGTTTATGATGTTGAGGTGGTAATGATAGTGATGATATTAACATTTATCTGGGGTGAATTGTGTGCCAAAATTTGTGCTTTACATGAAATATATCATTGAGATATTCCATTGAGTACAATAAATATGTTTTTAAAACTTTATAGAGAATGCAATTCATGCTAAAGTTATTTGACAGTCAGAATATGTTAGAGAGAGATGTCTTGATGCCAGAAGAGAGCTCTGTGCTAAAGAGTGTAAGAGCTTAAACTAGTTAAACTTGGTTAAACTAGGTTAAACTTGTAGTGTTGAAAAGAAAACAAAAAACAAAACAGGATCTATCTGGAGACAATAACAGCACCAATATTTTTGGAAAGATAAAGAATAAAGACTCAACATGAGAGTGAGAACATGATGGTGCTGAGGAAAGAGCTCTTTAAGAATAACTGAGTAATAAATATGCTCTGTATGTTTAAATGCTAAGGTTTAATAATTGTTCATTGGAGAACAGTTTGGAAGTTTCTCAGAAAAGTAATAATAGAGTTGCTATAAGATCCAGTAATCACACTCCTGGGCATACCCAGGACAAAGCTATAATTTGTACCTCTAAGTTTATAGAAACACTGTATATAATACTGAAGACATGGAAACAGCCTAAATGTTCACTGACAGGTGAATGGATAAAGAAGATGTGGTGTATGCATACACACAATGGAATAATACTCATCCATAATAAAAGAATGAAATAATGTCATTCGTGGCAACATGAATGGACCTAGAGATCATCGTACTAAGTGAAGTAAGTCAGAAAGAGTAAAACAAATATATGATATCACTTACATGTGGAACCTAAAAACAATGGTACAAATGAACCTATATACAAAACAGAAATACACACTATTTTATATAGAAAATAAACAACTAACAGGTATCTGCTGTATAGCACAAGGAACTCAATATTTTGTAATAATGTATAAAAGAAAGAGGGGCTTCCCTGGCAGCACAGCTATAAAGACTCTGCCTGCCAATGCCGGAGATGTGGATTTGATTTGCCATTTGAGGAGATTTGCCATTCAAGGGTATGGCAAACCACTGTAGTATTTTTGCCTGGAGAATCTCATGGACAGAGGAGCCTGGCAGGCTACAAAGAATGAGACACGACCAAGCAACTAAACTGAATCACTGTTTTGCACACCTGAAACTAACACAACATTATAAATTAACTCTGTGTGTGTGTGCTTGCATGCGTGTGCACACACACACACACGCTCAATTGTGTTCAACTCTTTGCACCCCCATAGACTGTAGCTGGCCAGGCTCCTCTGTCCAAGGAATTTTCCAGGCAAGAATATTGGAGTGAGTTACCATTATCTACTCCAAAGGATCTTCCCAAGCCTTCAACTGAAAAAGAAAAGTATTCATTGGCTAAAGCAACAAGCAGGTTATTTTATAAGGACATATTGAATGGATATAAGGACATAGTTGGGAAATAAATGGAATAAAAGCCAGTTTTTTAACAACTCAAATAGTTTAACTATGGAGAAAGGAATTTTCCAAAGTGAAATCAGAGATAAATTAGAATCAGGAAAAGAAACAAAGAAATACAGGTTTGAAAGAATTTGGCTTTAGAGAAGAAAATAATTGGGCATACTTACATGTCACTGAAAAGAAGCTAAGGAGATAAAGAAGCTATTCAAAAGTTAATAATTTATAAGACAAGGAATCGGAATTGCATGGGTTGAAAATGGTATCCATTAGAGTATTGATTCTCAACAGGGAAATATATCTGCCCCCATATCTCGAAACACTTCTGGTTGTCACAGCTAGAGGGGGTATGCTCCTGGCACTTAATCAACAGAGGACAGGGATGCTGCTAAACAACTTAAAATGGAAGGACAGTCACTGGTAACAATATGACAATAGTGCCAAGTTTGAAGAATAATGCATTAGAGGGACAGGTGAAGAAAACGGCCTTATTCCCAGGAGGGGGAAGATGAGATGTAGCATCTTTTGGAGATGACCAAGTTGTTAAAGCCAGCTAATGACATTAAAGGTAAAGGACTATAGAATAGAGATAACTACAAATGAATTTTTTAAAGAATGGAAAGATAATTACGGAAATACAGGAAGACCAGCAGGTGAAACTGATGCCAGCTGTTGACCATGAATTTAGTGGCAGCAGCCTTAAAGTTTATATATATTTTAAAACTACCCAGAAATCCTGATGAGTGACTTATAAAAGCTGGTGGATGGGGTCTGATTTGAGGATTTTTTACAGGCATAAAATGGAAAGGTAGGAGGGTGAGACTAAATGTAATCATGCTGCTGCTGCTGCTAAGTAGCTTCAGTCATGTCTGACTCTGTGTGACCCCATAGATGACAGGCCACCAGGCTCTGCAGTACTTGGGATTCTCCAGGCAAGAACACTGGAGTGGGTTGCCATTTCCTTCTCCAATGCATGAAAGTGAAAAGTGAAAGTGAAGTCGTTCAGTCATGTCTGACTCTTCGCTACTCCATGGACTGCAGCCTACCAGGCTCCTCCACCATGGAATTTTCCAGGCAAGAGTACTGGAGTGGGCTGCTATTGCCTTCTTCAAAAGTAATCATATTATAAAGTTAAGCCATATAGACAATGAATTAAGATAAAGAGATAGCTGAAAGCCAGAAAACAAGTGAAGTCAACACACCAGACATTATTGATCTGATATATGGGAATTAATTGATGACTCTTAGTATTTAAAGTTTATTAGCTTAATTGGAGGGCTTCCCTGGTGGTGCAGATGGTAAAGAATTTGCCTGCAATGCAGGAGACCTGAGTTTGATCCCTGGGTTGGGAAGATCCCCTGGAAGAGGGCATTGCAACCCACTCTAGTTTCTTGCCTGAATAATCCCCATGGGCAGAGGAGCCTGGTGGGCTACAGTCCAAGGGGTCACAAAGAGTCAGACACAACTGAGTGACTAAGCACAGCCTAGCTTAATTGATAATGACTGTGTAGATTGTATTATGCCTCCAAATGATTTTTATATGATATAATTTATTAATGACTTGGCTCATTTTGTTCATTTATATCATGTTTCTAGTAACTCATGAAATAGTATATCACATACTTTCTTTTTTCATTAATTGTATATATTTTATATCATATAAATTTACAGTAATATGGCAATAAATTCAATCAAGACTGGTAAAAATAGGCTTTAGCATATATACAAATCAAATACATTTTGAACATTCATATTATATAATTAATGTTTGTCAAAAATGTTAATAAAAAAACAAAATAAAAATTTGAGGACAGGACTTTTTTCTTTCTTTTTGTCCTTTAAAAAATGATTTTAAAATAGTTTTAAGCAACAAAGAAAACTTGAATCAAATTAGGATTAGGATTACTAATTACTAATCCAAATTATTTAGGATTATCAGGCAGGAGAAGGGTTTTGAGAATTGTAAGCACTGAACATAGTCAAGCATGCTGATAATATTATCCTTCAACTTTTCCTTTTGAGGGTTGAGTATCATTTATAGTTTCATTCCAGACATATTTACTAAGCACCTACTAGATCCTTGGGATATATCAGTGACTCTGAAACAGAAAGTACCTGTCTGAATAGACTTTGTATTCTATGCAGGACAGTATGTTAATATAATAAGCAGATATGCAACTGGATATATAACATGGTACCAGATATGATGAATACTAGGAAGGGAAATGAAGTGAGATAAAGAGATAGACTATCACTGAGTGGGTCGTCCAGGAAGGACTTTCTCAGGAGCTAACATCTGAAAAGAAACCTGGTTCATGTGTGTTGAAATGGGAAATAAGGAACTGTTTGTAGATTCACATGGTAGTTTCTTTTAGCCTTTGCCTATAAAGCTACAAAATTTCTCTACTCATTTAGAAACACAATTTGATAGTGTCTTTATTTATTTATTTATTTTTGTCTGTGCTGGGTCTTCATTGGTGCATGGTCTTTCCCTAGTTGTAGAGAGTGGGAGCTACTCTCTAGCTGTGGTGCGAGGGCTTCTCATTAAGGTGGCTTCTCCTGTGGAGCACAGGCTCTAGGGCTTGCAGGATTCAGTAGTTGTGGCTCCCAGGCTCTAGAGCACAGGCTTAATAGTTGTGACACATGGGCTTACTTGCTCCACAACATGTGAGATCCTCCCAGATCAGGGATTAAACCCATGTTTCCTGCATTAGTAGGTGGATTCTTTACCACTGAGCCGCCAGGGAAACTCAGAGTCTTTTTTAACATTAAAATAGTAGTACAACTTTAGTATTAGCAAACAAGAGACATGTCAATTGTCATTTAATTTTTATGATTTTGAAATTTAGATTAAACTAATGAAAGAAACTGAAAATAAACTTATTTAAATATATATTTTAAAATATGACACTGGGTAGCATAAATTTGATAGGTATCAGTTTTTCTAAGTGGGTACAATTTATTATAATATAGAAATCACAAAGAGTGTGTGTATGTATGCACGCGTGCTTTCTGGTTTTTCTTTTTAGTACTTAAAACTCTTTGGAAGTTCTAAAAGCCATACTTAATTTTTAACACCTAGTAAAAGTGTATGAAAAGTGATGCCCATTAGAGAAAGAATGATAATCTGATGATCATGCTAGCAGGTGGTGCCAATATGAATTCTCCTTAGAGAAAAGTGCATTCTTAACCATCATTTGTCCTTAGAATTGGATTATACTATAATATGTGAGAGTAATCCTCTCTGGAAAAAGGAAACAATTATTAGGCAATTCTTTATCTCTAGAAATGGCATCTATATTTTAGATTATTAAATGAAGCAAAAATAATAAACAAATACACTTTAAGAGCTTATCACACTTTCAAAAATAATGTTCTGCATATAATCAAAATATTTTCCTCTTTTCAGTTAAATAAGTTTGTGGTCCAAATGTCTAAATGCACTTTGTTCAGCAACAGAAAAAAAAGTTAAAGATTAAGAAAATGCAAAGACTGTACAATAGAATATGTAATAGAGAAGAGCTATCAATCGCTAAGTAGAATTAACTGTATAATATCAAAAATAAGATTGCTCATTAATGAAAAACTATTTATAGAATACTTTTGGCAAAGTATTGTGATAGTTGCTATCTGTACATTGCGAAATGGTCCCTGTTTTCATAAAGTTGGTATATTTCTAACTGCAAAGAAAAGGTCTGAAGATGATTTAAACAAATATGTGAAAATTTTCTACTTATATTTAAAGCATCATGATAGACGTGCATTAAAGTTTGAATTATAAGGAAGGTTGTATGTATCTGGGGGGGAAGGGGTGAAGTCCAGTGGATTTTTGGAAGATATTAATAGATAAAAGATGTTTAATACAAGCTATAAATGATAAGTCCCTGGGCTAGCATCAATTCAGTTTAGTTCAGTTCAGTTGCTCAGTCGTGTCCAACTCTTTGAGACCCCATGAATCACAGCACTCCAGGCCTCCCTGTCCATCACTAACTCCCGGAGTTCACTCCGACTCACGTCCGTCGAGTCAGTGATGCTATCCAGCCATCTCATCCTCTGTCATCCCCTTCTCCTCCCGCCCCCAATCCCTTCCAGCATCAGAGTCTTTTCCAATGAGTCAACTCTCCGCATGAGGTGGCCAAAGTACTGGAGTTTCAGCTTCAGCATCATTCCCTCCAAAGAAATCCCAGGGCTGGTCTCCTTCAGAATGGACTGGTTGGATCTCCTTGCAGTCCAAGGGACTCTCAACAGTCTTCTCCAACACCACAGTTCAAAAGCATCGATTCTTCGGCGCTCAGCTTTCTTCACAGTCCAACTCTCACATCCATACATGACCACTGGAAAACCATAGCCTTGATTAGATGGACCTTTGTTGGCAAAGTAATGTCTCTGCTTTTCAATATACTATTTAGGTTGGTCATAACTTTTCTTCTAAGGAGTAAGCGTCTTTTAATTTCATGGCTGCAGTCACCATAGCAGAATAGAAATGGAAGGAAATACATGGATTAGACAGAGATTTTTGAAAACCAATTAATGATTAGTGGAGTTAATGGGATTTCGGAGATAATGAGGGATCAGGAATGAATTCTAGGTTTTAGGTTTGAGTTTAGGGTAGGTTGTTATGCTTTAGATTAAAATATAGAAGATAAAAAGAAAGAGGTAACTATTAGGAGGGTGAAAACAAGTGTGGTTTTTGCCTTAAAATAGACTTATATAATGGAGAAGGCAATGACACCCCCACTCCAGTACTCTTGCCTGGAAAATCCCATGGATGGAGGAGCCTGGAAGGCTTCAGCCCATGGGGTCGCTGAGGGACAGACACAACTGAGCGACTTCACTTTCACTTTTCACTTTTCACTCATGCATTGGAGAAGGAAATGGCAACCCACTCCAGCGTTCTTGCCTGGAGAATCCCAGGGACGGGGGAACCTGGTGGACTGCCGTCTACTGGGTCGCACAGAGTTGGACATGACTGAAGTGATTTAGCATCAGACTTATACAGAATAAGTGAAACAAAGGTGTTGGAAGGAAGAGAGTGGAGTAGACAGTTAGGTATATTGAAGAGGAACTTTGGAGTTACTGATATGTGACTGATTTTTTTAGCCATTTTGTTTTCAGGATCATCTGTGTAATCTCTCAAGGGTAAAATGCTCATTCCAAGGAATCTACCAAATCAAAATCAACAAGTCTCATGAGGGTACTAATAAAAGTTTCCTAATTAGAAATGGGAAAACCTGGCTACTCTTAAGCAGTTAATCCCCTTGAAGCCAACTGTGAGCAGTATTGTGAAACTTGTTTTCAAAGAGTCTGCTGTTAAAAATCTTTTCAAAATATTGAAATCTGAGCTCCTGGTGATTTGAAGAGCAGAACTCTGACTTAAGACCTGTCATTTTTGTGTTGCTACTCTCTAACAAGTTCAGAGCTCAGGAGATTACTCAGAATGCACTTTTGTGAAAATAATTACCCATTAAAGTCAAGATAACACAGAGAATTTAAAAGAGTTTAGTTCTGGGTATTATTTCCACTCATTTCACATTTGTTTCAAGTTTCAACTTGTTTGGACTGCACTTAAAACAACTGACTTTTTTGAATATACAATTCATTCCTGTTCTTCCAAAAACTGCACAACAAAAACTTAGCCTCTCGAGGTTCCTGCTGGCTGTATCAAAGATTGAACGTCTGCTTCAAATGCCCTTACCTGTTCATCCATTAGGCTATATTCTTGTATCTCAAAACACTCTCTCTCAGGGAGCCTTTCTTATCTATGTGGTTAAAGGGAAAGATCATATAACTGTCAGAGCACCAACATCTCTCATCTTACAGAATCATCTATTTCAACAGAACAGGAACTTATACAATAGGATCTGCTTTTACAAAGCATGATCTCAAACCACAGATAAGTGTACCTTAAAAGAAAAGCAACTCTCCAAAGTTATAACTAAATAATAAGGCAGAAACATAATATGAAGATCCTCTTTCTTCTTCAGGTTAGTTTTCACACAGTGAACCAAGTGGGTTGAGACCATGCTTTGGATCTCTCTGAGAATTTGCAGCTGAACTCCACTATTGACATAAAATAGAAAAAAGAAAATAATCCCTGTTATGTTCTTTTATAAAACCATAATCCATGCAAAATAAATGGAGAGTATTATGTGCTCTTTGTATACACTATGTTCACCATCTTAGGTATGAGATTGTTCATTTCCTGTGTAAAGAAACAGATTCAGGTTTTAACATTTGCTATGGCTTGAAAAATCTATTCACTCAATTGAGTCACTCCAGTTGACCTTAATTGCTGGGCATATTACAAATAATATTGCTTTATATTATTCACTGACAGTGCCTACTAAGTGGGGAGACAAGCAAGAAATTTTGTTAAACAAGAAAATGCAATATGAGTTAGTTAATCTTTTATCTCTGATTTCACAAGATTGCCTTAGATTGTACTTTTCTTAAATATTTTATTTCTATGTTTTATTTGTGGCACTTAAAGCGTAGGGATTTGACCACCATTTGTGATAATGAGGACTTCCTTCCATTTAATAAATCCCTGAGGAGGAGTAACACCAACAATTTGATAAATGATGTGACACTGTAATAGTTAAAGATTAAAGAGAAGAGATTACTCTGCATGCTTTACCATATTCTATCTTCTTATTAAAAATATACTTTAAACAAAAATGATCATTTTAATTTGGAAATATTATATGCATCAATTAAAACCTTAAGAATGGGGTATATTCTCAGATGTGTGCTTTTATTTTTTTATGATATGTTATTAGGAAAGGACAATAAGATATTTTGGGTGATAAATGTTGGTGATATATACTATTTGACTTCTGAGGTAATTGCCAATTGCTAGCTTGTGCTATTAGGCACTGATATTAGATTCATGGGTTAAGATAATATTCATTTCAGTTGAAGCATTTCCAAACTAATTATAAGTATATAAAACAAGGCCCATCACCCTTCTAGTAATAACAGGTTTCAGTTGCAAGGCAGTAGCCTTAAATTTATTTTTTCACCCCCAATATGCTCCCCAAAGCCCGTGCATTTCCATTTTGAAAGTTTCAAAGTTGAGTTTTTAAAATCAGCCTACCTGGCAGCTGTTGCTATTACTGCGTCAAATAACTCACCCATTGTCTAGATCTCAGTGGAGGATATGTGGGAGGTCCCATAGTTTCTTTCCAGCTGTTACTTAGTCTGGGATAATGTTTTTGGTTTCATACAACTCCCAGCATGCAGTCTGCTCCTGACAGCCTCAATAAAATTCCATTTAAGCAAAATGAATTAAAAGTTGGTGTGAACAAAGTTTAGAAAGAAACAATTAAGAACTCCTTTTGAACCGGCTTGTGCCTTGAAAAGTTTCATCTTAAGGAAACCTGTCACCTTGCAGGATAAAATACCACAGGCAGCTTTGCTGTAGCCTGATCCTACCTTTTGCTTTTGTGAGCAAACTCTTAAAAGAGTTAAAAGAGCTTCTACTGAGATATCTAGGGCTTAAGAGCTGGCAGCATCTGTTCAGTATGATAATAGTAGCAGCCTTCTTGGCGGCAGTCTAAACCCTAAAATCCCCAATATACCCCAGACTAGAATCAGGAAAAAAAGATTGTGTTAAACCATCACATCTGAGAGCTACAACTCTCTCTCCCTGCATACCACCCTGCCCCCACCAACACAGACACCCACACATGCACACATCAATGTGCACACAAAATAAGATGGCATATAAGAGGCAAATGTGAAATAAAAGTGAAAGAATAGAGTGTGTTTTAGAAAACTGACTAGTGGGAAGACAACGGTTGCTCACTGAATTATTCAATGATAAGGACTCATCAGTAATCAAACCAACATTGAACTATCAATATACATATAAATATATATTGCAAAGAAATTTTAATTTTCAACAAAATTTGTCTAATCCTATTATATCTTATATTGGATCTGTGAATATGTATATTTTATAGTGCGTATTGTTCCTCACCTGTGCTATTATTAACAATTATACAGGAAGATCGCCTGTGTTTGTATCTCAACTCTTAGCCTTATCAGCTGCTGCTGTGCCTCAAATTCTCCATTTGTAAATGAATATAATTATCAGTTCAGTTCAGTCGCTCAGTTGTGTCAAACTATTTGTGGCCCCATGAATCGCAGCACACCAGGCCTCCCTCTCCATCACCAACGCCCGGAGTTCACTCAGACTCACATCCATCAAGTCAGTGATGCCATCCAGCCATCTCATCCTCTGTCGTCCCCTTCTGCTCCTGCCCGCAATCCCTCCCAGCATCAGAATCTTTTCCAATGAGTCAACTCTTCACATGAGATGGCCAGAGTACTGGAGTTTCAGCTTTAGCATCAGTACTTCCAAAGAACACCCAGGATTGATCTTCAGAAAAGACTGGTTGGATCTCCTTGCAGTCCAAGAGACTCTCAAGAGTCTTCTCCAACACCACAGTTCAAAAGCATCAATTCTTTGGTGCTCTGCCTCCTTCACTGTCCAACTTTCACATTCATACATGACCACAGGGAAAACCATAGCCTTGACTAGATGGAACTTAGATGGCAAAGTAATGTCTCTGCTTTTGAATATACTACCTAGGTTGGTCATAACTTTTCTTCCAAGGAGTAAGCGTCTTTTAATTACATGGCTGCAATCACCATCTGCAGCGATTTTGGAGCCCATAAAATAAAGTCCGACACTGTTTCCACTGTTTCCCCACTATTTCCCATGAAGATATGGGACCGGATGCCATGATCTTTGTTTTCTGAATGTTGAGCTTTAAGCCAACTTTTTCGCTGTCCTCTTTCACTTTCATCAAAAGGCTTTTTAGTTCCTCTTCACTTTCTGCCATAAGGGTGGTATCATCTGCATATCTGAGGTTATTGATGTTTCTCCCGGCAATTTTGATTCCAGCTTGTGTTTCTTCCAGTCTAGCGTTTCTCTTGATGTACTCTGCATATAAGTTAAATAAGCAGGGTGACAATATACAGCCTTGACGTACTCCTTTTCCTATTTGGAACCAGTCTGTTGCTCCATGTCCAGTTCTAACTGCTGCTTCCTGACCTGCATACAGATTTCTCAAGAGGCAGGTCAGGTGGTCTGGTATTCCCATCTCTTTCAGAATTTTCCACAGTTTATTGTGATCCACACAGTCAAAGGCTTTTGCATAGTCAATAAAGCAGAAATAGATGTTTTTCTCTTGCTTTTCCCATGATCTAATGGATATTGGCAATTTGATCTCTGGTTTCTCTGCCTTTTCTAAAACACGCTTGAACATCTGGAAGTTTACGGTTCACGTATTGCTGAAGCCTGGCCTAGAGAATTTTGAGCATTACTTTACTAACATGTGAGAGGAGTTCAATTGTGCGGCAGTTTGAGCATTCTTTGGCATTACCTTTCTTTGGGATTGGAATGAAAACTGGCCTTTTCCAGTCCTGTGGCCACTGCTGAGCTTTCCAGATTAGCTGGCATATTGAGTGCAGCACTTTCACAGCATCATTTTTCAGGATTTGAAACAACTCAACTGGAATTCCACCATCTCCACGAGCTTTGTTCATAATGATGCTTTCTAAGGCCCACTTGACTTCACATTCCAGGATGTCTGGCTCTAGATTAGTGATCACACCATCATGATTATCTGGGTCATGAAGATCTTTTTTGTACAATACTTCTGTGTATTCTTGCCACCTCTTCTTAATATTATCTGCTTCTGTTAAGTCCATACAATCGCTGTCCTTTATCGAGCCTATCTTTGCATGAAATGTACCCTTGGTATCTCTAATTTTCTTGAAGAGATCTCTAGTCTTTCCCATTCTGTTCTTTTCCTCTATTTCTTTGCACTGATCACTGAAGAAGGCTTCCTTCTCCCTTCTTGGTATTCTTTGGAACTCTGCATTCAGATGCTTATATCTTTCCTTTTCTCCTTTGCTTTTCACCTCTCTTCTTTTCACAGCTATTTGTAAGGCTGCCCCAGACAGCCATTTTGCTTTTTTGCATTTCTTTTCCATGAGGATGGTCTTGATCCCTGTCTCCTTTACAATGTCACAAACCTCATTCCATAGTTCATCAGGCACTCTATCTATCAGATCTAGTCCCTTAAATCTATTTCTCACTTCCACTGTATAATCATAAGGGATTTGATTTAGGTCATACCTGAATGGTATAGCGGTTTTTCCCTACTTTCTTCAAATTGAGTCTGAATTTGGTAATAAGGAGTTCTTGATCTGAGACACAGTCAGCTCCTGGTCTTGTTTTGTTGACTGTATAGAGCGTCTCCATCTTTGACTGCAAAGAATATAATCAGTCTGATTTCATTGTTGACCATCTGGTGATGTTCATGTGTAGAGTCTTCTCTTGTGTTGTTGGAAGAGGAGGGTGTTTGCTATGACCAGTGCATTTTGTTGGCAAAACTCTATTAGCCTTTGCCCTGCTTCATTCCACAATCCAAGACCAAATATGCCTGTTACTCCAGGTGTTTCTTGACTTCCTACTTTTGCATTCCAGTCCCCTATAATGAAAAGGACATCTTTTTTGGGTGTTAGTTCTAAAAGGTCTTGTAGGTCTTCATAAAACCATTCAACTTCAGCTTCTTCAATGTTACTGGTTGGGGCATAGACTTGGATAACTGTGATATTGAATGGTTTGCCTTGGAGACAAACAGAGGTCTTTCTGTTGTTTTTGAGATTGCATCCTACTACTACACTTTGGACTCTTTTGTTGACCATGATGGCTATTCCATTTCTTCTGAGATATTCCTGCCCGCAGTAGTAGATATAATGGTCATCTGAGTTAAATTCACCCATTCCAGTCCATTTTAGTCCACTGATTCCCAGAATGTCAACGTTCACTCTTGCCATCTCTTGTTTGACCACTTCCAATTTGCCTTGATTCATGGACCTGACATTCCAGGTTCCTATGCAATATTGCTCTTTACAGCATCAGACCTTACTTCTATCACCAGTCACATCCACAGCTGGATATTGTTTTTGCCCTGGCTCCATCCCTTCATTCTTCCTGGAGTTATTTCTCCACTGATCTCCTGTAGCATATTGGGCACCTACTGACCTGGGGAGTTCCTCTTTCAGTATCCTCTCATTTTGCCTTTTCATACTGTTCATGGGGTTCTCAAGGCAAGAATACTGAAGTGGTTTGCCATTCCCTTCTCCAGTGGACCACATTCTGTCAGACCTCTCCACCATGACCCACCCGTCTTGGGTTGCCCCATGGGCATGGCTTGGTTTCATTAAGTTAGACAAGGGTGTGGTCCTAGTGTGATTAGATTGACTAGTTTTCTCCGAGTATGGTTTCAGTGTGTCTGCCTTCTGATGCCCTCTTGCAACACCTACCGTCTTACTTGGGTTTCTCTTACCTTGGGCGTGGGGTATCTCTTCACAGCTGCTGCTCTTCCTAACCTTCAATGTGGGATGGCTCCTCTAGGCCCTCTTGCTCCAGCACAGCCACTGCTCCTTGGGTTGCTCCTCCTGGCTGCCGTCCCTGGCCTCGGGCATGGGGTGGCTCCTTAGCACCACTGCCCCTGGCCTCAGGCGCGAGGTGGCTTCTCAAAGCCGCCCCTGGCCTCGGACATGGGATAGCTCCTCTTGGCCACCACCTGGACCTCGGATGTGGGCTGGCTCCTCCCGGCCGCCACTGACCTCACAGGCGGGGTAGCTCCTCCTGGCCGCCGCCCCGACCTCCGACTTGGGTAGCTCCTCGCTGCTGTTCCTGCGCCGTTGCAGCCTGGCACTCTTGGCCGCTGCCCTTAACCTTGGACATGGGGTAACTCCTCTCTGCCATGCTTAGTGCGCCGGGTCCAAGCCTCATCAATTATGATTACTCTTCCCTGGTGGCTCAGAGGTTAAAACGTCTCCCTGCAATGTGGGAGACCTGGGTTTGATCCCTGGGTTGGGAAGATCCCCTGGAGAAGGAAATGGCAACCCACTTCAGTATTCTTACCTGGAGAATCCCACGGATGGAGGAGCCTGGAGGGCTACAGTCCACGGGGTCGCAAAGAGTCGGACACGACTGAACAACTTCACTTTCACTTTGCCGACTAAGGTCTGTCTAGTCAAGGCTATGGTTTTTCCTGTGGTCGTGTATGGATGCGAGAGTTGGACTGTGAACAAGTCTGAGCGCCGGAGAAAGGGTTTATGAGTTGATAGATGTACAGATCTTAAGAGTGCAGAGCACATAATAAAGACATTTGTTATTTATCATTTTTCTAATAATTTTTTGTTCACTGATATCATAGACAAATGGAAACATTAGAAAATGAGCTTTAATAGGTATAGTACATGTACATCTTATTGTTTCCCTCTAAAATGGTGGTTTTATTCAAATAAATTAGTAGACCTATTAAAATTGGAACACATCAAGACCTTTCTTAGACAAACTTATTTACAAAGCAAAAGTAGAGTCACAGATGTAGAAAACAAATTTATGCTTTTCAAGGGGAAAGGAAGGGAGGGATAAATTGGGAGACGGGGATAGACATATACCACCACTATCTATAAAATAAATAATTAATACAAGTCCCTTGGACACCAAGGAGCTGAAAGTGGTCAATCCTAAAAGAAATCAACACTTCATATTAATTGGAAGGACTGGTGCTGAAGCTGAAGCTGAAGCTCCAATACTTTGGCCACCTGAGGCAAAGAGCTGACTTAGTGGAAAAGGCCCTGATGCTAGAAAAGACTAAAGGCAGGAGGAGAAGGGGATGACAGAGGATGAGATGGTTAGATGGCATCATGGACTCAATGGACAGGAGTCTGAGCATACTCCAGGAAATAGTGAAGGACGGGGAAGCCTAGTGTGCTGCAGTCCATGGGGTTGCAAAGAGTCAGACATAACTTAGTGACTGAACAACAACAACAATATGAACCTACTGTATAGCATATAACTAACAAGCCTGGTAGACTGGAGTCCATGGGTCGCAAAGAGTCAGACACGACTGAGTGACTTCACTTTCCCTTTTCACTTTCATGCATTGGAGAAGGAAACGGCAACATAATCCAGTGTTCTTGCCTGGAGAATCCCAGGGAAGGCAGAGCCTGGTGGGCTGCCGTCTATGGGATCACACAGAGTTGGACACGACTGAAGCGACTTAGCAGCAGCAGCAGCAACCCACTTTTCTATATACCTGAAACTACCAAAGCATTATAAATCAATTATAATTCAATAAAATTTTCTTAAAAAAGATTAACATTGTATTTTGAATGTTCTATATATGTAACCATTGACAAGAAACAAAGCTTTATGTCCTGTTTTTATTATAGCATTCATAATGGTAAATTAGTAAATGCATTTTTAAAGACACTGTAAAATAGGAGAACATCTTAAAATTTACCAATCTCTAAATACCAGTTGTCCATTGATTTCAAAGTTATTTAGGGCTTCCCAGGTGGTGCTAGTGGTAAAGAACCCACCTGACAATGTAGGAGACATAAGAGATATGGATAGAGGAGGGCATGGCAACCCACTTCAATACTCTTACCTGGAGAATGCCATGGACAGAAGAGTCTAGTGACCTATAGTCCATAGGGCAGCAAAGAGTCAGACAAGACTGAAGAGACTTAGCATGTGTGCATTGATTTCAAAATGAAAAGTTTTATCTTAGCGTGTGTTTAAAAATTACTTCAGAGTCCACACATAGAATACACACACACACACAAAATACTCTTCATGTTGTTTAGTTGTTTTAACATAAACAAATTTTATGGATTTTTTCCTTGTTTAACCATGAAAGGATGACTAAAAAAATGTCAACTTCCCCCAGAGTTGGCAGCTTTCAGTGATTTAATCAATATTTTAGTGATTCACACTCAGTCAACTATAGTTACTGAATCCATTTGTTATACCAAAATTTGACAAAGAAAAACTGTAGAATAATTGCTACTGCTAAGTCGCTTCAGTCGTGTCCGACTCTGTGCGACCCCATAGATGGCAGCCCACCAGGCTCACGTCCCTGGGATTCTCCAGGCAAGCATACCAGAGTGGGTTGCCATTTCCTTCTCCAGTGCATGAAAGTGAAGTTTCTCAGTCCTGTCCAACTCTTTGTGACCCCATGGGCTGAAGCCTACCAGGCTCCTCCATCCATGGGATTTCCCAGGCAAGAGTACTGAAGTGGGTTGCCATTGCCTTCTCCGGTAGAATAATTAGTTAGAAGGAAATAGGCACAGGAAAATTTTACCTTAAAAAGTTTCTTTCTTTCTTTTTTTTTTTCCCCTGAAAACTAAGGACAAAAGATAAACACATAGAAAAAATACCCAATATAAAAATGGGCTTTATTGGTTATCCATGTTTGATTGGCTTAAGTATAGTGCCATTTTGGGTTTGAAATGTTAGAAGATGACGATGGCCCTAACATATTATTGTTAGTATTAAAATAATAAAATTTATTATTCATATGAGAGGTTTAGTAAAACCACGCTTTCTGGGTCTTTGGAAAGATTCCCAGCCAGCAGGGGGAGTGCAAGTTTCTTGAGCTCCAAGGTCAATACAAAATTCTGCAGATGCTGAGAAGGGTGAAGACACCCTCTAAGAGTTTATCTATCTGTGGTTCCTGTGTTCTCCAGGAAACTTTGAAGACTTTCAGAGATTTCAGTTCCAGCTTCATGCCTGTTGCATCTTTTCATTGGGTTCTTGGCAGCTGGATTTGAAACGTTCCAGTTGTAAATATCCAAATGTCGAGACAGGTGCTTCAGCACCTCCAACCAATGATGCTGATGATAAAGCCCTGTTAGTTGTCACTGTATAACCTGGATTGCCTGCTGGAGCATTTAGTTAGTAAAAAAATATTTTAAACATATTTAAAAATAAGGTGGCATGTGAATGAACAGTGTTGACAGAGGTCCTAAAACAATGGTATGCTCATGTCTACACTTAACCCTTCTTCCCAGATAACTTACTATATAACAATGTTTTCTGTATCCTATTATAAATATATTCTTATTTCATGGCTTCTGTGCCTTTTCTCAAGGTAATCTCCTGTCTGAGAATGCCACCATTGAACTTTTAGCTACTGGTAGAAAAGCTATCCACTCTTCCCTATTCATTTCAGTATTTGTCTCCAATATGCTTTTCTTGATGCCCCAGATAATCAAATTGCTGATTATTTTATACATATATAATGATTTTCTGAAAATATTTTTGAGATTCCTTTGGGAATATAAAATCCTTTGGAGCCAGGGGCTGTGCCTTATTAATCTTTGTAGTGTGCACTGTATAATATTTAGAATTTTGTGCTATGTAGTTTTATAAACTTCAGATATATGTTGAGTTGAATTAGAATTTTTTTTAATAGAAAGTGTAAAGTTTCTGGTCAAGTATTTTGAAAGTAGTCTTATGTATAAAAATACTAAGCATGATTTACAGAGCAATATAAATGATAACTGCATACCATAATAGATGAATTTATCTATATCATTCTATTAACTATTTTACACCTTTACATAATACAATGTCTTAGAGTTATTTCTTTGTGTTATTCTTTATTTTAACTATTCTATTATGAACCTGATTATGAGTTTTCAAGCCAAACATATGATTTCCAAAAATATGCTTTTCATTTGAGAAAATAATTGCTACCCATATTATGAGACATGTGCTAAGAAAACAAATATGAAACATTAGGTAATTTTTGTATATTTTTCTCATCCTCCTGAAAGTCTCTTACCTTTCCTAAGGATAAGAAGAATTCAAAAAAAAAACAATTATAATTGAGATTTGTATAAGAACAATGTTTAATAAAGAGATTTAACTGAGTACATAGGTAACAAATTTAATGTTCATATATTTTTATGCTTAATATCCTATTATGTAATAATATGACTTAAAATTATTTTATGGAAAGAAAACCTAGGTTTCTGGGCACTTAAGCAAGTGCTTCTTTCTTAAAATTAGTTTATATTTATATCCTCAAGTCTCTCTCTTAAGCTTCATATGCCTCTACATCTCTTTATCTATTTACTTATTCAAGTTTGAGTGAGAAAGAAACAATTACTTTTCTTAAAAATTAAATAATGATTTCTATATTTTTCAAAATGTATTTTCGAATGTGTTATAGAAAATATATCAGAAATATCTTTAAAACTTTATTGGTTCAAGAATGTTGTATACTACCAAATTTATCCTGGCACCTATAATGAATTTTTGATGTACCAAATGTTCTTTGGAAGATTCATCTTGTGTTTTGAATGCAGCATTTCCATTTTCTTCTGAGAGTTTGAAGAAGAGGAAGTGAAATCACTATACAGTGTTTTAGAGGCTAAATTTCTCAGTTTAAAAAATAAGCCTAATTACTGATTAAACACAAAATGTACTGAACGAACAAGATACCTTGCATAAGTACACCGATTTGTGGAAAAAAATTAGTCAAAGTTTTATTGTCAAGATTCCATAATTAGGAATTTCAAACTGGGCAATCACCTGTGTAGAAATTAAGATTATTTAAGCATGCAAGATTCTACCTATATTCTAAATATTAGTGCCACAGAGCACACAATTATCTTCAAGTTAGTAAGTGAAATTTTAGATTAGCTCTGGCAAAACGTTAGAAAAAAAAGTCCTGTGAAGATGGTCTTAAAAGTTGATTTCATTACTACTCTTAACCAGTGGGAATTGGCTGTATGATGCAGGGAACCCAAACGTGGTGTTCTATGACAACCTGGAGGCATGAGATAGGGAGAGGGGAGGGTAGGAGGGAGTTTTAAGAGGGAGGGGACATATGTATGCCCCCTATGACTGTTTCATGCTGAAGCATGGCAGAAACCATCACAATATTGTAAAGTAATTATTATCCAATTAAAACTAAACTAAAAAAAATTCTGTAATGATCTATACAGGAAAGGAATCTTAAAAAGAGTGAATATATGCTGATATTTTTCCATTTCTTCAACAATAAATCAGATCCTTCTAAAGCCATCAAATATTACAGCTAGTGCAAGGAGTCAGAGAAGGCAATGGCAACCCACTCCAATACCCTTGCCTGGAAAATCCCTTGGATGGAGGAGCCTGGTAGGCTGCAGTCCATGGGTTCGCTAAGAGTCGGACATGACTGAGAGACTTCACTTTTACTTTTCACTTTCATGCGCTGGAGAAGGAAATGGCAACCCACTCCAGTGTTCTTGCCTGGAGAATCCCAGGGACCGGGGAGCCTGGTGGGCTGCTGTCTGTGGGGTCGCACAGAGTCGGACATGACTGAAGCGACTTAGAAGCAGCAGCAGCAAAAGCGACAGCAGTTCTAGGAGTCAAGGGCAAAATCTTCTTTATGAAAAATGAGGTAATGATATAAAGAAAGTCATGCCTACTTGGAAAAACAAATAAAAGAAAATATCTTCTATATAAGAAACTGGGAGAACACAGAAAGAATAGGTGAGGGAATAAAGTACCTAAGTGTGAGTATTCTGGTTCTCTGTTCTCTCTCTCTCTTTTCATGCACACACACAAGATTGGGAGATTATAAAACAAATGGAGGTGGAAGAAATTTAAAAGTAAACCCCTTTGCCCTTTTAGTATTCTTGAGAAAGCCTATTGCCATGGAGAAGCTGGCTCTAAAATAAGCATGAAGTGATTAGGCACAGAAAAAGCCTCAGCTATTCTCAAGTGCTTCCTCCAGCTACTATGCCGTGTAGTTAAATCACAAATGATTTGTGACATACATCAAGGGTGTTCATATGAGAGTCAATGCCTTGGAGACTGACTTGGGCAAGAGCCAACAGGCTTACCAGTAGCTTGAACAGCTTAAACAAAGTCCTAGTTAAAGAATGCAGGTGTGATTCACAAGAGTGTGGTACCATGCAGAGCTAAAGTTTTGACTATGCTAACAAATCTTCTATGCTTTAACTGACCCACGATAATCTCTCCATACTTCAAAAGTGAACTGAGGTAGAGCCATCAGTGATTAGTTAAATTGGAGACATCTCCCAGGGAAAAGATCCAGAAGATATTATTTAGCTGCTCTCACCCGTAATAACAGACTTGTGATCCCATTTCCCCATGCCTAAGAACCTGAAACCTCATCTTTGCCCAGACATGAAATCTCAAATATACCCGACCCTACATACTATTCATCCATCCTTGTGCATGTAATGCTACATAAGTTAGAGATCTTGACTAGTGTGGAAGATGTGTTATATAGAATTATTCAGGAGCACTCGTACTTCTGTCTTTCAGCTCCTTCTTCCCCTAAGCACTAGGGTATTTTCTTCATCCACATGTTTAAAGCAAGCTCTCAAACCATGATGCTTTCTAGCTCAAATGGAGGGGAAATAAGGAATTTGTAGTCAATTTCCATTAAAGAAAGTGATGAAAAAAGTTGCACACATCAGTCTATACACGACTCAGTGGAAAATCCAAATTGTAAAGAAGTCACAAAGTCTTGTTCCTAATCTTGGTTTCTATATTTCTGCTAATACTCTATTACCCTGGAAGAAAAAAAAAAAAATGATAAGTTGCTTGTCTGCCACACTTATGACTTGTCAAAAAGACATTGAGTTTGAAAGAGATTAGCTTCCCACTCCACCAACAACACTGTACCTGTACTCTTCTTCACTATCTAGCAAGATGAATAATAACACAGAAAATAAAACTGACTATATAAACTTAAAAAAACTACATTTTATTAACTGATTTGATTGGAATAATGAAACTATGTAAGACTATTACACATATATTCTATTGACTTGCATAATTAAATTAATGAAATTCTTAGAGAACAATGTCTTTTTGCTAATTTAATACCATTTCCATACCATGATCTGTGGCTCCTAAATGATTATGATTCTGTAAAATTCTCCAACATCATCTCAATTCAATCTCCAAACCATTTGCTCAGGTCCAGGCAAGTTGATCTCCCTCTCTATTCCCAGAACATGCTCATCTCTTTCCTTCCTCAAAAGTTCTGCAGGGTTTATCTCTTCTATATTTATCTCACTTATGCTTCTTTACCTACTTGGTTCCTCTGCCTCCTTCAGCTGTCCTATATACCATCTCCAGAAAGAGGCCTGTCTTCTTTAAGCATCCAATCCAAAGCCATATTGTGCTCATTTACTCAGTCACATCAACCTAGGTGTTCCTTTTCTTTACTGAACTTTTCACAATCTATAATCATCTTATTTATCAATTTATTCAATAGTGCATTGTTCTCCCCAAACACAAATATAAGTCTCATAACTGTGTATTTTCACCTCTCAACCCTGTCATCTAATACAGAAGTGCCACAAAATGGGGTTTTAAAATATTTATTGAATGAGTGTATGGTGAAGATAAGCTCTTTGAAAAACAAATATATAGATGTGTGTGTGTGTGTGTGTGTGTGTGTGTGTGTGTACATGTGTGGTGTGTGTACTGTGAGCTGAATCTTACTATTCCTCAAAAACAAGATTAAAATAAACTTGTTTACAGAAATCTTAAACATTTTTTCCTCATAACAAGTACTGATAAATGACTCTAGAATACAATGTTGTTGTGCTCAAGGCACTATGAAATCCAGCCAAGAAATGGATTGTTGGTGACTAAACCAACACTTTCATATTCTACTCCAAATTCCAAACAGACCATATAGCATGGTAGCCCCTGCTTTATGTAAATCTGTTTTATATTAGTTCTTTGATTTTCTTTTTGTATTTGTACAAAGGAGTTTTTAAGGAGAAATTTCCTTAAAGATGGGATTTAAATTACTTTAACAGCAGTACACACTCTTCAGACTACATGATTAACAGCATGATTGCAGATAAGTTATATTATGTTGTCTAACATGATAGTATAGTATAGAATTTTCTAATGAGTCCTCGAGACAGATGCCCTATATTTTTAATGACCTTGGGCAAGTGATGAAAATTCTCAGGACTTCAGGTTTTTCATCTGCAATAATGCAGACAATATTAGTTTCAATAGTTTAGAGTTGTTGTGAAGAACAAAAATGGCATACCATGTTTGAAGATCATACATAGCAGAAAGTCTGCCACAGAACAAGGGCTCAATAAATCTTAGAAAGCTACTGATGACTAGCCAAGTATTCCCTGACTGTACTTTGGCAGTATGAAAGTTGCCTTGCTTAAATCTACTAAAAACTACGTAGATTAGATATTGTTATCTTCATTCAAGATGAGAAAATTATAGCTCAGATATGTAAGTTCCCTACCATCACACAAGTTGCAGCAAAGCCAATTTATTTTCAATTTTATTGCATTATCTTGTCCTTAATTAATAACCTATCTTCAGAGTTCTTCTTCTCAGATAACCTGGCAACCAGAATGAGAAAATAAATCATTGAGTTATTGTTTCTTTCTTTTGAAACTGTTGGTGTGTTGATAGTTAAGCAAAAGAGGGTGAAGATAAGAGAAAGTGAGAAAAGAATGAAAGAAAATAGCAGAAAGTCAGAAAATAAAGTCTAAAGCACTAATGATAGTGTATATTTTAAGGAAGTAAAACAAACAAGCCATGCTTTCTTTTCTTTTTCCTTAAAAATACCCCGATAAGAGATTCTTAACTAATTATTGGACATATCTTTAAGATGTAAAAAGAAATCAGAGAAGTATGTGAAAGAATATATCTTATTATATTTATTCTCTTTTAAAAGTTTAAATTAAAAACAATATTTCAATAGCTGAAATCAAACAGATGAGAAATAAGGCCAGTGGGAAAAGAGAGCTCTCTTGGTGACAACTGCAGGGTTTGGCTGTCTACCTGGACTGAAGAACCTTTATTCTGGGTGACCTGTCAAATCCATACCTTTAGGAGACTTCTCTGGTGGTCCGGTGGTTAGGAATCTGCCTTTCAATGCAGGGCATGGGGGGTGGGGTGGGGGGTTGGCGGGAGGGGTTGGGTCAATCCCTGGCCAGGGAACTACTAAAATAGTTTACATACTTGTCCATTTCTAGGGGATGAAAATGAAGCTGTTTTATGAATAAAAAGTGAAACTGTTTAAAAAGAAAAAGCACTGTTCAATTTGAAAGATGTGGAGTGGGGTGGAAAGATTTGACCATTCCACTCTCTCACTTAAGAAAATATATTCTGAAACACAATTTAAAACATTCTGTGCTGCCCCTTCGATGTCTCTTTCTACAAGCACTTTTCACTCATTCTTTCTATCATACTCAAAGATAAAAGTAGCTATTAGAAAAGAATGTAAAGTTTCGAGGGCATCAAAGGTAGAAATTATTCCAATTATTGTGCTGCTCTGACATAGTTTCTATTATGAATCAGTCTCAAATGTGAGTTCATTTTGTTAATTAAAAATCGACTCTATCAGAAACACAATCTACATATTTTACAAATAGCAGACTCAGGATACACTAAACCTTTGAGATAAAGGGAAATTTGATCCAAGAAAAGTCACATTTGTGGTTTTTCTCTGTTTTAATATTCTCTCCCATTGGCAATATGATAGTGTTGTCTTTCATTTGAATGTCATCATTTAAGATGTAATAATATACATCTTTTCTTGGTTTCTCCTCTCACACACTGGTATGGAAATGAACTACTCATCCGTGGTCCTGAAATGTCTCTCATCTAGGCTCCCTGACATCACTGTGTAATTTCTTCTTTGAATTAACTACTTTAGTTTTTTTCGTCTGTCTTTTCGTTCCCAAAGGGCACTAGAAGCAAAAAGAGCCTTGAATTATCAATGATAAATAATTTATTTTCTAGATCATTTTCTCTGGGAACTGAGGAGTCTGTCTCTTACATTTACTTGAAGGGTTTATGGCTGTATGGCTCTCAGCACTTCCAACAGAACAGTCCTGGGTACCAGCAGATCCTCCTTGTCCTCCCAAGCAACATGCAGGCAAAGTGATCCAAAAGCAAACTACTCACGTGTGTGCATGTGTGTGCAGGTGTGGTGCACATGTGTGTGCAGAGGTGGTGCACATGTGTGTGGGACATGTCCTTAACCTACATTAGCTGACTGTCTTTGAAGAATTTTTCTAAGTTCTTCACCATTTTTTGTCTTTTTTTTCTATTCTTAAGGTTGAACCAGATTATTGCTAACTTCTAATTGTTAAATTTATATATTGTAAACTGAAGCTCTGAAGGAATTGGTAGTTTTTTTAAAAATCATTTTTAGGTAAATGTAAGTAGAGCAGCATAAAAGTAAGTACATTTTTTATAAACTGAAGATCTTGAAAAAGAAAAATTGCAGCTAGTCACAAAACCTTCTCACTGTTTCATCCTCAACATCTGAAAGTGATATATTGACAGGAAAATAATTTTGGCAATTATTTGTATAAAGGAATCCTGGGAAAAAAAGTTCATTCCAGTATGTCACCACTGGAATACAAGCATAACCACCTACAAAGAAACCTCAACTGTTAAGACTTCCCCTACAATAATAGCTTATAATGTGATTGCACAACTCACCAAAGATGTCCAAAATCACAGCACTAATAGCTGCCCCAGGCTCAACTCTAGAGAGGACTAGCCCATTATGTTTGTGTTTTTGCACAGATGGCTTTGTTGCCTCCTTGAGGCTACATTCATAAAAGCTTTTTGATCCCACTCTTTCAGTCAGAAATATGATAGAGCATGTGTCAATGAGAAGCCAAGATTGTTCTGTGAGGTTCAGTGTTTCTGGGTTGGATATCCAGTTCTGTCTCTGATTAACTAGCTTCCTTGGGTTAGTTATTTTACCTTTCTAAGTCTCAATTTTCACATTTCTAACTTAAAAAGAGATTTACCTTATAAAGTTGGCATATCCTACTGATTTTAAATAATGTCTCTTCCATGTAGAAAATGTTATGTAATTTATAAACATTTTGAAGTTCTAAATCCTGAATGATTTTCTTGTTTTTTTCAGCTCTTATTTGTTAGAAACATAATGACTGCTCTTTTAAATTTAAATTCACCAAATTTATTGATTACAATTATGTTGAGAGTGACCAAAAACAAACAAACAAAAAAAAAGAGCAGCAAGTAATATTTTTTTGACTAAAGTGTTTTTTTTTTCCCCCAATTCATAGAAATTAAGTATAGAATAAATAAATTCAGGACTAATGTCACAACTTCTAGAAGGCCAAGTGTTTTCTATGTTATTACTCTCCCACCATGAAATGTGACTTCAATGATAGTACTGGAAAGTAAGTTTTTAGTGCTGCATATGTACCAGGAACATAGCAAACAGTTTTATTTTGTATCTCATTCAATACCCATTATAGTCATAAAAGCATTTCAGAGTTGTGCATGGAGTAACTGAGGCACAGAGATAGTACACACATTGTTCAATATCACACAATCCCAATATTTGTCTTGGTTAAAACCACCTTATCTGAATTCAAGCATGATGTCCATGTTCCCTAGTATCTGTGCTCCAAAACGAGAGAAGCCACCACAATGAGAAGCTCTCACTCTCTGCAACTAGAAAAAGTTCATGCATTGCGATGAAGACGCAGTACAACCAAATTTTTTTTTTTTTTAAAGAAAGAATTCATCCTGGGGCTACAGAGAGCCAATTAAATAGGAAAAATGATATTGAAAGCAACATTTTGGGAAAGCTTTATGACAGAACTCCTGGAATGGAATATTACTGTGAATCCTGGTCAGAGATATCTTGCAGGCAAAATCCACTGTTCACATAAAATAGTCAAAGAAAAGAAACACACCCAAAGAATTCCCAGTGTTTTAAGCCTAAATAACGATCTGAATTATGGTGCTAGAAGGAGGAACAAATACATCAGAAGAAGTTGTTTTACAGATGGGAGAATCAGGTTGATTTGAACTACATTTAATTCGATCTAGTCTTAAAATATCCAAGTGGAAAACATCCAATAGGATAAAGGAGATTAGAGATTAGAAAACATGTTGAAATCAAGCCTTTTGTGGATATGAAACTATAGCAAACTCGTTTGTGAGCTTGCAAGCAAAACAGAGTCTCAAAATCTTCACATTTTCTAAAAAAAAATATCAGTCTTGGATAGAGAGGGGTGCAGGTAAGTCTAGGTAATATTAATAATGACATTCTGTACAAATTGAGAGTGTTTTCAGTCACAAATAATGTTTTCTTCTAATGTTTTCCTATTTCTTAGACCTTAACTTTAGATTCAGTCTGAAAAAAGTAAAGTCACACTTCATCCAGCTTGGCAAGTATAGTACTTGGTTTCTTGTTGCCCAAGAGATGATAAGTAAGCTGGATTCAGTTAGTTAGTAAACTAAATATTCCCTGTCTAAAAAGCTCCTGAATGTTTCTTCATTGCTTTCTGTACTCTGTGGAGTTGTATCATAATTTGACGAAGATTTAACTGTAATTTGATTTAGCTGAGTGGCATGGAACACACTTCAACTTTTCCCTTTGGCAGTTCATTTATTCATTTCTTCACCCACAAGTGTATCTATAAAACTGTTTATCAATAAATGTGTGGCAGTGCCTTTCTCTAGGTATTGTTTATTAACCAACAATGAAGAAACGAAGTTTATACCTCATTTCTTGTGAAAATCCTTGCACCATACCTCAGGTCTAGTCTTTGAAACAGTTTGCTGCTGCTGCTGCTGAGTCGCTTCAGTCATGTCCAACTCTGTGCAACCCAATAGACAGCAGCTTCCCAGGCTCCCCCGTCCCTGGGATTCTCTAGGCAAGAGTACTGGAGTGGGTTGCCATTTCCTTCTCCAATGCATGAAAGTGAAAAGTCAAAGTGAAGTCGCCCAGTCGTGTCCAACTCTTAGCAACCCCATGAACTGCAGCCTACCAGGCTCCTCCATCCACGGGATTTTCCAGGCAAGATTAGTGGAGTGGGGTGCAATTGAAGCAGTTTAGTAGTGCCTAAAAAACCTTATCATGCCTATTCAAGGAAGATTCTTAGTTACAATCGGTATCAACTAACTCTAACTCATTTAAGTAGAGAATACTTTTATTTTTTAAGGAGTAGATGGGAACTGCCATGACACTCTAAGAGGCCTATTAAACCAGAGTCACTCTAAGAAGCCTGTCCAAAAAGGGTCAGAAAATGAGTAGAAACAAGGGAGCCTGTGTGGTCAAAGCCATAGCCAAACTGAACAGTTTTAGGGAGGACAGTATATTTTTCTTACCTGGATCCTGTTGCATAGCCCTGTCAAAAGTGAACCATATAATAGTATTAATGGCCAAGCTCTATGGATACATCTACATATCATGCTGCAATGCATCTCTTACACCCCAACATTTTACCTAAGCACTCTCCCACATCCTCCAGTCACTATTTCCTGATATGTTCCCATTCCATCCTTTCATTTCTGATCTCCGCAACACCTCCCAGAGGTACCCCTCAAAACAATGGAAGGAATAGAAGATAGTTAACCATCCATGAAGAAATCCAATATTTAGATTTTTCTCTTCTGGTCCTGAATTAAAATTATTTTAAGTAGTAGTTAACCTTTTGCAAATAATTTGGAGTGTCTAATAAACTCTTGGGCTGTAATATTGTCCTTAGCAAAGACATGGTCCTTACCTTCAGGATACTCACTGACCTTGCCTTCAGGATATTCACTGCCCAGGAGGAAGAAGCCATAGAAAAATTAACTATTCTATAATAGAATAAGTGTTTTCATGAAGCATTGTTAAGTGTTATAAGAAAAGAGAAGACACTGATTCTGCCTGCAAGCAGTAAAGAGAAGCTGCAGAAAAACAGTCACAAACAGTTATCAATAAACTGTTTAGGCATGAATGTAATGCCTCTAGGGTGCGGATGGATTCTCAACTGTAGTTTTAATTAAACATGAACATTTTCTCTACTCCATGGAGTTGAAGGAGTAAACAGTACCTCAGTGAGCAGTATTTGGCTAGCTTCAAAAAGCATTCCCAAATCTACAGTTATATAACATTTTGGTCTTATCCTTCCAAGGCCCTGGGCTACACAATAAATTTCCTTAATATTACGGTTGTTGGATGATAAGGGGAAAATGACACGTTACCAGAAAATAGAATTTTAAAAGCTGATTTTAATGTACCAAGGAAATGTACTCTGGAAATGAATTCTTTATCTCTGAGATTTAATCTGCTTGGGGTACATTCTTGAAGTGAGAGGAAGACAAGGCCAAAGTAGACGTAAATGGAAAAGTATTCAAAAGTTTACATTTTAAGCTTTCTACTTGATATTTTAAGGTGTCGTAGATATTTCTGTGCTCTCTCTGTGTGAGCTGAATCCATGAGCGTGCTTGTCTGAGGAATGGTGCGAACAGCTCAGCTCTGTTCTCAGCCAGGATCATGCATTTTTCTATTATTCAGAGTTTGGTGCCACCGTCCTCCAAATGTCACCAAACTTTGACACTTACATTAATAAGGTAGTGTTTTATCTTTGAATCTGACCATGTGAAATTCCTGGAACAATGGCTTTATCAGTTTGTAGACAGACTCCTGCAGTGAAGTACCAGCAGCATCAAACTCTCTCAATGTCCAGTTCCTCATTCCCAGAGGGTATTGGCCTTGTTCTTCTCTCAGGATAGGAAGTATCTAGCAGAGGTGGTGGTAAGGAGATACCATTCATCCAAGGTAAGGAGCAGCGGCTGTGCTTTGCTAGATCAGCCGTGAAGAGATACCACACGCCCAAAGTAAGAGAAATTCAAGTAAGACGGGGTGTTGCAAGAGGGCATCAGAGGGCAGACACACTGAAACCATACTCACAGAAAACTAGTCGGTCTAATCACATTAGGACCACACCCTGTCTAACTCAATGAAACCAAGCCATGCCCATGGGGCAACCCAAGAAGGGTGGGTCATGGTGGAGAGGTCTGACAGAATGTGGTCCACTGGAGAAGAGAATGGCAAACCACTTCAGTATTCTTGCCTTGAGAACCCCATGAACAGTATGAAAAGGCAAAATGAGATGATACTGAAAGAGGAACTCCCCAGGTCAGTAGGTGCCCAATATGCTACAGGAGATCAGTGGAGAAATAACTCCAGAAAGAATGAAGGGATGGAGCCAGGGTAAAAACAATACCCAGTTGTGGATGTGACTGATGGTAGAAGCAAAGTCCGATGCTGTACAGAGCAATATTGCATAGGAACCTGGAATGTCAGGTCCATGAATCAAGGCAAATTGGAAGTGGTCAAACAAGAGATGTCAAGAGTGAACATCGACATTCTGGGAATCAGTGGACTAAAATGGACTGGAATGGGTGAATTTAACTCAGATGACCATTATATCTACTACTGTGGGCAGGAATCCCTCAGAAGAAATGGAATAGCCATCATGGTAAATAAAAGAGTCTGAAATGCAGTACTTAGATGCAATCTCAAAAATGACAGAATGATCTCTGTTCATCTCCAAGGCAAACTATTCAATATCACAGTTATCCAAGTCCATGCCCCAACCAGTAATGCTGAAGAAGCTGAAGTTGAACAGTTTTATGAAGACCTACAAGACCTTTTAGAACTAACACCCAAAAAAGATGTCCTTTTCATTATAGGGGACTGGAATGCAAAAGTAGGAAGTCAAGAAACACCTGGAGTAACAGGGAAATTTGGCCTTGGAATGTGGAATGAAGCAGGGCAAACACTAATAGAATTTTGCCAAGAAAATGCACTGGTCATAGCAAACACCTCTTCCAACAACACAAGAGAAGACTCTACACATGGACATCACCAGATGGTCAACACCGAAATCAGATTGACTATATTCTTTGCAGTCAAAGATGAAGAAGCTCTATACAGTCAACAAAAAAAGACCAGGAGCTGACTGTGTCTCAGATCAAGAACTCCTTATTACCAAATTCAGACTCAAATTGAAGAAAGTAGGGAAAACTGCTACACCATTCAGGTATGACCTAAATCAAACCCCTTATGATTATACAGTGGAAGTGAGAAATAGATAATAAGGGCCTAGATCTGATAGATAGAGTGCCTGATGAACTATGGAATGAGGTTTGTGACATTGTACAGGAGACAGGGATCAAGACCATCCCCAAGGAAAAGAAATGCAAAAAAGCAAAATGGCTGTCTGGGGAGGGCTCACAAATAGCTGTGAAAAGAAGAGAGGCAGAAAGCAAAGGAGAAAAGGAAAGATATAAGCATCTGAATGCAGAATTCCAAAGAATAGCAAGAAGAGATAGGAAGCCTTCTTCAGCGATCAGTGCAAAGAAATAGAGGAAAAGAACAGAATGGGAAAGACTAGAGATCTCTTCAAGAAAATTAGAGATACCAAGGGAACATTGCATGCAAAGATGGGCTCAATAAAGGACATAAATGGTATGGACCTAACAGAAGCAGATAATATTAAGAAGAGGTGGCAAGAACACAGAAGAACTGTACAAAAAAGATCTTCATGACCCAGATAATCATGGTGGTGTGATCACTAATCTAGAGCCAGACATCCTGGAATGTGAAGTCAAGTGGGCCTTAGAAAGCATTGCTATGAACAAAGCTCATGGAGGTGATGGAATTCCAGTTGAGCTATTTTGAATCCTGAAAGATGATGCTGTGAAAGTGCTGCACTCAATATGCCAGCTAATCTGGAAAGCTCAGCAGTGGCCACAGGACTGGAAAAGTTCAGTTTTCATTCCAATCCCAAAGAAAGGCAATGCCAAAGAATGCTCAAACTACCACACAATTGCACTCATCTCACATGCTAGTAAAGTAATGCTCAAAATTCTCTAGGCCAGGCTTCAGCAATACATGAACCGTGAACTCCCTGATGTTCAAGCCTGTTTTAGAAAAGGCAGAGGAACCAGAGATCAAAATGCCAACATCCATTAGATCATGGAAAAAGCAAGAGAGTTACAGAAAAACATCTGTTTCTGCTTTATTGACTATGCAAAAGCCTTTGACTGTGTGGATCACAATAAACTGTGGAAAATTCTGAAAGAGATGGGAATACCAGACCACCTGACCTGCCTCTTGAGAAATCTGTACACAGGTCAGGAAGCAGCAGTTAGAATTGGACATGGAGCAACAGACTGGTTCCAAGTCGGAAAAGAAGTCCATCAAGGCTGTATATTGTCACCCTGCTTATTTAAGTTATATGCAGAGTACATCATGAGAAACGCTGGACTGGAAGAAACACAAGCTGGAATCAAGATTGCCGGGAGAACTATCAATAACCTCAGATATGCAGATGGCACCACCCTTATGGCAGAAAGTGAAGAGGAACTAAAAAAATCTCTTGATGAAAGTGAAAGTGGAGAGTGAAAAATTTGGCTTAAAGCTCAATATCAGAAAACGAAGATCATGGCATCCGGTCCCATCACTTCATGGGAAATAGATGGGGAAACAGTGGAAACAGTGTCAGACTTTATTTTTGGGGGCTCCAAAATCACTGCAGATGGTGATTGCAGCCATGAAATGAAAAGACGCTTACTCCTTGAAAGAAAAGTTATGACCAACCTAGAGAGTATATTCAAAAGCAAGGACATTACTTTGCCAACTAAGGTCCATCTAGTCAAGGCTATGGTTTTTCCAGTAGTCATGTATGGATGTGAGAGTTGGACTGTGAAGAAAGCAGAGCGCCGAAGAATTGATGCTTTTGAACTGTGGTGTTGGAGAAGACTCTTGAGAGTCCCTTGGACTCCAAGGAGATCCAACCAGTCCATTCTGAAGGAGATCAGCCGTGGGATTTCTTTGGAAAGAATGGTGCTAAAGCTGAAACTCTGGTGCTTTGGCCACCTCATGCAAAGTGTTGACTCATTGGAAAAGACTCTAATGCTGGGAGGGATTGGGGCAGGAGGAGAATTGGACGACAGAGGATGAGATGGCTGGATGGCATCACTGACTCGATGACGTGTCTGAGTGAACTCCCGGAGTTGGTGATGGACAGGGAGGCCTGGCATGCTGCAATTCATGGGGTTGCAAAGAGTCAGACACAGGTGAGAGACTGAAGTGAACTGAGCTGTTGTGGATTATTTCTTGGTGGTTTTACTTTCCCTCAAAGAGAAATCCTGAATTTTGCTGCTGCTAAAATTCATTTCTTTGAATAATTGAATCTAGATTCTAACCTAGAATAAAATCTTCTTCCTGAGAAGATATGTATGTATATATGAAAAACCTCGTATTTTAGGAGGTTGCACTTTTTTATTTTCTTTGCTCTGCTATTTTTGAAATTAATTTTTATTGGAGTGGACTTGCTTTACTAGGTAGCACTTTTCTAGAAACACTTCACTCACCAATAAATTACATGATACATGAATTAGAGTAAATCCAGGAATTGGTATATGAATAAGTGGATGGATGAAAATTGGCTGGCTATAACTTTAGGTAGCAAAGGCAAGGATGAAAGGAGATTGAAACTTAGGTAATGTCAGATTTCTACAGTGGTAAGACTGGATTATTTCTCAAGTAAGGGAACTTTTCCAGAAATAGCAGGGTCAGAGGATGCATCAAAGCGAGTGCAAGCCAAAACACAGATAATCTGTCTACAAGAATGAGCTGAGTGAAAAAAAAAAAAAAAAGGTTTCCTGATTTGAGAAATACTAATACATACTGAAGGGTTGATGGTGCCCTGTGTGTATACATGTGTATGTGTGCTTAGCAATAAATAGTGCCAATGCATTTTGACTGCAGGGGTTAGTTCTGAAAGACTGTGACCAAATGCCTATGATTGCCAGTGAAGACTCTATTAATATATTCAACAATTATTGTTCCCTTGATTTTTCTAAAATGAAATTTACAAAAACATTTTCATGACGTTAAGGATTATCTTCCAATTCAGATGAGTATGTGCAATGATGATTGGTTAATTGATTAGATTTTTTAAGCCTGATTTCCCTTGCTTCAAAGAGAAGATGCTGAGAAAATCTAGGACTGAAAATTAACTGGACAAATTAAGATTCATAAGGAGATGTGTGGCCAGTACCTAATCTACACTGTATCACCCATCAAGGTTGGGCATTGTAGTATTTCTTGTTTTATAACAAATGGCCCCAGAAATTTAGCAGATAAACACAACAATTACTGTCTCACAGTTTTTGTTGGTAAAGAATTGAGGATAAGCTTGGTTGGATAATAATGAATCAAGATGAGTCATGAGGTAAAGTCACAAAGTATCACAAGAAGGTTCAACTGTGGGATAATCCACTTGTGAGTTCACTCCCTATAGTGTGGCAGACCTTAGTTTCTCACTAGACGTTGATGATAGACCTTGGTTGCTCAGCAAGACTTTTCCTTAGTTGGCTTTCGTATCCTTATGACTTAGTGTGTAGCTTCTTTCAGAGTGAGTAATGAGTGAAGATGTATAAATATAGATGTTGATTTAGATGTAGGTATAGGTATGGAGAGAATGAGAGGAGTAAATTCAAGAGAGCATCTGCTATCTTTGTAACCTAATCTCAAAAATTAATATACTATCACATTTGCCATATTCTATTGGTCACCTTATCTTTGTTGCAACGTGTGAGGGAAATGGCATCTGAAAATCTATGAAGTGAATCTCCAATAGTTAAGATTAAACAACAATAATGAAATGCAAGAAAAGATGAAGGAAACAATGAAGGTTGGCCTTTCAAGTACAATAAAATTCTAATATTCTTATTTTTAGAAAAATAACTTGATTCCCAGAGTCTTATTGGATGTGAGAAAAGCAAAAATAATCCCAATGGACCCCACTTGCATCAGTGAGATTTTGGTGCATAATAAACTACTCCTAAAGTGAATATTTTAAATAACATTTACTATTTTTCACAATTCTTCTGACAAGATTATGCACTATGTTTGGTCTGAACAAGGTTTGCTGATCTTTGTAGTCAGCTGATGGCTCAGCCAAGACTTGATGGCTAGCTTATTCACTTCTGGATGTGAACTGATATTAAATGAGTGACAAGGATGGGTTGGCCAGGCATCTCCCACCATCTAGGAAATTAGCCTAAGCTCCTTGATGTGAAGATGGCTATAGTGCTTCCAGGAGCAGAAAGAGAAAGGAAGACTTACTATGAAGTTTCTTCTCTAATCCACTTGAAATCATATTTACTACTGTCTATTCTCAAAGCAAGTGTTATGGACTTTGTGTTGATGTGAAGCACTGCAGAGTCATGGTGCATTAGTCCCAATCCATTGTTCCTAGACATGATCTAAATGTTGATCATTTTGTTTTGGCATGGAGTACTCTGCCCAGGAAAGTAAAGAATGAGACAAAAATTTGTGTGCACTATTTTAATTGGAAAATATATCAAGGAAGCAAGAGGAGAACTGGAAAGACAAACAGGAAGCAGGAAAAAAAAAAATGACAACTTCCTATTTGATCCAACTGAGGTTTGACCCAATCAGAACCTCACAGGAGACAAGCACCATGAGCCTCCCAAGTATTTGCCCAAGGAAAAAGAAGAGGGGAGTTTTTCCACCCAACATCCGACCTTCGTTGTTCAAGGCCTTCCCCTTAGGCTATAACTCCTTCACATCCCTAGGTCATTCTGGCATTAATATGTAGATTTTCTACTTTCCTGGTGGCTCAGAAGGTAAACCATCTGTCTACAATGCTGGAGACCCAGGTTCAATCCCTGGGTTTGGAAGAAACCCTGGAGAAGGAAATGGCAATCCACTCCAGTACTATTGCCTGGAAAATCCCATGGACAGAGGAGCCTGGTAGGCTACAGTCCATGGGGTCGCAGAGTCGGATATGACTGAGTGACTTCACTTCAGTGAAATTTAAAAAAATGAGATGTACACAGTGCTGCTTAGAGGCATGGCACTCTCTCAATACCTGGAGGACAATGTGGACAAAGAAATTTTGTGGGCACAAAAGGTTTCTGAACAGTATTTGAGTATAGTTATTACACTTTGAGTAGAAAAAGCAAGTAAAACTCATTATATGTGTTCTCTTATTTACACCCCACTACAACCTTCAGAGAAGCTAAGTAACTTACCCAAAGCCACAGAGTTAGTGCAAAACAAAGATTTGAAGAGATATTTTTGAATACCAAATTCTGTGCTTTTTTGATATACCTTACTTCCTAAAATTATTGTGTGTGTGTTTTCTTTTTTTGTGTGGGGGCACGGGTTACCAGACACATATGGAGACTGTGGGTTCTTGGCATCTTTCTATAATGAGTTGTAGCATGTCCTTTAAAGAAAGTGTAAGTGAAGTCACTCAATTGTGTCTGACTCTTTGTGACCCCATGGACTGTAGCCCACCAGGATCCTCCATTCATGGAATTTTCCAGGCAAAAGTATTGGAGTGGGTTGCCATTTCTTGTCGACCCAGGGATCAAACTGTGTCTCCTGCACTGTGGACAAACACTTTACTGTCTTAGCCACCAGGGGAACCTTTAACTTTACTCATTAAAAAGAAAGAAAGAAAGAAAGCATAGGTTTATTTAGTTTCCTTCTGTGATACAAAATAAAGGGGCTATCATTTCAGTTCAGTTCAGTCACTCAGTCATGTCCAACTGTTTATGACCTCATGGACTGCAGCATGCCAGGCCTCACTGTCCATCACCAACTACCAGAGTTTACTCAAACTCAGGTCCATTGAGTCAGTGATGCCATCCAACCATCTCATCCTCTGTCCACCCCTTCTCCTCCTGCCTTCAATCTTTCCCAGCATCAAGGTCTTTTCTAATGAGTCAGTTCTCATCAGGTGGCCAAAGTATTGGAGTTTCAGCTTCAGCATCAGTCCTTCCAATGAATATTCAGGACTGATTTGCTTTAGGTTGGACTGGTTTGATCTCCTTGCAGTCCAAGGGACTCTCAAGAATCTTCTCCAACACAATAGTTCAAAAGCATTAATTCTTCGGTGCACTATAATTTTCTTTATAGTGGCTATGCAGTCCTGCAAATTCAAATTGACATTAACTGGGTTGGAATTATTTTCATCATCACACTGAACTCGGCTGATAGTCCTTTCTCTCAGTCTACATAATCCTTGGCCCTGGGGTAGTCAGGGAAATAAAAAGTAGGAGATATATAAAGAAGTAGTGGGGATATCACATTTGAATGAAAATGATGTTTTCATGAATGTGCAAGTACTAAAAAAGCTGTTTTACTCACCAGTTCTTCAGTCAGAACTTGCCATTAATGATCATTTCTTCACATCTTTCAGTACAAAGAGTGATAAACTTAATGAAGACTTTAATATGTTGTGAGATGGTAAAAATGACTTCTGTGTTATCATGGCAATGAAATAATTCTCACCATGGTTTTTGCATTGATTTTATTTTATTGTAAGTTTAGAAAATTACTGGTTCATGTATCATACATATGATAACTTCATTAAACATAAGACTAGAATTAAAAGAAAGACTGTTCACAGATAAAACAGAAAATTGTTATAGAAGGAGCTAAGGGTATATGTATTGTTCATTCATATGAATGAACAAAAGAGGTCAAATAGAGAAACCTACTGAATTTTATTGCTATCTCATAAACAGTGTATATAGCACCCATAAAGAATATGGTGGGAAGGTAAATTATTTACTGTGAGAACCTTGGCTGTGAAATCATTTATATACCACTTAGGGATTCTTGCACACAGTGGAGGAAGAATAGGCTGAGAATTGTTTCTAGGTATCTTTTTACTTTTTCCATCTGAGTATAATGTAGTAAGCTTCTTAGATTTTAGGCACATATCAAAATGTCTATCACGAATTTTCTGGGGGATAATTGCCTGAAGGGATCTCTGACATTTTAAAATTTAACTGTGGTTTTCTTTGTTCTTTAAACAGTATACTGGACTTTCTAGCACTTTTACTATGCTGAAAAGTGTATTACCAGGCAGTTTAAGTGTATTTTTTATAATCTGAAATATTTATTAATACCTACCACCATGTACCTTAGAGAATACACAGAGGACCACCTATATAAGAATCAGAGACAAAGTCTATGCTCCTGGGAGATAGACTTCTTATTATGTGAATTTTTGTTATACTACTTAATGAGACTATAAAAACAGCCCTACACATATGGAGAGCATTCTGAGGGGAAAAAAAATCAATTTGAAGATTAGATTGTCTCTTCACTGAAAAATGGAATGTCTAATAATTATTTGTTCTTTTTAAAGTAACTAAATGTTAATATCTTGGCACATTTGAGAAGGAGAGGCAAAGAAACGTGTTTTAAATCCTTTTTTTTTTTTTTTTTTTAACATAGCACAGTGGAGTTTACAAAATAATTCACATAGCTTGTTTGAACCTCAAGTAAATGCTGGAATTAAACATAAACAGTGTTCTCATTCTCACTCCCCAGATGGGAAAAAAAATAAAAATAAAAAGACTCAAGGAGGAAAAGTGACTTTCTTAAAGGTAGAGAGAGAAAACTGGAATGGCGTTGATTTATTTCATCCTGTACCTTGTTTACTGATTAACACCTTCACCTCTCCCTTTAACAATCAGCCCTGAGTTCCTAGAGGTGAGTAACACTCCCCTAGCCCCACCCTCTCTGTTAGTGTAAAGTCTCACTTTTTTTTTGTTGAAATAAAGTGTCTGTGTTCTTGGATGAACCCAAGTAGGTAAGAAATCTCTGAAATAATTTAATTTTCTAAAGAAAAAAGTGTATATATATATATATATATATATATATATTATTTTTCACCTGAAACTTTAGTTCATCACATGTCGTTTTATGCACAACAGTGTCATGGAAATTAAAAAAATAAAACAGCAACAATTTCTGATTATACATATACTAATATCAGAAAAATAAAAAAACAAAGTTTTGGATTTTATTCTGTCATGGTGGTAACTGGGTGCTACTCACAGAAAGATTAATTCCATATAAATTGCCAGACGCTTCTGTCTTCACAGTTACAATACAGAGTAATAATATTTAGATTTCCTGATATTAGTCGTACTAGTGTGCTTGAGGGAATCAGTTTTTCTCTCTTTTTCTCTTTTCCTTCTTACCCTCTCTCCTTCCATCCTTCCTCTTCTCTCTTTTCTTCTTAAGCAATCTTTTTTTTTTTTTTTTTTTTAATAACATCACAATAGGTATTCTGGTCTCTATTTCTTATGATAAATTTTATTTCAGATTTTTATTGCCTTCCATTTTATCAGGAAACTCCAGAGTGTAAACTAAGGTGGGAACAATCCCATCTATTGTAATACTCATAGATGGTGTGTTATACACAATTTTTTATTTCACATATTGAGTTGTCTGGGGGGTGTTCACGAGGTCAAGGGCTAAATTAATGGTATCTCTTGGACCTGACTATCAGTCTCCTATTCTCTAGGGACATTTTATTTTCTTCTGTACTATGCAGGCATTTATAATTTTCTTGATTTTGAAGTCATTGAGCACAAATTATACGTAGGAGAGGAATTTGGTCAAAAAGTAATTATTAACCCAAAAGAAGGAATTTAAATGATTACTCTGAAAATCATCAGTAAGACTGGTGTATGATGCTCAGAAAATGTCTAGGAATCATGGTAGCTAACATCTGGAGTGAAACCAAAATCTTGTGCCGGGAACTCTATGAAGACACAAACCCACTCCTGCCTTTGGACACTGGATGTTACTAATGTTGCTCCTTCCCCATAAAGAAAGCAATATGATGGCTATTTGGCTTTAATCATGGAAGGAGCTTGATCTCTTTCTAAAAAAAAAGAAAAAATTTCAGTGCTATGCATGCATAAAAAGAGATGTATAATTACCTATACATTAGATAATGTATAATTATCTATACATTAGAAATGTATCAACAACTAAAAGAAATATGCAGTTCCTAAATCATTAAAAATTTATTTGTTTATTTATATTAAAAGTGTTGTGTTTGCATATTAAAGTTAGTATTTTAATATAATTTTATATCTTTAACTTATTTATTCTTCTCAAAGAATTCCTAGTAAGTACAGGGAATAGTTATTCCCCTTTTATATAATTAAGAATACTGTTACTAGTGAGTTCTAAATATTTGGGCAATATTTGAAAGTGAACATCAAAATGACCAGATTCCAAAAATAATTTTGATGTATTGAAAGATGAAGGCACAAATGTAGAATGTGATGGCATTTTATCTCAATATTTCTTAAAATCAAATATACAAATATGCATATTAAATTCACTGTATGTTTTTAGAGTTGCAAAGTCATCAAAAATTCAAGTAGTTATAATAGAAACAATGAGATAAAAATCACTTTCATTATATCTTATCTATTTATTCTTTATTCTCAGATTGTTGTGTACTTTTAAGCTATATTTCTTTATAATTTGTGCTACAGCAAATTGAAAACTTTTTCAAAAGCAATCCTTTAGAAAATATCAAAAGCTTTTGGCTTACGTTGTTATTTTTGAAAGCCAAATGCTTTGTTTGTAAACAAGGATAAAAATCAAAAGAATTGAATCTGTAAAAAATAGCTCCAAACACATACTACACTATTTCTTCTTAGCACAACAATTTAGTATACTTAATTGATAGATGTCTGTACAAATTCATCAAATATTTGGAACTCTATAGTAACTTCATTAAGTATAGGAGTGGATGGGATAATTTTTTATTATCCTTGAAAGAAAGACCTTATGAGAGATCTTTTCAAATAAAGTATTAAAAAAAATCTTACACTTAATTGAATAAGAAAAGTAAAATTTATACTCTTTCTCAGGTCTAAATTGCAACAGGAAAAAATAGGGAGAGAAGGGAGAGAAGGTGTGAAAACTAACTTCCATTTACCCTACTCCTGTTATTGGCCTCAAATCTCCTGTAAATGCTCACTGCCAGATGCCTAAAGAGCCAACTTTTTGTTTCCAAATGTAGTTAAGCCAGCTACATTTGTTATTGTGATGAAGCAACTTATTAAAATTGTGCAAAAATATGAAATGAGAATGATTTTGTTCTCCATGAAACAAAGCTGAAAGGTTTTGTCAGTCTTGACAAAGACTAAATTGGTTTGCCAATGACTTTTTATGAGGTTATAAAATTAAAATATTTCATTCCATATTAATAAATAAGAAATGTCACAGCCATCACTGGTTTCTGGCCTTCAGATGTGAATGTGAGCTCCCCAACTGCAACCCAGAAATGCTGCCACCCCCCATGGTGATTCCTGAGAAGCTAGAGGAATGCAAGAAGCAAGGTGAGCAAGGAAACAGGATTGGCCCCAGATAGCTGAAGTGTATAGGAAAAGAATGAATTCAGTGAGTTCAGAAACTACGATCTTCCTGTACATCAGTTCAGTCACTCAGTCGTGTCTGAGTCTTTGTAACTATGTGGACTGCAGCAACCCAGGCTTTCCTGTCCATCGCCAACTTCTGGAGCATGTTCAAGCTCATGCCCATCAAGACAGTGGTTCCTCCAATCTTTCTTACTATTAGGGTCTATTTTCCATGAAGTGATGGGACCAGATGCCATAATGTTAGTTTTCTGAATACTGAGCTTTAAGCAAACTTCGTCACTCTCTTTGACTTTCATCAAGAAGCTCTTTAGTTCTTCACTTTCTGCCATAAGGGTGGTGTCATCTGCATATCTGAGGTTATTGATATTTCTCCTGGCAATCTAGAATGCTAAATTCCTTAACTTGATACCTGATCTTTGATGTTCAGACTGTCTGCTCCCTTTGTTGCAAACCTGTATATAGCCTGATTTACCCCCTGCCTCCTTGCAGCAGTTTTCTCAGAGCTACTGAGATGCTCTCTCCCAGGCTCAGAGTCTTAAACATTCCCATCAAATAAAATAACTCTACTTTCAGGTTGTGATTATACTGTTTTAGTCAATAGGGGGGAACTGTAAAAGGTTAGAAAAAGCCAGTTGGAAAGTTTCTGCTTTCAGATTGCTTTAAAATGTCTGGGTCCTAATGTTGCTGAAAAGACACTTTAACTAGAAATGGTAAGGATGCATTTGGGGCTTAATTTTTTTTTTTTTTTGCAAAACTGTTATCAGCAGGTTAAAATAGGAAAGAGAAAACACTTGTTTTTGTATTTAAATGCTGGTGAATAAAAGCATACGTATGTATTTTATGTGAAACTAAATTATATCAGTTCAGTCACTTGGTCGTGTCCAACTCTTTGCAACCCCAGGACTGCAGCACGCCAGGCTTCCCTGTCCATCACCAACCACTGGAGCTTGCTCAAACGCATCCCCGTCAAGTCGGTGTTGCCATACAACCATCTCATCATCTGTCATCCCCTTCAAATGCTGCCTTCAATCTTTCCCAGCATGAGGGTCTTTTCCAATGAGTAGGTTCTTCGCATGCGCTAGCCAAAGTATTAGAGCTTCAGGATCAGTCCTTTCAATGAATATTCAGGACAGGCCAATATCATTGATGAACATAGATGCAAAAATCCTTAACAAAATTCTAGCAATCAGAATCCAACAGCACATTAAAAAGATCATACACCATGACCAAGTGGGCTTTATTCCAGGGATGCAAGGATTCTTCAATATCCACAAATCAATCAATGTAATTCACCACATTAACAAATTGAAAAATAAAAGCTATATGATTATCTCAATAGATGCAGAGAAGGCCTTTGACAAAATTCAACATCCATTTATGATACTCTCCAGAAAGCAGGAGTAGAAGGAACATACCTCAACATAATAAAAGCTATATATGACAAACCCACAGCAAACATTATCCTCAATGGTGAAAAATTGAAAGCATTTCCCCTAATTCAGGAACAAGACAAGGGTGCCCACTTTCACCGCTACTATTCAACATAGTTCTGGAAGTTTTGGCCACAGCAATCAGAGCAGAAAAAGAAATAAAAGGAATCCAAATAGGAAAAGAAGAAGTAAAACTCTCACTGTTTGCAGATGACATGATCCTCTACATAGAAAACCCTAAAGACTCCACCAGAAAATTATTAGAGCTAAACAATGAATATAGTAAAGTTGCAGGATATAAAATCAACACACAGAAATCCCTTACATTCCTATACACTAATAATGAGAAAGTAGAAAAAGAAATTAAGGAAACAATTCCATTCACCATTGCAATGAAAAGAATAAAATACTTGGGAATATATCTACTTAAAGAAATTAAAGACTTATGTAGAGAAAATTATAAAACACTGGTGAAAGAAATCAAAGAGGACACTAATAGATGGAGAAATATACCATGTTCATGGATTGGAAGAATCAATATAGTGAAAATGAGTATCCTACACAAAGCAATCTATAGATTCAATGCAATCCCTATCAAGCTACCAGCAGTATTTTTCACAGAGCTAGAACAAATAATTTCACAATTTGTATGGAAATACAAAAAAACCTCGAATAGCCAAAGCAATCTTGAGAAAGAACAATGGAACTGGAAGAATCAATCTGCCTGACTTCAGGCTCTACTACAAAGCCACAGTCATCAAGACAGTATGGTACTGGCACAAAGACAGAAATATAAATCAATGGAACAAAATAGAAAGCCCAGAGATAAATCCATGCACCTATGGACACCTTATCTTTGACAAAGGAGACAAGACTATACAATGGATTAAAGACAATCTCTTTAACAAGTGGTGCTGGGAAAATCGGTCAACCACTTGTAAAAGAATGAAACTAGAACACTTCTAATACCATTCACAAAAATAAACTCAAAATGGATTCAAGATCTAAACGTAAGACCAGAAACTATAAAACTCCTAGTGGAGAACATAGGCAAAACACTCTCTGACATAAATCACAGCAGGATCCTCTATGATCCACCTTCCAGAATACTGGAGATAAAAGCAAAAATAAACAAATGGGATCTAATTAAACTTAAAAGCTTCTGCACAACAAAGGAAACTATAAGCAAGGTGAAAAGACAGCCTTCAGAATGGGAGAAAATAATAGCAAATGAGGCAACTGACAAACAACTAACCTCAAAAATATGCAAGCAACTCCTGCAGCTCAATTCCAGAAAAATAAATGATTTCCTTTACAATTGACTGGTTTTAAATGCTTGCAGTCCGACGGATGCTTAAGAGTCTTCTCCAACACCATAGTTCAAAAGCATCAGTTCCTCAGCACTCAGCTTTCTTTATATTTAAAAGTCTAGTATTTAAGATATGGTAAAAAGGCAATGCTAAGGTTTTATTTTTACTTAAGGCTTGATATCTCATACTGATATCTTCAGTAATGCTGAAGAAGCTGAAATTGAATGGTTCTATGAAGACATACAAGATCTTTTAGAACTAACAGACAAAAAAGATGTCCTTTTCATTATAGGGGACTGGAATGCAAAAGTAGGAAGTCAAGAAACACCTGGAGTAACAGGCAAATTTGGCCTTGGAGTACAGACTGAAGCAGGGCAAAGGTAATAGAGTTTTGCCAAGAGAACACACTGGTCACAGCAAAGACACTCTTCCAACAACACAACACAAGACTCTACACATGGACATCACCAGATGGTCAACACTGAAATCAGATTGACTATATTCTTTGCAGCCAAAGATGGAGAAGCTGTATACAGTCAGCAAAAACAAGAATGGGAGCTGACTGTGGCTCAGATTATGAACTCCTTATTGCCAAATTCAGACTTAAATTGAATAAAGTAGGAAAAACCACTAGACCATTCAGGTGTGACCTAAATCAAATACCTTATGATTATACAGTGGAAGTGAGAAATAGATTTAAGAGACTAGATCTGATAAATAGAGTGCCTGATGAACTGTGGATGGAGGTTCATGACATTGTACAGAAGACAGAGATTAATACCATCCCCATGTAAAATAAATGAAAAAAAGCAAAATGGTTGTCTGAGGAGGCCTTACAAATAGCTGTGAAAAGAAGAGAAGCAAAAAGCAAAGGAGAAAAGGAAAGATATTCCCATCTGAATGCAGAGTAAGGAGTGATAAGAAAGCCTTCCTCAGCTATCAATGCAAAGAAATAGACGAAAACAATAGAATGGGAAAAACTAGAGATCTCTTCAAGAAAATTAGAGATACCAAGGGAACATTTCATGCCAAGATGGGCTCAATAAAGGACAGAAATGGTATGGATCTGACAGAAGCAGAAGATACTAATAGAGTTGGCAAGAATACAAGGAAGAACCGTACAAAAAAAAGATCTTCACGACCAAGATAATCACTATGGTGTGATCACTTACCTAGAGCCAGACATCCTGGAATGTGAAGTCAAGTGGGCCTTAGAAAGCATCACTATGAACAAAGCTAGTGGAGATGAGAGAATTCTAGTTGAGCTATTTCAAATCCTGAAAGATGATGCTGTGAAAGTGCTGCATTCAATATGCCAGCAAATTTGGAACCCTCAGCAGTGGCCACAGGACTGGAAAAGGTCAGTTTTCATTCCAATCCCAAAGAAAAACAATGCCAAAGAATGCTTGAACTACTGCACAATCTCACACGCTAAAAAAGTAATGCTCAAAATTCCCTAAGCCAGGCCTCAGCAATACGTGAACCATGAACTTCCTGATGATCAAGCTGGTTTTAGAAAAGGCAGAGGAACCAGAGATCAAATTGCCAACATCCACTGGATCATGGAAAAAGGAAGAGAGTTCCAGAAGAACATCTATTTCTGCTTTATTGACTATGCCAAAGCCTTTGTGTGGATCACAATAAATTGTGGAAAATTCTGAAAGAGATGAGAATACCAGACCACCTGACCTGCCTCTTGAGAAACCTATATGCAGGTCAGGAAGCAACAGTTAGAACTGGACATGGAGCAACAGACTGGTTCCAAATCGGAAAAGGAGTACGTCAAGGCTGTATATTGTTGCCCTGATTATTTAACTTATATGAGAGTACTATATGAGAAACACTAGGCTGGAAGAAGCACAAGGTGGAATCAAAATTGTCAGGAGAAATATCAATAACCTCAGATATGCAGACAGCACCACCATTATGGTAGAAAGTGAACAGGAACTAAAAAGCCTCTTGATGAAAGTGAAAGAGGAGAGTGAAGAAGTTGGCTTAAAGCTCAATATTCAGAAAACGAAGATCATGGTATCTGGTCCCATCACTTCATGGGAAATAGATGGGGAAACAGTGGAAACAGGTCAGACTTTATTTTTTTGGGCCCCAAAATCACTGCAGATGGTGATTGCAGCCATGAAATTAAAAGATACTTACTCCTTGGAAGGAAAGTTATGACCAATCTAGACACCATATTGAAAAGCAGAGACATTACTTTGCCAACAAAAGTCCACATAGTCAAGACTATGGTTTTCCCAGTGGTCATGTATGGATGTGAGAGTTGGACTGTGAAGAAGGCTGAGCGCTGAAGAATTGATGCTTTTGAACTGTGGTGTTGGAGAAGACTCTTAAGAGCCCTTGGAATGCAAGGAGATCCAACCAGTCCATTCTAAAGGATTTCAGCCCTGAGTTTTCATTGAAAGGGCTGATGCTGAAGCTGAAACTCCAATACTTTTGTCACCTCATGCAAATATTTGACTCATTGGAAAAGACCCTAATGCTGGGAAGGATTGGGGGCAGGAGGAAAAGGGGACGACATAGGATGAGATGGCTGGATGGTATCACCTACTCAATCGACATGGGTTTGTGCAGACTCTCGGAGTTGATGATGGACAGGAGGCCTGGCGTGCTGCAATTCCTGGGGTTGAAAAGAGTCGGACACGACTGAGCGATAGAAGTGAACTGATATCTCGTACAAATTTAAGCTTAGTTCTTTTGTGAATTCTAGCAAAGTAGATCACCCTCACTTATTACTGTATACATGTGCCATTTCTAAGATGGCAATGCATTCTATCCATGCTTTGGACACTGTCAAAAACATGCATTTTGTGAAATGAATATATACTTATCGAATTTTAATTTCCTTAAACTTAGAATGACAATGAAATCTATTTTTAATAAAAATATAAAACATTATTTATTATAAAATAATATTGCTTCAAATTTTGAAAAAAAAAAAAATAGAAGTAAATAACACTAACTTTGAGTAAACTCCAGGAGATAGTGAAGGACAAGGAAGCCAGCATGTTGCAGTCCATGGAGTCTCTAAGAGTTTGACATGACTTAGCAGCTGAAAAACAACAACATTGCTTTTTTTGTGGGTGCAAGCCTTTTTTAAATCAAGATTTTACTAAAGCAAACAATTTACAGAGACATTTCTCAAATAATGAGAATAATAAAACCTCCTCATCATTTTAGAGGAGCTGAATCCATGCCAGGCCCTCAGCTGTGGGTTTTCCAGTCATCTTTCCTGCCCACCCCATGAACTGTATGATTGATACCATCCCTTTCTCACATATCAGGAAATAGGATTGTAACAGTCTGGAAACCCACCCAGAAAACAGAGCATGTGAGAGGTGGTTCTGGTCTGGATGGCTCTGGCACTGTCTCCACTGTCTGTCACAATGGAACCCCACTCAGACCGGCCAGCGGTCACATCAGAGTTCCTGTGGCCAGAATTAACAACATTGTTTGTTTTGTTTTTTAATTTCTTCTTTAATATTTCAAAAATATAACACAATTCTTAAACAATTTATTGTTTCCATGATTTTTTAAATTTAAATTATTTATTTTAATTGGAGGCTAATTACTTTACAATATTGTATTGGTTTTGCCATACATCAACATGAATCTGCCACTGGTGTACACGTGTTCCCAATCCTGAACCCCCCTCCCACCTCCTTCCCCATACCATCCCTCTGGGTCATCCCAGTGCACCAGCCCTAAGCATCTTGTATCTTGCATCAAACCTAGACTGACGATTCGTTTCTTATATGATATTATACATGTTTCAGTGCCATTCGCCCAAATCATCCCACCCTCTGCCTCTCCCACAGAGTTCATCACAGCACTGTCTATAATAGCGAGGACATGGAAGCAACCTACATGTCCATCAGCAGATGAATGGATAAGAAAGCTGTGGTACGTACACACAATGAAGTACTACTCAGCCATTACAAAGAATACATTTGAATCGGTTCTAATGAGGTGGATGAAACTGGAGCTGATTATACAGAGTGAAGTGAGCCAGAAAGAAAAACACCAATACACTATACTAATGCATATATATGGAATTTAGAAAGATGGTAATGATAACCCTGTATGCGAAACAGCAAAAGACACACAGCAAAAGAGACACAACATTGCTTTTTGAGGGCAAAGCTAGAAATGTGCTAATACATATTAGGCACACAATGAAGCTGAAACTCCAATACTTTGGCCACCTCATGCGAAGAGTTGACTCACTGGAAAAAAGACCCTGATGCTAAAGGATTGGGGGCAGGAAGAGAAGGAGATGACAGAGGATGAGATGGCTGGATGGCATCACCGACTTGATGGACATGAGTTTGGGTGAACTCTGGGAGTTGGTGATGGACAGGGAAGTCTGGTGTGCTGTGACTCATGGGATCGCAAAGAGTCAGACACGACTGAGTGACAATTGAACTGACCTGAACTGAACTTTTAGCTTTAGATTTGTTCATATTGGATTTGTTTATGTTGTAAATGTACATAGTGGATTTGACATTATATGTGTATTAGACGTGAATCTAACATATTTTGAAATCTACTAATTTATCAAATACATTATTCTAGGTGAATCCTGACCCTTTATCTTTAAATCTACAAGATCTCCCCTTAAAAAAAAAAATTCAGTTATATTTCTAAAACATCTAACATTTTCTGGGAGTATTTACTGCAGTCTTGTTTGGTTGATGGTGCTGTTACTTCAGTGTTGTAGAAAGAGTTTATAGTAAATGTGACATATTGATTTGACTCCCTGGATGTTCAGCAAGACAACAATTAAGATCTTTCTTTAATACAAACATATCTAATTTAACTAAATATAAATGTAATATTCAGGTCTTTTGTGCTTCAATGTGCAACTCAGTCCAGTATCTAAAAATTTCACAGAAGATTTGGAGAATGATTAAACTAGGAATAATCATCAATAGTAGAGTTGATTCAGCTCACCAAATATGTACAAATATTTACCAAATGAAGGAGTCTCTTTACACTTTACAAAAGTGAAAGAATTAAGATATCCTCTTATTTCAAATAACAGTGTCAGTGTAAACCAATTTAATATAAAAGAGTAAAAAAGATAATTCATTTTTTCTTTAAGTCTATGACTTCAAAAACTTGGTGTTTTAAATATTCCATTTGCTTATTATTAATTTTTAAAGGGTCAACTAGGGAATTTGTTCTTAAATATGTTGTAAATGTAAATTGGCGAAAATCTCTTCGATAGCTAAAGGCAGTATCCGAGGAAATATCTTTTGAGAAAGTCCTACTGGTTGTACCCCAGAAACCTGAGTGACTATACCATAGCCTGAGATGTGACCATCTGTATTTCAGAGCTGAAAGATGTCTATTTGCCAAGGGTAGACTCACATTGATAAAATTCATCAGACTGGGAAGAAAATTTAAAAGGAAACTGATTCATTTATGATGAGAAACAGAGCCTCTAAGGAAATACTCTTGGATACAACAAATTCATTCAATATGTGCAAGAAAAATTTGCACAGTTCTCCTATGATTTATTATGTATTGATATGAAAATGTCAGTTTTACAGCCATTTTTCTCATTTCCATTTTCTTTGGGAAATCTTCACTAAAGCCTGTACTTCATATTCCACAATGTAATATCCTCTTCTTTACCATCCCCAAAAGTGTATAAAAATCAAATATTGTTGACAAGTGTAAGGTCTATTGATCCAATTTTTTTTAACCTTTATCTGTTGTGAGGACACTCAGCCAAATTTCCACCTAAGAGAATTTAATTCTGTGCTTGCATGCATGCTAAGTCGCTTCAGTCATGTCTGACTCTTTGCAACCCTATGGACTGTAGCCTACCAAGCTGGCCATGCTTACCTCTATCTAAACTGACAGTACATTTTGTGTGGTTGGTGCTTCCTTTGGATTTGAGATGCATAGTCCCTCAGAGATGCCTTTATTCCAGGGCACAGAATCGCTATTCAACTTCCATTATGCCCTTTCAGAATCCCTGTGGCAATCAGCTTCTTTTCATATTCTGGGGTTGATACTTCTCACCCACCCATGTCATTTCCCAATACAGAGTACACATGATCCTGCTATCCCCTCCAAGACTTTAAAAAAGTCTTATGGGAAATTTACCATCTTCATTGATAAAGTTTGAGGTTCTGGATGAATTCACATTTAAAGTGCCCTCTTTCTATTTTATTTCAAAACATTACATATTCTCAAAGCAGAATCAAATGTGTTTTCTTATTCTTGAAAACTTTCAACAGCATTCTAATTTAATAAATGTACCTAATAAAACTGTTTGGTTTGAGAGAAAATTTGACATATTAATAAGTTTATAGTTTGTTCACTTATAAAATTTAAAAGTTCAACTATTTTTTTTTTGTTTCTCACAAAGACATCTTGTTTAAAAATCCTGTCATGTTTCTGTATTAGTTAGAAAGGTTTGATAAAAATGTTGAAGATTATCAATAACATTTTTGTTGACAGCACATGGCTAGTGTGTGTGTGTGTGTGTGTCTGTGTGTGTGTGTGTGCATGCGTGCATTAATCACTCAGTCATGTCCAACTTGTTGCAACACCATGGAAGCCCACCAGGCTCCTCTGTCCATGGAATTAGCCAGGCAAGAATACTTGAGTGGGTTGCCATTCAACATTGACAAACACATAGGATTCTTGAATATGAATATATTTATTTATATCTAAGTGTGGAAAAGATTTTAACAACGAATTAAATAAATCATTTAACATTCATAAAGAATTTCCTTTTTTTAACTCATTTTCTTTTACAATGACTCTTTTAGAGCCTAATATGTAAGTTTAATTCTTTTCTGATATGCTAAGCATGTTCAAAATGATATAAATTCTGTATCAATTTAGCAAACCTACATTAACCTCATAATCAATACTATTGCAGTTGATAGTCAATATTAAATCAAAGAAAGTTTTTGTACAACTCAAAAAAAGTATTAAAATTGCAATTGTATATCTTATCAGCTATCTAATGAAAATTTTTACATTACCATTAGGATGAAATTATTCCAAAGATCTAGGGAACTCTATCTCAAAAAAAAAAAAAAAAATTCCCCATGAAAACTGTGACAAACCTAGACAGTATATTAAAAAGCAGAGACATCACTTTGCCATTAAAGGTCTTTATAGTCAAAGCTATGATTTTTCCAGTAGTCATGTATGGATGTGAGAACTGGACCATAAAGAAGGCTGAGCACTGAAGGACTGATGCTTTAAATTTGTGATGTTAGAGGAGACTCTTTAGAATCCCTTGGACAGCAAGGAAATCAAACCAGTCAATCCTAATGAAAATCAACCCTGAATATGCATTGGAAGGATTGATGCTGAAGCTGAAGCTCCAAATTTGGCCACCTGATATGAAGAAGTGACTCACTGGAAAAGACCCTGAAACACTGAAGGCTAAAGGAAAAGGGGCAGCAGAGGATAAGATGGTAAGATAGTGTCATTAACACAATGGACATGAATTTGAGTAAACTCCAGGAGGTAGTAGAGGATAGAGGAGCCTCGCATGCTACAGTTTGTGGTTTGCAAAGAGTCAGAAATGATTGAAGCAGCTGAACACGCAAGCAAGTAATCTAACTAGCTCAGTAACAGAGCAAGCTGTTTGCCCAGACAAGTGCTATATGATTTCCTAAAAATGTTTTAACATTTTTCTCAGGAGAACTGTCAGTAGTTGTGCCATTCCTTTACCACTTCCTCAATGTGTAGGCTTGTCTCTGCCACAGTATCTTTGTATTTGCTGTTCCCTACCCATCTGCCCCCTTTATGTGTTAGTCTCTCACTTTGTTCACGTCCTGATTCAAATTTTCCCAACTCAGAGTCCTTCCTAGCAATTCTATTTAAATTCACTCTGTTCTCTACCTCTGTAAATTTCAAACACTTACATCATATATTTCACTTATGTATTAAATCTCCTCCTTCTGGGATGATCTCTTTCAGACAAGCATAGTGAGTCCACGGTATATCTCCAGATAATATTACATCCAAAATATTATAATTTCTATCTAGGACTCACCTGAATTATCAGCTTGCAACCAACACTTCAAACCCTGGTATCTCAATTTTCACAGTACATGGTACATAATACTTATTCAATAAATAATTTGTAATTGGTGGACAAATTTTTCTCTTGTTTTTTAAATGATCTTTTATTGGAAAAATAATTCATATGTCATTACGAAAGTCTGCCTTTTTCCAAAGCAACCATATATCCTTTCAGAATAACATGTCTTTTTAAATGTGCATGCATATGCATGTGTGTTTATATTTACAGGTTTATACACAAATGGGAGCATTCTAAAATAAGGTAGCAGTATATCATGGAAAGTAGTCTACTTTAACATATAGATTCCTTTCATGTTTTTTATAGCAACACTATATCTCATTCTTTGTGTGCATATATCACAAATTGTTTAATGTCTCTAGGAGTCTTTATGAATATTTAATACAACATTATTAATAAATAATGCTTAACTCTTCAGTTCAGTTCAGTTCAACTGCTCAGTCATGTCCGACTCTTTGCAACCCCATGAATCGCAGCATGTCAGGCCTCCCTGTCCATCACCAACTCCGGGAGTTCACTCAGATTCATGTCCATCAAGTCAGTGATGCCATACAGCCATTTCATCCTCTGTCATCCCCTTCTCCTCCTGCCCACAATCCCTCCCAGCATCAGAGTCTTTTCCAATGAGTCAACTCTTCACATGAGGTGGCCAAAGTACTGGAATTTCAGCTTTAGCATCATTCTTTCCAAAAAATCCCAGGGCTGATCTCCTTCAGAAAGGACTAGTTGGATCTCCTTGCAGTCCAAGGGACTCTCAAGAGTCTTCTCCAACACCACAGTTCAAAAGCATCAATTCTTCGTCGCTCAGCCTTCTTCACAGTCCAACTCTCACATCCATATATGACTACTGGAAAAACCATAGCCTTGACTAGATGGACCTTAGTCGGCAAAGTAATGTCTCTGCTTTTGAATATGCTATCTAGGTTGGTCATAACATTCCTTCCAAGGAGTAAGCGTCTCTTAATTTCATGGCTGCAGTCACCATCTGCAGTGATTTTGGAGCCCCAGAAAATAAAGTCTGACACTGTTTCCACTGTTTCCCCATCTATTTCCCATGAGGTGATGATTTCAAATAGAATAGCCTGTGTAGAGAGGCAGAGAACAGTGAAAATTTTAGATGGAAACGTGTGGAGAGACACTCTAAGTTGATGATATTTGAGTTAACATCTAAAGGGAGTTAGGGGCCAAGACAAAGAAAGTCCAAAACATAGACTTCCAGCAACTGAAAGAGTAAGTGCAAAGGCCCTGAGACCAAAAAAAATATTCTTAATGTGCTTTAAAAACATCAACTAGAACAGGGTGGCTTTTAGCAGTTTTCCTGGTAAAGAAGTTGAAATAATCCTAGGAAATTGGAAGGCATGATTTTTTAGAGAATGACACCTTACAAAACCAGAAGAGATCACTTGGCTTAGGAAAAAAGACATAGTTTTTCTAAATTAGTCTAATTATGATAGTTTTTTTTTTTTTTAATAATACAATATACTGCTTCTCTTCTTCCATTCTGTTACCTTTAAAACATGCAATATTTTGGGCAAGATAGTCCTTGCATTCTAATCCATAGGCGATGTTGTATATTAATACATTAATAATCATATTAGGTAAAAGGATGAAGATTTCTAAATCTCATGAAAAGGAAGTGAAATAATAAACTACTCAAGTTCACTCTGGAAGTTAGTGACAGAGAAAAGATCCAAATTCAGGGATTTCTAAGAGAAGAATCTGTGAACTCTATCATGAGCTATACTATAAGAACATTTAAGACTTTGGTTATAATTAGATGTGTCCATTTCGATAAAAAGAGGACCAATCAGTTTTGCCAGTGGATGGACACTGCCAAATTTGCCTTTGAGAACTTCTCATTTCCAGGTTAACATGTTGAGGCTAACACATTATCTTCTAATGAGCAGGTTTTAAGTAGACATCATGCCTGGTTACCACAATAGATTCAGACTTGTGACTAAACCAGTATTTGCATAGGACTTTCCTATTAGGTCTTTAAGAAAGAAAGTGCTCTTTTTGGGAAAAAGACACAGGTTTTATCCCTGAGCTGGGAAGATTCCCTGGAGGAGGGCATGGCAAATCACTTCAGTATTCTTGCCTGGAGAAGCCCATGGACAGAGGCACCTGTCAGGCTACAGGGATCCGTGGGATCACAAAGAGTCAGACAACTGAGCAAGAGAGTACACACCACACATCTGTCTGTATCACTCTACTTTCTAACAATTTCATTAAAAACAGACACAAAAACCTCTTAATGGAATACAGGCAAAAGCATTTATGTCAAAGTCTGAAAGTTTTTATCTTCAATGCCAAGCATAGGGCCTTGTGCTTATAAAGTTTTGTATTAAATATTACATTGAAGCACGTATGAATTATTTAATCATTATCAAATTGTTGTTTATAGTGACTCTACCCTGAAGAACTTGGTAATAATAAGACTAAGATGGGCTTCTGAGTTTCAGATCAAAAAAGAGATATGCAAAGTCACATTAAGAGCAAAGAAATGCATGCAGGTGACTAAGACTTTATTGTATTCTGAGCAAATTCATTTTATTATTCAGCAATATTTATTTCCTGGATGCTATTCTCAGAAAATCTCACATAATGTGAGAAAAAATTAAATATTAGCCAGATTAATAAATTAGTATTTAGGACATTTTGGTTGCAAGTAACATAGATCCAGTTTAAAATAACTTAAGTCAAATGAGAGAGATAGAGCCAGAGAGGGGGAGAGAAAAAGAGAGATAAGACAGGAGGAAGGAAGGAAAATGAAAGAATTGATGAAATAGCTTTATTGACCCTTGAAACAGGGAATTCCATATGATAGAGTTCAGGGTGGTCTGGGCCTGGTGGCTCCAATAACACCATAGGATTTTGTCTCTGTCCTTTCTTCGCGCAGACTTTCCTTATGAATAGTAGTCACCATGTTCCCTCAATATTCAAGTCCCACTGAGCACACACACAAGTAGTCTAAAATGCTAAATTCTCTCTCCCCTGACATTACAGCCAAAGGCATGGGATAAAGTCTCTGAAAGAGAAATGAAAGATATACACATTGTTTAACAAAGAGTACTATCTGGAAACAACTTTTATTGTGTAATGCATTCCATATCCACTATCCACAACCCATAATGTGTAGCTTAATTTCTTTTCAATAGAAGGTTATAAATGGTCTTCTCACTTCCAATCACCCAGGCATTTCCCCCTTTTACAATGATAATAGTATCCCTAAAATATAGATGTTAATCTATCACCCCCCAGTTTAAAGCTTTTCAATAGCAGAATGATGATGTCAAGATAAATTTCTCTTTCTTTTTCCCTGCTGCTTCAGCCTCCTCACCACCTATTATTTCAAATGCACCATATGTCTTTCTTCTCCAGACTATGAACACATTTTTCTTTGGTTTGTGATACTTTTATGCTTCTCTCCTCCTGGACAAACATCTTTCATCATTCAGGACTCTGTTTACCATCTTCTTTTTTCCCCCCATTTCAAAGTTTTTGCAGGTTTCTTGATGGCAAAGCTTTAGAATAATGACCCTGCATCTCCAGTCTTCAGCACTTAGGAAACACTCAATTAATTTGTATCCGTTGAGTTGATGAATGAGTGAATGAATGATGACTGAATGAGTAACTTGACTTTCATCTCAGATCTTGATTCATCTCTCTTTGCTGTTTCTAGGTTTATCCCTGGTGAAAGAAAAAGAACAAGATTAAATAACTTTCTGAGATTAATTTACCTTTTACCTTGAAAGCAAATTATGTATATTTTTTGCCTTGCTAGATATCAAAATGGCTCTAATCATACCTGGAAATAGCAGAATGATTATCTACACAACTTAAAATTATAAAAAATTCTGACTGTTTCCTAATCTGTGTTTTCAACTCAGCAGCAGAAAATGGAAACCTTTCTCATCACCAGTTTCTGTCACTGAAGATAACAGCAATGCTTGGTTAATGGCTCAAGGAAAATAAAATGAACCCACTGAGTTCTCTGTTTTATTTATTCTATTATGGTATTTTATAGTATGCAATTTCATTTATGACACTATTTATCATTAAGTAATATGCCATAAGTGATGTGACAGGGCTTGAAATAATGAGAAGATATAAATATAATATTTTAGCTGTTTTAACTTCAAATTTAGGGTTGGGAAGCATGCTAAGGCATCTAAAAGTAGAATTTCTAAGGGACACTGATTCAAACAGACACATTGGAAAGTTCTAGAGAAAAAACTTGTCCTTAAATGCTTTAAGCAGTTTAAACCAATAACCATATTGTTCACTTGGAATAATCTTAAAGGATATAAATGTATCTGCTAAAATAACATAAAATATTAATTCTACTTTCTCCCAGAAACAACTTTCAAAATATTCCTGTGCCATTAAACATTTTGAGAATACTGTTACTTCAGCATCTTTAAAGTAGTTTATATCTGTTTGTTGTTTTTCCTTTTGTTGCTCATATGAGCTAATGGAATAATCATATGCTTTTACAATTCTGTATCTCCATTTATATTAACTGTCAAATATCTAGTTTTTTTTTTTTTTAATATTTAGTTCACAAGGTAAGTTTCTCTCTTTCCTTTTGAGGCAGCTAACTGCATAAGATACTCTCTGACCTAACCTGGAAGGTCATTTGCTAGGTTTACCTTGGGGCTGCTTTGTCCACATGTAACACTGTTTTCATACAGCTGTTATGAGGAATTAGCACAGGTGTTATCTGCTGATTGACCCAATGAAGTGATTTTTATTTCATATACATTTTTTTAAAAAACAGAGAAGCATAGGTTTAATCAGACTGGACAGACAGAATATCTAGTCTTTTTTCATAACTATATTCCAATTCTGTTTCTCTGGATCTTGGTTTCTAATTTGAATAGGGGGGAAATGTTACTATTATAAAAGGAAACATTAAATGATATAACACACCAGGGATACAATAGACACTTCACATGTGCTAGTCACCTCTGCAGATTGTGTCTTAGAGGTCACTCTACCCAACAGATTGTTTTGAGCCACAAAATGTAAATTTCAGTCAATATCTTTAGAATATTATTTCATGTGGTGAAGAAGGAGCAGATAAGGAATAAAACTATGTAAATGAATGTGTTCCAGCCTCAATACACCTGTCCATCTCCTTTGTCTTTATTTAGCACTTCATCCTTCAAACAACTTTTCTTTCTTTCTTTTTTTTTTTTTTTCGTTCTTGCTACTTGATATTGCTTTACTAACTTAGGTTTCCAAGCAATGTAGCAGGATTTGGACACATTCTCCTCATTCCTTATAATAGGTGAAGTTTAAGACTCTGTTAAGAGAAAAATAGTTTTGTTAGATATTTATTAGAAACTTACTTGGAGATACCCAGTAGGGAGTTTGATATATAACTGTCCTAAAATATGAGTGGATCAGAACTCCAAAAGAAGCAATGCTTTAAGCCAAAATTAAGATTTTCTAACGGAGAAAGTTCAGTTCTGATGACTAACCACTGGGGATAATAATCCTGAACTGAAGGCAAGTTAATTGCATCTCCATGTATATGAGTTCCGCCATTTATATGAGTGGGCCTCTATATCATTCCCGCTGTTAAGAGTACTGTTCATTGGTCAAGAATGTATCCAATATGAAAATCCAGTCTTTGAGTCTTCTGGGAAAATGACTGATAATTCAAACACATCTTTTTTAATATTCACCTAAGACCTATTTGTTAATAGCTGTATAATAGACTGAAGAACAAAAGAAAAAGGAAAGCTCAATATTTGTCATTAAAGTGTTTCACCAGCAAACAGGGTTCTAAATCCTGAGTTTTTAACTGCTTTGAGTGATTATCCCAAGTATGATCTGAATAATATTTATTTAAAATAAATATATTTTTAAATTTCTTGGTTATTTAGAAAATAATCTTTATTATTATTTTTATTAGGAAATACATTGATAGTTACTAACCTTCACTTAAAAACTAGCTTGCCAAGTTTTTAGTTTTGTTTTTTTTCTTCTATAGCTAACTTCAGAGTATCAATTACATGAATCTTACTTTCAGGTTAGTTTAAAAAGAAAGAGTAACAAAAAATTCACTGGCTCATATTTATATACAGGCTTAAGATAATATAGTTAGATTCGTTAACTCAGAAATTTTCATTTTATTTTCTTCTATTGGGTCTTCTGCCCTTTGTCTGAGCTTTAGATGGTAGCTTCTCACAAATCTAGCCTTTGTTTTCACATCCAGGGAAAAAATGACTCTGTTCCACCAATCCCCAAAAAAGTATTATTGCATATTTCTAATACTTGCTGGACACACATCTGTTTGTGAAGCAAAGGAAAAATGATCACTCAGTAATCAGATCTGAGTCATTAAAAGAAGCATGAAAGTATGATGACCAGCCTAAAACATAATGTTCACAACAGATAGAGTATGATACTACAACACAATCTTTTGCCAGTAGTTTAAATGTTTGTATATATACATATGTGTGTGTGTGTGTGAGTGAGTGTGTGTGCTAAGAAACATAGAACCTTCTTAGAAATATGAATGGTTTGTGTTTTTATTGCTTTAGCAGTTATGTGTCAACCACACTGTTCTCTAAATATGATATTTATATAGTACATTTTTTTTTTAAATCACAATGTTATTTTTCCACTGGATATCAGTAGAGAGGTGATAGAAAGTTCTAAATAAATTATAGACAAGAGAAATAAAACAAAAAGCTCAGAGACTTTGATACATGTATGATCAGTTCCTTTGGGAAGTTGCTATTATCTAAATGTGTATTTTATCATGGTGTCCTATTTTAAAACAACAGTACTGAAATCTAAAGAAAATGAAATATTATTGATATTTGTTTAATTTTCAAGTTTATTCTCCACCAGAAAATGTGTTTTAATAACAATGTTATGCTAGGTTTTGAGTTTTTAAACCCTTTTTAATGAAAAGATGGATATATATTTCCTATGGTCTAATGATGAATTTCTGAAAGATAGCAAATAAATAAATCCTCTGCTGTGTGATCACACTTACAAAATATATTGGAAAGTTTTGGGTTTTTTTTGAGGAAAATAACCTATTATATAAATACATATCATGTTCAACAAATTGCAAGTATTTGGTCACTACAATTTTGTTCAATTAAATTTTATTTCTTGTAAACCTATATTTAGAGCAAAAATGTTAATTTCCTTATATATTTTTGCAATAGAGCTCAAGAGATAGAAGTGTTAAGTTGGCATAAGTAAAATATTCAATTTAAAATGCCCAGAGTTAATGATAGTTATCAAACATTTTTTATACCCACCAAAAATAAATTTTACAAAGATTAAAATCTTCTATAATTAAAATGTGATTATTTACTGAGAGAACTTGCAATGGAAAAGTGTACAAACAAATGAAAAAGGAGGTAGGTTACAGAGATGAATGCATAAAAGAAGTTCCTCTTTGAAATTTTAGAATACATGAAGTATTTATCAAAATGATATCTTCACCCAGGGACATTCCCATAAACTGAATGGCTAAATACAGACTTGACCAAGATTTTGTATCTTCTAAAACTGTAGTAATAAAAAAAAAAATTATGAGGTGGGATATGACAACAAAACAAATAGTCTTTTGTGGAACAATTCAGCTCATTGTGAGTACAACGAAAATAACTGAATGCCATGGAGAATATTTAGGGTTTTCCTCATGGCTCAGTTGGTAAAGAATCTGCCTGCAATGCAGGACATTCAGGTTCAATTTCTGGGTCAGGAATATCCTCTGGAGAAGGAAATGGCAACCCACTCCAGTATTATTGCCTAGAGAATCCCGTGGACAGAGGAACCTGCCAGGCTACAGTCCATGGGATCTCAAGAGTCAGACACAATTTAGCAACTAAACCAATAAACTACATGGAGAATGTTAGTCTTTGCAAATGATCAGTTGATATTGAATTACTTGAGAGTACTGAAATGAGCACGAAGTTTAAGATTAAAAGCAAATAACTTTATGATGAGTGCAAATAAAAATATTTGACAGAGTTCTCAGTAATTGGTAAATTATTCACTCATTCTAAGAAGGAAATCTTCATCATCATCATTGTCAGTGCTAACTTAACAAATGGTCATTTTATTTAAATTTAAAATAACTTTTAAAAATGAAGAGTGATGTAACTTTCTTACTGTTACAATTGTCAAAATGCCTAAAATGTATAATTTTTCACCTACCAATAGAGATCCAAGATAAGAGAACTTTAAAAGTTTTTTCCTTCCAAATTTGTCAGTATGTGCATAATAATGGCAGATTTTTTCAATCAAAAGTACTTCATTTATCAACATTTATCAAAATAAACGACAGCTGATACAACAGCAGCTGCTGGTTGATCATCTGGAAGAATAAAAGGATATATTCATAGGGAAAAAAATAATGTGTTATTTTCCCAACCCATCACAGAGTTTCATATTTTTAGAATTGTTGTTTATAACTTACTGGGTAATTTTGAAAATGGGTATGATTGTAAATAAAATGGCATTAAATATAGATTATATAAAGTTAAATTTCTTATTTTTGAATGCATATTGAAATGGTGTAATCTTTTTAATATGTCTATGATTATAATACTGTAACTATTAGGGCAGTTCAATTATACTGTAGTCTTTTAAAATATACCCTACAGTAACTATTGTGCTATCTCTTACCTCAATATGCATTTTAATCAATAGATGTGGTTACCATGTACTATTCCTTTACATTCTTTTATATGTATTTACTGTTGATATATGTATCTTTGCATAATGAACCTCTATTCAATAGGCAAAAGTCAAACTAAACATAAAGCTGAGGTAATCATAATCATGAAGAAGGAATAAAAAATAACTCAGCAAATATTTAAATAAGCATACTTTTAGTCATCATAGCTCAGTTGGTCAAGAATCTGCTTGCAATGCAGGAGACCCAGGTTCCATTCATGAGTTGGGAAGGTCTGCTAGAGAAAGGATAGGAGAAGGCAATGGCACCCCACTCCAGTACTCTTGCCTGGAAAATCCCATGGACAGAGGAGCCTGGTAGGCTGTGGTCCATAGGGTTGCACAGAGTCCGACACAACTGAGTGACTTCACTTTCGCTTTTCACTTTCATGCATTGGAGAAGGAAATGGCAATCCACTCCAGTGTTCTTGCCTGGAGAATCCCAGGGATGGGGGAGCCTGGTGGGCTGCCATCTATGGGGTCTCACAGAGTCAGACACAACTGAAGTGACTTATCAGCAGCAGCAGCTAGAGAAAGGATAGGCTACCCACTCCAGTATACTTAGGCTTCCCTTGTGGCTCAGCTGGTAAAGAATCTGCCTGCAGTGTTGGACACTTGGGTTTGATCCCTGGGTTGGGAAGATCCCCTGGAGAAGGAAAAGGCTATCCATGTCAGAATTCTGGCCTGGAGAATTCTACAGTCCATGGGGTCTCAAAGAGTTGACAAGATTGAGCCACTTTCACTTTTAGTTATCATCATATAGCTTTTATTTAATAAAAGTTATAACAAAGTTTTACTTCTTGTAAAATATATTCATTCAGATAAATGTCTGCTTTCTGTATTCAAATAACTAAATTTTTGTTAAGAATTGATGGAGACAGCAGAAAACAAAACTAAACACGTGTAATAACACTATCCCCAGAATTAAGAATACATAATTACTAATATGGTTTTGGGGTGTTTAGGAAAATTCCTCTTATAAATATTTTGTGCCTAACAAAATGTCAGTTAAAAAATAACACAAAGTGAGAAATCCTAGTCAGTGATAAAAATATACTAAAAGATTTTATTTTAAATTCACATATGAAAATGTACTTCCATCACTAATATTTTAATAGAAAACTAAGGACTTGTCTCTTAAAAAGGTAAAAACTTGAATTTAAAGCCACATTGAAGGATGCTTTGTGATTTTTAATCTTTTTATTCCAGTTGTCTTGTGTTTTCCACAAATTTCACTCTGGAATATTTTAGTAACTTGGCTTTATCAAATCTTTCCAAGCCACTTTCTGTATGATGCACCTTAACTCCAATCATATAAAATTGTTTCTTCTTCCACATCATACACCTTCACATCCACATCCATCAAGTTACAATGATCCTTATTCCACAGCTCCATATATCACTGGATTCAATTCAGTCATTAGTATATACTTGCTGGCTAATAAGCATGAGCTTTTGTTCCCCTTTCAATTACTATCATGAATTATATAATTTAAAAAATTATCACTAGTAGAATCTTACTAGTATCTTCAACTGATTCTATTGTACTGTCATTGTTTTATAATACACTATGTTCTCATAATAGTTACTTTTAATTTTAATCCTTTAATATTTAATTTAAAACACAAGTCTCCAAACAATTCTCACCCTCCAATCCCAAAAACCAGGCACTGCTACTTTGTTGTGAAGGTGTTTGCTTGCTTTACACACACCCATTTCTGCTTATTTGTGCCTTATAAGAGCCTCATTTTGCAGTGGACAATAGTGGAAGGTCAACTATTTTGTTTGTTTTGTTCACTATCATTGAATTCAGAAAAGTACCTAGCACATATTGAATACTCAATAAATATTTACTTAATGAATGAAATAAATGAGACACTACTTCATGGGAAATAGATGGGGAAACAGTGGAAACAGTGTCAGACTTTATTTTTTTGGGCTCCAAAATCACTGCAGATGGTGACTGCAGCCATGAAATTAAAAGATGCTTACTCCTTGGAAGAAAAGTTATGACCAACCTAGATAGCATATTCAAAAGCAGAGACATTACTTTGCCAACTAAGGTCCATCTAGTCAAGGCTATGATTTTCCCTGTGGTCATGTATGGATGTGAGAGTTGGACTGTGAAGAAGGCTGAGCACCGAAGAATCGATGCTTTTGAACTGTGGTGTTGGAAAAGACTCTTGAGAGTCCCTTGGACTGCAAGGAGATCCAACCAATCCATTCTGAAGGAGATCAACCCTGGGATTTCTTTGGAAGGAATGATGCTAAAGCTGAAGCTCCAGTACTTTGGCCACCTCATGCGAAGAGTTGACTCATTGGAAAAGACTCTGATGCTGGGAGGGATTGGGGGCAGGAGGAGAAGGGGATGATCGAGGATGAAATGGCTGGATGGCATCCCTGACTCGATGGACGTGAGTCTGAGTGAATTCCGGGAGATGGTGATGGACAGGGAGGCCTGGCACGCTGCGATTCATGGGGTCGCAAAGAGTCGGACACGACTGAGCGACTGAACTAACTAACCTAGTTTATCATAATCCTTCTGGATTATCAATATAATTACTTATGAATAGGTAGTTACTTAAAAAATATTCCACTGATCAGATAATTATTGTTGTTCCTTAAGATATAGACTTCCCTGGGTGGCTCAGACAGTAAGGAGCCTGCCTGCCATGCATGGATCCCTGGGTCAGGAAGATCCCTTGGAGAAGGAAATGGCAACCCACTCTAGTATTCTTGCCTAGAGAATCCTCATGGACAGAGGAGCCTGGCAAGCTACAGTCCATGGTATCACAGAGTCAGACTTGACTGAGTGACTAAGACTTTCAAGATACAAACTGTTTGGATGGCATATTACTTTTCTTTTTTTCCCTCATCTAGTTTTTTCACCACTAAGAATTATATTAGATGGCATTTTAATTAATGACAAAAAGGATGGCTTCCTATTTTCTTTATTATGAACAAAAAGTTTCTATCAACAACAGGATTGCTGTAGTCTTAGACTTATGATAAGTTTTACACTCAAAAAATTCACTAAATCTTTTTTTCTGGGTTCATTGACATTAAACAATTAGGATTTTTTATTTAAATATTTAATTTTACAGCATTTTTCTAATTTAATTTTGTGGTTATAAAGATTGGTGTGAGCTGAATATATGTATAATAAATTCACAACAAACAATTCATTCCTCTTGGGATGCAAGTGGAAACCATACATTTAATAAAATCTTGGTTTTTTACTAGTGCAATAAAACAGAATTGGGGCTTATAATCACATTATTTTCAGACTATATTTCAAATGCACTGAAAATAAAATCACCTTTACTTACAAATATTCACCTGTAAATATGTAAGAAAATGATGTGGTGAAGGCTAGGCTTTGATGTAAATGGAAACATATGAGTTAAATAAAGCTCTCTTAGTGACAGTCAGTGAAGCAAATAAAATCCATTACTATGATTGTGTTATGACTCTCTTTTTAAGGAAAACAGAGAAAAGAGTGACAAAATAATAGTGGTAATGCAATTAGGCCCCTGAAAAAACAAAAATATCAAAAAGGAAAAGAGTAGTATACTATATAAGGACATGCTAGTATTTTATAATCCTTTTATTACATCCATTTGATCTCTAAAAATAATACATTTTGGAACACAGATTAACTGATGCCCTTTTTTTGAATTTGAATACAAGTACAGATGTATTGTTCAGTATAGTAACCAGGTTTATTCTGTAAGTGATTATAAGAATAAAAACAAAAGTAAGTAACCTGACTATGCATGCATAAATTGGTGGCTATTTAAAAAAATTATTATAGTATAGTTGACTTACAATGTTGCATTATAGGTGTACAGCAAAGTGAACTAGTTACACATATACATACATCTGGGGCTTCCCTGGTGGCTCAGTGGTAAAGAATCTGCCTGTAATGCAGGAGATCTGGGTTCAATCCTTGGGTCAGGAAGACCTGCTGGGAAAAAGAAATGGCTGCCCACTTCAGTATTCTTGCCTTAAGAATTCCATGGACAGAGAAGCCTGGCAGGCTACAGTCCATGGGATCACAAAGAGTCTGACATGACTGAGTGACTTGGGCTTCCCTGGTGACTCAGTGGTAGAGAATCTGCCTGCCGCCACAGAAGACATGGGTTTGATCACTGGGTTGAGAAGATCCCCTGGAGATGGAAATAACAATCCACTCCAGTATTCTTGCCTGGGAAATCCCATAAATAGAGGATCCTGGCAGGCTATAGTCTGTGGGGTCACAAAAGAGTTGGACATGACTTAGTGATTAAAACAACAACATGCATACATCTACTCTCTTTTATAGAGCCTTTCCCCATGTAGGCCATTATAGGGTATCAAATAAAATTTCCTGTGTTATGTAGTAGGTCCTTATTAGTTATCTATTTTATCTATAGTAGTGTATATATGTCAATTTCACTCTCTCAATTTATTCCTCCCTCTTCACTCCTGGTTAAACATAAATTTGTTTTCTGCACATGTAACTTATTTATGTTTTGTAGATAAATTCATTTGTACCTTACTTGTTTTTAGATTCCACATATATGCAATATCATAATATTTGTCTTTCCCTTTCTGACTTATTCACTCAGTATGACAGTCTCTAGGTCCTTCCATGTTGCTGCAAATGGCATTAGAGTAAGTCTCTTACATACAAACCTTCAAATAATGAACTTTCAAAGACACAAACATATGTTCACATGTCCAATCTTGTAAAGTAGTTCAAGTGTCTAGCATATATTATCACATGTGTGCATCCTCTACAAGTGATTGTGCTTTCATGTACAAAGTCTAGCTGGAGCTAGATATGCAAGAGGGCAACTTCTTTGAACTCCTTGCTGTGTAACACAAGGGGCTTACTAATGAAAGTCTGATGGAGTTGGACGTCCACAGAAAGGATGAAGAGAGTCAAGAGGAAGAAATAAAAGAACCAAAGAGCTTCACAATGCAGGAAATGGCAAGGGGATTTTCTTTATTTGAGAAGGCACTATTAGGATTTTGAGACAGATTTGTGGTCAGATGTGGGAGATGGTTGGGGGAGATGAAGATGATCAAATGGTACAAACTTTTAGTTATATGATCATTACATCCTGGGATTATAATTTACAGCAAGGTGACTATAGCTCACAATACTCTTATGGCATATTTGAAAGTTGCTAAGTGAGTAGGGTTCCACAAGTTACTACCACAAGAGAAAAAATGTGTGGTGTAATTAGGTGTGGTGATGGGTGTTAATAAATGTTTTATGGTAATCATTTTGTGATACATACACAAATCATTATGTTATACTCTTAAAACTAATATGATGTCATATGTCAATTACATCTTAGTAGAAAAATTAAGGGGCTTCCTAGGTGGTGCAGTAGCAAAGAACATGCCTGCCAATGCAGGAGATGCAAGAGAGTGGGTTTGATCCCTGGGTTTGGAAGATCCCCTGGAATAAGAAATGGCAACCCACTTCTATATTCTTGCCTGGAAAATTCCATGGACAGAGGACCCTGACAAGCTAGAGGTCGCAAAGTTGTTCAAACACAACTGAACAATTGAGCAAACATACACACACACACACACACACACTCAAAAAAATTAAGAATATAAGGATGGTAATGGAACATAAAGAAGGCAAGAAATACAAATTTAGACTTTCTTTCAAAAACTTATTAAGTAATATTCAAAGTGATGCTAAAATCTCAACTCTTTCATGCACTATTGCTGAACAGAAAAATGGAGACAGAGTTATGGAGGAGAAAGAAAGAGTGGCTTTATTTCTTTGCCAGGCAAAAAGGGAACACAATAGGCTAGCACCTCAAGAACTGTGCCTGGCTTCCTGGTAAATTGAGAGAGGTTATATAGTCAGGCTGGAGAAGGCAATGGCACCCCACTCCAGTACTCTTGCCTGGAAAATCCCATGGATGAAGGAGCCCAGAAGCCTGCAGTCCATGGGGTCGCTGAGGGTTGGACACAACTGAGCGACTTCACTTTTACTTTTCACTTTCCTGCATTGGAGAAGGAAATGGCAGCCCACTCCAGTGTTCTTGCCTGGAGAATCCCAGGAACAGGGGAGCCTGGTGGGCTGCCATCTATGGGGTCGCATTGAGTCGGACACGACTGAAGTGACTTAGCAGCATATAGGCAGGCAGGGGTATGTGATAAGGATCAAGGCATTAACAGTCTGATAGTCTTTCTTCTGCAAAGTTTCAAAAGGGTGGGTTGTTGACAGGATTAGAGTGTGTGTAGTGTCTCAGGTGGTTGCTTGTGTGTTAAGTTGCTTCAGTTGTGTTCAACTCTGTGTAACCCTATGGACTGTAGCCCACCAGACTTCTCTGTCCATGAGATTCTCCAGGCAAGAGTACTGAAGTGGGTTGCCATGTCCTCCTCCATAGGATCTTCCTGACTCAGGGGTTAAACCTTTGTCTCTTAGATCTCCTGCATTGGCAGAGGGGTTCTTTACCACTGGCATTAGCTGGACAGCCCCTCAGGTGGTTGAAACTCCTAATCTTGAGATTCTCTGATCCTTTTAATCTTGCCTCAGATGATTTTGTGGCTGCTCCTCCCTTCATTAGCAATGTTCAAACCTTCTCCTTGGAAATCAGGGAAGGTCATGAAGGCTGGACCCTTGCCTACAAGAAGTGGGAAAACAAAAAGTCCTCCATTCTTGGGATCCCCACAAGACTCTGTGGTTTTAAACATGTTGCAGAAATGTGAAACTAGAGATAGGGCCTCAAAAATAAACAGTGTCTTAAAAAAAAGGAGAGAGAGAGAAAGATGAGGAAAGGGATTCTTAAGATAAGAGGCAACATATTATATCCTAGAGATAATATGGAATATAATACAATACAAAAAAATTAAACCAGTAAAAGAACTGGCATAAGCAAAAATTCATCAGCAGTAACAGGAAAAAATGGTACATAAACCTCACAATATTGTCAGGACTCTGGACACCCTTGAAATCTCTTCAATACCTTCCTATACTTCCTCCCAGAAGCAGAATGAGGAGGGAGCAGATTAGATAGAGTCATGCCAGATGGAATTGTTACTTAATTTGTAAAACATAGAAAGTAATTTCCAGCATTTCTGAAAGTCAATGGTCAATAAGCAAATAAACTTTAGCTTTATTTAACATGTTTTCTAGATCTTGTTGCTTTCTTAAAGTTACCTTTACATTCTGGTATGATTTGTAGGTTAAGAATAAAAATAGCTAGCAAGGGCTTCCCCAGTGGTTCAGTGGTAAAGACTCTGCCTGCTATTGCAGGCGACATGAGTTCAATCCCTGATCAGGAAGATCTGTCGTGCCTAGGAGCGACTAAGTCTGTGCACCACAACTGGAGTCAGTACTATAGAGTCTGAGAACTGCAAGTACTGAGCCCATGTGTCACAACCACTGAAGTCTATGTGCTCCGAGAATCTGTGCTCCTCAAGAGAAGCCATTTCAATGAGCAGCCCATGCATCACAACTAGAGAGAGTAGCCCCTGCTCAATACAACTAGAGAAAAAGCTTGCATGTAGCAATGAAGAACCAGTACAGCAATAAACAAATACATAAAAAAAATAATTTTTAAAAAGTAGCTATCAAGAAAAAAGTTAATGTATTTTTTTAACTTTACAATACTGTATTGGTTTTGCCATACATTGACATGAATCTACCACAGGTGTACATGAGTTCCCAATCCTGAACCCCCCTCCCACCACCCTCCCCATACCATCTCTCTGGGTCATCCCAGTGCGCCAGTCCCAAGCATCCTGTATCCTGTATCAAACCTAGACTAGTGATTCATTTCTTACACGATAGTATATATGTTTCAATGTCATTCTCACAAATCATCCCACCCTCTCCCTCTCCCACAGAGTCCCAAAAGTCTGTTCTTTACATCTGTGACTCTTTTACTGTCTTGCATACAGCGTTATCATTACCATCTTTCTAAATTCCATATATATGTGTTAGTATACTGTATTGGGCTCCAAAATCACTGCAGATGATGACTGCAGCCATGAAATTAAAAGACACTTACTCCTTGGAAGAAAAGTTATGACCAACCTAGATAGTATATTCAAAAGCAGAGACATTACTTTGCCGACTAAGGTCCGTCTAGTCAAGGCTATGGTTTTCCCTGTGATCATGTATGGATGTGAGAGTTGGACTGTGAAGAAGGCTGAGCACCGAAGGATCGATGCTTTGGAACTGTGGTGTTGGAGAAGACTCTTGAGAGTCCCTTGGACTGCAAGGAGATCCAATCAGTCCATTCTGAAGGAGATCAGCCCTGGGATTTTTTGGAAGGAATGATGCTAAAGCTGAAGCTCCAGTACTTTGGCCACCTCATGCGAAGAGTTGACTCATTGGAAAAGATTCTGAGGCTGGAGGGATTGGGGGCAGGAGGAGAAGGGGACGACCGAGGATGAAATGGCTGGATGGCATCACGGACTCAATGGACGTGAGTCTGAGTGAACTCCAGGAGATGGTGATGGACAGGGAGGCCTGGCGTGCTGTGATTCATGGGGTTGCAAAGAGTTGGACACAACTGAGCGACTGAACTGAACTGAACTGATACTGTATTGGTGTTTTTCTTTCTGGCTTACTTCACTCTGTATAATAGGCTCCAGTTTCATTCACCTCATTATAACTGATTCAAATGTATTCTTTTTAATGGCTGAGTAATACTCCATTGTGTATATGTACCACCGCTTTCTTATCCATTCATCTGCTGATGGACATCTAGGTTGCTTCCATGTCCTGGCTATTATAAACAGTGCTGCGATGAACACTGGGGTACACCTGTCTCTTTCAACTCTGGTTTCCTCGGTGTGTATGCCCAGCAGTGGGATTGCTGAGTCATAAGGCAGTTCTATTTCCAGTTTTTTAAAAAAATCTCCACACTGTTCTCCATAGTGGCTGTACTAGTTTGCATTCCCACCAACAGTGTAAGAGGGTTCCCTTTTCTCCACACCCTCTCCAGCATTTATTGCTTGTGGACTTTTGGATCACAGCCATTCTGACTGGTGTGAAATGGTACCTCATTGTGGTCTTGATTTGCATTTCTCTGATAATAAGTGATGTTGAGCATCTTTTCATGTGTTTGTTAGCCATCCGTATGTCTTCTTTGGAGAAATGTCTATTTAGTTCTTTGGCCCATTTTTTGATTGGGTCATTTATTTTTCTGGAATTGAGCTGCATGAGTTGCTTGTATATTTTTGAGATTAGTTGTTTGTCAGTTGTTTCATTTGCTATTATTTTCTCCCATTCTGAAGGCTGTCTTTTCACCTTGCTTATAGTTTCCTTTGTTGTGCAAAAGCTTTTAATTTTAATTAGATCCCATTTGTTTATTTTTGCTTTTATTTCCAGTATTCTGGGAGGTGGATCATAGAGGATCCTGCTGTGATTATGTCGGAGAGTATTTTGCCTATGTTGAGTTTTATAGTTTCTGGTCTTACATTTAGATCTTGAATCCATTTTGAGTTTATTTTTGTGAATGGTGTTAGAAAATGTTCTAGTTTCATTCTTTTACAAGTGGTTGACCAGTTTTCCCAGCACCACTTGTTAAAGAGATTGTCTTTAATCCATTGCATATTCTTGTCTCCTTCATTGAAGATAAGGTGTCCATAGGTGTGTGGATTGATCTCTGGGCTTTCTATTTTCTTCCATTTATTTATATTAAGGAAACAATTCCATTCACCATTGCAATGAAAAGAATAAAATATTTGCGAGTATACCTACCTAAAGAAACTAAAGATCTATATATAGAAAACTATAAAACACTGATGAAAGAAATCAAAGAGGATGCTAATAGATGGAGAAATATACCATGTTCATGGATTGGAAGTATCAATATAGTGAAAAGAAGTATACTACCGAAAGCAATCTACAGATTCAATGCAATCCCTATCAAGCTATCAGCAGTATTTTCCACAGAGCTAGAACAAATAATTTCACAATTTGTATGGAAATACAAAAAACCTCAAATAGCCAAAGCAATCTTGAGAAAGAAGAATGGAACTGGAGGATTCAACCTGCCTGACTTCATGCTCTACTACAAAGCCACAGTCATCAAAACATTATGGTACTGGCACAAAGTTAATGTATTTAATACATGATTCTTTTTTTTAAACTTGTACTAGTTTAACTTGTACCTAACTAGTAATGTGCAATGCATGAGTTGCAATTAAATTTGAAAGTAAAGTCTCTCAGTCGTGTCTGACTCTTTGTGACCCCATGGACGGTAGCCTACCAGCCTCCGCTGTCCATGGGATTTTCTAGGCAAGAATACCGGAGTGGGCTGCCATTTCCTTCTCCTGGGGGTCTTCCCAAACCAGGGATCAAACCCGGGTCTCCTGCACTGCAGACAGATGCTTTACTGTCTGAGCCACCAGAGAAGCCAGAAATTATGCTTCTTTCAAATCTACATAGCTAGTTAATTTGCACTTTGTTCTATTAAAATTATCATTTGAACTAAAATTCACTAAAAGGATATCATCATTCTATTTCTTTTAAACATGGTTCAATATTCCTCCTTCATCAATTTTCTTACACAGCTTGGAAGGTTTTTCTTTTTTCAGCCAGTTAAGTTCTAATGATGGGAACTTGATGCCATATCACCTTACATTTGTTCTTAAATCAGCCAGTTTTTATAAATAAATCAACCTTATCAAATTAAAAATAGTATCTTGTTTTAAAAATAAATTTAATATTATTCTGGTTATTTAATGAAAGCCAGATTAACTAAGCCTGAATAGATGATGCTTAATAAATATATTTTTCTTAGCTATATTATTGAAAATAAAAACACTTGGAATAAATTCTTTGGGAAGACTTTATTCAATACATGCAAATTAAGCCTATTTTTTCAAATGATAACTTTAATAGAACAATGTGCAAATTAAGTAGCTATGTAGATTTGAAATAAGCACAATGTAAAGCTGATTGCAACTCATGCTTTGCACCAACTATGACAAAGCCTTTGACTGTGTGGATCACAGTAAACTCTGGAAAATTCTGAAAGAGATGGGAATACAAGACCACCTGACCTGCCTCTTGAGAAGTCTGTATGCAGGTCAGGAAGCAACAGTTAGAACTGGACATGGAACAACAGACTGGTGCCAAATAGGAAAAGGAGTATGTCAAGGCTGTATATTGTCACCCTGCTTATTTAACTTACATGCAGAGTACATCATGAGAAATGCTGGGCTGGAAGAAGCACAAGCTGGAATCAAGATTGCCAGGAGAAACATCAATAACCTCAGATATACAGATGACACCACCCTTTTGCTAAAAAGTGAAGAAGAACTAAAGAGCATCTTGATGAAAGTGAAAGAGGAGAGTGAAAAAGTTGGCTTAAAGCTCAACATTCAGAACACGAAGATCATGGTATTCTGTTCCATCACTTCATGGGAAATAGATGGGGAAACAGTGGAAACAGTGTCAGACTTTATCTTTTTGGGCTCCAAAATCACAGATGGTGATTGCAGCCATGAAATTAAAAGACACTTATTCCTTGGAAGAAAAGTTATGACCAACTTAGATAGCATATTGAAAAGCAGAGACATTACTTTGCCAACAAAGGTCCATCTAGCCAAGGCTATGGTTTTCCAGTGGTCATGTATGTATGTGAGAGTTGGACTGTGAAGAAGGCTGAGTGCTGAAAAATTGATGCTTTTTAACTGTGGTGTTGGAGAAGACTCTTGAGAGTCCCTTGGACTGCAAGGAGATCCAACCAGTCCATTCTAAAGGAGATCAGCTCTGGGTGTTCTTTGGAAGGAATGATGGTAAAGCTGAAACTCCAGTACTTTGTCCACCTCATGCGAAGAGTTGACTTATTGGAAAAGACTCTGATGCTGGGAGTGATTGTGGGCAGGAGGAGAAGGGGACGACTGAGGATGAAATGGCTGGATGGCGTCACGGACTCAATGGACGTGAGTCTGAGTGGACGCTGGGAGATGGTGATGGACAGTGAGGCCTGGCGTGTTGTGATTCATGGGGTCTCAAAGAGTCGGACAAGATTGAGTGACTGAACTGAACTGATACTTTCCAGAAAATTCTCTATCCATGCTGTTGACAAATTTGGACTTCTCATTTGTGTGATAATATTCACTTTCAAGTGCTCTATTAAAAAGATTCAGAGCATGGACAATGCCCAACTTCAGGTTAAAATGAGGCTTGTAAAATCATAATCACATGTTTATACAAGTAAGTTATTTGTCCGTTGACTGATTATAGAGGTCATTTGATAAGTCTCATGTTCATTATTGAATACTCTAAAAGATCTCACTGAAAAATATTGCCTTGCTCTGTTTAAAAATGTTTGCATAAATGTTTCTTCAGAGATTGAAAGAAAACTACAATTTTAGAAAGTTGTAACAAGAGATTTAAATGGTTCTTTCTATCAAATCATATTATAATTATGCTTTCTATATTCAGCTAAAATAATTGAGAGAGCTAGTTATGTATAACAGTCCACTTTGATATGTTTTCTATCTTATTTCCCAATTTCTATCTTCAGTATATAGCCTTGCTGAATTCATTACAAATATTTATACAGAACCTGAATGCTGATCCTTCAGCTTATACGATTTCTCATCCTCTTTGATTCAAGTTTTTACAATGAAATTCTATGCATGCTCTTATCAGCTAATCATCATTTCTTTTATGATGTTGTATTTCTCTATTCTGAAATATGATCATGCTTCATATGCTTCATTTTCAATAGAAATATTTCCACTTTATATCATCATGAATGTATCTGTTGATATGTCTTCTCTCATAAGCTGTGCTGTGGACAGAGTTAATTGCCTTGATTTTGGAGACACAAACTACTTTGTAAGATATTCTGTGCACAGTAGGTATATTAATAGTGTCAACTTTGTGAAAGCTTACCTGTTCACTTACATACCATGCTATATAACAAATACAAAAAAATAGGAATGTTTTCTTAGCCTTATAAAATATCTCTTTGAAAGAATCCCATTGAAGACATACAGATGGCCAGTAGACCCATGAAAAGATGTTCAACATCACTAATTATTAGTGAAATGCAAATCAAATTTGCAAAGAATTTCCACCTCACACCAGTCAGAATGACCATTATTTAAAAGTCTACAAATAAATGCTGGAGAGGGTGTGGAGAAAAGGGAATCCTATACCATGGGTGGGAATGTAGTTTGGAGCAGCTACTAGGGAAAACAGTAAGGAGTTTTCTCAGAAAACTAAAGCAGAATTACCATATGATCCAGCAATCCCACTCCTGGACATATATGTGGAGAAAACCATAATTTGAAAAGATACATGCACCCCTATGTTCATAGCAGCAGTATTCACAATATCCGAAACATGGAAACAACCTAAATGTCCATTGACAGATGAATGGATAAAGATGTTGTTCGTGCATGCTAAATCATTTCAGTCTTGTCTGACTCTTCGTGACTCTATGGACGTAGCCCACCAAGCTCCTCCATCCATAGGATTCTCCAGGCAAGAACACTAGAGTGGGGTGCCATGCCCTCCTCCAGGGGATCTTCCCCACCCAGAGATCAATCCTGTGTCTCTTGTTTCTCCTTCATTGGCAGCCAAGTTTTTTACCACTACCACCACCTGGTAAGCACAAAGAAAATGTGGTGCATGTATACAATGGAATATTACCCCCTCATAAAAAAGAACAAAGTAAGATCATCTTCAGCAACATATATTCAACTACAGATTATCATACTAAGTGAAGTTAAGTCGTAAAAACACAAACCATATGGTTTTCACTTACATGTGGAGTCTAAAATATGGCACAAATGAACCTACATACAAAACAGAAAAAGATTCATAGAGATCAGAATTGTGTTTGCCAAGGCAGAAGAGAAGCAGAGGGATAGACTGGGAATTTGGGGTTGGTAGGTACAAACTATAACATTTGGAATGGATAAACAGGGTCCTACTACATAGCACAGGGAAATATATCCAGTATTCTGGGATAAACCATAATGGAAAAGAATATTTTAAAAGAATATATATGTGTGTTAAACTGAGCCACTTTGCTGTACAGCAGAGATTGGCACAAAATTGTAAAAAACTGCATACATACCTAACTCAGTCAAGGCCACATATTAAATATCCTATTATTAATACTAGGACACTTTCCCTCTTTCATCTTTCCCCTTCATTTTACATATCTGAAATGTCTATATGCCTGCCTAATCATATTATGCCTGAAAAGCACATTGTGGTTAATTTCATCTAAAGAGAAAAACATTCCCAATGTATGTAATGCTTTGTATAAATAAAAACTGCTGGCTTGATTAAATGTCAACAGATAAAAATGTGTTTGCTTAGCTGAGTTCCCTGGTAATAAATTCAGACTTCTAAAATTCAAGGACATTCTTTGTGTAACTAGCAAAATTATCCAGCCTTAGAGAAGTCCAATAGTAACTCAATAGTTATTTTACTAATTGCTTTTCCCTTTATGAGACTCAGCTGGATGTAATTCAGTTATTTTTGAAATATGTATAAGCACCTTTAATATACTGGATACTACTCATAGCTCATTGAATATTTCTTGTCTACTGTTAATATTTAAGTATAAAAGATAAAAATATAAAATGCCTTTATTTAAAATTAATTCTGCTGTAGTTCTTCTTTAAAAAATAGTTTAAAATTGACACATGAAAATGCTATACTAAATTAAATTTAATTTTAATACAATTAAAATAAAATTCAATTATGCTATGGGATAGACTAGCCCCAGCTGATGGGTATACAAACATTTAAAAGTGCAAAAATTTAAAATAGATATGTACTTAACTTCAACAAAAGCTACTCAAAATATACTAGTGTCAGTTATCCTGGTTACCATCTTGTGCTACTGTGAAGTCTCACTAAGGAAAATTCACAGATGACTTGGTGCAGCCAAATGTCTATACTTCTATCACAGACATAGTAATGCAGGAATTCTGGCAGAGGGACTAACAGTTTCACTGCTGCTATAGTTGATCAATATTGAGGTTATTTTAAAGGGAAAATAATGCATTGGCAATCCAAATATCCTCATTTTTAAGGAGAGGTAGTTGTGTCAGTACTTTCAAGAATAAAGAATATATAAACAGCAACAATTTATTGTATAGCACAGGTACTATATTCAATATCTTGTTATAACCTATCATGGAAAAGAATCTGAAAAGTACATATACAAATATAATACAAGTGTGTGTGAGTGTGTGTGTGTATTGAAATCACTTTGCTGCACACCTGAAACTAACATAATATAAATCAACTGTGAGTGCTAAATCACTTCATTCATGTCTGACTCTTTGTGACCCTATGGACTGAGCCTGCCAAGCTTCTCTATCAAAAGGATTCTCCAGGAAAGAATACTGTAGGCAGTTGTCATGCCCTCCTCCTGGGTATCTTCTCAACACAGGGATAGAACCTGCATCTCCTACAACTCCTGCTTTGCTGACAGATACTTTACTGTATATAGGAAGTAATGACAGATTCTTTACTGCATATAGAAAGTAATGCATATCTTCCTATATGCCCCCTTTTTAGATGAGAGGAAACTTAATCATCATTAGCAAAAAGTGCAAAGGTTTCTGTTCTTGTTCAGTCTCTCAGTTATGTCTGACTCTTTGAGACCCCATGGGCTACAATACACCAGGCTTCCCTGTCCTTAACCATTTCCCAGAGCTTGCTCACTCATGTCGACTGGGTAGGTGATGCCATCCAACCATTTCATCCCCTGTCATTCTTTTCTCATCCTGCCTTCAATCTTTCCCATCACTGGGGTCTTTTGCAATGAATCAGTTCTTCATATCAGGTGGCGAAAGTATTGGAGCTTCAACTTCAGTCCTTCCAGTGAATATTCAGGATAGATTTCCTTTAGGATTGACTGATTTGATCCCCTTGAAGTCCAATGGACTCTAAAGAGTCTTCTCCAGCTCAAAAGCATCAGTTCTTTAACACTCAGACTTCTTTATGGTTCAGCTCACATGATTACTGGAAAAACCATAGCTTTGACTCTACAGATCTTTGTTGGCAAAGTAATGTCTCTGCTTTCTAATATGCTATGTCTGTCATTGCTTTTCTTCCAAGGGACAAGCGTCTTTTAATTTCATAGCTGTAGTCGCCATCTGCAGTGACTTTGGAGCCCAAGAAAATGAAGTCTCTCACTGTTTCCATTGCTCCCCCATCGATTTGCCACGAAGTGGTGGGGACAGATGCCATAATCTTTGTTTTTTGAATGCTGATTGAGACCACCCAAAAATGTGAGTGAAATGCTCTTGGTACCATTTTTAGAGCTAAAAAATTTTTTTTAAAAATCAACATTACTGCCACAACGTTAAAGGAAGCTATGTACATCCTGACAAATAATCTTAACTGCCACCAAATGCATGTCATCATCCTATGGAATATCACCAAGAAAAAAATGTAGTCAAAGCAAAATAAGCACATTTTTGACCCAAAATATCTTTGCACATATAGGAAAACATCTCTTATCTTTACTGGATATCTTATATTACATAATCAGGCCATTGCACCCTTTTGTGATGTGCTTGTCTTTTGTGGTTCCCTGGTGGCTCAGACGGTAAAGCATCTGCCTGCAGTGCGGGAGACCCGGCCTCAGTTCCTGAGTCGGGAAGATCCCCTGGAGAAGGAAATGGCATAGGAAAACATCTCTTATCTTTACTGGATATCTTATATTACATAATCTGGCCGTTGCACCCTTTTGTGATGTGCTTGTCTTTTGTACATATTGTTTATTGAGTTGCTGTCTTTAAAAAAAAATATTTATGGTATTTTTCTCATATTATGCAAATATCTTCTACTGGGTGGTTTATCTTTTCACTATCTTAATAATTATGTCTTCTGATAGACAGAAACTTCTAATTCTGTTGTAGACCAAGTAATCAATATCTTAATTTATGGTTAGTGCCTTACATGACCTAGGAAATAATCTCTGTTCCCAAGTTCATGAAGTTATTCTCCAATGTACTCTTTTGGAAGATTTATTGCTTTACCTTTCATATTTATTTCTATAATCTGCCTGTAATTGACCATTTTTTCAGGGTTAAGTAGGAAATAAGTAAAACTGTCTGGGCTTCCCTTGTGACTCAGCTGATAAAGAATCCGTCTGCAATGCAGGAGACCTGGGTTTGATCCCTAGGTTGGGAAAATCCCCTGGAGAAGGGAAAGGATACCCACTCCAGTATTCTGGCCTGGAGAATTCCATGGACTGTATAGTCCATGTGGTCAAAAAGAGCCGGACAAGACTGACCGACTTTCATTTTCACTTTTCATTAAAACATTGAACAGAATGTTTTAAAAAGTATACATCCTTGATTCATTGAAAATTCTGAAAAAAAAAATCCAGTAGTCAGCCATTATGTGTGAAGGCTCCTATAGATTTTATAAATACAGCTTTTCATATTACTGAAGCTCTATTTTATCTCCATTTTTCTAGAAATTTAGTGTGAATAGATATTAGATTCATACAGACAAAAAAAGTGTTATATCCTCTTGATAGACTGGTAATTTTTAAAAGATTATTCTGAACTAATCATTCCTATTTTTTCTGGTGACATTTTACTTTTAAAATCTCCTTTGATACATATGCAACTACAACAGCCTTCTTTTGATTAGTATTTATATGATTAGTATTTATATGACATAATTTGTCCAATGTTTACAGGTCATCCTTTCTATATTTTTAATTTAAACGTATCTCTCCTTGGCTGTACATTATCTCGCCTACCTTCCAATCTGAATATTCTATTGTTCAATCGAAGAATCTGGTTTAGTTTATATTATATAATTTAAAATTTTCAATTCTGTTTAAATCTCCTCAATCATTTCTTGCTTTCTTCTGAATTGACTCACCTTTGATTTAATTACATTTTTTTCACTTCATTAATTTTTACTCTATTAGTTGTACTCTACTAATTCTTTACATCCATATGCCTTTTTTTGTTGTTGTTTTTGGTCCAAACTGCATGGCTTGTGTAATCGTAGTTCCCTGACCAGATGTTAAACCGTGGCTCCCTGACACATGGCAATGAAAGCACTGAGTCTTAGTCCGTGGACTGCCAGGGAATTTCCTTGATATATAATTATAAAGTGTACTATTCTACTTCCACCTACCCTAATAGAGGCTTGATTAATTATGAGTCTTGATTAATTCAGGCATACTTGTAATTATTCTTTTTACAACTTTCAAGATGATTTGAAGAATGTAAAACTTTTAACTTCTTACCTTCCATGCTATTGTTCTCCTGTCTTTAGACTGCAGATACGTTTAAACTCTGTAAGTTATATTGTCACATCAATATTTACTTAGATTTATTTATTATTTGACACTCCATATTGCACTTTATTCCTTCCTGCATTTCCATACTTCTACTCAAGATCATTATAATCATTATTCTTGAAGAATTCACTTTATTATTATTTTAAGTGTTTAATGATAATTTCTTTCAATGTTTACAGAAATAACTATTTTACTTTCAGTTTGTATATACTTTTTTCTGGCTATAGAGATCTAGTTCAGCAGGTATTTTTTAGAAATGAAAAAAAAGTTAATTTAATCGAACTTTTTCATTAATTCTGTTTCATTGAGTTGTCAGTTTGACACCTGATTTGTTGAATCTAGTGTGTCATTTTCTTGTCTTTTGTTGCTATTGTTGTTTTCTTTTTGTTTTTCAATTTTCAGCAATTTTTACCATTTTTTCCCTGAGTGTACTTTTTTGTGTATTTTCATTGCTTAGTTTTTTAGAATTCTTTTAATACATGGCTTAGTTCTGTTGCTCAGTCGTGTCCGACTCTTTGCGACCCCATGAATTGCAGCACGCCAGGCCTCCCTGTCCATCACCATCTCTCGGAGTTCACTCAGACTCACGTCCATCAAGTCAGTGATGCCATCCAGCCATTTCATCCTCGGTCGTCCCCTTCTCCTCCTGCCCCCAATCACTCCCAGCATCAGAGTCTTTTCCAATGAGTCAACTCTTCTCATGAGGGGGCCAAAGTACTGGAGTTTCAGCTTTAGCATCATTCCTTCCAAAGAAATCCCAGAGTTGATCTCCTTCAGAATGGACTGGTTGGATCTCTTTGCAGTCCAAGGGACTCTCAAGAGTCTTCTCCAACACCACAGTTCAAAAGCATCAATTCTTTGGCACTCAGCTTTCTTCACAGTCCAACTCTCACATCCATACATGACCACAGGAAAAACCATAGCCTTGACTAGATGGACCTTAGTCGGCAAAGTAATGTCTCTGCTTTTGAATATACTATCTAGGTTGGTCATAACTTTTCTTCCAAGGAATAAGTGTCTTTTAATTTCATGGCTGCAATCACCATCTGCAGTGATTTTGGAGCCCCCCAAAATAAAGTCTGACACTGTTTCCACTGTTTCCCCATCTATTTCCCATGAAGTGATGGGACCGGATGCCATGATCTTCGTTTTCTGAATGTTGAGCTTTAAGCCAACTTTTTCGCTCTCCTCTTTCACATTCATCAAGAGGCTTTTTAGTTCCTCTTCACTTTCTGCCATAAGGGTGGTGTCATCTGCATATCTGAGGTTATTGATGTTTCTCCCGGCAATCTTAATTCCAGCTTGTGCTTCTTCCAGCCCAGCGTTTCTCATGATGTACTCTGCATAGAAGTTAAATAAGCAGGGTGACAATATACAGCCCTGATGTACTCCTTTTACTATTTGGAACTAGTCTGTTTTTCCATGTCCAGTTCAAACTGTTGCTTCCTGGCCTGCAAACAGATTTCTCAAGAGACAGGTTAGGTTGTCTGGTATTCCCATCTCTTTCAGAATTTTCCACAGTTTATTGTGATCCACACAGTCAAAGGCTTTGGCATAGTCAATAAAGCAGAAATAGATGTTTTTCTGGAACTCTCTCGCTTTTTTCCATGATCCAGCGGATGGGCAATTTGATCTCTGGTTTCTCTGCCTTTTCTAAAACCAGCTTGAACATCAGGAAGTTCACGGTTCATGTATTGCTTAAGCCTGGCTTGGAGAATTTTGAGCATTACTTTACTAGCATGTGAGAGGAGTGCAATTGTGCGGTAATTTGAGCATTCTTTGGCATTGCCTTTCTTTGGGATTGGAATGAAAACTGACCTTTTCCAGTCCTGTGGTCACTGCTGAGTTTTCCAAATTTGCTGGCATATTGAGTGCAGCACTTTCACAGCATCATCTTTCAGGATTTGAAGCAGCTCAACTGGAATTCCATCAGCTCCACTAGCTTTGTTCTTAGTGATGCTTTCTAAGGCCCACTTGACTTCACTTTCCAAGATGTCTGGCTCTAGATTAGTGATCACACCATCATGATTATCTGGGTCGTGAAGATCTTTTTTGTACAGTTCTTCCGGGTATTCTTGCCACCTCTTCTTAATATCTTCTGCTTCTGTTAGGTCCATAACATTTCTGTCCTTTATCGAGCCCATCTACATGGCTTAATTCATTCTTTAATACATGGCTTAAAATATTGCTTCCAACTCTCTCTCTTTCTCTGCTACTATCTCTTTATTGCTGAAAATACATAGTACTTATATTTCTCAGAAGTTTTATTTCTTCACTATGTGCCATATGTCACATGTTAATTTTTAAATGTTTCATTATTTGTTCAGCATGCTTTGGTCTTCATATATTTTTCTGATCTGTCATCCAGTTTACTTATCATCTATTCAGTTATGATTAATCTGTCATTAAACCTATTTATTAAGTTCTTAATCTGCTAAGGCACTTTTCATTATCATAATATGATTATCCACATATAGTTTCATTTATTTTGTATTCTCCTCATGTACCTATTAAATATGTTAGAAAATTGCAGTGAGTGTGTCTCTATTGTCTTCTTTAGGTATCCTGGTTTTCAAACATGCATTTATTTTCCCTTGCAATTCTTGGTGAATTTTCATAAATGCCAGAATTGCAAAGAAAATTTGAAATGTAGGTATCGTCCAAAGAGGATTTACTGCTGCTCTTGACCAGAAAATAAATACAGTATATACATGTGTATTTATGCTTATGATATATGGCATATTTATATAGAGAATATGGGCTTCCCAGGTGGCACTAGTGGTAAAGAACCCACCTTCCAGTGCAGGAAACATAGCAGATGGGGCTCAATCCCTGGGTCAGGGAAGATTCCTTGGAGAAAGGAAGAGAAATCCACTCCAGTATATTGCCTGGAGAATCCTATAGACATATGATCCTGGCAGGCTATAGTCCATAGGGTCACAGAATCAGACATGACTGAAGCGACTTAGCATGCATGCATATATAGAATAGAGATTATATTTGCATTCTAACATATTGTTATTTTTCCATATCAGACCATGCAGAATTTAAAAAATTTTTAATTTCACATTATTGTACACTTACAGGAGTTTTAGTGTATATTTCACTCAGCTTTTTCCAGTGAAAGCATCATACACAACCATTATTTGAACAAATATATGTTCAAACCCACAAAGTCTTCATTGCCACAGTGCTACAAACTAGATTACAATTCATACCATATATGCATATAACTCTTTTTAACTAGAACATTTTATACAGTTTATTAGTCTACCATAGTTTAGTTAAACAATGTTATGATAGAAACGTTACATCTTGCTGTTTTTGCTATTACAATGTTGTAGTTAAATATATCTAAATAGCATATATCATTGTGAATTTATATGAGAGTATCTGCAAAACTGATTGAAGAGATTTTTTGCTTTAGTATTTTTACTTTTCAAAAATACTGACAAAACACTGTATAAAAATTATATGGATTTTATAATTCCAGCAGTCAAACGCTCTTCAAAATATTGTAGTATTAAACTTTGCCAAGTTAAGTAAAAGGAGCAGTTTATCGTTTTGTTATCTTTCATTTCCTTAAGTAATGCTGTACATTGTTTTTTATGCTTAGTGGTCTATTGCATATTGTATTTTAAAAACTGTCATACTTATTTTTTCCTAATTTTTCTATTTTTATTAAACATAGAAATGCTTTGTGTGGCCAAATTAGCACTTTGTCATATGACCTCAAAATACATTGCCAACTAAAATTCACTTTTTGGAACACCTAATCCACTTTTCTAAGAAGAACATATTTTATACAAATTTAATAATCTTGCTCCTTGTGACTTCTGAATTTTTTTTCCTGTCTTTTAGTAAAGTATTAAATTTATCTCCATTTATATCCAATACATATTTTCATAAATTTATTCCTAAGTGTTATGTTTTTTGTAATAAAATTGTTTTTTTTAAAAAACTTTTCCAGGGTTTATATGGTTTAAAGCTATTAAAACTATTGATTTTATATAATAACATTTTTACTCAAATGTTCACTGAATTTGCATATTTAAAAAACTTTCTCATTGATTATCTTCAATTTTTCAGTTATTCAATCTTAACATACGAAAAATGCTAATTTTACATTTTCTGTACAATATTTATTACCATATTTACTTTTCACATCAAAATGCCCTGCTAGTACTTTCAAAGTAAAGTAATAAAGATCAGCAGATATATCCTTGTGCTGTCCTAGACTTCAATAGGAAGAGCTTAGTGATTCTCCATTTAGAATGCAGCTGACTTTTGAATATTTATACATCTATATCCATATAATATATCTATGTATATCCATGTACTAAATAAGAATCCATCTGTTCTTGTTTCATTAAATGAAAGTCAGCATTGATTCCTAATTAAACATCAAAAACTTTTTATCATTTATGGAGTTCATTGATTTTTTGATTTCTTCCTTTTTTATTTATTATTTTTTATTTATTTTCTTTATGATACACATGCATTCCTAACATAACTGTTAATATATATATGTATACACACACATATTTTGGATTAAAATTGCCAAACTTTTAGTAAGACTTTTGTGTTATATTTATTAGTGATTTTATAATGCTACTTTTTGTGTTTTAATTGTGCTGTTGTTGTTATTCCATAACTAAGTTGTGTCGACTCTTTGCAAACCCATGGACTATAGCACGCCAGACTGCTCTGTCCTCTACTAGTCTCCCAGAGTTTACTCAAATTCATGTTCATTGAATCAGTGATGATATCTAACCATCTCATCCTCTGCTGCCCCCTTCTCCTACTGTCTTCAATCTTTCCCAATGTCAGGGTCTTTTCCAATGAGTTTATTCTTCACATCAGGTGGCCAAAGTATTGGAGATTCAGTATCAGTCCTTGTAATGAATATCCACAGTTAATTTCCTCTAAGATTGACTGGTTTGATCTTCTTGGAGTCCAAGGGACTCTCAAGAATCTCCACCAGCTGCACAATTAAAAAGGATCAATTCTTTTTTTTAATTAATTAATCTATTTTAATTGGAGGCTAATTACTTTACAATATTGTAGTGGTTTCTTGCCACATATTGACATGAATTAGCCATGGGTGTACATGTGTTCCCCATCCTGAACACCTCCTCCCACCTCTTTCCGCATCCCATCTCTCAGGTGATCCCAGTGCATCAGCCCTGATTATCCTGTTTCATGCATTGAACCTGAACTGGTGATCTATTTCACATATGATTGGAAGGAATGATGCTAAAGCTGAAACTCCAGTACTTTGGCCACCTCATGCGAAGAGTTGACTCATTGGAAAAGACTCTGATGCTGGGAGGGGTTGGGGACAGGAGGAGAAGGGGACAACAGAGGATGAGATGGATGGATGGCATCACTGACTTGATGGATGTGAGTCTGAGTGAACTCCGGGTGTTGGTGATGGACAGGGAGGCCTGGCATGCTGCGATTCATGGGGTCACAAAGAGTCGGACACGACTGAGCAACTGAACTGAACTGAACTGAACTGATAGTATACATGCTTCAGTGCTATTCTCTCAAATCATCCCACCCTAGTCTTCTCGTACATCTGTGTCTGTTTTGCTGTCTCGCATGTAGAGTCATCATTACCATTTTTCTAAATTCCATATATATGCATTAATATACTGTATTGCTGTTTTTCTTTCTGACTTACTTCACTCTATATAATCGGCTTCAGTTTCATCCATCTCACTAGAACTGATTGAAATGTATTCTTTTTAATAGCTGAGTAATAGTCCATTGTGTATATGTACCACAGCTTTCTTATCCATTCATCTGCTGATGGACATCTAGGTTGCTTCTATGTCCTGGCTAATGTAAACAGTACTGTGATGAACATTGGGGTGCACGTGTCTCTTTCAGGTTTGGTTTAAAAAGGATCACTTCTTCACATCTCAGCCTTCTTTATGGTCCAGCTTTCACATCCATATATGACTACTAGAAAAACCATAGCTTTGACTATACAGACATTTGTCAGCAAATTGATGTATCTGTTTTATAATATGCTGTCTAGGTTTGTCATAGCTTTCCTTCCAAGGAGCAAGTTTCTTTTAATTTCATACCTGCAATCACCATCATAGTGAGTTTGAGTCCAAGAAAATAAAATTTGTCACTGGTTACACTTTTTCCTCTTCTACTATTTCTGCTACTTTTTATAAATTTGAGGATTTATATAAGTCCAAAAATTAATTAGACTCTCTCTTGATGTTTCTGTGCTCTGGAATATGTTCAATAGCATAAGAATTATTTCTTTATTGATTCATTATAAAATTTACCTAGAAAGTCCAGCTTGAAACATTTTTCTAGAAAATGTTATATTTTTCTCAATTTTTCTTTTTTTAATATAAATTTATTTATTTAATTGGAGGTTAATTACTTTGCAATATTGTATTGGTTTTGCCATACATCAACATGAATCTGCCACAGGTATACATATGTTCCCCATCCTGAATCCCACTCCCTCCTCTCTCCCCATACCATCCCTCTAGGTCGTCCCAGTGCACCAGCCCCAAGCATTCTGTATCATGCATCGAACCTGGACTGGTGATTCATTTCATATATGATATTATACATGTTTCAATGCCATTCTCCCAAATCATCCCATCCTCTCCCTCTCCCACAGAGTCCAAAAGTCTGTTCTATACATCTGTGTCTCTTTTGCTGTCTCGCATACAGGGTTATCATTACCATCATTCTAAGTTCCATATATATGTGTTAGTATACTGTATTGGTGTTTTTCTTTCTGGCTAACTTCACCCTGTATAATAAGCTCCAGTTTCATCTACCTCATTAGAACTGATTCAAATGTATTGCTCTTATTGTCTGAGTAATACTCCATTGTGTATATGTACCACAGCTTTCTTATCCATTCATCTGCTGATGGACATCTAGGTTGCTTCCATGGCATGGCTATTATAAACAGTGCTGCGATGAACATTGGGGTACACATGTCTCTTTCAATTCTAGTTTCCTTGGTGTGTATGCCCAGCAGTAGGATTGCTGGGTCATAAGGCAGTTCTATTTATTCAAAGTTTTCCATATCTTGCTTAGTAATTTTCTTTAATTACATGAATACCTTCATGTGTTCAAACAAGGTTAAGTATATGCCATTCTATGTTTAATGTATAACCTAATCTCTGATAAGGCTTCAGTGGTGGCTCAGAAGGTAAACAATCTCCCTGCAATGAGGGAGACCATGGTTCAGTCCCTGGGTTGGGAAGATCATCTAAAGAAGTGCATGGTAACCCATTCCAGTATTCTTGCCTAGAAAATTCCATAAGCAGAGGATCTTGGTGGGCTACAGTCCATGGGATCATAAGGAGTCAGACACAACTGAGTGATTAACACATACACATAAGGTCTAATATACCTCCTAAACTTCAACCTTACATATTCCTTTGTACAATCAGTGGCTTCTCTTGAGTGTTTAGCACACTTGAATGACTTAATAAGTTCAAAACCAATCTCTTGATATTTTCCCCAAAACTAATTTACCTTACTAACTGCTATGTCAGTAAATAACAATTCTAAACTCCCAGGTTTTTAAGGTGGTAAAAATGCTTTTTGTCATCTTTCACTGCTCTCTTGCTTTCAAAATCCATCAGCTAGTCCTGTTGGCTCAACCTTCAAACTGTAGCTAGAAGCCAGGCTCTACTTGCTTTTCTCTCATTCGTTCTATCTAAGGCACCATCCTGCTTCTTTTAGAGGGCAGCATTTGCCTTCTGAAGGCCATTCTCAGTTTGGTCTTAGACTCTCCACTGTATGGCTAATGTCATCTTTGAAAATGAGAGATCATGTCAAAGTCTTGCTCCAAACTTTACCATTACCATGTCTATTCCTCTCCCTGCCCTCCAGCCTTTTCTTTCCATTTAGTCTTTTATCCATTTTCCTTTTCTTCTAGAAAACTGAAATACAAAAATCATCATGTAGGGGTCCAGACCCAGCAGTCTTGTTTTCCATCCTTGTTTTCCAGTGTAAGATGGGATTCTATGGTGGCCCTGATGATGGCGTTAGAGACTAAAAAGGAACAGTCTACAAAGCGGCAGACTAGTTGGCTGATGAGGAATGTTTTACCATGAGTAGAGTTAGGAAGCACAGTATGGGGGAAGGTAGGCAGTCTGGTAATAGGGTTGCATGGGGGGTTTTGGGACCTGGCTGAGTGAGAAGGATGTCCAAATTTGGATGTGGGATAAGGAGGTTTGGTGCAGGTGTGTCCAAGCCTGAGTTGAATAAAAGGGCCTCTGTTGAGAAGGACAGGAAGCAACTATGATAAGAACAAAGACAAAACCAAACCATATCTTAAGTGTCTGCTACTGTCACCTTTCTAGCATCTCAGTTTAACGCAAGTCTCATAGCCAAATTCAAACTGCTTTAGAGATGGAGATATGTACCCTGTCCTCTCTATTGTAAATGATGTAGCAAAAAGTATTGTTTGTATATATAATAAACACATATACACATATATATGTAAACTCTGTTGCATATTCAAAGTGAAGAATTTAGAATAGTAAGGCATTCTTCCTCATCCTCCATGCCATTAAATTCATTTTCCTCCATTACTAGTTTATTTTATGATTTTTTCAAGACTACATAATTTGCTTTTATAGAAATACACGTGTGTTATACAAAATCTAAAAAAAATGACTATAAGGTCTCTGTATCCTTCATTGTACATGAGCCCTATATCTTGTAATATTTAGTTCACAATCTGGGGTTTGGGTTTATTTTATACTTAGTCATAAGAAATATTTTTTTCCTATTAATCACTATTTTTTAAATAATTTTTCATGGTTTTAAGGTAATACTCCAAAGATATCTTTACTAGGTCACTTTTAACCTACATTTTTAATTTTTAAACTTCACTCTATTACCAGTGTGACAAATGCATTAAATCCTTAGTTACATAATCAGATCAAAATACTTCATTCTTTCAGACCATGTTACAACTAGGCATTGATTTATTTATCTTTCTGGTATATCTGTTTTAAAAAATATTTTCTCTCATTAGCATCACAGTTTACTGCATCTTCTTCCTTCCAATGAATTTCTTTAACTTAATGGAGTTCTTTTAATCAGCACATCTATAATACTTTTTTAAGCTGAAGTTTGAGTCATGTATTCAGTGACAGAAGAGAAAAAAGCAAAAGAACAAGTTCATGGATTTTTTTCAATGGGATTAATAGTAACTTTCATTGTCTCTGTGGCCATACTCACAAACTCTCAGACAAGACCATATCAAAAGTGGAGGTAAACTGAGAATAAGTGAAAGTCACTCAGTCAAATCTGACTCTTTGTGACACCATGGACCCCAGGCCCACCAGACTTCTCTGTCCATGGACTTCTCTAGGCCAGAATACTGGAGTGGGTAGCTTTTCTCTTCTCCAGGGAATCTTCCCAACCCAGGGATTGAACCCAGGTCTCTTGCATTGCAGGCAGATTTTTTACCATCTGAGCGACCAAGGAAGCACAAACTGAGTATATTAACAACTAAATTAATATTGGCTCACATGGTTTATTTAAATACACTAGGGCCATTGAAAGATAATGAACTTGAAATCAAGAAACCTGAATTCTACTCTTGATACTGCCCAGTAATTTAAGACTTTGGACAAATGCCTTAACATATGTTTCACAGGTTTATGAATGTTCTGGATTCTTTGTGAAGGGCATCCCTAACTCTCAAATAGACATTTTTTTCTTTTTCTGAAAATAAAAAAATTAAAAATGAATTCATCAGGAATTTTAGGAATCTTACAACTGCACTTATGACTCCCAGACATGTCCGTTCCAATGCCGTAAGCTCATGTTTGTATTTTGGGTAAGGCAAAATTTCATATTGCTCCCTAAGCATTTAATAAGATTATCTTTTTTAAAGTTTTTATTTTATATTGGACTGTAGTTGATTTACAATGTTGTGTTAGTTTCAGGTGTATAGCAAAGTGATTCAGTTATATAGATACATTTATCTATTTGTTTTCAAATACTTTTAACTCTGATGAATAATCTGTAGAACAATTATCTTGAATGAGATCTAACATCTCTGACCGGAGGATCATAAGAAGGATAATTCTACTACCTACTCCAGATGATTGTTCTGGGTACTAATTGACTAAAGATAAAAATGATAACATACTTAGACTATCATAAGCCTTTTAATGCTAAGTAATACTACTGACACGTTCATATCACTTAGTAACATCAAATACTTCCAGGGCAATGCTGGTGTATGTCTAGCAACTGATGATCTAGGGGAAATAAAAAGTCAATTCGCTCATTTTCATGATGGAAATGCTCCTCTTTTCCCCTCTCCTCAAGTACTGATTTAAAGTTCTCAAAAAGTGACTTCACTGACCAGTTGGGAAAACATACATGAAATCAGTGTGATCTGGTTCTAGCACAGCACTGTCTAGCAACATCATTTTTTTTAAGCAAGAAGATTGTGCCTTTTGTAAAATACCTGGTGATAATTTACTTTGTAATTTAGGTGTAGGCAATTACCAAAGAGACAAAAAAGAGTATCCAAAGCCTTTTTGGGAAAACAAAGTCAAAAATGTCTGTGTTTCTCCATGTGAAAATGAGGTAAGAGAGAAATAACAGAAGAGGAGTTTAGGGAAAGTCAGGAGAGGAACCAGCGAAGTGTTGGTGTCTGGGAGACAAAAAATTAACTTCACAGTAAATGTTGTTGGCAGAAGAGTTGTATAAACAAGATTGCTGATTTTAAAAAAATGATTTTTTATAAAATATTTAAACACTTTACAATTCACTCCGATTGATTTACAACTCTTGGAATCATTTGCTATGTAAGTGGGGATAAAGTTTTCCTAAAATTCCTAAAAATGTACTGTAGCTAATGGTTTGTACAATTTTTAAAGTGATGACAATTTTAAAACCATATTTTTACAACTGTTCAGAAATTTACAATTGCTCACATTATATTTGGACAATGTATTTGGACTTCTTTTGTATAGTTCCTAGATGCAAACTATTGTTTATTTTAGCAGTATGATGGCAGGATTCCACTACCAGAGAACAAGTGTGTGTCCTAGTGACTTTCTTTAAGTGATCCTGCTCTTTGTGACCCTATGGACTGTAAACCACCAGGCTCCTCTATCCATGGGATTCTCCAGGCAAGAGTACAGGAGTGGGTTGTTGTGCCTTCTTCCAGGGGATCTCCCTGACCCTGAGATCAAACCCGTGTCTCTTACGTCTCTTGCATTGGCAGGCAGGTTCTTCACCACTGGCACCACCTGGAAAGTCCTTTAATCATCCCACTGGGTCCTATTATTACATTAGCCTAAATGTATTCATCACCAGTAAATTTTGTTGCTTATAATTTTAATGCATTTAGCATCCCATTCCACTTAATTTGCATCCTTATTTTATTGCAATTTGACTTATTAAGAGGGTTATATCCAATTATTGCTGTAGTTTTAACAATATTTGAAGTATTAAATATTTCTACATAAAAATATTTGCTAATATTATTATTTTTCTTCATTCTTTATTCTCTTATTTATTGTTTTTTTATGTTAATTTAGTTTCTTTGGGCAAAGCAAAAATGCAGTATCTATTTCTAAATAAACTAATTAATGTAATTTTAAAATAAATCCATATTTTCAAAGGAACTCTTGCTAGTACAAGTTCAAAAATCAATATTTCAGAGTAATTTAATGCTACATGACTCTATAAAATATAATTTTTTTGTTATTAAGTTTTTACCCACCCTCAGAAATAGTGTATCACATGCCCAAGCAATGGCTTCTCAGAATTTATATGGGCAAGACCTCCTCCTCAGAAGTCTAAATTTCAGCTCCACAGGGAGTCTATTAGTCTACCAGACTATAACAACATAACATTAACTGGGTGACTTTAACACAGTTGTAATTTGCTCACAGTTCTGGACACTGGAAGTTCAATATCAAGGGACTAAAACTGGTGGGTTTCTCTTTAGACTTCTTTCCTTGTCTTGCAGACCTTCTCTCTGTGTCCTCACATTATCTTTCCTGTTCATACATGTATTTCTGGTGTCTCCTTGACCTCTTATAAGGACACCAGGCTTACAGAATTACAACCCCATTCTTACAAATTCATCTTACCATGATTACATACTTGAAGGCCATATCTCCATATATAGTCACATTGAGGGTTAGGCTTCATCCAATGCATTTGGTGAGAACACAATTCAGTCTAAAACAGGGCTCCTTATCTATATTTATAGATTTTAATTATTTTAAACTCTTCTCTTTGTTCTCTTAGGCCAAAGTGGGAAAGTTTTCTGTTATCAGGTTAGAATCTTTATCCATTTTCCCTGATAACTCAGTTGGTAAAGAATCCACTTGCAATGCAGGAGACCCCAGTTTTATTCCTGGGTTGGGAATATCCACTGAAGAAGGGATAAGCTACTCACTCCAGCATTCTTCCCTTGTGGCTCAGCTGGTGAAGAATCCGCCTGCAATGTGGGAGACCTGTGTTCAATCCCTTGGTTGGGAAGATTCCCTGGAATAAAAAAGGCTACCTGCTCCAGTATTCTGGCCTAGAGAATTCCATGGACTGTATACTCCATGGGGTTGCAATGAGTCAGATACAACTGAGTGACTTTATTCTATCCTATTCTATTAAGTCTTTATTAAATTATCTTTTGATAATTAATGTGGATTCTGACTCTTGACTGAATATGACACATACATCACCCTACTAATGTTTACCTTGTCTATTTGACTTGCCTTAGCCAATGTGATGAAGAAGGCAATGGCACCCCACTCCAGTACTCTTGCCTGGAAAACACCTGGACGGAGGAGCCTGGAAGGCTGCAGTCCATGAGGTTGCTGAGGGTCAGACACGACTGAGCAACTTCACTTTCACTTTTCACTTTCATGCATTGGAGAAGGAAATGGCAACCCACTCCAGTACTCTTGCCTGGAGAATCTCAGGGATGGGGGCAGCCGACTGGGCTGCCATCTATGGGGTCGCACAGAGTCAGACACGATTGAAGTGACTTAGCAGTAGCAGCAGCAGCCAATGTGATGGTAGCTCACCTGGTAAAACTGTAATTTTGTTTGTCCCTTGAGCCTCAGACAATTAGTAGAAAAGCCTAACATGATTATTTTGAGGTGCTAACCTGAAATCTTCTTGGTCTGCTGGCTCCCTGATTAAAGTTTCTTCCTTACCTCAACATCTTGTCTCTCAGATTCATTGGCCTGTTGTGTGGTGAGCAGAGGAACTTTGTATTCAGTAACAATTTGGCTTAGCCACCTAGAAGACTTGCTGCTGGTGGCAAACTGGCCCCTATCAGGGAATATTGGGGCAAGAACCTAACAGCTGCCAGGACTGTGTTGTCCTGAATTTCTTTCCTTCAAGATTCCCTGAAGTGCCACCTACTGCTCCCAGAGCTTGGCAGTTGAGACAAGGAAACAGCAAACTTCAAGAGTTGATGAACTCAGTTTCATTTGTAGGGCAATTCTACCCAGTTCGATAACTGGTAGCAATAACTTGGTTCAGCGAGTTCACTTGTTTTGTGTGTCCTTTGTGTTAAGAGCTGACAAGCTCAATTTGGGGGAATAAGTTGCTCCAGTGTGCACATTGGGGACATTTCTTCCCCTCAACTTGGGCTTTTCTTTTATGGGACAAGCCAATCTGGTTGGGTACTCATTTGCAGAGAGGTGGTGTTGTTCAGGACTCTACCCTGAACCGCTTCATTGGGAACTCTTTGTCTTGGGGGAAGTCCACCCTAGCTCATTCGTAGGGTAAATTTATTTACCTGATTTGGGAACTGGTCCAGTTGGAACTGGTTCATTTGGGAGCTAGTTTCTGTGGGGGTAGGTAGCCTAGTTGAAATTAGTTTGTTTGTTTTATAGGGTAAATTTATTTACCCTGTTGGGGAATCAGTTTATCTGCATGCATCAGTGCTGGAATCTGTGCCATTCTTGTTGGAATTAGTCTGCTTCTGTTGTGTTTTGGTGTTATAAAGCTTATAAAACTGGGAACTATTTTATCTATCCTGAAGGAAAGATCTTTGGGATACATATTAGATACGTTAAGATCAGAAGGGCAATGGCCACTGAATGGTTCACAATTAAACAATCTGGCAAGCAGAAGCACTTTATAAAGGAGAGGAACACTCTGATAATGAACATGCCCTGGAGGGCTCCCTTCGACTTGAGACATCCAAATCTAAATTCCCCTACAGGAGCCCTAGAGAAGAAAATGACTATCTTCTCCAGTATTCTTGCCTAGAGAATTTCATGGACAGAGGAGCTTGGCGGACTACAGTCCATAGGGTCACAAACAGTCAGATACGACTGAGTGACTAACACTTACACTTTAGGTTTCATTAGGTAGCTGTTGGCTCTTAAGTCTAGCCCCAAAATATAGACTTATAGCACCCTAATCACTTGCAGCCCAAAGCAGAGCAGGCCAGTTGAAACCAACATAGATCTCGGAGAATAAATCGCTCTTACTATGAATCACAGATTAGGGGCGGTGCTTAATTAATATTATTGTGACAATATTCTGCTGATGAGATACTTTTCTACTTGTTCTTCCCTGTATTTCTACAGAGTAGTTCTTCTATCGAATAGGTAGCATATTTTTCCGTCAAAAATATGACAGAACTTAGATCAGTGTCTTTCAAATTTTGGTCAATAGATTATTCAGACTGCCATTTATTATTAATAATGTTCAATCATGAGTTAGTTATTATTATTATTTTTTCTAGATTACCTGTAAAACATGCAGATTACTGAGTTCCCTCTACTCTTACAAAATCTTTGAGATTAGGCCCAGAAATTTGCATTTTAACAAGCTTTATAGTTAATTCCAAATGACTTCTATAAGTGGTTATCTTTATAAGTAATTTCTAATGTTCACATACCATTTTAGATTTGGTTATTCACTTTTCTAGTGTCCAAAAGCTCTTAGTACTTAAAAATCAATAAGATATTGTTCACATTGAATATGTACCTTATTAGCCACAGGTTTTCTAGGTAAGAGTAATATTTTATTCATCATTTTTATATGTAGAAACTATGCCCAGCATGTTTAATGTTGGCAGAAAGACACAGATGGGGAAAAGGAAGTAAATGAGAGGAATAGGGAGATAGATAACTTGGATTTGGCCTTAGGAACAAGAAAGAAGGATGCCCTGACTGAGAGAGTCTTAAAAGGTATCAGTTTGATAGGAAGAAATCTCATAAACTTGGCTTAGCACTGGCAACCAGGCCTGGTTGATTAGCATTTACAGCCTGGCATCTGACAGGTATGCCATTAATTCCCACTTCCTACACTTGGAGAATCTGAACTTAACTACCTAAAAGAATAGATGGTGCTTCTCTGGTGGCTCAGCTGGTTAAGAATCTGCCTGCAATGCAGGAGACCACCTGCAATGCAAGAGATCAGAGTTCCATCCCAGGCTTAGGAAGATCCCCTGGAGAAGGAAATGACAACCCACTCCAGTATTCTTGCCTGGGAAATCCCATGGACAGAGGAGCCTGGCAGTCTGTAGCCCATGAGATTGCAAAAATTAGACATGACTTAGTAATTAAATCAACATTACAAGAGACTAGATTAAAATTCATTAAAGGACTTAAGAGATAACATATAATTTAACATTTAATATTTTTTCAAGAAATATTTTGATCATACTGTATCTTATGTCTAAGAATTTTGAATTTTCTCTCTATATATGTAATATACACACATATCAATATATATAAAATATCTGTACATATATTTTAAAAACAGTGAACAAAATGTATACCTTATTTTTCATTAAATTCCCAAAAGATGGTTAAATCTTTCTGCTTTTTTGCTCCTGGATTCATACCTGGAATAATGATATTATCTCTCTCAACATTTACACAATGTCTTACTGTGCTCTGCCATCATAAGGCAGCTGTGAAGTATTATTCAATGTGTAAAGACGTTATTAAGTCACATCTCAGTTGTAGGAAGGTGGAAGGGAGTTGTGAAAGCAGAGGGCTTGACCTAAGACTTTAGCATACAGCCTTCTTCCTTTTTGATAAATAAGCTTAAACCTAAAGAGATTAATTCAACCTATTCCACTGTGGCCTGCAGCCTTGAAAGTGTACAGAAGATGCCAAAGGCTTCACAATCAGATAAAAACACGCTCTTGTTATTTTCTATAATGGAGCAATAGAGTGGCAATGCTATTTGTAAGGAAATCCCTGACCTACTTGAATGCTTACCTTTTTTATCCCACTGAGAACATTATTCAGCCTATAGAAATGGATACCCAGAGGCCAGCAGGAAGTTGTTTGGCTTTATAGCTTTATATCACGAAGCAGACTTAGAAGGCTTAAAAAAAATCAGAGAGGCTTCATTAGAAGAGTATAATTAACCCCACAATAAAAACACTAAGAAGAAAGGAAATTGGAAGACTTACAACACAAAAGTAAAAAAAACTATTCCAAGTATGTGGGAGAATGAGGGAATTTCTTTTGGCCAAGAAATGTGGTTAGAAATTTAATTGACTGGACTGACTTCACTCAGTGGGGATTGTGACAAAAGAAGTAAACTTGTTAAAAGAATATCTTCTTAGTTCAAGCTGCTGTTACAAACTATGAAGGCTGGATGGCTTATAGGGGCTTCCCAAGTGTCTCAGTGGTAAAACAATCTGCCTGCCAAGCAGGAGATGTGGGTTTGATCCCTGGGTTTTGAAGATACCCTGGAGAAAAAAAGAAAAAAAAAAAACAAAACTATTTATTTCTCACAGTTCTGGAGGCTGGAGTCTGACATCAGAGTGCCAGCATGGTCAGATTCTGGTGAGAAATCTAGTTTCAGGCTGACAACATCTTGGATTCTCCCGTGATAGAGAGCAGAGACAGGAAGTAAGTCTGCTTCCTAGCTTCCTAGTTTCAGGCTGACAACATCTTGGATTCCTAGTTTCAGGCTGACAACATCTGGGATTCTCCTGTGGTAGAGAGCAGAGACAGGAGGTAAGTCTGCTTACCTTAGACAGGACTGGAACCTACATGGCCAGGACTGAAACCTGGCCAAAAATCCTTTTCTGGGACTCTAACCCACATTGCTGAGACTTGAATCCAGCCAAAACCCACAGTACCTGCTTTCAGAGCTTAATAAGGCTCAGATTCTTGATGTTTTATCTCAAAAATAATTCACTGAGAGATGAAGTGATAGGTAAGAAATGGATTTATTTAGAGAGAAGCACGCTCCACAGCAGAGTATGGGCCATCACAGAGATCAAGTCTGGCTACCTCAAAATGTGGCATGGTTAGCCCATAAAAGGGCTGGGTAATTTTATGGGCTAATGAGTGGGAGGATTATTTCACCTGTCAGGCGAGTGTATTCTCCTCAGTTCTGTCTCATTGCAACAAAGATTTGGAGCGAAGGACGTTAAAGCCCTCGGGGTGTCACAGCTCTCGGGTCTTGGACAGACTGTGTTATAGGTCTTAGACAGATCAGTGTTATGGCTCCGTGTTACAGCTCTATTTTATTTAGAAAATAGCAAGAAAATCCATCCTCAAGGCTGATGGCATGCCAACCCAAAGATGCAAAGAGAAGAGAGTCAGGGAACATGCCAGCATGCAGGAGAGAGAGAGAGAGACCTCCAGCTCTTTGGCTCCTCTTTTTATATGTTTTTTCCTTCCCCTGTGCCTGCCCTATGTAAATTGGGCTAGCCAGGAGTGCTGTTTGTTCTACCTGAGGTCCGCACGCTGGTCCTCAGACCTTCCTTTGACCTTCATTTGTTCTATTTTCCTTTGCCTTCCTTGTTTTTCAGCCACCACCATTTTGCACTCCTGCTTCCTATTCTAAATACCTAACACAAATATTTTGGGGGAGGGCTGGAGATTTCTAGGAGTTGGACCATTTCCCACTTTTTTGGTCTTTTGATGGTGCCTTGGAAATGTCATGGCACCTCTGGTAGTGTCATTTAGCTTACTGATTGAGAATCAAGGTCTAGTCAAAGTTGACTTGTCTGCCATCTTGGACCCATTTGATTTTAATTAGTTTATGTTATATCCTTTGGCTTTGTCATTCTTTCAAAAGTTGTGCTCTGTCCCTTTCCCTTCTGTTTCAGAAGCAAACTCTCCTGTGACTCTTATAAGGGCACTAATTGGGTTCTGTTCTTGAAAACTCCACCCACATGACCTCATCTGTCCCTAATAACCTGCCAAAGACCAATTTCCTAATACCAACATATTAAAGGTAGAATTTCAGTGTTTGAATTTTGGAATGATACAAAATTTAGTTCATGATGGGACAGTAAATATGGGATGCTGATGATAAATAAAAGTTAAATAAATTATTACAAAAAGCATCTTGAGTATTTTCTTTAATTTTTTGGAGTATTTTAAATTCAAAGAATTATTTTATAAATACATATCAAATGATGTGTTCTGAATTTAACTGATAGAGTGAAAGACCCTGCATTTCTGTGTCCCCAATTTCTAAATTGTAGGAAATAGGCTTCATTTATGACCTTCCCTCCATTCCAAGGAGGAGGTTCAAACAGTTACCAATTAGGAAAGGGAGAGGATAGAGAGACAAGTGAGGGACAGTCTAGAAAAACAATAATATAGCCTTGGGAAAAGGTATCTTTCCTTTTCCCATATAGCAGGGATACATATAGAAATATATTACCACTGTTTTGCAGATACTGAAACCCCTACCAGGTGGAAGAAATGAACATATTCTGCCCACAAGGATCTAGACCCCAGGCTAGTTGGAATAAGGTGGATGATGCTGACTCCCACTTACCTCACTACCAACCAATCAGAAGAATATCTATGAGCTGATCATGTTCTCTTTGAACCATTACTATAAAACTTCTCACTACCCCCTCCAAGATTGGCCACACAGTTTTGAGGGCAATTCTAAAAGAGATGGGAATACTAGACTACCTTACCTGCTTCCTGAGAAATCTGTATGCAGGTCCAGAGGCAACAATTAGAATGAGACATGGAAAAACAGACTGGTTCCAAATTGGAAAAGGAGTACATCAAGGTTGTATATTGTCACCCTGCTTATTTAACTTATATGCAGATTATGTTGTGCAAAATGCTGGATTGGATAAAGCACAAGCTGCAATCAAGATTGCCAGGAGAAATAACAATAACCTCAGATATGCAGATAACACCACACTTATGACAGAAAGCTCAGAAGAACTAAAGAACCTCTTGATGAAAGAAGAGAATGAAAAAGTTGGCTTAAAGATCAACATTCAGAAAACTAAGATCATGGCATCTGGTCCCATCACTTCGTGGCAGATAGATAGGGAAACAATAAAAACAGTGAGAGAGTTGATCTTCTTGGACTTTTCTTTCAGTGAATTTTTTTTCTTTGCTCCTTGAAAGAAAAGCTATGGCAAACCTAGATAGCATATTAAAAAGCAGAGAGATTACTTTGCCAGTAATGATCCATCTAGTCAAAGCTATGGTTTTTCCAGTAGTCATGTATAGATGTGAGAGCTGGACCATAAAGAAAGCTGAGTGCTGAAGAATTGATGCTTTTGAACTGTGGTATTGGAGAAGACTCTTGAGGGTCCCTTGGACTGCAAGGAGATCCAACCAGCCCATTCTAAAGGAAATCATTCCTGAATATTCATTAGAAGCACTGATGTTGAAGCTGAAACTCCAATACTTTGGCCACCTGGTGTGAAAAGCTGACTCATTTGAAAAGACCCTGATGCTGGGATAGACTGAAGGCAAGATAAGGGGATGACAGTGGATGAGATAGTTGGATGGCATCACCAAGTCGATGGACATGAGTTTGAGCAAGCTCTAGGAGTTGGTGATGGACAGGGAAGCTTAGCATGCTGCAGTCCATGGGGACACAAAGAGTTGGCCATAACTGAGGGAACAGAACTGAACTCAACTTATTAGGGGAAGCACACTGACTGAAACAACCCACCCTGGCCAGGCACCATAATAACCATTTGCATGAGTTGTTTTATGACAGGAGGTCCTGGTAAGGAACACGGAACTAATAAGCCACCACCAATCAGAAGAATTCAGGAAAGGTCAAAAGGAAACACCACATGTCTGACCATCTTCCAGAATCCTTCTCTCTGGCATCCATCTTGGCTGAACAAGGCATGAACCACCAGGAAGGACTCTGAGTCAGAATGATTGGCTAAAGACAACCTGGAAACTAGTCCCATCACCATAAAACCCAAGACTGTGCAAGCCACGTGGCAGAGCTGTTCTCCTGGGTTCCCTTACCCTACTGCTCTCCCCCCGGGTGCCCTTTCCCAATAAAATCTCTTGCTTTGTCACACATGTGTCTCCTCAGACAATTCATTTCTGAGTGTTAGACAGGAGCCCAGTTTCATTCCCTGGAAGGGGTCCGCTTTCCTGCAACAAGCCTACTTTAGCCCAGTGTCCCTGTTTGCCTGACAAAGCCTTATAAAGCCATTCTTTTTTACTTCACTCAAAACTCTGTCTCCAAAAATTGATTTGGTATCAGGGTACAGAGGTCTGATTTGGCTTCATAACCAAAATTACACTTTGTCCACATTATAATTTCAGTATCAACAATCAGCTGTGGGCAGTTTTGTCTTCAATTTTCATCAAAGAGCAATTCACTCATTTTTAGTTCTTGTCAACTTTAGAAACTTTCTTTTCCTATATTCTTCTTTCCTCTTCCCTTGCTCTCTCTATTTTTTTTTTTTCTTTTTAAACTTGTGAGTTGTTTGGACTGATATTGAAACTTACAATGTAATTTTCTTATCACATGACAATAATAGTTACTATTTCTTTCAGCACTAATAAGCTATAATGACAATTTCCTTTCCACATGTGTTTAATTATAGTTTACAATTAGAAGCCAATGTACTTTCAAATGCTATCTTAAAACACAAAACAATGTCTATCCTAATTCCTATTTAAAAATATGTATTTATACCCAGTTTTTCCTGATCCAGAGCAATCTCTTTATTTAAGTTCATCTATTATTGTGGCAATCAGTAATTTTTCACCAAGTAAAACCTTATAAAGCTTTCACTATGCTCAGGATGTTTCTACCAGTGAATTAGTTAATTGCTAATTTGATCTCTTCTAAAGGAAACGAAGCATTCACACCCAGTCAATTCACTGATGTAAGCATGGAATGGATGCCTTTTTTCAGAAACCAAGATAGCGTATCCTCCTCCAGTATTTCTGATGAAGGATTCGAGACTGTATAATAGAATTGGAGTGCTTGGTTAATTGCTATTGCTTGCATAAGTGAGTGCTCTCATATGACTGCTTAGTAGGACAAAGCTATTTCAGTGAGTTTGCATATAAATGTTCAAGAGCTTATCCATGCTTCCTAATATAATTTGCATTAATTATAATGATCATTGTCTCCGTTGTTGATACAATAATAATAATAGCAGGCATTTACCAAAGACTTCATGCTGAATTCTTATGTACATTAACTCTTTTATCTTTTCATTACCAATAAATGATCCTTTCTCAATCAAGAAGGAAAGCTAAATTTTAGAGAGGTGATACAGTTAAAGTCACTCTGTGGACAAGGTCACACAGAACAGATTTAGAAATGGTAACAAATGGTTTATATCAATCCAACACGGCTGTCCTTGAGCACTTCAAATTACTTGTCATAATATCTGCCTCCTACTCTAGAACTACAGTACCTCTTTCCTTAGCTCCAATTATTTGAAAGTATGCATCATAAGATTTACTCTTTTCTTAATCATAGTTTGAAGTAAGAATTTCTGACAGCACATTTCTCTCTTGCTTTCACAAATTATAGTAATTTTAGTGGATAAAGTTGCAAACACAGGATGGATCTGGGAGATTGTTGAATTAAAAGGTTCTCTTACAAAAAAATATATTTCTTTCACTAATACAAATTATTGAGTTTAGATTAAACAAAAGTAAAGACCATCCTAGAAACACAAATACCCGTAGGTATTTTTTGAGAATTAGGCATTTATTGTGCATTTCTCATTAAAATCTTAACTAAATTGTGCAATATGTGTGTGTATACTGTTGGGGGAGTGTGTAATTTCCTCGGTTCTGTCTCATCACAACAAAAGTGTGAAGCAATGAACGTTAAATCCCTCAGACAGACCGTGTCACAGCTCTGTATTACAGTTCAGTTTTATTTAGAAAATAAAGGAAAATACATCCTTGAGTCATGAGGGCATGATGACCCAAAAGACTCAAAGAGAAGAGAGAGAAAGAAAGAGAGAGTGTGGGCTGGTGTGTATGAGAGAGAGAGCCCCAGCCCTTTGGCTCCTCTTTTTATATGTTTTTTCCTCCCACTGGGCCTGCCCTATGTAAATTGGTCCAGCCAGAAGTGCTTTTTGTTCTACCTGAGGTCCTCATTCGTGTCCTTGAAACTTCCTTTAAAAAAAAAAAAAAAAATTAGTGGGCTTTTCCCTTCCCTTCCTTGTCTTTTAGCCACCACCATTCTGGACTCCTTTTTCCTATTCGAACAACCTAACAATACTAAGTCACTAGAATTGGGTCTGACTCTTTGCAACCCTATGCAATGTAGCCTGCCAGGGTCCTCTATCCATTGGATTCTCCAACCCCAATGTTCATCGCAGCACTGTTTATAATAGCCAGGACATGGAAACAACCTAGATGTCCATCAGCAGATGAATGGATAAGAAAGCTGTGGTACATATACACAATGGAGTATTACTCAGCCGTTAAAAAGAATTCATTTGATTCAGTTCTGATGAGATGGATGAAACTGGAGCCGATTATACAGAGTGAAGTAAGCCAGAAAGAAAAACACCAATACAGTATACTAACACATATATATGGAATTTAGAAAGATGGCAATGACGACCCTGTATGCAAGACAGGAAAAAAGACACAGCTGTGTATAACGGACTTTTGGACTCAGAGGGAGAGGGAGAGGGTGGGATGATTTGGGAGAATGGCATTCTATCATGTATACTATCATGTAAGAATTGAATCGCCAGTCTATGCATGCTTGGGGCTGGTGCATGGGGATGACCCACAGAGATGTTATGGGGAGGGCGGTTCATGTTTGGGAACACATGTAAGAATTAAAGATTTTAAAATAAAATTAAAAAAAAAAATATCAGAGTGCGTTGCCATGCCCTCCTCAAGGAGATTTTTCTAACCCAGGGATCAAAACTGTGTCTCTTGAATCTGCTGCATTGCATGCGGATACTTTACCACTGAGCCACCAGAGTTTTCTGTGAAAACTCAGAAGTGTGTGTACCATTGTACATTTCTGCACAGTTTTTCTTTAATGGTTTATGCTTTTTGTGCCCCACTCAAGAAAGCTTTACCTACTCCACAGTGAGGGATATTTTTTCCTTTGCTTTCTTCTAGGAACTTTATGGCTTTAGGTTTTACATTTAGGTCTATGATCTGTCTTCAATTTGCCAAGAGGGTTCTTTATCAGTAGCACCAGATGTATATATTGGGAGGGAAAATGTTGGCTACAACTCATTCTAATAGCATTTTTACACTGTACAGATTTTGGCCTTTCCCATACATTTACATTTCCACATATTAAAAGCTTTTCTAAAAAGGGGGAAATAGAAAGCATTAACAAGGCATAACAGTTTTTCTGTTATATTTCCCAGTTTTATAAAGATATTTTGCAGTTAGATTCGATTCTCAAAAATATTTGTTGCACTGAATTTAAATTTTAAGGTTAATGTCTTGGTATAATGCCTACATTCATATTTTTATCTTAATCAACAAATCTACACAAATTTGTTCTAAGACATGTACAAACATACAGGAGTAAAGAATGTGTTCCCTGCCCTGAAGGAATACTAAGTCTAAGCAAAGGCATCTTCTGTATTACATGCTTAAAGACAACAACCATATTCCAGTGAGTTTGAGACATAAGTAATACATCTATAAATCAGATTTTAAAACTGGTCAACAAATTTGGTCTATTGATTTCTGAAGTTGAGAAGTATATTGGTTACTGTCAATTTCTCTTCTCCCATTCTTATTTATTTATTTTTGGCTTCACAGCTTGTGGGATTTTAGTTCCCCAAAAAGGGATTGACCCCCAAGCTACTGCAATGAAAGTAATAATTCTAAGCACTGGACAACCAAGGAATTCCCTCTCTTCTCTCATTATTATCTATCAATAGAACCCTAATGATTTAGACCTAAGCATGTAATCAATAGGAATAAAACAGTATGTTTCCTAGCTCATTTTGAATCTTGCTAGGCTAATGTGACAGATTTTGGCAATAGGATATCATCCAAGGTCTACTGTTTAACTTTCAGAAAATAGCTTTAAGGGAGTTGGGGCATTTTTTTTTTCTTCCTTCTGTTTTTCTTATTCCCTTTGGGTAGAATTCAAAGTGGCAACATTTTTATCTGCTATTATGGGCTGGATGAAGGTCAAGCTAGAGTCAAGATTGCTGGGATCAATATCAATAACCTCAGATATGCAGATAACATGACCTTAATTGCAAAAAGTGAAGGAACTAAAGAGCCTCTTGATAAAGTTGAAAAAGAGAATGAAAAAGCTGGCTTAAAACAACATTCAAAAAGCTAAGATTATGGCATTCAGTCCCGTCACTTCATGGCATATAGGTGGGGAGACAATGGAAACAGTGAGAGACTTTATCTTCTTGGACTCCAAAATTACTGGAGACTGCAGCCATGAAATTAAAAGATGCTTGCTTATTGGAAGAAAGGCTATGACAAACCTAGACAGCATATTAAAAAGCAGAGCCGTTACTTTGCCAACAAAGATCCATATAGTCAAATTTATGGTTTTTCCAGCAGCCATGTACAGATGTGAGAATTGGACAATAAAGAAGGCTGAGTGCTGAAGAATTGATGCTTTTGAAGAGTGGTGCTGGAGAAGACTCTTGAGAGTTCCTTGGACTGCAAGGAGATCAAACCGGTCAATCCTAAAGGAAACCAATCCTTAATATTTATTGGAAAGACTGATGTTAAAGGTGAAGCTCCAATTCTTTGGCCAGCTGATGGAAAGAGCTGGTTCATTGGAAAAGACCATGATGCTGGTAAAGATTGAGGGCAGGAGCAAAGGGAGCAACAGAGGGTGAGATGGTTGGATCGCATCATCAACTCACTGGACATGAGTTTGAAAAAATTCCAGGAGATGGTAAAGGACAGGGAATCTTGGCAAGTCACAGTCCATGCAATTGCCAAGAGTCAGACATGACTGAGTGACTGAACAACAAATGGGCAAGCAGTCATACAATTTATTGTTCAACCTGGAATATTAGCAATAAAAGGAGGCATTTTTTATTAATTAATACAAAACAAAAGTTGTAAATATAAAGGCACTGGGAAAACCAATATATATTGATACTCTAACCTTGGGCTTTTAAGAAGAATCCTGGTAAGGAGGAGCGTGGAGGCACACAATGTTGTTAAAACTTCTATACAGGGTATCAGGAAGCCCCGATACAAGATTTCAATTATCTTGTAAGCATATCTTCTATGAAAGCATCATACTTTGCAATCTTTTAAAACTATTATTTGAAGTTTCTGTCACATGTGACAGATCATATTCTTAGCTAGGACAGCATCTGAAGTAAATACTCTGTGCTACTTAAGAAAGAATCTAAAATATTTTCATTGTCTTTTGTCTAAAATCATGTGAGTGAAGACATAACTACTGTAGTCTGGAGAGCTGGGAAAGTTTTTTAAGTCTTGGCAAAAATATATCATTAAATTGTTCCCAACTGTTTCAATAAGGTTAAGCTAAATTATGCTACAAAAAAAAAATAAAGAGTCAAAATCTCAGTGGCTCAACAGAATAAACATTTATCACTGTAGCAAATTTCACATGTGGTTGTAAGCAGCTTTATTCACATTTCATACTGCATAAATTAGGGGAAATGTCATCTTAACTCAGTGTAGGAGAGGAGACAAGAATATTGTTCAATGGCTCTCATACCATTAGGTGACTTAAATAAAATCCACTTCGTTTTCATTAAAATGGAGAATCACATGACTATGTTTAATATCTACAGATGGGATATGCAATCATTCTATATAAACTGGGAAGGAAAGATAGCATAAATATTGGTAAACACCTGTGAATTGTGCCATATCTACTAGCACACAAAGTTAGGCAAATGTTAGGAAAAATTCAGCGTGTTGGAATTTTCTATTTTCTTCTTGCTTTTTAAAAGTAAATTCTCGAGAGAGAGTGATAAAATTAGGCCAAAATATATCTGTGAGCAGAAATAAATGGAAACAAATTTAGACTTTCTAAAAAAGGTATTCTTCCATTTTGGAGTACAGATTTATTCTCATAATTTGGAACTTTAATGGGATGTTAAAAAAGAAGAAGAAAGAAAGAGAAAGGAAAGAAAAAAGCCAAAAACCTGAGGTCAGAAATTGAATAGTTATGATACATTAACCTTTACACTAAACCTTGCATTGAGTTGAGGCAAGCAGATATTCTAAGATAGAGGCCAGTGAGTAACAGTCTTGAATTTCCATGCCTGTTGCCATGAAAAAGTAGAACATTGACTTTAGTTATATTTATACATGTTAAGTTTCTTCAGTGGTGTCCAACTTTTTGTGACCCTATGGACTGTTGCTTTCCAGGCTCCTCTGTCCAGTGGGATTATCCCAGGGAAGAATACTGGAGCAGGTTGCCATTACATCCTCCAGGGTATCTTCCCATGCCAGGGATCAAACCTGCATCTCTTAAGTCTTCTGCATTCACAGTTGGGTTCTTTACCTCTAGTGCCACCTGGGAAAGCCATATTTATACATGGAATTGAGAAAAAGCTAACTAGAGAAGGTTACTGACTTCTTGAGCTAGAATTCTAATGGGAGATACACAGACTAAACTATATGTGTATTAGTTGCTCAGTCGTGTCCGACACTTAGCTACCCCATGGACTGTAAAGGCCCCTTTGTCCATGGAATTTCCCAGGCAAGAATATTGGAGTTACTATTCCCTTCTCCAGGAGGTCTTCCCAACCCAAGGACTGAACCTGGGTCTCCTTCATTTCAGTTCAGTTCAGTCGCTCAGTCGTGTCCAACTCTTTGCGACCCCATGAACCGCAGCATGCCAGGCCTCTCTGTCCATCACCAATTCCTGGAGTCCACCCACACCCATGTCCATTGAGTCGATGATGCCATCCAACCATCTCATCCTCTGTCATCTCCTTCTCCTCCTGCCCTCAATCTTTCCCAGCATGAGGGTCTTTTCCAATGAGTCTGCTCTTCTCATCAGGTGGTCAAAGTATTGGAGTTTCAGCTTCAGTATCAGTCCCTCCAATGAACACCCAGGACTGATCTCCTTTAGGATGGACTGGTTGGATCCCCTTGCAGTCCAAGGGACTCTCAAGAGTCTTTTCCAACACCACAGTTCAAAAGCATCATTTCTTCTGTGCTCAGTTTTCTTTATAGTCCAACTCTCACACCCATACATGACCACTTTTCGGTCTCCTACATGTAGTCAGATTCTTTACCTACATGTAGTCAGATTTTTTACCTACATGTAGTCAGATTCTTTACCTACATGTAGTCAGATTCTTTTCATCGGAGCCATCAGTACATAGAATAAACTATAAATATAAATAAATTTTATAATATTTTCAAAGATAAGCACTTTATGAAAGAAAAAGCTGAAAATGTGGCCAATGATAAGGGAATATTAGTAGCATTGAGGTAAGGCAAATTTTAATATAGATTGTAAAGTTTAAACATCTACAAAAAAAGTTGACATATGAGGAAAAAACTAAAAGCAAACAATGAATAAAACTTCTAAACATCAGGGTGAAGGATGTCTTGGCAATGTGTAGCAGCTAAAGCAAAAGTATACCCACTGTGTTCAATATGTACTACAACATGGTGGACAGTATGGCTGAAATTGTTAGTTGCTTATGAGATCCGAGAGCAAATATTGAAGCACATCTTGCAGCAGCTTGTTGGTCTTTGCAAGGACTTCAATTTTTCCCTAGATAAAATGGGAGGGTATTGGTGAGTTTTGAGCAAGGGAGGGAGATGGTCTGATTTGTCCTTTAAGAGAATATGGCTCTAGTCATGAACTTAGACTATATGTATTCAAGGAAAGTATCAGGGGAAATAGAATATTTTTACAGTAATTTGCCTCTTGAGAAACCTATATGCAGGTCAGGAAGCAACAGTTAGAACTGGACATGGAACAACAGACTGGTTCCAAATAGGAAAAGGAGTGTGTCAAGGCTGTATATTGTCACCCTGCTTATTTAACTTATATGCAGAGTACATCATGAGAAACGCTGGGCTGGAAGAAGCACAAGCTGGAATCAAGATTGCCAGGAGAAATATCAATAACCTCAGATATGCAGATGACACCACCCTTATGGCAGAAAGTGAAGAGGAACTAAAAAGCCTATTGATGAAAGTGAAAGAGGAGAGCGAAAAAGCTGGCTTAAAGCTCAACATTCAGAAAACGAAGATCATGGCATCTGGTCCCATCACTTCATGGGAAATAGATGGGGAAACAGTGGAAAGTGTCAGACTTTATTTTGGGAGGCTCCAAAATCACTGCAGATGGTGACTGCAGCCATGAAAATGAAAGATGCTTACTCCTTGGAAGGAAATTTATGACCAACCTAAATAGCATATTGAAAAGCAGAGACATTACTTTGCCAATAAAAGTCCATTTAGTCGAGGCTATGATTTTTCCAGTAGTCATGTATGGATGTGAGAGTTGGACTGTGAAGAAAGCTGAGCGCTGAGCAATTGATGCTTTTGGACTGTGGTGTTGGGGAAGACTCTTGAGAGTCCCTTGGACTGCAAGGAGATCCAACCAGTCCATTCTAAAGGAGGTCAACCCTGGGATTTCTTTGGAAGGAATGATACTAAAGCTGAAACTCCAATACTTTGGCCACCTCATGCGAAGAGTTGACTCATTGGAAAAGACTCTGATGCTGGGAGGGATTGGGGGCAGGAGGAGAAGGGGATAACAGAGGATGAGATGGCTGGATGGCATCACGGGCTTGACGGACGTGAGTCTGAGTGAACTCCGGGAGTTGGTGATGGACAGGGAGGCCTGGCATGCTGCGATTCATGGGGTTGCAAAGATTCAGACACGACTGAGCGACTGAACTGAACTGAACTGTACTGAAGGAGATAAATGGTGAATTAGTAGTATAGAAAGTAGTTAAACAAACAAACAAACAAAAACACCTCAATCCTTAATATAATTTGAAGCTAAAGTCTTCCCTGATGGTTTTCACAGGAAATAATGAGAAAATTTGAGTATAAGTCCATACCCCATATATTTGCCTGGAGTAACTCAAAAGTTGACTTACCATTCACTTAGATGAAGATCACAGATAAATATTTTGATGATAGGGATAGAAAAGGGTAACTCTACAGGTAGTTGTAGAAGTCCCAGTAGGGAATTACAGATAGAGAGGAAAATCTCTGCAACTTTAGGAGACCACTGTAAATTAATGATAGCTCAAGAAAGATATTGGAACATCATGGAACAAAGCAGGCTTACTTAACTATAAAACCATAAACAAAAACATGAGATATGCCCAGGTCATTATGTGAAAGAAAAAGAATGACATCTGCATTCTGCTGATTGAGTTCAGCAAGATAATGATCCTTAGAACAAAGGACAGAAATTTAAGGGAAAGGTGACATTCCAAAGTAGGAGACCCTAATTATATGTAAACTTGAGATGATTCAACATATTTTAGTATTCATTACTACATTTCTGCTAATTTGCATAATGACCAGAACAGTCCTAGTTTGACATCACAGGGTCAAATACTCTCTTGCCCAATATGAAGGAGGACCTTGTGATGTAAGCCTGATGTCTACTCAAAGAATGAGGAAGAAAGCCATCTTTCCTCCCTTTCCAACTTTCCTTTGATTATAAAAATTTAGCCTACTTATTTCTTGTGGCAAAGCACCCTTGTCTGCCTGCTTGTGTCCATTTCAAGCTTCCTTTATTAATATAAATCTACTTCTTGCCTAGCACTTTCCCTCTTGCTAAATCCCTTCTGCGCTGAGACATAAAGAACATGAGCCTCAGTAAGTCCAGACACAAGATGACTGACTCTAATTGAAAGACCTTGGGCTCAAGTCCCAATCTGGGTTTAGGCTGAGTTCCAGTCCTAGTATGTGGATTCAAGTCCCAGTCAGAGGCACACAATCTCACTGAGGGGTTGAAGCATAGGTAGAGAAGAAGAAATCTGGTGTTCATATGGACAAGGGAGGTTTCAGACATCTACCAGATGTCTAGGTGGATGTGTTAGCTAAGCATTGGATGTATTAGTCTAGGTTGAGGAGAGAGGATAGAAAACAGACATATATTTGGTACCTTGGCAAAGTGATAGTATTAAAGGTTTTGAAACTAGATCAGAGCATAATAAAGTTACTATAGATTAAATATAAGAAAGAGGAAAATTTAGTCCTAGAGCACTACTATATTAAAATAAAAGGGAGAGGAGAAAAAAGCTGAAAAAGTGACTGTGACAAAATTAGCAATGAAAGTAGGAAGAAAATCATTAAATTACAGTGTCCTGGATGAAAAGTAAAGAACGTATTGTCAAAAACATATATACCCAGGGCCTGAGGGAACAGTCATCAAAGACTGTTCTTAAGAGTGACACTAATTGTAATTTCAGGGGTTTCCAAAAAGCACCCTCAAATATGATAATTCACTAGAAAGATTCACAGAACTCATTGAATTTCACTCGCATTTACAAAAATTAGCTAAGAGAAGAAACAAATGGACAGTTTCCAAAAGGGTTCCAAATATGAAATTTCTGTGGTCTGTGGTCCTCAGGACGTATTACTCTTCTAGCATAGATGTCTGACAATCTGTATTTCCAACTGAGGAAGTTCATTAAGGACTTTAATCTTCAGTGTCCAAGGCTTTTTTATTGGGGAATCACTGTAGTAAGAATGATTGATTGTTTTATTTTCCACATGGTTGATCTTAGTCTCCAGACTCCCATTCCCTGGAGATTGAGCTGATATCATGGGCCCACCAGTAATCACCTTGTTAGCATAAATTATCAGGTGTGGTCCCAGAGGCCCATCAAGAATAACAAAGACATTGTTCTCAGGAAATTTAAATCCTTTAGATCTATTTCTCAGGAGCAAAGGTCAAAAGTCAGACATCTTTTTGGACAAGTTCCTATTATTTTCTACACAAAGAATGAATGAGTATAGCAAATGTTACTGAAAGGTCACATAATTATTGAAGAAATATAACATTTTGTAAGTTGATGGCAATGCTTTTCTGGGAAGTAAATGTTGACAATGTTTAAGAAAGAGGGAAGAAACTCAGGAGCAATGTTTCTGAGTATATAAAATCAGATGGGATCTGATCCCTATGAAGAACAACCAACTGGCTATATGTTGGTTTACTCAAGTTCTGATGAAAGATGAAGTATGTGGATAAAAATACTAGAAGATAGAATGATGTGGTAGAAGTCTGTAGAAATTCTGTTCTGATTACTGTAACCTTTTTCACTGAAGTTTGAAGCAAAGTCATCAGATAAGAGTGAGGATGAGAGATGAGGTACTGACCATTTAAAAAGAAAGAAAATATGGAAAGACTCCTAGGAGTACAGAAGAATTGATGGATTAAAAACATATGGTATGATTTACTTCAGCAATAAGTGTTCACTTGAAGTTGGTTGTCATACTTTAAATGCTTCTGTTTACTGTGGCTTTTAGGATTGCTGCTGCTGCTGCTAAGTCGCTTCAGTTGTGTCCGACTCTGTGCGACCCCATATACGGCAGGCTACCAAGCTCCCACATCCCTGGGATTCTCCAGGCAAGAACACTGGAGTGGGTTGCCATTTCCTTCTCCAATACATGAAAGTGAAAAATGAAGGTGAAGTTGCTCAGTCGTGTCCGACTCAGCGACCCCATGGACTGCAGCCTACCAGGCTTCTCCATCCATGGGATTTTCCAGGTAAGAGTACTGGAGTGGGGTGCCATTCCCTTCTCTGGGTTTTTAGGATTACCACCAGCCAAATTAAGATGCATGATGTAGGTGTGAAATAGACAGAGTGGGATTTACAAGGACTGTGATTGTGTCACACACACAAGTGTTTCCTCATTTGCCTCACTCATTTTCTCCCACCCAGATGTATTATTTACATTTCACTCATTTTCTCCCACCCAGATGTATTATTTACATTTCAAACTCTGACTTCACATTGAGCGATTAATCCCTATAAATGGCACCACCAGAGCACTGTTTGCAACTTACTTCAAATTGAAATTCAACCAATGAGATGCTCTGGGAGGACCCTGGAGAGTAGGAAAATAAAATAATTCAGTTTCTTTCTTTCTATGCCTTCTCCCCTCCGGAAGGTTTTTTGTTATTTTTGTTTATTTCTTTATTCTGGCTGTGCTGGGTCTTAGTTGTAGCACACAGGATCTTCAATATTCCTTGTGGTATGTTGGACCTTTAGTTGAGGCATGTGGGATATAGTTTCCTGACCAGGGATCCAACCAGCTCTTACATAGGGAGCTCAGAGTCTTAGCCACTGGACCACCAGGCAAGTCCCTGGAAGGCTTTTCTAACAGGAATAGTGTTTGTCATTGTTATAGTTCTCAGTGGAAGAGCCATGAGATCTTGTTGCTTCAGTATGAAAACTGTCAAATCCTTTCTACAACTATCAGGCCCCAGCACTTCACCATCCACAACTGGTTCCATTAGTACTGCTGACACTTTGTAAATATCCCTTCCATTGAAAATCTCGAACCATATGAGTGGAAGCCTGTCAGCACACTGGGACTTCATATATGTATGACAAACTAAAGTTCTTTAGTGTTTATTCAAAGAAGGTGTTGCAGGAAAGAGAGCAGGGCATGAGAGGTCACTCCCGAGTCCCTGGGAAAACTGCCAAATGTGGGTTCTTGGTATTGTGCAGGGAAGTATTCAAGAGTAAGCCATAGTAAAGTGAAAGTAGGTGTTTTTTTAGGGAGTAAATAACTCTATAGACAGAATATGGGCCATCTTGGAAGACAAGAGAGACACAAGGGGTTGTCAGTTTCTATTAGGGCTAGGAATTTCATAGGTTAATCAATGTGAGGAATATTCTAGCTATTTTGAAAAAAGAATGGGAATTTCCAGTAATTGGGCCACTGTCCACTTTTTGACCTTTATGCTCAGCCTTGGAACTGTCATGGCACCAGTTGTTGTGTCCTTTAGTGTGCTGATGTGTTATAACGGGAATTGACTCAAATTAGACCTATGTGGTTCTAATTAGTTTATGTCTTGTCCTTAGGCTATATCATTCTTCTAAAGGCTGTACCCTGTCCCCTTCCTGTCACACAGGGATTATAATAATTGGCTATGGAATATGATAAGTGAGTACCTGTTGTATCTCTATTATGATTGCAGATTTTGAATTAGAAAGGGATGTTTGGAATAAGATCTTAGTATATTATTCACTTCACAAGTGAGGTAATTAAGATCCAGATTATTTGATTTATTTCTCCCTTTTGTTGTTGTTGCTGTTAATTTTTCCATTTGATAAAGGTCTCAGACTAGGTAAATGACAGAAATAGGAGCAAAACTATTGTTTTTTGATTCTTAGTTCAAGGTCTATATGTAATGTTTTTATGTTTAAGGATCTCCTGCTTCTTCATGAGACAACAGAAACATCTTGCACTAGATATAGCTGAGTGTACTTAGTCATTCAGTCTTGTATGACTCTTTGTGACCCCAGGGACTGTAGACCACTAGATTCCTCTGTCCATGGGATTCTCCAGGAAAGAATACTGGAGTGGGTTGCATGCCCTCCTTCAGGGGAGCTTCCAACCCAGGGACTGAACCCAGGTGTCCTGCATGCAGGTGGGTTCTTTACCATCTGAGCCACCAGGGAATCACAGTTGTAGGTGTAATAATCCAGTATTCATGCCAAGTGACTAGAAGGTAATAAAAAGGAGTTCAGGGTTAACTCACTTTGTTTGGGATATTTTTCAAACAGATTTACATCCAATATTTTCATAGTATTTATGTGTGTGCTTCTTTAATTGTATGCAAATGGGTCGACATATTCTCAAGGTTGCTGAATTTATACCTAAATCTTAGAAATAAAACTGAAGCCATATACAAAGTCATAAGTTCATAGCTCATTTTTTAACATCTTGACTAACTACTAAGAGACTTCAAAAATTCAATCCATAGCTCTACATTTTTTCATCTAAAATTCCTTTACCTGGTATTAAGACCTTAAGAAAAGCAACCTCCTTCTGTGATGTTTTCTACAATTTAAACTGGGTATCTGTAGCTGTAAATTCAGTATTTTTTTTAAATACCTTCAGGATTGAGCTACCTTTACAGTAAATTTTATTGAATGTTTATTTTTTTTTCTCTTCAGATTTCATGTGACCTATAGAATTGTCAGAGAAAGGGGTTTTATGTATAGAATGCTTATTTATGTCAGATAAAATGGAGTATTCAAGCAGACAAAAGAAATAAATATTGCCTGATGAAGTCTAACTACCAACTATGTCTCATTTAGTGGTCACACCATGTCCTACAAAAATAAAAAATGATTGTATAAGCTAGTTTATATATTACTGTACTGCTTCTATCCATTGCTGCTGAACTATGCAAAGGACTGAAATAAATGCACATTAGTGGAACACAAAATGTAAATGAACCTAATTTGAAACTAGGAGAAACAGAATTGTAGAGAGTTAATTGCTTTGTTTGTATAGGGTGATTGGAATAGGACTTCTTGCTCAAAGGCACACCATAGCTTGGAACTTTTATATGCTTTTTAAAAATCTGTATATTGGAGTTTTAATAGAAGGAGTAGAGCAATTTGGGTGCTTTTAAGGACATTCTGGCTTGCTGGTTAAACACCAAAGACTCACAATATGAGTAGCATCTTGATGAATTCATCATACTTTGTGTTTTGGACTTCAACTTTTGGGGCATTATGTCACCTTTTCATTTATTCAGAGTTGATAAGACCTAAGGAAAATGAAACAGCAACTATCTCTATATGAGTTTGAATTAGAGTAAAAAATGAATTTTTAGGCCAAAATTTATCCCCTCAAATTCATATCTTGAAACCCCAATTCCTCATAACTCAGAGTATGACTGTATTAAGAGATAGTCTTTAACCAGGTGATTAAGTTAGAGTGAGGTTATTAGGATGGGAACTAATCTAATATCACTGGCTTTCTTATAAGGAAAAAAGACTTCAGGGCACTTATGCACAGAAAATTTTCATGTGAGGAAACAGCAAGAAAGTGGCCATCTGCAAGCCAAGAAAAGAGACCACAGAAGAAACCAAAACTGTGGACATCTTGAGCTTCTAGCCTTCGGATGGTGAGAAAATAAATTTTCATTGTTTAAGCCACCTAATCTGTGGTACTTTATTATGCAATGCTAGAAAAATAATACATGTGTTAACTATTACAAAACAATATATAAAAATGTGAAATGGACAAGATAGTATATTATCTGACCAACACGTTTTTCCACAAGAGAAACTTACACAGGTAAGAAGGCAAGTAAAAATCAGACTCCTGGTTATAGGGTTAAATAATTAAGATTTGCACACCAGGAGAGCCCAGTTTGGGACTCATAAATCGAGGTCCAGTAATGCAAGCTTGTAATAATCTCTGGAGAAGTGAAAATTTTAAAGATCTTAGAACATATTTTCTTACTAAGTTTACTCAAATAATTGTTTAATATTGTTTTGGTGTTTTATTTAGTGCATACTTTTTGTAGACTTGGGTTTGAATTTGTCTAAAAATGGGTTATGGTAGATTTTCTAAATGGCAAAATAAAAATAGAAAAACTTTCTGTCTCCATTATTTAGTTTATTTTTGTGTGTGTATCATGGTTTCCTTTGGATCTTATTTTCTTCTGTAAGAGATGCTCAAAGGTAGCAATAGCAAAGTAAGCCTTTGTTTCCCTACTCTTTCACCCTAGATATGTAAATCCTCAAGTCATTATAATGTGATTCATTTCTTTTTCTATATATACAAAAATCAAGGAAGTATTAATGGTAAAATACTTTTTAATGAGATTATATATATATATATATATATATATATATATATATTTACAATAAAGGATCCCTTTATTATAAAAGTCCATGTATACATCATTGTTCTAATTATATGACAGGATGACACCTGTCTACAAGATGTGCAGGCTCTTTACAAGAACAAAGTAAGGGGAAGATAGCTGTGAAGGCTTTAGGTAGCCATTGGAAAAACTGTGTCAGCCAGTCCATGAAATAAAATAGCCTAAAAACCAGTCTTAATGATTCTAATCTCCTCTTCATGTCTGTTTGGATGCAGCTCACTAATAGCCCAAAGTGGTTTTTTAAAATGTTTTACTTCTGATAAACTTTCACCCCCCACCTCTTAAGACTAATATTTTCTACCTTTAACTATGTAAATATATTCAGTTAGGCTTAAGTAAAAAGTCATTCTGCTTTATGAATTTTGAATGCCACTGTTAACTGCTGAGATTCTTCATGTGTTGAGATAGGCTACTTGTTTGGAAGCCCACCTATATACTGTGAAGTGTATAAGATATTATCTACTTGGAATCTAACAAGTTAACCTGAATCAGTTTTAAGGATGCTGAAGAATATACAGAATTCCTGGGTTAGAAATTAAGGAAAGTTTATTTTTTAAAGCAAAAGCAGCAGTCCAAGCACCAGAACTTTTTATCCACTGGTACCTCATCCAATTTCTAATTCCCTGGTGGCTCAAGAGGGTAAAGCATCTGCCTACAATGTGGGACACTTGGGTTCGATCCCAGGGTCGGGAAGATCCCCTGGAGAAGGAAATGGCAACCCACTCTAGTACTCTTGCCTGGAAAATCCCATGGACTGAGAAGCCTGGTAGGCTACAGCCCATGGGGTCACAAAGAGTTGGACACGACTGAGCAACTTCACTTTCACTTTCACCTCAACCAATTTCTAATTTCTACAGAGTGACACAAGAGGACCAGCAGACAGTCACACATTCCATCGGTTTTTTAGAGGAAGAAGATGCTGAGTTTAGGGGGTTGGAATATTTCAAATGGTCAATGAGTGTGCTTGCATTGTGCTCTGGAGGATCTCATTATACTTTTGTAGGTTATTTGCAATACAAACATCTACAAAAATAGCTACAGAATAGCTAGATACAATTCAGTTCAGTTTAGTCGCTCAGTCGTGTCTGACTCTTTGTGACCCCATGAACCGCTGCACGCCAGGCTTCTCTGTCCATCACCAACCCCTGGAGTCCACCCAAACCCATGTCCATCGAGTCCATGATGCCATCCAACCATTTCACCCTCTGTTGTCCACTTCTCCTCCTGCCCTCAATCTTCCCCAGCATCAGGGTCTTTTCCAATAAGTTAGATGTTCACATCAGGTGGCCAAGTATTGGAGTTTCAGCTTCAACATTATTCCTTCCATTGGACACCCAGAACTAATCTCCTTTAGGATGGACTGGTTGGATCCAAGGGACTCTCAAGAGTCTTCTCCAACACCGCAGTTCAAAAGCATCAATTCTTCAACGCTCAGCTTTCTTCACAGTCCAACTCTCACATCCATACATGACCACTGGAAAAACCATAGTTTGACTAGATAGACCTTTGTTGGCAAAGTAATGTCTCTGTTTTTTAATATGCTGTCTACTGCTGCTGCTGCTGCTAAGTCACTTCAGTAGTGTCTGTCTCTATGTGACCCCATAGACGGCAGCCCACCAGGCTCCCTCGTCCCTGGGATTCTCCAGGCAAGAACACTGGAGTGGGTTGCCATTTCCTTCTCCAATGCATGAAAGTGAAAAGTGAAAGTGAAGTCACTCAGTCGTGTCCGACCCTCAGCGACCACATGGACTGCAGCCTTCTAGGCTCCTCCGTCCATGGTATTTTCCAGGCAAGAGTACTGGAGTTGGGTGCCATTGCCTTCTCCTAATATGCTATCTAGGTTGGTCATAACTTTCCTTCCAAGGAGTAAGCGTCTTAATTTCATTTTTGTAATCACCATCTGCAGTAATTTTGGAACCCAAAAAAATAAAGTCAGCCACTGTTTCCACTGTTTCCCCATCTATCTGCCATGAAGTGATGGGATTGGATGACATGATCTTAGTTTTCTGAATGTTGAGCTTTAAGCCAACTTTTTCACTCTTCTCTTTCACTTTCATCAAGAGGCTCTTTAGTTCTTCTTCACTTTCTGCCATAAGGGTGGTGTCATCTGCATGTCTGAGGTTATTGATATTTCTTCTGGCAATCCATCATGCAATAGAAGCTACACTGAACACAGGATTGTACAATTGAACATCAAGAACCTTAGAGGGTCCTAACTTTTTCCTTTCTTGGAAAATAACAGATTAGACTGTAGCAGCTACAGTGTAGCAGGAAGACTCAAATCTATCCATCTTGTGTGCAGATTTGACCTTTTTACTCAAGTAGTTTTCCTTCATGAATTGAACCATCATTCAAAAATGTAAGTTAACTGAAAAAGTATTCATTCAAAAAAGTATTTAATTAAGGTATATCTATTAAAGTAACATGTGTTGATATATTCTCATATATAAATATTTTTATTTCCAGTTAATATAGTAAGTGTTAGGCTCCTGGCTCTGAGGCAAAGAACTCTCTTAATCATGGCATCACAGGCACTGGGAGGTTCATGTTAGTATTTGCTTCGTTTGCCCCTTGTGCCAGAAAGGAGTAATTTACCAGTGGTAGATTGTTCAAATCCTGTACATTCTCATGGGGAAAAAACAAAAACAAAAACAAAAACTACTTTCAGGATATTTGACTGACTTAAGGGAAAATTCAACTGTTGGTATGATCTGATGAATACTTTTGTACACTTGAAAACTTAAGAAATTCTGTACTGTGCTGAATCACTTGAGTCGTGTCTGACTCTTTACGACCCTATGGACAGTAACCCTCCAGGCTTCTCTGTCCATGGGATTCTCTAGGCAAGAATTTTGGAGTGAGTTGCCATGCTCTCCTCCAGGAGATCTTCCCAACCCAGGGATCAAACAAGGATAGGTCTCTTTTGTATCCTGCACTGGCACGAGAGTTCTTGACCACAGCACCATTCTCTACTAGTCTGTCCAGATAGTTCGTGCTTGACAATATGATTTACATGAGCACATGCTTTTTATCCAAGAGCCTGGAGCTTGAGGCAGTCACCTAAGCACTGTACACCCCTGTGACTAACCCCTAGCTTACCCTCTCCACATTCAAGCTCAGGTAAGCATCTCTGGTTGGCTGCACTTTGTATGCACTCTTTTCTTATTCATAATTGCTGGAGAATTGGGTGTTCTCTGCAACTTCTCTGGGAGGGGCAAGCCTGTTTTCCTGTTGACCTTGAGTCTGTAAGGTTACTCCTGGCTCCCTTTAGGCTTTGCCCTTTGTGAGTTTTCCTTTTGTTGTTTCTAGTCTGCAAACTTTAATTCTTGTTTTTGTTCAGTCGCTAAGTTATGTACAACTCTGTGCGACCTCATGGACTGCAGCACTCCAGGCTCCCCTGTCCTTCGCTATCTCCCAGAGTTTGCTAAAACTCCTATCTGTTGAGATGGTGATGCCATCCAGCCCTCTCATCCTCTGTCATCCCCTTCTCCTCCTTTAATTACAATAAACTACAATCATCATTATAGCAACTTCTAAGTCCTGTGAGCCTTAAAAAATCACTAAGGACAAGGATTGCCTTCTTGAACCCTGATATATGAGTGCAACCCCATGGCTAAACTGTAGAGTGGCCCAAATCATATTGTGCATAGAGTGAATCTATATCACAGCTAAGGAGCACTACCTTCAAGAGATTACAATCTTTGCAGAAGTTAAAGCAATTTTGCCTAATCATTGCCATGGAGGGATGAACTGTCTTTATTATCTTGTTTGGGAAATAAATCTGTCCACTGTCCGTGAGAGAGATATGAGTCTATCTTTCAAGGCTGCTTGCTATTCAAGTATCTTTTTAAAGGGTCATATTTAAAAACATATTTTAAATTATATTGTTATTTCAAAATGTTCATACCTCCCAAAACAACCTAGAGTCAATGAAATACCTATCAGAATTTCAGCGTTTTTTTTTTTTTTCATTGAAACCATAAAGTTCCTAGAAGAAAACATAGGCAATAAGCTCATTGACATTGGACTTGACAATTTTTTAAAAAATCTCTCCCAAAAGCAAAGCAACAAAATAAAAAATAACAAAGTGGGATTACATCAAACTAAAATGCTTCTGTCTAGCAAAGAAACCATCAACAAAATATAAAGGCAACTTACTGAATGGGAAATAGTATTTGTGAATCACATATCTGATAAGTGGTTAATATCCAAAATATATAAACAACTCAAACAACTTGTGAAGTAAAATTCATATTTTATAAAAAGACAAGAAAATTTAAACATAAAAAAATTTCTCTGCTCTTTAGCCTCTTCCCCAGCCCATTATATTATATTATATATTATGGTATGATTTATGCTATATGATACATGACATATTATGTTTATGACTCCATCTTGATAATATACTCCAGAGAAAAACTTTTCTGCCTGTCTTGAAGAAACAAATAATCATGTTACAGATGACAGAGAAAAACATGTGACAAATAACTCGATGTCCCATAGGATATTAGGAGAGCTTCTAACCTACATCCCCAAAGAAGCCAGGGCCTTCATTTATACAGCTATAGGAAAATGAAATCAGACAGCAACATGAATATGCTCTGAAATAGATTCTTCCCCAGCTGAAACTGCAGGAAAGTGACCTGGCTGATACCTTGATAGCAGACTTGTGAAACTCTGAGCAGGGGACTCAGTTAGACTGTGCCTGGACTTCTGACCCACAAAATATTAGCAATAATATATGTATTTTTTTTAACTGCAAAATCTATGAAAATTGATTACACAGAACAAGAGATGACCAATACAATGCCTTTCCATTAGAGATGAAGAAGCACCAGATGAAGCGCCAGATGACTCTATGAAGAGTCATCTTCTAATTCTGCACTAAGATGCTCTCAACTGTACATCTTACAAATTAAAGAAAGTGAAAGTGTTAGTCACTCAGGCATGTCCAACTCTTTGCTACCCCATGGACTGCAGACCACCAGGCTCCTTTGTCCAAAGAATTCTCCAGGCAAGAATACTGGAGTGAGTTGCCATTCCCTTGTCCAGGGGGATCTTCCTGACCCTGGGATTGTACCCAGATCTCCTGCGTTACAAGAAGATTCTTTACCATCTGAGCCACTGGGGTTTCCTTATAAATTAAACAACTTTCCTAATTAAATAGCAAACTATCAAATTCAAACAGTCACCTGAAAAGAGTCCCTGAAGAGTAGTTATTTCTGTCATTTCTTTCTTTTACCACAAATGTTGTATTGTTTCTTTTTGCAAGTGCTATGATAGTATATGATACACAAAAGAATGAAACATGGATAATACCTTAAAATCTTTACACAACCCAGTAGAAGAGGTAAAACACTGACTTGCAATCCAATTGTCACATCCTTTGTTGGAAACTATCTCAACACCACAAGCAGCTAAATGTGCTCCCCTCACAACCTATATACAATTGTATAATGTATCCAATTCAAACTACTTCAGAAAATGTGATGTACTGAGTATACATAAAGAGAAAAATCTCTTTTTCCTTAGCATTGAAACTTGCAACTACTCTTCATCTTCACCCCCAGAATAAAAGAATATGTTTGGAGGTAATACCACCCTTGAGATACTCAGTAAACAATACATAATCAATTGAAAGCATTCCTAGAACACTGGGTTTGCAAGTAACTAGACAGTTTTTGTTTTGCTTCAAGGCATATGCAATCTGAAAGATAGCACTGAATTATTTAGGAAGGAAGAGCAACTTTATATGCTATTTGTGGACAGGGAAAGAGAAAGATAAAAGGTAATGTAGTGATGTATCTGGTGGCCAGAGAATCTCTTGAGAAAAGAACAGAGATTATTTACCTGTCTGTCTATGTGTCTATCTAAACACCTATCTTCAATACTGTGTTTTCATACAGTGTACACAGAATATTTTTTCATGAATCCCATGACATTTCAACAGAATCTCTAATTCTGAGTATGACTTTTTCCAATATTTTTTTTAGTCATCTAACCTTAGCAAGAATAGATTACTTGCTAAGGGTTACTTTCACAAGGTGAATATAGAATGAAGAAAACCTAAGGCTCCATTTAGAGAGAGCTAACTGGCCTTTCTTGGTGGAACACCATGCATGGCTCCTGGGAAATGCTGCGGGGCAGTGGAGAATAGATGGTGTGCTGGTGGTGGTGTCAGCTCAGTCCAGATGGTGACTGTGGCTGAAGCGTGACCTTGCTCCATGTTGCAAGAAGATACAGCTGGTCACCCCAGATTTTAATCAGAGCTCCTGCAAGAACTCCAAAATTACAATTCGCTGCTGAACAACCATTGACAGGAGAATGTTGGATCCCACCAAAAAAGATACCTCACATCCAAGGGCAAAGGAGGAGCCCCAGAAAGATGGTAGGAGGGGCAAAATCATGTTGAGACCCAAACTCTATACCTGCCAAAGATGTTTGGAGGGCTCAAACTAACCTTGTGCACATCAGGACCCAGAGACTACCACAAAGACTGAGCCAGAACTATGTTTGAATGTCTCCTGTGGAGGTTCAGGTCAGCAGTGGCCTGCCACAGTGGCTCTGGGTGCAGCAGACTTGGGTATGGCATAAGCCCTCGTGGAGGAGGTAGCCATTCACTCCACCATAGAACCATCAGAACTTTCACAGGACGGGGGGAACAGACTCTTGTAGGTGACAAACAAAAACTTGTATGACTCAAGACCCAGGAGAAAGGATCAGTGACCCCACAATAGACTGCCCCAGACTTGCCCGTGAGTGTCCAGGAATCTCTGGAAGAGGCTTAGGTCGGTGGCCAATACCAAAATCAGATTGATTACATTCTTTGCAGCCAAAGATGGAGAAGCTCTATACAGTCCGCCAAAACAAGACTGGGAGCTAACTGTGGCTCAGATCATGACTCCTTATTGCCAAATTCAGACTTAATTAAAGTAGGGAAACCCACCAGATCATTCAGATATTACCTAAATCAAATTCCTCATAATTATACAGTGGAAGTTACAAATAGATTCAAGGATTTAGATCTGATAGACAGAGTGCCTGAAAAACTATGAGCAGTGGTTCATGACACTGTACAGGAGACAGGGATCAAGACTATCCCCAAGAGAAAGAAATGCAGAAAGGCAAAATAGCTGTCTGAGGAGGCCTTTCTCTGAGCTGAGTAAAGAAGAAAAGTGAAAGGTAAAGGGGAAAAGGAAAGATAGAAGCATCTGAATGCAGGGTTCCAAAAGAATAGCAAGGAGAGATAAAAAAGCCTTCCTCAGTGATCAATGCAAAGAAATAGACACAAACAGTAGAATGAGAAAGACTAGAGATCTCTTCAAGAAAATTAGAGATATCAAGGGAACATTTCATGCAAAGATGGGCTCCATAAAGGACAGAAATGGTATGCACCTAACAGAAGCAGAAGATATTAAGAAGGGGTGGCAAGATTAAACAGAACTATACAGAAAAGATCTTCATGATCCAGATAACTATGATGGTGTGATCACTCACCTAGAGCCAGACATCCTGAAATGTGAAGTCAAGTGGGCTTTAAGAGACAGCACTACAGACAATGCTCATGGAAGTGATGGAAATCCAGTTGAGCTATTTCAAACCTTAGAAGATAATACTGTGAAAGTGCTGCACTACTGCCAGCAAATTGGAAAACTCACCAGTGGCCATAGAACTGGAAAATGCCAGTTTTCAGTCCAATCCCAAAGAAAGACAATGCTAAAGAATGTTATAACTACCGCACAATTACACTCATCTCACACGCTAGCAAAGTAATGCTCAAAATTCTCCAAGCCAGGCTTCAACAGCATGTGAACTGTGATCTTCCAGATGTTCAAGTTGGATTTAGAAAAGACAGAGGAACCCAAGATGAAATTTCCAGCATCCTTTGGATTATCATAAAAGCAAGAGAGTTCCTGAGAAAAAAATCACTTCTGCTTTATTGACTAGGCCAAACACTTTGACTCTGTGGATCACAACAAGCTGTGGAAAATTCTTCAAGAGACGGGAATACCAGACCACCTGACTTAACTCCTGAAAAATCTGTATGCAGGTCAAAAAGCAACAGTTAAAACTGGACATAGAACAACAGACTGGTTCCAAATCAGGAAAGGAGTATGTCAAGGCTGCACATTGTCACCCTGCTTATTTAACTTATATGCAGAGCACATCATGCAAAATGCTGAGGTGGATGAAGCACAGGTATAATTAAGATTGCCAGGAGAAATATCAACAACCTCAGATACACAGATGACACCACTCTTATGGCAGAAAGCAAAGAAGAGCCTCTTGATGAAAGTGAAAGAGGAGAGTGGAAAAGTTGGCTTAAAACTCAGCTTTCAGAAAATTAAAATCATGGCATCTGGTTCCATCACATCATGGCAAATTGATGGCAAAAAAATGGAAACAGTGAGAGACTTTATTTTCTTGGACTCCAAAATCACTGAAGATGGTGACTTCAGCCATGAAATTAAAAGACACTTGCTCCTTGGAAAAAAGCTATGACCAATCTAAACACCATATTAAAAAGCAGAGACATTACTTTTCCAAAAAAGGTCCATCTAGTCAAAGCTATGATTTTTCCAGTAGTCATGTATGGATGGTGAGAATTGGACTATAAAGAAAGCCTAGCACCTAAGAATTGATGTTTTTGAACTGTGGTGTTGGAGAAGACTCTTGAGAGTCCCTTGGACAGCAAAGAGATACAACCAATCTATCCTAAAGAAATCAGTACTGAATATTTCTTGGAAGGACTGAGGCTGAAGATAAAACTCCAGTACTTTGGCCATCTGACTCATTGGAAAGACCCTGATGCCAGGAAAGATTGATGGTGGGAGGAGAAGAGGACGACAGAGGATGGGATGGCTGAATGGCATCACCGACTCCATGGACATGAATTTGAGCTGGTCCAGGGAATTGGTGATGGACAGAGAAGCCTAGCGTGCTGCAGTCCATGGGGTTTCAAAGAGTTGGACATGACTGAGCTACTGAACTGTACTGAATGCTCCTTTGGGAGACCAGCTACTTGTGAAAATGAAAATCTAATGTACTTTACATGTCTGTTAACAGATAAACCAAGAACTTCTTTAGAATTCCTTATTCATATTTTTATGTGCTGAACTTGACACAGTACTGTGTATCATGGCAGTGTATAAGAAGAGCTATTATTACTTTATTTTAAATAAATAAATGAATAGATGAGGATTTTATAGTCAGCCTCTGATAGAAGTATTGTACCACAGGCTAAATGAAAGTTGTTTGTTGTCCTTCACATACATTGACTTCTTTGAGTTTTCTTTTGTTGTTCTAAATTTTTAAATTAATATTTAATACATTATCATGCTTTATTAAAAATAGTTTATACCAGGTACTTTGCTAAGTGATATATATGTGCATAAATCATGTTTTACTAAGAATAACTAATTTGACAAAGAACAAAGACAGCTCAGGTTCCTGATGACTTGCCAAATGATATAATATTGTTCTGATTCATTTGACCCAAGTATATTATCATCCAGCAGAAAGTAAAATAATTAATAGCACAGTGAAGTATAATTGGTATCAGTACTAAAATGTAAGTCAACAAAAATGTATTTGATAAATTGAGTCACCTGTCAGTGATTTTATTGAATTAATTTTTAAGTTTTAAAAATGACATTAATATAAATATAGTTTTTCAGAACACTAAATAAATTTAATATTTTACTTTGTTTATATTTGCAACCAAAATGGAATCATACTTTGATTACTTAGGGGAAAACAATGTTTCCTCTCAGAGAAACAGCAAAACCATGTACAGTGTTTACATCAAGATTCCAGTATGTCATGTTCACTTGTAATGATGCAAAATCTAGAATCTTCATTATAGCCATGACACAAAACTAAAAGAAGGTTTATTTTAATCGAGGATTTTTAAGTAAAACTTATTAAAATTTGACTGTACTAGGCATTATGCTTTGAGGTTTTAAAATATTGAGTGAACAACATCTAAACATAGTATGCTTTAACATGTTATAAAAATTATATGTTTTATGATAAATTATACATTAGATTGTGTGCTGTATTACAGATTGTACAGTTCAGTTCAGTTCAGTCACTCAGTCATGTCTGACTCTTTGCGATCCCATGAATTGCAGCACTCCAAGCCTCCCTGTCCATCACCAACTCCCGGAGTTCACTCAGACTCACGTCCATTAAGTCAGTGATGCCATCCAGCCACCTCATCCTCGGTCGTCCCCTTCTCCTCCTGCCCCCAATCCCTGCAAGCATCAAAGTCTTTTCCAATGAGTCAACTGTTCGCATAAGGTGGCCAAAATACTGGAGTTTCAGCTTTAGCATCGTTCCTTCCAAAGAAATCCCAGGGCTGATCTCCTGCAGAATGGACTGGTTGCATCTCCTTGCAGTCGAAGGGACTCTCAAGAGTCTTCTCCAACACCACAGTTCAAAAGCATCCATTCTTCGGTACTCAGCCTTCTTCACAGTCCAACTCTCACATCCATACATGACCACAGGAAAATCCATAGCCTTGACTAGGCAGACCTTAGTCGGCAAAGTAATGTCTCTGCTTTTGAATATGCTATCTAGGAATTGTACATAACTCTACAAATGCAAATTATATATTTATTTATTTTTTGCTAGTGCAGAATATGACCACATATAATTATAACTTCTGTATATTATTCTTCTGTATATTCTGTGAATTATTATTTCTGTATCATAAATCCATATAAAATATCTGCAAAAAGATTTCAATCAACAAATGCATGAATCATGCCTTTGTAAACTGAAGATTTTAAATTAAAGAGTTTATGTTATGTAAATAATTTGTAATAGAGCAAACATAGAAACTAGACAAATTTGTCAAAACGAACAGGATGTTTGTTAATCCTTATGTTAGTCACAATGCTTCATTACTAGTTACCAAAATTCAATAAAATCATCCTGAATATAAATGGACTTTCATGAAAAGAAAAGGGGATATAAGTTTAGTGGAAACACGAGTAATAACTCCAGGAACCTCAAGGAAAAGAAGTTTGGACTAGAAAGCTCAAAGAAAATTGTAACATCATTTTCTTGAGGTTCTTGGAGTTGTTCTGTGTCTCAACTTCCAGTCATGGAAGGAATTTCAAGTCTAGTTAAGTAACCCTCTGGGGTTGGGTAGGGGAGAAAATCAGCTGCAATAAAAGAAATTTATACATTTAGTGAAACAACCAGTGGGATAGTTCCCCCAGATTTATCAAGTTTATGTGTGTGCTTTTGCTTTAAAAAAATAATAATTATTATTTAATGTGATTGTTCTGGGTCTTAGTTGTGGCATGTGAACTCAGTTGCAGTATGCATGTGGGATCAAGTTACTGGATCAGGGATTGAACCTGAGCCCCCTGTGAGACCCTGAGTGCAGAGTCTCACCCACTGGACCACCAGGGATGTCCTTGCTTTTGTTTTTTACTTCTCTACTTATATCTGCTATGCTGAAAGCAAAAACATTCCAGAATTTATTTTTCCTGTATAGCTAAAAGGACATAATAAATAAATAGTTCAGTTTTTCTTTTGAGAGACACAAAAATGGGAATTGAGTGTTCTTATGGAGATTAAGTGAAATGTTTTGAAAAACTACTACTGATCAACCAAGAATTTTATGACAAGAAGAGTTAAAATTCCTTTTGGTTTAGTTAATTATCTTTTAGAAGATAGTCTATACCAGTGACATAATTTTAAGGATCATGAAAAAAGGAAGTTAACTATATACATTTCTTCATTATACAGTTGATGAAACTGAAACTCATCAAAATAAAATGGTTTGATCCTGGTCATCAGTTAGTGGATGACAAACATCATCATGGTACATATTTGGATTGAGGAAAAAAAAAATCTATATATAAAATAGATTTATATGTATATTTTATTTATATGTATATGTGTATATGCTTACATATTCATATATTCATCTCTAGAAGTTTTCTATTTCAATATTTACACATATAGGGATCTATGTGCTCAGTCACTCAGTCGTGTCCATCTCTTTGCAACCTCATGGACTAGAGCCCACCAGGCTCCATTATCCATGGGATTTCCTAGGCAAAAATACTGAAGTGGGTTGTGATTTCCTACTCCATAGCCATTTACATAGGGCTAATATGACTGTGGCTCAGATCATGAAATCCTTATTGCCAAATTCGGACTTAAATTGAAGAAAGTAGGGAAAACCACTAGATAATTCAGGTATGACCTAAATCAAACCCCTTATGATTATACAGTGGAAGTGAGAAATAGATTTAAAGGACTAGATCTGATAGATAGAGTGGCTGATGAACTATGGATGGAGGTTCGTGACATTGTATAGGAGACAGGGATCAAGACCATCCCCATGGAAAAGAAATGTAAAAAAGCAAAATGGCTGTCTGAGGAAGCCTTACAAATAGTTGTGAAAAGAAGAGAAGCAAAGAGCAAAGGAGAAAAGGAAAGATATAAACATCTGAATGCAGAGTTTCAAAGAATAGCAAGATAAGAAAGCCTTTCTCAGTGATCAATGCAAAGAAATAGAGGAAAACAACAGAATGGGAAAGACTAGAGATCTCTTCAATAAAATTAGAGATATCAAGGGAATATTTCATGCAAAGATGAGTTCGATAAAGGACAGAAATGGTATGGACCTAACAGAAGAAGAAGATACTAAGAAGAGGTGGCAAGAATACAGAGAAGAACTGTACAAAAAAGATCTTCACAAGCAAGATAATCACGATGGTGTGCTCACTCACCTAGAGCCAGATATCCTGGAATGTGAAGTCAAGTGGGTCTTAGAAAGCATCACTATGAACAAAGCTAGTGGAGGTGATGGAATTCCAGTGGAGCTATTTTAAATCCTGAAAGATGATGCTGTGAAAGTGCTGCACTCAATATGCTGGCAAATTCGGTAAACTCAGCAGTGGCCACAGGACTGCAAAAAGGTCAGGTTACATTCCAATCTCAAAGAAAGGCAATGCGAAAGAATGCTCAAACTACTGCACAATTGCACTCATCTCACACGCTAGTAATGTTCAAAATTCTCCAAGCCAGGCTTCAGCAATACGTGAATTGTGAACAATCAGATAGATGTTCAAGCTGGTTTTAGGAAAGGCAGAGGGACCAGAGATCAAATTGCCAACATCCACTGGATCATGGAAAAAGCAAGCGAGTTCCAGAAAACATCTATTTCTGCTTTATTGACTATGCCAAAGCCTTTGACTGTGTGGATCACAATAAACCATGAAAAATTCTGAAAGAGATGGGAATACCAGAGTCCCTGACCTGCCTCTTGGGAAACCTATATGCAGGTCAGGAAGCAACAGTTAGAACTAGACATGGAACAACAGACTGATTTGAAATAGAAAAAGGAGTACATCAAGGCTGTATACTGTTACCCTGCTTATTTAACTTCTATGCGGAGTACATCATGAGAAACGCTGGGCTGGAAGAAACACAAGCTGGAATCAAAATTGCCAGCAGAAATATCAATAACTTTAGATATGCAGATGACACCACACTTATGGCAGAAAGTGAAGAGGAACTAAAACGCCTATTGATGAAAGTGAAAGAGGAGAATGAAAAAGTTGGCTTAAAGCTCAACATTCAGAAAACAAAGATCATGGCATCTGGTCCCATCACTTCATGGGAAATAGATGGGGAAACAGTGGAAACAGTTTCAGACTTTATATTTTGGGGCTCCAAAATCACTTAAAAGACGTTTACTCCTTGGAAGAAAAGTTATGACCACCCTAGATGGCATATTCAAAAGCAGAGACATTACTTTGCCAACAAAGGTCCGTCTAGTCAGGGCTACGATTTTCCCAGTAGTCATGTATGGATGTGAGAGTTGGACTGTGAAGAAAGCTGAGCATTAAAGAATTGATGCTTTTGAACTGTGGTGTTGGAGAAGACTCTTTAGAGTCCCTAGGACTGCAAGGAGATCCAACCAGTCTGTTCTAAAAGAGATCATTCCTGGGTGTTTATTGGAAGGACTGATGCTAAAGCTGAAACTCCAGTACTTTGGCCACCTCATGTGAAGAGTTGACTCATTGGAAAAGACTCTGATGCTGGGAGGGATTGGGGGCAGGAGGAGAAGGGGACAACAGAAGATGAGATGGCTGGATGGCATCACCGACTCTGCACATGAGTTTGAGTGAACTCCGGGAGTTGTTGATGGACAGGGAGGCCTGGCGTGCTGTGATTCATGGGGTCGCAAAGAGTTGGACACGACCGAGGGACTGTACTGAACCGAACTTAATATTTTGTTTAGAATGTTCAGTTTGAAGAATATTTCAATTGCTGCTGTTCAGTCGTGTCTGACGCTTTGCAACCCATGGACTGCAGCATGCCAGGTTTCCTTGTCCTTTTCAATATGTTTACCATTTTTACACCTTCCAAATTTGTCATTATTCTCTCTGGTCATCTCTATCTATCCATCTATTTGTTATCTATCTATTCATCTTCCTATTAATATCAATCTATGTATGCTGTCATCATATTATACACAGTATAAGAGATGTAATGCAATCCTATAGATGCAAAATAGGAAAAATATGAATATAAGAGCTGAGAGAATTATTCAATTACTTTAAAAATATGATATACTGTGTTTTATGACATAAATACAGATAGCAATATGTAAGAGCTATGCTAAGATTTATTAGGATAGTATAGTAGCTTCCCACTATGTTGCTTTTAAATTTCTTAACTTGCCGTTTGAACATCTGCAGCTTTAAATCATTATCCACAAAATATAGAAAGTACGCATTTACAATTTTTTGTTTCCCATGTGTTTAGTAATATCATTTTAAGATGTATTTTATATTTTCTAAGCATGAAATAGCACTCTTTTATAATTTGGAATTTTGTAAATTTTATATTCTATTGATATTTTTCTAATTATGTAAAGGGAAATAGTTTCCATTAATTTTTTTTTAATTAGTAAAGCATATTTTCACTTTTGTTCTTTCATAGATAGCGGTTTTATACTGGAATGAACATGGTTCTGATGTCTGTTCTACTCAACTCTATCTGCTTAACAACCTGCCCCTTATTTAGTGATTTAAAACAACTACTTTATTTTAGCTCAGATTTTGGAAGGCCAGGGATTAAGGCAGAGTTCAGCAAAGCGATTCTTCTGTTCCACATGGCATTGGGGTAACAGTGTTACACGGCCAAAGACTGAGCTGTTCTGTGGATTTTATGATGCTCACACACTTGCTTGATTCTTTGCAGAGATAGAAGAAAGGCGGGATAAGTTAGATGCCTATTCCTCTTAGATCTCGGGGCTCTCAAAGGGCCTCTCCAACAAGGCAATTGGAAGTTTAAATGGTGGCTCTGGTATCCAAGAATAAGTGCTCCAATAGCAGGAATAAGAATGGCCAATCTCTTGAGATCTAGGCCTAGAAACTAACAGAGCGTCTCTTTTACTGGTCAAGAAGTCAAAGTTGCAGAGCCCAGATTCAAGGGGAAGGACACGGACTCTGTCTCTCATAGAAGACAAACGAAAGAATACATGGTTAAAAAAAAAAAAAAAAACAGTGTCAGTTAGCATCTTCATAGGCTAACTAGCTTTTAACGTTGATTCTTGGGTTGATAATTGAAAGAATTGCTTTCAATAAAACTAAAGGTCTCCTGTGAATTTATGTCTTAGTTTTAATTTCAGTCTTGCTAAGAAAATGAGCGTTTGTCTTTACTCTTTTATTAAGGTGAAATTTAGCAACAGCTAATATTGAGATAGGTGTTGTAAATAAATAAAGTAACCTGCACAGTGAGTTAAGTTTTAGATGAATATTTATCCCTATCCCTGGTAGCTCAGAGGTTAAAGCGTCTGCCTGCAATGCGGGAGACCCGGGTTCAATCCCGGGATTGGGAAGATTCCCCTGGAGAAGGAAAGGCAACCCACTCCAGTATTCTTGCCTGGAGAATCCCATGGACAGAGGAGCCTGGTGGGCTACAGTCCTTGGGGTCGCAAAGAGTCGGACACGACTGAGCGACTTCACTTCACTATTAGTGTACAAACAATAAAAAAACTGATCTGTAAAAAAGAAAAAAAAAGGCAGAAAGAAAGAAACTTCATTTTTCAGATTTTAGTTGCTTAATTAATGAAAATAATATAATAAATTTGCTACATGTAATATGGTAAAAATTAAATGAAAGTATTTCATGAAATTATATCATGACATACTTTGTCTGGCTCTAGGTCGATCACACCAACCTAGAGCCAGACAACCTGGAATGTGAAGTCAAGTGGGCCTTATTAAGCATCACTACAAACAAAGCTAGTGGAGGTGATGGAATTCCAGAGTTCCAGAAAAGCATCTATTTCTGATTTATTGACAATGCCAAAATCTTTGTGTGGACCACAACAAACTGTGGAAAATTCTGAAAGAGATGGGAATACCAGAACACCTTACCTGCTCTTGAGAAATCTCTATGCATGTCAGGAAGCAACAGTGAGAATTGGACATGGAAATACAGACTGATTTCAAATAGGGAAAGGAGTACGTCAAAGCTGTATATTGTCACTCTGCTTGTTTAATTTATATGCAGAGTACATCATGAGAAATGTTGGGCTGGATGAAGCACAAGTTAAAATCAAGATTGCCAGGGGAAATATCAATAACCGCAGATATGCAGATGACACCATTCTTATGGCAAAAAGCAAAGAAGAATTAAAGAGCCTCTTGCTGAAAGTGAAAGAGAAGACTGAAAAAGTTGGCTTAAAACTCAACATTCAGGAAACTAAGATCATGGTGTCTGGTCCCATCACTTCATGGCAAATATATGGGGGAAAAATATATTGGAAACAGTGAGAGATTTTATTTTCTTGGACTCCAAAATCTCTGTGGATGGTGATAGCAGCCATGAAATTAAAAGACACTTGCTCCTTGTTTGACAAGCTGTGACCAACATAGCCAGCATATTAAAAAGCAGAGACTACTTTGCCAACAAAGGTTCGTCTAGTCAAAGCTTTGGTTTTTCCAGTAGTCATGTATGGATGTGAGAGTTGGACTGTGAAGAAAGCTGAGCACTGAAGAATTGATGCTTTTGAACTGTGGTGTTGGAGAAGAATCTTGAGAGTCCCTTGGACAGCAAGGAGATCCAACCAGTCTATCCTGAAGGAAATCAGTACTGAATATTCATTGGAAGGACTGATGCTGAAGCTGAAACTCCAATACTTTGGCCACCTGATGGAAAGAACTGACTAATTTGAAAAGACCCTGATGCTGGGAAAGATTGAAGGCAGGAGGAGAAGGGTATGACAGAGAATGAGATGACTGGATGGCATCACCGACTCTATGGATGTGAGTTTGAGTAAACCTCAGGAGTTGACAATGGACACGGAGGCCTGGCATACTGCTGTCTGTGGGGTCACAATGAGTTGTACACGACTGAGTGACTGAAGTGAACTGAAATACAATAAAGCATGCTCTCATCATGTTAAATGCTTATCAATCTTTATAATTCTGTCCTTATAATGATATTATTATCATATCTCTTTTGCCTTTCCTGGAATTCTACAAGTACATGAAATATTGATGTTGTTAATACAACTTTGTTTTTACTCTTATGTTGGTATACTACTCTATTGTGTAAAGAAAGTGGCCAGAAAATTATTGCAATAGTGAAATAGTCTGTGAAAAATATGGACAAAATAACTTTAAATAAAATTAAAATATAATTCTGTATACTGAGATTAAGCAGCAATTATAATGTCTAAGGTCTTTTTTTGTTTGGTTGGTTGGTTTTATGTTTGTTTTTTTTTTTTTTTTAACCTACAGTAAACTTAGTTATGGGACAAGCACAAGGTGATGTCTCTCAGTTCAGTTCAGTTGCTCAGTTATGTCCGACTCTTTGCGACCCCATCAATTGCAGCACGCCAAGGCTTCCTGTCCATCACCAACTCCTGGAGTTCACTCAAACTCATGTGCATCGAGTTTGTGATGCCATCTCATCCTCTGTCGTCCCCTTCCCCTCCTGCCCTAAATCCCTCCCAGCATCAGGGTCTTTTCCAATGATTCAACTCTTCGCATGAGGTGGCCAAAGTATTGGAGTTTCAGCTTCAGCATCAGCTCTTCCAATGAACACCTTGGACTGATCTCTTTTAGGATGGACTGGTTGGATCTCCTTGCAGTCCAAGGGACTCTCAAGAGTAATAGGAAATTGAATTATCTATCAAGACCTCAGGAATGTGAATAGTAATGGACATGAGACATTATGTAAGCTAAACTTATTAAAATATATTTAATACAGATAGCGCAAGTAGTTTTATGGTGGATATAAACCACACAGAATTATCTTAAATCAAACTAAAATATATATCATATCTCTCCTAAAATAGGCAAAGTGCCTTTAAATGTACTAGTACTAGTTGACATAGGAATTGAAAAGTTCATGTAATATAATGGCTTGAGATGAAAGCTGTTATATTCTGTTATATTTTTTTCTAACAAGCTTAGGGAAAATTAAATTTACAAGACAAGATTTACATCTGTGAGTTTATCATTCTGCTATACAATTAAGATTGCAGATATCATCTCTCTTCTTATTAAATCCTGTAAATGTGCCCCAAGGCTACTGCAAGGGGAATATCCACAAAATGAGATCAAGAAATACATAAATAAGAAATGTGATTTTAGTATTCATTACTTATGATTTCCAAAGTGTGCATGAGAATGAACAGAATATTTTTATTCCTTCTGCTTCACTAATATTGACCTAGCAGAGTGTTTTCAATACAACAGTGTGATGCCAGGAATTGTAGGAAAAAAGAAACAGAGATCATTGACCCTAGACTTTCATTATACAGATGAAAAACAAATAGGTAAATAGAAACAAGCAAATGAACAAACAAAATCTTGAGAAAAAAAATGTATCTTGAAAATTCAGAGATCTAGTAAATGACAGAGCTGAAATTTTGAATATGGTATGAATACATGAATGTATATCATTTTTAAGTTTAGAATTTTCTATACTAATTCATTGCTAATGCTAATTCTGAAATGCAATTTATTAAGAACCTTACAACATACATTCTAATACTATATACTGCCTTTAATCTCACTCTGATGACCTAATTGATAACCTGGTGATCTATATTTTCATGAGAACTAAGGTTTTTATACATATTAAGTATCTCTAAATGTATTTTTCTCTCACAATTTACAATGACCGAATCACCTTGTTCCTAAAACAATTTCTCTTCTGGTTGTAAGACAAAATTGGAATTGAACATTCAGATAATTTAATGTAGCATTCAAATAATACAAGTTTGAAAAGAAAACAATACTCCCAGAAAGCCCAGAGCCATAAAATGTAATCAGAAGCATGTTTTTAGGGAATTTTTAAAGCAAAATAACTTGCATGATATTTTAACATACTGTGATTAAATATACAGGATTATGAATAAGATAAGTTGAATCATAACTTCTTATCTCTTACTATGAAAATGATGCTGAACAATTATTTAGCCTAGTTAATCTTTTATTTAATCATTTATTTGGCAGTTATATCCATCACATGAGATTATATGTTTGGTGTATGTTTGTGTATGTGCATGTGTGAGAGAGAGAAGGAGAGAGAGTGAGACAGATGACAAAGGAAGACAGACTGAAATTGATTGCTTTGTGGTAAGCACTCCCTAAGGTTTGAGCAGGCACGATGTTATAATGGTTTAGTTTGGTTACGGTTGAGTGAGCAAGGGTTTCAATCTTGTATTCATCACTCTAGAGCAGGACACAACTTTAAAGAGAAAAAAATAATAACTCCTTGAATCTGTTTTCTTGTGAGAAAAATAGGCATAATTATTTTACATATCTACGAATTTTTGTTCACAGATATGTAACTTTTGTTGTTTTTTAGTCACCAAGTCATGTCTGACTGTGATCTTATGGACTGTAGCCCACCAGGCTCCTCTCTCCATGGGGTTCCCCATCCTAGAATACTGGAGCAGGTTGCCACTTCCTTCTCCAGGGCATCTTCCTGACTGAGGGATTGAACCTGCTTTGGCAGGCAGATTAAGTTTTTATGAGGATTTAAAACAGGCTTCTTATTTTGAGATGGGCTCAAAAAAGTTGACGTTTTCCAACATTACTCCATGTTGAGAGATGAAACTTCCCTCGTGATCCAGTGGTTGAGAATCTACCTGACAATGCAGGGGGATACAGGTTTGATCCCTGGTCTGGGAAGATCCCACATAACCATAGGGCAACAAGCCCAAGGGTCACAACTACTGAGCCTCTGTGCTGCACCTACTGAAGTCTGTACACCCTAGAGCCTGGGGTCTGCAAAAAAGAGAAGCCATGGCAATGAAAATCCTGTGCATGACAACAAACAGGATCCCCACTCGCTCAACTAGAGAAAGCCCACATGCAGCAATAAAGACCCAGCACAGCCAAAAATGCTCATCTTTAAAATAATTAAAATAGAAAATAAATGGGAGGTATCTCAGAGCCAAATCTCTCAGCATGCTTTATAGATATTTAATTTGTTTAATTTCATTCTTTCTCAAAAACAGTTTCTTTTATTGGGAACTAGACATTTACCACAAAGTATAATTCTTTCTCTCTGTTACTACTTATAAATGTTATCTGGATATATAAATATGTGTGGAATTTGTAACCATATTCCAAAACAATATTTAAATTAATATTCATCACATTGAGGAAAATGAATGCCCTTCGGTTCAAGCACCATATTTGCATGAAGTACCACTCATTATAATTATAGTTTATTCATAGAGAACATTAAGATGTTTACATTATTAAATTAAAAAGGTCATTTTTATTTTTAAGTTTTTGCTTTAGTTACAGAAGTTAATGCAGTTTGTAGAATGAAAAGAATGTAAACTGAAAATCTTGTGGAGTTTTGAAGCAATATATGGAATTATGGGATATTAATATATGGATATTCAGCTCTGTTTGCCCTCTTGAAATTGTGATGCGTGTAACTCAGATGCAGGGAACACTTATTCATCCATTCAGCAGGCATGAATCAATGCCTATTATGTTCTAGGCATTTTTCCAAATACTGAAAAACAAGAAAGAAAAGGATTCAGCACCTGTTCTGAAGTTTTCACAGATTTTGAAGGAAACTGATGCAGAGGCAGGTGTGATGAGAACAGAAGTTAGGGACAAAGGTCATGTGAAAAGCGATTCTGAGTTTCCTTTGCCAACTCTGCTTAAACTCTGCAGGACAAAGGTCTGATTTTGCAACTATAGTCACTTTTCAAGTGGCACTTGGCCGTTAGATTGTTTCTGAACACAATTGAATGGAGAAGAGAATTTTATTTAAAACAAAACACTGAGGGTCAGGAAGACTCTCCACGGATTAACAGTAAAGGAAGTATCTCATCTTTGCCTCTGAGCTCCCCTCTGCATGTGGTAGACATGGTGGAATCGAAAGGTACACTGCTGTCATGAGAACAGCAGACTTCCAAACTCACTCTGCTACTACCTAGTACTGGAAATGTACGTATCTCTTATGTTAAATATACTGGGCTTTTCCTAGTATCTTTCACAGAAATATTCCATACATGGTGACATTCATATTTATTCTCTGTGTCTCAATTTGTAAGGCTTTATTTTTTTGCTTCAAATTGAAAGAGCGAACCTAATGATTTAATTGGGTTATCAAGAAGATTGAGTCGTATCTTTTAAATTTCCATATGTTTTTTGTAATAAAATATTTTCCCCTCCATGGATTGTATTCAAATAAAGGGAATGTAGGAGAGATACAATATTCCCTATTTTAATTACTAAGACTAAGAGACGTTCAGCCTCCTCTTTGAAGTATTAGATCTATTTATGTTTTTGACATCATTAGAGAATTGGGACTATATTATTTGTTCTAGAGCCTTATTCAGCTGAAGTGAAGTGAAAGTCGCTCAATCATGTCCAACTCTTTATGACCCCGTGGAATTATTCAGGGCAGAATAATAATCCAGTCCATGGAATTATCCAGGCCAGAATACTGGAGTGGGTAGCCTTTCCTTTCTCCAGGAGAATGTCCCAACCCAGGAATCAAATCCAGGTCTCTGCTTGCCAGGCAGATTCTTTACCAGCTGAGCCACAAAAATGTTGAAGTGGGTAGCCTATCCCTTCTCCATCAGATCTTCCTGACCCAGAAATCCAACAGGGGTCTCCTGCATTGCATGTAGATTCTTTACTAACTGAGCTATCAGGGAAGACCATTTATTCAGCTAAATAACTGGAAATGTTTAAGAGAGTTAACATGACATTTTTATTTAGGGTTATTTATTCATTTTTTTTCTTCTGAGATTTATTGAGAACCAAAATTTTTAATATCAAAAATCAACAAAAGAGAGCAACAGTAAAAAAAAAATCCCTGCCTTCTGAAAGCCAATAGTGAGGAGAGGAGGGCATAGATGAAAAGTCAAATAAATGTTTAGTAAATTGCATAGAGATACTTAAGAAGCAGAAAAAATAAAATAAATAGTAAAGCAGAAAAAGTGAGCAGAATTTGTCCAGGGTGACTGCAACTTATCAAAAAAAGAAAAAGAAAGAAAGAAAGATTTGGATAAGATTCCCTGATCAAGATGACAACATTTGGGATCTACAAGAAGTGAGAGACAGATTGGAATAGTGCATGTAGAGGTAACTGCAAATGCAGTGACCCAGAAGTAGGTGCCTGCTGTACTGGATGCCCTTAAGAAACAGCTAAGCAGACTGGGAGAGAAGAGAAGTGAACAAGAGGGGAAAAAATGAGATATCTTTAGAAAGTTAACAGATGAGGATTGAGGGCACAAATGTTGTTAAGCTTTGGAGGTTTTTGATTTTTCAGTTCAATTCAGTCTCTCAGTTGTGTCCAACTCTTTGTGACCCCATGAATAGCAGCATGCCAGGCCTCCCTGTCCATCACCATCTCCTGGAGTTCACTCAGACTAACGTCCATCAAGTCCATGATGCCATCCAGCCATCTCATCCTCGGTCGTCCCCTTCTCCTCCTGCCCCCAATCCCTCCTAGCACCAGTCTTTTCCAATTAGGCACCTCTTCGCATGAGGTGGCCAAAGTACTGAGGAGTTTCAGCTTCAGCATCATTCCTTCCAAAGAAATCCCAGGGTTGATCTCCTTCAGAATGGAATGGCTGGATCTCCTTGCAGTACAAGGGACTATCAACAGTCTTCTCCAACACCACAGATCAAAAGCATCAATTCTTCAATGTTCAGCCTTCTTCACAGTCCAACTCTCACATCCATACATGACCACAGGAAAAACCATAGCCTTGACTAGATGGACCTTAGACGGCAAAGTAATGTCTCTGCTTTTGAATATACTATCTAGGTTGTTCATAACTTTTCTTCCAAGGAGTAAGCGTCTTTTAATTTCATGGCTGCAATCACCATCTGCAGCGATTTTGGAGCCCAGAAAAATAAAGTCTGACACTGTTTCCACTGTTTCCCCATCTATTTCCCATGAAATGATGGGACCAGATGCCATGATCTTTGTTTTCTGAATGTTGAGCTTTAAGCCAACTTTTTCACTCTCCTCTTTCACTTTCATCAAGAGGCTTTTTAGATCCTCTTCACTTTCTGCCATAAGGGTGATGTCATCTGCATATCTGAGGTTATTGATATTTCTCCCAGCAATCTTGATTCCAGCTTGTGCTTCTTCCAGCCCAGCGTTTCTCATGATGTACTCTGCATATAAGTTAAATAAGCAGGGTGACAATATACAGCCTTGATGGACTCCTTTTCCTATTTGGAACCAGTCTGTTGTTCCATGTCCAGTTCTAACTGTTGCTTCCTGATCAGTATACAGATTTCCCAAGAGGCAGGTCAGGTATTCTGGTATTCCCATCTCTTTCAGAATTTTCCACAGTTTATTGTGATCCACACAGTCAAAGGCTTTGGCATAGTCAATAAAGCAGAGATAGATGTTTTTCTGGAACTCTCTTGCTTTTTCCATGATCCAGCGGATGTTGGCAATTTGATCTCTGGTTCCTCTGCCTTTTCTAAAACCAGCTCAAACATCAGGGAGTTCATGGTTCACGTATTGCTGAAGCCTGACTTGGAGAATTTTGAGCATTACTTTACTAGCATGTGAGATGAGTGCAATTGTGCAGTAGTTTGAGCATTGTTTGGCGTTGCCTTTCTTTGGAATTGGAATGAAAACTGACCTTTTCCAGTCCTGTGGCCACTGCTGAGTTTTCCAAATTTGCTGGCATATTGAGTGCAGCACTTTCACAGCATCAACTTTCAGGATTTGAAACAGCTCAACTGGAATTCCATCACCTCCACTAGCTTTGTTCGTAGTGATGCTTTCTAAGGCCCACTTGACTTCACATTCCAAGATGTCTGGCTCTAGATTAGTGATCACATCATCATGGTTATCTGGGTCATGAAGATCTTTTTTTGTACAGTTCTTCTGTGTATTCTTGCCACCTCTTCTTGATATCTTCTGCTTCTGTTAGGTCCATACCATTTCTGTCCTTTATTGAGCCCATCTTTGCCTGAAATGTTCCCTTGGTATCTCTAATTTTCTTGAAGAGATCTCTAGTCTTTCCCATTCTGTTCTTTTCCTCTATTTCTTTGCACTGATCTCTGAAGAAGTCTTTCTTATCTCTTCTTGCTATTCTTTGGATCTCTGCATTCAGATGCTTATATCTTTCCTTTTCTCCTTTGCTTTTCACCTCTCTTCTTTTCATAACTATTTGTAAGGCTTCCCCAGACAGCCATTTTTCTTTTTTGCATTTCTTTTCCATGGGGATGGTCTTGATCCCTGTCTCCTGTACAATGTCACGAACCTCATTCCATAGTTCATCAGGCACTCTATCTATCAGATCTAGGCCCTTAAATCTATTTCTCACTTCCATTATATAATCATAAGGGATTTGATTTAGGCCATACCTGAATGGTCCAGCGGTTTTCCTTACTTTCTTCAATTTGATTCTGAATTTGGTAATAAGGAGTTCTTGATCTGAGATACAGTCTGCTCCTGGTCTTGTTTTTGTTGACTGTATACAGCTTCTCCATCTTTGGCTGCAAAGATATAACAATCTGATTTCAGTGTTGACCATCTGGTGTTGTCCATGTGTAGGGTCTTCTCTTGTGTTTTTGGAAGAGGGTGTTTGCTATGACCAGTGCATTTTCTTGGCAAAATTCTATTAGTCTTTGCCCTGCTTCATTCCACATTCCAAGGCCAAATTTGCCTGTTACTCCAGGTGTTTCTTGACTTCCTACTTTTGCATTCCAGTCCCCTATAATGAAAATAACATCTTTTGGGGGTGTTAGTTCTAAAAGGTCTTGTAGGTCTTCATAAAACCATTCAACTTCAGTTTCTTCAGCATTACTGGTTGGGGAATAGACTGGGATAACTGTGATATTGAATGGTTTGCCTTGGAGATGAATAGAGATCATTCTGTCATTTTTGAGATTGCATCCAAATACTGCATTTTGGACTCTTTTGTTGACCATGATGGCTACTCCATTTCTTCTAAGGGATTCCTGCCCACAGTAGTAGATATAATGGTCATCTGAGTTAAATTCACCCATTCCAGTCCATTTTGGCTCGCTGATTCCTATAATGTCGACGTTCACCCTTGCCATCTCTTGTTTGACCGCTTCCAATTTGCCTTGATTCATGGACCTGACATTCCAGGTTCCTATGCAATATTGCTCTTTACAGCATCGGACCTTACTTCTATCACCAGTCACATCCACAGCTGGATATTGTTTTTGCCCTGGCTCCATCCCTTCATTCTTTCTGGAGTTATTTCTCCACTGATCTCCAGTAGCATATTGGGCACCTTATGACCTAGAGAGTTCCTCTTTTGGTATCCTATCATTTTGCCTTTTCATACTTTTCATGGGGTTCTCAAGGCAAGAATACTGAAATGGCTTGCCATTCCGTTCTCCAGTGGACCACATTCTGTCATATTCTGATTTTTACTAAGTGAAATTTGAAAAGAATGCAAGACTTTAAGTGAATTTGTAGCATAATCTAAGCAAATTTCTAGCATAAATCTAAGTAAAACAGATCATTGCAGTTGCAGTCTCATGTATAGAGTCCAGTTGGCATGTAGCAGGAAGCAAGAGAAGAGAAACAGGAAGACAGTCTGGAGGTTAATGCAAGCACTAAGATAAGTACTGATGGTCACAGGAATCGAGCTGATTTATGTATATAGTTGGAAATGAAAGGAGAGCAAGGTTTTTGATTGCTTAGATCAAGGGAGAGATAAAAGAAGGCAAAGACCAATTTTAGGGTTTGGAAACTGCTCATCAGAAAGAATGATGTTGCCATTTATTGAGAGGAGGGTACAGGATTGAGGTCAAAGATCAGGAACTCAATTTTGGTATTATTAAAAGTGAGATGTTATCAAGCATTTAAATAGATGGATAGAGGAACCTGTCAGACTACAGTCCATGAGGTCACAAAAGTTGTACACAACAGAGCAACCAACACACACACACTAAGTAAACGTATGTACTCTTCTGAAAGAAAAGTTAGTAATGCAGAGGAAAGAGGATGAACATTTCTGGGGCAATGTTTAGAGGCTCTGGGAGATGATGAGGTTTAATGTACTGTTAAAAGTACAACAACAAACCTTCAAAGTTGAATTGCTTTGCTAAACCTCAGGTCACCAATATTAACACTCAGTTGTGACTGTCAAGTGCTTTTCAGGTGTTTCCAGTGATAAAGAACCCACCTGCCAATGCAGGAGAAGTAAAAGATGTGGGTTTGATCTCTAGGTCAGGAAGATCCCCTGGAGGAAGACATGGCAACCCACTCCAGCATTCTTGCCTGGATAATCCCAAGAACAGAGGAGCCTGGCAGTCTACAGTCCATTGGATCACAAGAGGCAGACATGACTGAGGCAACTTAGCATAGGCACAGGTCACCAATAGAGACTTGACTTTACCATTTGACTCTCCCAGAAATAAAATCTTAAACCTGTTGTCAGGGGAGTATGTAATTTCCTTGATTCTGTCTCATTGTAACAAAAATTTGAGGCAATGGATGGACCAGCATTACAGCCCTCAGACAGACCAGTGTTTCAGCTCTGTGTTACAGCTCAGTTTTATTTAGGAAATAAAGGAAAACACATTCTCAAGGTGTGAGGGTATGCTAATCCAAAAGAAGTGAAGAGAAGAGAGCCCCCGGGCCAATTTTGGCTCCTATTTTAACATGTTTTTTCTCCTTCCCCTGGGCCCACCCTATGTAAGTCGGGATAGCCAGGAGTGCTGTTTGTTTTACCTGAAGTCTTCACTCGAGTCCTCGGACCTTCCTTTGTTCTATTTTTGCTGGCTTTTCCCTTCCTTATCTTTTAGCCACCACCATTCTGGACTCCTTTTTCCTGTTATAACTACCTAACACTGTCCATCAGGAATCCCTTGATCAGCACTAGTTAGGTCATCTGCCTGAATAATACCTGGAATCCCTTAAAGGACAGTAAACTTCCAATATCCAATCTGCCTTCTCCCTAATATAGCTTCCTTGCTTCCATTCCCATCTGCCTATGAAAGCTCTCCATTTTATACAGTTTCTCAGAGCTTCTTTCTATTTGTTAGATGGGCTGCTGCCTGATCTGAATCAATTTTTATTTAAATAAACTTGGAATATTTGTAATACGACTTAGTTTACCTTTTAACAGTTCACATTAAAAGTTTGGGCCTAGCTAGATTTTCGTCCATAAGAACAGAACAACATTTATACAAGTGTTGGAACAAGGGGACTTCCCAGTGGTGCAGTGGTAAAGAAGTCACTTGCCAATGTAGGAGATGCAGGATATACAGGTTTGATCCCTGGGTCAGGAAGATCCCTTGGAATAGGAAATGGGGACCCATTCCAGTTTCCCACGCCACCTCTGGAAAATTCTGTGGACAGTGGAGCCTGATGGGCTACAGCCCAGGGGTTTGCAGAGAGTCAGATACGAATAGGCACGACAAGGCTGAGCACAAGTGCAAGTAGGTAAAAATTCTTTTCTATTTATTTTACTTTTCTCATTAAACTAGGAAGTACAGCTACTAGGTGAGATGAAGAAAAGGAATGAGATGGTAAATAGTTGGGGAAGGAGAGAAATCAAGGAATAAATGTCTAAGAAATGGGGGGAGTGAATTCAGTAAGAAACAAGAGCATGCTTACTCCTCAATGGTAAGAGCACATTTGAGATAAATGAACAAGAGTATAAAGCAAGACCAGGTGTATACATGCATCAAGGAGCTTAGATGAACAGTTAAACAGAGCTGGAATTTGGTGGTAGGAATACAGTAAAGTTTGAGAGAGGCCATGGAGTTAATTTCATAGAGAAAGGAGTGACTGAAATGACTGACTATGGAATTTAAATATGATTTTTAATCAGTTCTGAAGAAGCACTTAGTGATCCCTTTTGATGTGTTCAGTACTGTGCCTTGATAGAAATATAAGAACATAATGTTTTCAGATACCCATGTAAGACTTGTTCTGTGCTTGGAAGAACTAATTTCTGATTCAAACCAAAATACGATAGAATTTTCACTGAAGAATAGAAAATATATTAAATAAAATTATACTTATAATATTGGATAACTATAAGAAATAACCACAATTACATATAATGTATTAAAGAATTTAAATAAAGCCTTTTTAGTACACTAGAATTTATATTGTGCTTTACATAACTGTATGATAGATTCATTCACTCATTCATTTCATAAAAAATACTGATTTTTCACATTATGCTAAGCAAATCTATTGCAACTTTTTTTTACTGTTTTAACAGATAAATGACTGCAAATGATCTCTGAAAACAATACAAATTTATTATCTGACAGTTCTGCATGTCAGAAGTCTAAGAGAGGTCTCACCAAACTAAAATTAAAGTGTCAGTAAGTCTGAATTTCTTTATGGAGACTTTACTTCCCTGGTGGCTCAGACAGGAGACTTTAGGGAAGAATCCATTTATTTAGCTTTTTTCTAGCTTGTAGAAGCATTTCTTGGCTCTTGGCCCCTTACTCCATCTTTAAGTCCAGAAAGAGCATATACTTCTGGCCTTTCCTTGATAGAAACATCTCTCTTTCTCTGAATACAGCCTGCTAAGTTTCTCCACTTTTAAGGACTCATGTGATTAGAATCAGCCCTTTTGGATAATCTCCCATCTCAATGCCATTAACCTTAATCAAATCTGCAAATTCCCTTTATCCATTTAAGGTAAAATATTCCCACATTCCAGGAATTAGAATGTGTAGAGAGGGGTGCCTTATTCTGTTTACCATAACAATGGAGATATTGTTCTACTTCTATGGAATTTGCATTTCCATGGGTGAGAATATTCCTACGTAGTGATTCCCATTGATTTATGTGATCAAGTCATGGACACTTGTATGTTAATCTTGTGGTTTTATTAATATAATTCAAAAAGTGGTGAAAACTGACTGTGATGCTATGTTAATGACAAGAAGCTATCACTCATCAATATCTACGTGGGGCAAACCAGAACATCAATAACTGCTTTAGGTGATGGTCATAATATTCAATCTCACTAGTCATTTTCTTATGTCATAATTAATGAAGATTTCGAGGTTTCTTTTTGGAGAGACTCATAGAAGGAAATCGCAACCCACTCCAATATTCTTGCCTGGAGAATCCCAGGGACAGGGGAGCCTGGTGGGCTGCTGTCTATGGGGTCACACAGAGTCGGACACGACTGAAGCAACTTAGCAGCAGCAGCAGCAGCAATAGTGTCTAAGTAGGAAGAAGTGACGAATTCTTATGGTAGGCCGCACCCATCGCACAAAGAGCGATGCTGAGGGACTTGTCACCTGAAGATCGGTGAATTACAGTAAGCATAAGGACACCAGTACATCAAGGAGCAGGCTAACTTTCATCACAGAACCAGCATAGACAAATGAGGAAATCCTAAATGAGACAGGACTGCCTTAGAAGATTATTGCATTTCTTGTTTTCTGAAAGATTCCTTTTCTGTACACACTGAGAGAGGAAAGTTGAGTTTATTATTTTATTCTCTAATTTCACCCCCTGTCAGGTGTTCTCACAGTTCCCTAAGCCCCTGAACTTGTGCTCACTTTGACAGCACATCTCCTTAGCCCCTGACATGAGGAACTTTCAATGCCTTTCAGAGATAAGTTCACATCAATAAACAATTGGGATAAATATTTTTTGATTACAGGCAATAATTACTTTAAATTTGAGAGAAGGGAAAGATCTAAATTAGGGATAATTCATCTTTTTATTGGAAAAGGCAATGGCACTCCACTCCAGTACTCTTCCCTGGAAAATCCCATGGATGGAGGAGCCTGGTAGGCTGCGGCCCATGGGGTCATGAAGAGTAGAACACGACTGAGCGACTTCACTTTCACTTTTCACTTTCATGCATTGGAGAAGGAAATGGCAACCCACTCCAGTGTTCTTGCCTGGAGAATCCCAGGGACGGGGGAGCCTGGTGGGCTGCCGTCTATGGGGTCGCACAAAGTCGAACACTGATGCGACAGCAGCAGCAGCAGCAGCAGCAGTAGCAGCAGCAGCAGCATCTTTTTTATGCTCAAGCCTGTGTTTATTTGAACACTTTTTCTTTATGGTCTGTTGAAAGAGAGAAGGGGCTATAGAAGTTCATCAGATAGAACAGATTCATTTTCATTATGTTGAAGGGTTTTCTATGTTGCTTAACCTTACAGAAGTTATGATTGTCTGCTGTGGAATACCTCAGCACATCTGTAAGGAACTTTGGCAAGCACACTTGTCTTCATCAACAGAGGCAGCAACAATCTAGTGCTTTGTCTCCAAGTTCTGTCATCTCTCTTTCTGCTTTTTCTGCACCATATTACACAGAGCTGTTGTTCAAGAACTTTCAGACATGCCCAGTGATTTGGGCTGACTCAAGCCAATTTAATTTTGACAACCCTTAATAATGGTGGTCACCAAAGTGAAAGCTGAGTAAGAGTCAATTCCTTTCCTAAAATCTCACAAAATAAATTCTGCTTTGTATAAAACATTAATTAAACAAATATTTACTATAAAAATATCATTATAGCTTGTTCAATAAAGATGATGAAATTCAATCTTTTTGTTTTTCAGGTTCTCCCACTACACTTTTAATGAAAAAGTTTATTTGTGTCAGACACTATAATATTTTGGAAGCAGGATTTAGTTAACAGAATGAGGAAACTAGAATCCTGTGAATCAATAGGTAGATTGAGACTCATGTTTGGATAAATCCTTTGCGTCATCTCTAGGCATTGCACCTTTAGGCTTGCTGTAAATGCAAGACTGAAGGGTGTCTCTATAAATAAATAAATGTGTCTCTATAAATATAAATAAATGACTAATCCACATGGTACTGTGCTGTGCTGTGCTCAGTCCCATCTGTCTCTTTGCAACTGCATGTAGTGTAGCCCGCCAGGCTCCTCTGTCCATGGAATTATCCAGACGAGAATACTGGAGTGAGTAGCCTTTTTCTATGCCAGAGGATCTTCCTAACCCCAGAATCGAACCTGTGTCTCTTATGCCTCCTGCACTGTAAGCAGATTCTTTTCCGCTGCACCACCAGGGAAGCCCTAATCCACATGTCCTGAACACCATGAACACCCATTTCTAAAATCTGTTATAAAAATTTATAAACTTCATGTAACACAAATAAAAACCAATTTCTAAACTCTACTATAAAAATTAACAAAGCTTTGATGCTAAAAATAGTTGAAACATGTGTAATACTGCCCTCAGAAGTGTGACCTGTCTTTCTGAGGACAAGCTGACTTCCCAGAAAGTGTATAAATTTCTGATTAAAGCAAATGATGGTTGTGGCAGTATATATACACACATAACCAGATACACACACACACACAAACATACTGATGTATTTTAAAAGAAATTACAAGCAACTTAGCATCCCTTAGCATTCAATATCTAGTCATAAAAGAATCATGGTATATAACAATCTTCATTGCAGATGGAAGTCTAGTAAATATGAGATCACAAATTTATTTTAAATTTGGATTTAGTTCAGGCGAATTAGAAACATTCAAAGAGAGTTACTTTCTTTTCCTCCACAGCTCCCCCTTCTCTTATTTCCTTCCTTCCTTCCTTAAGATTTATGCAATGCTTACTGTATACCTGATTCCATGTTTGGGGAATCTGAGGGAAAAAGGTCAAGCTCTTGCACTAACTTGTGAGATACTCCTCAGTGTATTAAGCTTTACCTTTGATCAGTGATATGAAAATTCTTCCTATTCAGACATCCCCTCAAATTATAGACTTTAACACTTCTAAATTCCACTGCTTCCTGCGTACACCACAAGAATCTCTAATAACAGGTCCAGTCTCATATATCCATATAACATTTTGATTATTAACCCATCTCTTTCATACTCCACCTTTGCAGTTTCCTATTTTCCTATGTAAAGCCAGTATGCACAAATTACTCCAGTCAATAACCAGTATACTTCATTTTTCTCTTTTCCTTGTTCTCCTCTTCTCATCCTAACTTTCTAGAAATCTTGTCCATACTGCTTAAAAGTCCTTCTACTTTCACTGACATTCTTATAGTTCAAGACACCATCCTTCTATGATTTAGTCAAATGGTCTCCTAACAAGCTCCGCTCATTCTGTTTTAACTTGAATCAGTCACTGCATAGAAGACAGAAAGAATTCTTGAGCATTTAAATCAGATAATATCATTCTAAGCTTGATAGTAATATAAAGGTCCTCATTGCTGCTAAGTCGCTTCAGTCGTGTCCGACTCTATGCGACCCCATAGACGTCAGCCCACCAGGCTCCGCTGTCCCTGGGATTCTCCAGGCAAGAACACCGGAGTGCGTTGCCATACGTAAGACTCTATTTTGATCTGTAAATTCTAATATAATCAGTTTCTGACTTACTTCATTCTCATTCCATGTGTTGTCCTCTTTCTCATTGTGCACCAACCATGTTGACTATGTTTTATGGAAAACAAAACAAAACAAAAACACAAAACAAACAGCAAAATTGACACTTTTAAAAGACTTAGATCTATTTTACTGTCAGTGATTGGGAAAAAAATGAGGCCACTGTTTTTAAGAAAGCTGGAATAAAGATTATTTTTATTTAGAGAAATGCTTTATTTGAATCACATGCACTCAGTAGCCTCTATTCAACATGTGTAAACCACTCAGAAAGACTCATTTCTAAGCAGAAGGTGTTGCTTTCACTGTGATAAATCCTCAACATATAGAAGCAGCACAGATAAAATATACCAGCAAAGTTTTCACATTAAAAGATAAGCATGCTCTGTAAATGGTAAAAATTGAAGAGAGGAAAATATATCTATGTATCTTATAACAGAAGAAGGGTAACTTCCCCCCATTTATTAAGGATAAAGATTCATGTCAAGCTCTCATCATGAAATACCCTAATTATAATTATTATTGGCTTTTTCTGGTTGATCATAATTATTATTACAGGTATTTCATAAAAAAGAAGATGGAGTTAGGAGGCCACTAACTACAAGTGTATATTTTTTAAGTAGAAAATTGCCAAAACCCTGATAAATCCATTATATTTGGGAGTTTGGAATAGTCCCAAAACCCCTTGGATGATAAAACTCCACATTTGATACTGAAATCATAAGGCCATGGAAGAAGTTAAACTTTCAGCTTGGGCATTGGCATTGTTGCTGCTGCTACTGCTGCTAAGTCACTTCAGTCGTGTCCGACTCTGTGAGACCCCTAGATGGCAACCCACCAGGCTCCGCTATCCCTGGGATTCTCCAGGCAAGAACACCGGAGTGGGTTGCCATTTCCTTCTCCAATGCATGAAAGTGAAAAATGAAGTCGCTCAGTCGTGTCCGACCCTCAGGGACCCCATGGACTGCAGCCTACCAGGCTCCTCCATCCATGAGATTTTCCAGGCAAGAGGACTGGAGTGGGGTGCCATTGCCTTCTCTGTGGCATTGTTAGGAAGTGATATTTAATAATTGTACTGATGGGAACATCCTGGCGGCACAGAAAACATCTAGGTAAGTATAGAAACTTCATATGATTTCCTTGTAAAATATTATTTTAGACTTCTGAAATTCAATAAATATCAGGAGCATCTGAAGAACTTTAAGTTGAATTATATGACAGTGTAATTAATATTTGTCACAAAATAGGAATTTTCTAAACTAACATTATTTTACTTTAACATTTTTCTGTCATCATAATTAAGGGATAATTATCACACACTTAAAGGAATCATAATTTTTAATACATCTAAAATCTCTCTCCCTCTTTCTTTTAATGTTTTATTGAATAAATGAAGATGCTAACAACACATTTTAATTCAGCACTCTTTATTTCTTCATTGTTTCTATCTTTGAATTCTTTTGCTCTTAGGGTAGTTAGATTTAAAAATTTCTTTTTTAGTGAGGCTTTGTCTACCACCTTTTAAAAAACAGTGACAACTTTTGTGTTACTGAAGGTTTCAAATTGTTGGTTAGATTTAGTACCAACTTGTAATGTTTTAATTGGTAGCTAAGCTTATTTTATACTTCAGTGGGGATTTTGCAACTATGGTGTTTCAAGAACATTTAAAAATTGGTTACACACTTTTTTTTCTCTCTCTCTCTCTTTTTTTTTTTTTCTTTTTCTCAGAATACAACTAGATCTTATTTGGAAGTAAGGTTAATATTCAGAAGTTCAGATTCATAAACAAAATGGAAGCAGTAAAGAAAAATATTCATAATTAACCAAGATGACCTTATTGCTTTATCTAGTTTAAGTGAACTTCAGACAGGTTTCTTGGTAACTATAGACCCTTGACTCCCCTTTTCCTGGAAAATTTACCGTGAAAAACTTGCTAAGGTAAATTTTTTTTTCTGCACTTTTGAGATATTAATTCTTTTAAAAGCCTCTGGCCAGTTCTACAACTCAGGAAGATCTCTTTCAAGGATCAGGGAACCATCCCTTTGAAAAGTAAACATTAAGAAAGATAGTGCTCTATTCTCCCAGTGTCTGTGGGAGGGTAGAAGCCTAACTTCCACAAGAGTCCATTAGCAAACACAGATGATCTAATCACATTGACCAAACTCCTCAGTGATTTTCTCCAGTACTTTTCTGAGAGGTCACCTCAGTGTTTAAAAGCTCCCCTGCTTTTTGTTTGAGAAGCATTGAATTTAATCTCTCTACCCAATTGCAATAGCCTAGACCACTGTTGCAATAGTCTTGAATAAAATCTTCCTTGCCTGTTTAACTCTATCTGACATAATGTTGTTGTTTTGTTGGGCTGATTGTTATTTTTTGGACACAATCGTAGGTCAGATGATGCTTCCTATTGAAATATGACTCCAGAGTGAGTTCCTTAGCCCCATTTTAGGCAATTAAGACCTGTTTGAGCAAAGCTTCTGTGTAGCTATACTTTTTTTATGGTTGAATAAGCGTTATGCTTATGATCTCTACATTTATGAGTACAATTTTTTGCTCAAGGCCTTTATATGTGAATAATATACCCTTTTAGAAATTTCAAGAGTGATAAAAGACTAAAATGAATTCCCTAAACAGTGTCAATAAACCGAGGTTAAAAATGAATTTTGTAACTGGGAATCGTCTACATTTGCTTTAGCTTTGCAGATCACTGCTCAAGCTAGTAGGTGATCAGCTCTGTTTTTGATTTGTTGAACTTGTTAGTTGAAGAAGTTAGTTGGAAATTGCTTATACAGAATTTAGAAGAAAGGCGTTTTCACCTTAGGTTTAATAAAACTCAAAATGAAAGTTAGTTCAGCCTAATAATTCTGGAAAACTTCTCTTTGGGAGATCAAGTATTATATAATTGTGAATATCTGATTTATCTCTTTTTAGAATTTAGTTGAATATTTTCCATTTTCAAGCATCATGTTCAACTCCATTTCTGTACTTTTATATTTAATATTTAAACAAAATTATTACTGTTTTTGTTCAGTCCCAAAGTTATGTCCAACTGTTTGTACCCCATGAGCTGTAGCATGCCAGGCTTCCCTGTCCTTCACTATCTCCCAGAGTTTGCTCAAACTCATGTACATTGAGTCAGTGGTGCCATCTCACCCTCTGTCATCCCCTTCTCCTCCTGCCCTCAATCTTCCCCAGCTTAGGCTCTTTGCATCAGATGGCCAAAGTATTAGAGCTCCACCTTAGGTATCAATCCTTCCAATGGATATTCAGGGTTGATTTCCTTTAGGATTGACTGGTTTGATCTCCTTGCTGTCCAAGGCACTCTCAAGAGTCTTATCCAGCAACACAGTTCAAAAACTAATTCTTCATGCCCAGTCTTCTTTATGGTTCAACTTGCACATTTTTACATGACTACTGGAAAAACCATAGCTTTGACAAATGTTTTCAGCAAAGTGATGTCTCTGTTTTTTAATATACTGTCTAGGTTTGTCATAGCTTTTCTTCCAAGAAGCAAGTGTCTTTTAATTTCATGGCTTCAGTGATTACTGTTATGAAGAACTAAAGGCAAAAGATATGACCTGCAGGTATATTTTCATCTATATAGTAATAAATGCTGTTTAAATTGTGGAAAGAATGACCATATCTAATTAAAAAACAGATATGCTATAGGCCAATGGATTATCTGCTTATCATGAAAAGCAAATGTTAATTTATTCTCAGAACTGACTGGTCTATCTTTAGAAGTTGAAAAAATGCTCAAAAAGTGAAGAAAAAGCATTTCTTCTGGAAGTCTTCTCTACTTATGCAATCAGAGGATATTTAAGAAGGCTATTGCATATCTAGAAACTAGAAATTCTTAACAAGTCTTCTGTCAACTTCAGCAGATGGACTGCTCACTCATCTGGAGAACTGGTGGTTATGTTTTCTTTTTCTTCATCTCAAGAGGATTGATAATTTTCTATCCTAATTTTCTAAAGTGTTTCAATGTTCTTATTTATAAATGTACAGTTCATCTTATACTATGACAGTACTATAAATGCTGAAGTGCAAGTAAGCACATTTGATATTTTCAAGGAACATCTTCCATATTTTATATATTAATTAATGCAGCATTCACAGTTTGCAATGATAATGTTAGTTTTAATTTTTTGTACATCTTCTGGAAAAAAATTGTTTCAGTACAAAGAATGCAAGTGACGGATATATAAATTGATGGTCAATAAATGAATGCCATTGAGTCTCACCTGTGATAAGTTGACATCACTTTAGATAAAATAATATGTGTTTGTGGAATTTGGAAATGGTTCTGACTAATTGGGCTATAAATTCCTCACAGCTATCTGAAAAACTGACTGTGAATATGGAGAATTTAAGAGTTACAGACTATTTTTGATTATTTGAAACACAATACAGCCTCAAAAGGACTGCCCATGTGGTGCTAATGGTAAAGAACCTGCCTGCAAATACAGGAGACGTAAAAGACTTGGGTTCGATCCCTGGGTCAGGAAGATCCCCTGAAGGAAGGCATGGCTACACATTCTAGGATTCTTGCCTGGAGAATCCCACAGACAGAAGAGCCTGGTAGGCTACAATCCATAAGGTTGCAAGGTGTCAGACATGACTGATGCAACTTAGCAAGCAAGTAAGCAGCAGCCTCAAAGATTCAGCAAAATTGTTCACAAAATATATTTTGTGTAGGCAAAAATCTAGGTTTTTAATAGGGATGAAATTCTGGCTCAGCAAAGTTAAAAATTTACTTCATTAAAATATTACATATTCTGTAACTTGTCTGCATGTGTATGAGCAGAGATAGTTAACATTTAGTCTATTGTGAGCTGTTTCTCCCCAAATATAAGGATTTTTACCACAGGCAGTTTAGAACACATAAAGAAAGGTGATTCACAATCATTTAAAAAACGTTTTCTATTTTGTTAAGTAAATGTACTCCTTATTGTTTTATATTGTTAAATATACATTAACACATATTAAATGCCCAGACTGCTGACATCTTAGCACCAAGAACCTAAGAAAGCTTTACATCTTAGGATGGGATGAAGGGACTGAGCTTCAGTGATATGGTATGTGTTACATGAAAGCAAATAAAGATGCTACTACATCTAAACAGAATACATAATACCAGAAATTGATTCTAAAATATTAAAAATTCAGATAAACCTCAACTATTTCTGCTTTAAGTCCTACATTGGGCTCAAATTTGGGCTAAATTCTCTCTTTCAAAACATCCTCTATGAATCGACCTACATTAGATTCTATACATCTTAAAGAGAATATCTATGTCTTTTAATTTTTGACACATTCAACCACATCTGACATAAATAACATATGCAATAAATAAAGACTGAATTGCTTACTCCTCCCTCCTATTTATTTAGTTTGGGTCAAATTCTTATAAATCTTTATGCTCTACTGTATGTTGTATTTTAGGAATAGAAGGAACTTGACTATTCCCCCAAAATTATCAACATTAACTTTATGAATAGGTAAAAGTGAGAGAAACATCTAAGAGTTAATGTGGAGGTAGACTTGAACAAATAAACAAGCAAACAAAAAGCCTAAAGGCAGGGTTCAAACATATCAGGATGTGATGAGAGGTTGGTGGCTATGGGCTAGCCAGAGCTAAAGCAGGGTTGAAGGGCATCTGTGTGGAATAGGGTGGGAGGAGCTCATACCTGGAATCTCAAAGTACATTTATATAGATTACTTTTTAATTGTAAGGCAAATGAAAGAGTAGCTTTGTAACAGATAAGACTTCTGTATGACCCCACCTAAATCAAGGAATCTAAGTTAAAAGTATTGGTACTATGAGAAATTAAAATTGTAAGCCAGTTGTTCAAATGCAAGAAGAACTTTTATCTGACATATTTTTGCTAATATGAATGGATACCGGGCAGACCAAAGTTGAGTGTCATTCATCAACATAATTGGCCTTTAGTATTCAAAATTGTCAATCAAGAGGAGACTGAATGCTAGTTCTAGATTAAAATAAATAGGGATTCCAACTAAATGAAACACATTCAAGACAGTGTACATACCTTATAAAGTACATTATTAGGACAACTGCCTAAAATTGAATTTCAATGGAAGTAATGTATCAGTGTTAAATTCTTGACAAAGATGAGTGTTTTGTTGTTGTGTAAAATAACATTCTTTCTCATAGGAAATGCATTTAATTATTTGAGGTATTGTAACATTATCAGCAACTTCAAAACTTTCAGGGACAGACTCTTTAGTTTTCTCTTTTCTCTAAGTGTAAGATCATTTCAAATGGAAACATTTTTAAAAGTGAAAAAATAGAATAAAATTGTTGAATATTTATAAATTAGATCCATGGAAAATCAATGAAAGAAAATATGCTTCAAAAGATATTATTAGAAATGTGCTTTAGATCAAGTGTGAAGTTAGAAGCATATTTTTACCTTGAGTGAACTGAAATGTCTCTTAATATCATATTATTTTGTAGAAAAATTGTCAAATTTTCTAATCAGATTTAACACAATGTATGATGTGACAATACCTCTCTTCTTTTTTGCCACCTCCACAGATAATAGGGATATAAAAAGCTTATCAAAAAGATGTACAATGGAAGAATTTCTCAAGCAGATTACTGGGTACTTTGACACCATAGGGTCTTCTTGAAAATCAATATAGGTGCAATTGTGTGTGTGTATGCTTTCACATGTAGCTGTGAAAAGCAGAGGACTCGTGATATTTAACTATCCCTAGTCCCCTAAAATGGACTGATGCAGAAATGGCTAATGTATATGTCAGGAGAGGAGGATAGTAAAAAATATAACCAAAAATATTTTGCTAAACCAGAAAACAAGGAAGTGCTACAACAAGACTAAGGATATGTCAGAAGGATATAGCCTGTCTGTGTAAACATGTAAAGTGCAACATGTAAAAGTCACCATGGCTGAATTCTGTGCAAATTGAGCATCCAAAGGAATAATAATGACCATAATCATATTGAAACAAAAATACCAAGAAGTTCACAAACTAGGAAGAAATGCTTTTTTAATGAAAAAAAAAAAAAGACAAAAATAATTCTTTTACATTCCTTAATGTATTGAAAGATTCAAGCATATAAAATCAATATATGCAAAAGTTTGGGAGAATGATATTCATACCACCTTGAAGTACCACCTTAGAGTGTATAATATACAATATTAACAAAAGGAAATAAAGGATTCTCTTAGAGAGAAGTGATAACCTAAACTGTCAAGTAATATAAGCAAGTAATATAAATTACTGTCAATCAATATAAGAAAAAATAACCACCTACAATTTTGATGTGATAATGAGCATGCTGAATCAAATGTTAAGATCTTCTTTGTAATATTTCCATCAGATTTTAATATAAATCTGTTCAACCACAACAGTCAAGCACAGCTGGATTGTTGGAAACTCCATAACCCAACTGGCCTCAATATTTAGTGTCAATATTGTAAAGGAAATAATGTGCAACTCTTCTAGAAAAAGAAGACTGAAGATAAATGATGATCAAGTGCAATGTGTGATCCTTGATAGAACCCTGAATTGTGAGAAAAAATGGATAAGGATACTTTGGGGACAACTGGGAAATGAACTGTTAGATAATATTATGAGGTCAGTATTATTAATATTAATATATGATGTCAACATTTATTAATTTCTTTATGTGCTTGGACTTGCCAGGTAGCTCAGTGATAAAGAATCTGCCTGACAATGCCGGAGACACTGGGTCGATCCCTGGGTCAGGAAGATCCCCTGGAGGAAGAACTGGCAATCCTTCCAGCATTTTGCCTGGATAATTCCATGGACAGAGAAGCCTGGTGGGCTGCAGTCCATGAGATGAGGTCACAAAGAGTGGGACATGATTGAGTGACTGAATATGTACATGTGTATAATGCTATTGTCATTATGTAACAGATTGTCCTTATTCTTAGGAGTTGGGTACTAAAGATTTTCAAATGTTTGGATTAAAAAAAAAGTGATCAGATAGAGGGGAAAGAGAGGGAAATAAAGGATTGCAGGGAGAAAAGAAGGGTGGAAGAGGTAAAGCTATGTGGCAAATGATAACAATGAATGAATCTCAAGTGACAGTATGGTACAAAGAAATTACTCTATACTCTCATTTTCTGTAGAATTTATATTTTTCATAATAAAATGCTGGAAATACATAAACATGCAAGTTATCTATTTATAGCAATGTACAATATATTCATTGTGATTCATAATATTTCCAACTTTGCCAACTTTAGGAGTCTTATGAAAATTCAGGGTCATATACCTTTATTAAAACATGTTTTCTTCTTCACCATCAGGGATATTTATATACTCATAATTTTTATGAAAAAAAAATGGTTATTTGTCTAACACTTTTGAGAAACCTATATGCAGGTCAGGAAGCAACAGTTAGAACTGGACATGGAACAACAGACTGGTTCCAAATAGGAAAAGGAGTACATCAAAGCTGAATATTGTCACATTGCTTATTTAACTTATATGCAGAGTATATCATGAGAAACGCTGGGCTGGAAGAAGCACAAGCTGGAATCAAGATTGCCAGGAGAAATATCAGTAATCTCAGATATGCAGATGACACCACCCTTATGGCAGAAAGTGAAGAGGAACTAAAAAGCCTATTGATGAAAGTGAAAGAGGAGAGTGAAAAAGTTGGCTTAAAGCTCAACATTCAGAAAACGAAGATCATGGCATCTGGTCCCATCACTTCATGGGAAATAGATGGGGAAACGGTGGAAACAGTGTCAGACTTTATTTTGGGGGACTCCAAAATCACTGCAGATGGTGACTGTAGCCATGAAATTAAAAGATGCATACTCATTAGAAGAAAAGTTATGACCAACCTGGATAGCATATTCAAAAGCAGAGACATTACTTTGCCGACTAAGGTCCGTCTAGTCAAGGCTATGGTTTTTCCTGTGGTCATGTATGGATGTGAGAGTTGGACTGTGAAGAAGGCTGAGCGCCAAAGAATTGATGTTTTTGAACTGTGGTGTTGGAGAAGACTCTTGAGAGTCCCTTGGACTGCAAGGAGATCCAACCAGTCCATTCTGAAGGAGATCAGTCCTGGGTGTTCTTTGGAAGGAATGATGCTAAAACTGAAACTCCAGTAGTTTGGCTATGTCATGCTGAGTTGACTCAGTGGAAAAGACTCGGATGCTGGGAGGGATTGGGGGCAGGAGGAAAAACGGACGACAGAGGATAAGATGTTTGGATGGCATCACCGACTCGATGGACATGAGTAGGAGTGAACTCCGGGAGTTAGTGATGGACAGGGAGGCCTGGTGTGCTGCAATTCATGGTTTGCCAGAGTCAGACATGACTGAGTAACTGAACTGAACTGATCATTGTAATGTCATGTGCATTTATGATGCAATTTACATCAAAAAAAATAATGCTCAATTTGTTGTGCATTTTATTGTACTCCACTAACATAAAATAAATATTTAGAATTGATGTTTCACATAAATATTAGGTGCATATTTAATTTGTCATAGATTCATAATAACATATTTTAATCTATATTTCATAATGTTTACTTTTATATGAAAAACCACTTCAATTAAGGTGGTAAACATTCACAACTGCTATATAGCTAGGGAAAAAAGTATATTTTAGAACTGTTTCACATTCTTAAAATTTTCCTGTTTGAAAAACTGATAGAATTAATTTCAGAAATCTCTTTTTCTACAAAAAAAAGAAAACAAAAACAAATGTTTTATGTAGTATTCTGACTCTTTTTCACTCAGTTTTGGCTTTAGAGAATATCCTGCAGTATTATATAAAAGCCAATAGCAGGGAAAATTAATCTTCTGTGGTATATTGCAAATATGGTTGTAATTCTTCACTCCTTGGATCTTCACCCTTTGCATTCTGACAGCATGCTTTCCTTACTTAAAAAGCTAAGTCTGTTTCCCCATCTCTTGAATCTGGACTGACTTTTGTAAGTTGCCTTGGTTGATACAATGTCAGAAGAAATTGCATGCCAGTTCAGAAGCTAGGCCTCAAGAGGACACATAGCTTCATCAAGAACCACATTGCTAGAGAAAACTAAAATGCTGTGAAAGTCTCCATGTTTCAACAAAGTAACACCAGCATGGCCAAATATTAACACCCAAAGCTGTCAGGTTTTTATTCAATGTCATTTTGGTTGCTTTTTCATTTTTCACAGCGGTCTATTTATATCTAAATATTATTTTCTGTTTTATATACTGCATACTTAATCATAAGTACATTTTAAGAAAACCCAGTTGATGCTGCCTGTCTTAGCCTTTGCTGTCTCTGATATTTGCTCCAAATCATTTAAATATATATATATATATAAAGGAAATATATTTATATATAAAATAATATATAAATGATATTTACAATGTAAACATATTATAATGATTACATACTATATGATATACTTTTAAAATATATAAATGTCTATATATAAAATATATAAATAATACATAAATTTTAAAATCTATGAAAAATTATTTGTCTATATAAAGAAGAGCATACACATGTATGTAAGTAGAGAGACATGGAGAAAATAAATCTATTTTTAACCAATTCAAACACATAAGCTCTGTAAAGAATTCAAGGCCACCAGGATGAGGTCATCTTATCCCACAAGCTATATTTAGCTCCATTTTCAAAAGAGGCTCAAAATCTATAAAGACATATTTTTCCCTCACTGGAGAAGATAATGATGCTAGGAAATGTGCTTTCTTGTTTAGCTAAATATTGTATTATTATTTCTTGGCTCATTTTAGTGTTTTCCTTTTCAACTCTCCTGCTTGTTTTAATTAAATGAGTTGAAGAAAAAAAAAAAAGAAAGAAACTGGTGCTGAAGTAGACGTAAAAAGTGGCAATAATCTTCTGGATGGAATTCTCTGTAGCTTTAGCTCTAATAAATTATAAAACTGCAAAGCAACCATGAATCTTCATAAATTAAGGGAGCCCACTGTGTGAAGTAAAATAGAAACTTGTCTTAATAAAGTCAAACAATTTAGCAAAAATAAAAAAGTAAATACATACTTACTTCAAAAATATCTATATGGCTGGAAAAGTAAGCTTAAAACCTCTTTTTTTTGAGAACACAGAAAAAACAAACAAGATGTATAGCTGTAAATGTTCATCTGTGTTTGCCAAAAAGTTCTCAAAGAATTGAATTCTTACCATTTAACATATTTAAAATAGGGCTTTTATATGTCAACTTCTGAGAACCTAGTCCTGTAAAAAATAAAAAGGAAATTGTTGTTAGTTTTTTATAATTTTCAATTTATTTAAGCATGCTTTTGATTAATGATGTTTGGAATTAATGAAAGCTATTTAATGAAGTTCATTTAAGAATGCTTTTTACAGACTACTACTTTTACTGGGAAAATTTCTGCTTGACATTTTGTGTTTTGACTGGCATTTTCTTCTTGCCAGCTGTCATAAAAAGGACTGCAACACATGCCGTTAGCAGCATATGCCTTTTTGGGTGCTGAATAGCATTTTCATACAAAAAAATCAAATGATCCATAACATATTATGCTGTCATTTGAAAACAGCATCAGAAATGAAACATTTTCATGTCTGTAATATATTTTGTTCCCCAAGGCTTAATCTAGCATTTCCTCACTATATTTGGAAAGATAATGTTGTGTAGGTTTATTCTTTTAATTGACACTATTAAGATTTCCAGAATACTATTTTTTTATAAGTAGACATGGTAAAATTCTTTTAGAAAATTTAGAATATTCTGTTCATTTCACTAGTGTTTACTTAACTCTCTGTTCCTCAGAACACTTTTCGAATACTTATTATGCATCAGTAATTACATATACTTATCACTATGAAAAGGGACATGTAAGGACTATTTCATATTTTGGTTTGGAAATCACTTAATAGAATATATTCACATCAATGCAAAATATGTAGAAACAAATTAAATTATACAGTTTAAATATAATGTTAATTCTACTTAATTTGATATGTAACATATTTTGAATTACAGTTTAGAATTTCAGTTATAAGAATAACACTAAAATATTTTTAAAAAATAGTTTGAAATTAGCAAAACCCCTTTTCTATTTATCCCCATTTTTTTTCCTTTTTGTAGTACTTTATCCTTTTCATAGACATAGCAGTTTAAACTAACACAAATGATGTAACAATTAAGAGTTTCTTGATGTATAGGTTTCTTTTTTTCTGTGAAGTTTAAAAACCTCTCAGATAATATTTGGATGTTTTCAGCAAATACAAAATGCCAATATATTTAAATTTCATTAAGTTTTAAAGGGAACTCAAACATTTCATATTAGATGTTATATATGATTTATCGTTAATTCCTTTCTCTATTTTACCTAATAATCTATGAAAAACAAATGAATTTTTTTCTGAAGACTATATATGTTTGTTAGACTAAAATACAGGATTGCCTATGTTCTATATTTCTGAAGTATGATGGCTAAAACACGTGTACTGAAGTTGTATACATTTTATTTTCATTAAAACAGAAGATATGCCTTAGAAAGTAATATCTTATGGTCTCTCTTTCTTCCCAGTATCTGCTTGGCTCCCTAGGACAAAAATGATAAATGTTATTTGAAAAACAAGATGTATAGATAATAGAACCCATAAATGTGTTAGAAAATTACAAATCTCACTGATTAGAAAGCTCATTGAATAGTGTGTGGAAATGGTTAATATAAAAATAATGTTAAAAAAGTATTAAAGTAATAAAACTAACTATGCCCTCTGAAAATTGTGTGGTTCTTGGAGGCACTGACCTAGCACGCCACTTCAAAATGGGCAGTTTGAAACTCAGTCTCCAACATCTGAAATGGAGGGTATGTTCATGCATAATCTAAATAGATTTTGCTTAGACAGTCAAGATGCTTACTCTCCTGCACCAACATTGGAAAACATGAAATTTCAAGTCCCTATTAGGACACCATAATTTTCCATGATGGGTCTTGAGTCTGACATCAAGCAAAGATAATACAAGCTTCTCATTTTCATCACTGAGAGCAAACTGTGCTCCAAACTAGAAATCCCTTACCGAAAGCAGACAGTTTTAAAATAAGTTCAGATAGATAATTACAAATGTGATGTGAATTAGTATCTGTCAACATCCTACCAAGACTGTGGTTATCATTTTCTTAAGAAGAGAGATACTGCAAAGTAAGTTTGAAGTGCAGATTGAGGAATTATGACATGAATATTAGGGGGTTTAAGCACTTTGGTCTGTAGGCTTGTCTGTGAGGAAATGGTTCAAATAAAATAAATTACAGTTAAAAAATGTTCAATGGAAGGTATCATTGAGCAGGCATTTGGTTATAAAACAAAGTGTTTTCTATTTCATGAAAAAATTTGTGTTTCCATTAAAGCAAGACTGATTTATGCCAAAACACTTCACTCAAAGTACACTAACATCAACTATTTTGTATGGTTACCAGTTAAGGTGATGATATGTAATGAAAGAAAAGGAGACCAGTGATGAAATTAACTAGATAAAATAACAAAAATGCTTGTGAATGAAATATGTAATGCAAAACAAAAGTATTTTTGAGGTGAATAATCTATAAGAACGTATAAATTTGGTACAAATTGGATTAGTTGTTTAATATCCTGAAGCAATTCCCTCAAGCATGACTTGAAAGCATTTCAATACAGACTATAAGTCAAACTTGTATTTAGTTAAACAAGACATATTTTGAAAATATAAAGTAATTTAAATTAAAAAGTTAAACAGTGACAAGGTGACAAGGGACTTTTAATATATTTTTATAAATTTAATAATTTTTAACTATTATTGCCTATAACTTCTTTTCCATCTTTAGACAAGCAAATTAAAATTAAGGTGAAAAATAAATGTTAAATTGAGTTTATCATCATCTACTGTATTTTAAAAAGAAAAATGTTATATATCTATCAAAAGTTATGCAATTCATCATTTTGCATTTGATTGTCACCTATGAATTAAAATATAAAATAATATGGCTAAACTTCAAGAAAATACATAAAATTTAATGAGAAAATGAGTCACAAATTTCTAAGAAAACTTGCTTTAATTGCAAAGAGGAAAAAAATAACAACTAACATCTGCCTATTTATTGATTTATTTTCTTAAATATTCAGTGAACCATTCAACAGTAACAACTTTGGTAAAGCCATATAATTTTTGGGTGTGTGCTCAGTGGTGCCTGACTCTTTGTGATTCCATGGACTGTAGCCCACCAGTCTCCTCTGTCTATGGGATTTCACAGACAAGAATACTGGGGTGGATCACTATTTTCTTCTCCAGGGGATCTTCCTGACCTAAGGATTGAACAAGAGTCACCTGTTTCTCCATTGTTTACCACTGAATCACCAGGGAAGCCCCTGATGCTTCTGTTGCTGCTGCTAAGTCACTTCAGTCGTGTCCGACTCTGTGCGACCCCATAGACGGCAGCCCACCAGGCTCCTGCATCGCTGGGATTCTCCAGGCAAGAACACTGGAATAGTTACAATTTCCTTCTCCAATGCATGAAAGTGAAAAGTGAAAGTGAAGTCCCTCAGTCGTGTCCGACCCTCAGTGACCCATGGACTGCAGCCTACTAGGCTCCTCCGTCCATGGGATTTTCCAGGCAAGAGTACTGCGGTGGGGTGCCATTGCCTTCTCCGAGTGAAGCCCCTAAAGTAATGTAAATGTTTATATATATATATATATATTTTTTTTTTTTTTAAGTAATGTAAACATAAGGACAAACGCAAGAGCAAATATTTTCCAAGGGAGTGCTATGACCATATTGCCCAAAATAAGATATAATAATAATGATGATGATGATGATAAAGAAATTGGCTTATTTCATTCTTAGTCTCTGTCTTATTTTTTGCTGATAGAAAAATATTCAGATTGAAGAAGAGGCATATGATAATCTTGAAAAGAAGTAAACCATTATCTACATGGCCTTTATAATATTTCCTTATGAGAAATTCATTCTTATTTATTCATTCTCGTCAATTTTCTATGAGAATATCCTCTGGAAATTGAGAATCCTTTGGTATCTCAGATTTTTTTTGTCTTACATTTTTTGCCATGGGTTAGTGTATGTAATTCATATAAGATGCAAGATAAATAGAAAGTTTTTGAGATCTGTCCATATACACGCACACACACATATGATACATATATATATTACAGAAAGTATGTAATTTATGTGAATTGTTTGATTCACCAGAAGATTATAGCACTGATGAGTATATTTGGATATGAGGCCAGAACTATAAATTAAGAAGAATTACCTTTTTTTCCAGTTTTTTTTTTTTTTTTCAATCTTTTGGCACACCAGCATGAACAGGTGTCACAAAATTTACAGGGACATGTAAAGCCAACATGCAAGTCTGCCACAAGACTTCCCTGCACTTCCAATTTCACAGATGTCATAAGGAAAATTCTGCAAGATGCAGAATTTCCTGCCTTAAACTTAGTATTATCTGACACCTAGGGCTGTTGCCTCTGTTGCCAAAGGTCCTACCAACCTTTGAGTAGGCAGGATGCCATGGAAACAGATGGGCACAAACATAAGACACTGAAATATGAATCCTAAAGATGAAATATGGGTTTCTAAGGGTTGTCATCTTAGTTGGGCACACTGATGTGACTGATATGTATGGATTAAGTGTCTTCCACAACATCAAATGTGAATTACCTTTAAAGGAAATCAAAAGAAAGAAAAAAGTTAATTAGAAAACTACTTTCTGTATGATACAATCTGATTGTTACTAGTTACGCTTGTTCTCAGAATGCTAGTAGCATCCATCTTTCTTCCACACTTTTAATTATTTTGAAAAATAATTATTACTTATTAAACAGTACCTTCATTGTTCCCTTTTTCTTTCTGTTTCTCCTCATGTTATTTTTTATTACCTGTTCCATCTAACGTATAAACATAATACCAACAATATTGCTCTTCTACACAAATATTGATTTTTTTTTTTTTTTTGGTGTAATCTCAGGTTTGCAAGAAAAGTCTGAACAAGTTTTTATTACAATCCAGCTTCAACAGGTAAGAATAGCTGTAGTGGTTTAATGGTGATTTAGTCACTAAGTTGAGTCCAGCTCCTTGCAACCTCATGGACTACAGCCCTCCAGGCTCCTCTGTCCATGGGATTTTCCAGGCAAGAATACTGGAGTGGGTTGCCATATCCTTCTCCAGGGTATCTTCCCTACCCAGGGATTGAACCTGGTTCTCCTACATTGCAGGCAGATTCTTTACCAACTGAGCTACAATGAAAGCCCAAGAATATCTGTATGACTGAGGAAACTCTTAACACAACTGAATACTTTTCATTCCCGCTATACTGGGAATCTTATTCACTGTTTTGTTGTTGTTACCCTTTGAGTGTTTCCCATATTTGTTTTCAACGCAACATGATTTTCTTTGGGCAAAATAACCCACCTCTTTTCTCTTGATTCTCAGTGTATTTTTTGTTAGAATATCAATAAAAATTCTTATTCCATTCCACTTCCTATTGTAAGCTTATTTTAGCACCTCTTTTTCTGCAGTCAAAGAATAACTCTTCTAGAAGAGAAATTGTTTAGTTCAAACTTACAGTCCTAAAATTATAAGGCAAATATTGAGGTGTTTTAATTATTCCTTGTGGGAAATACCATAAATTTTTCAAACATGGAATATCAAGATTTTAAGAGTCTTTCTAAGGATTTCATAAGCTCATTCATCAGTTTGAACTAACATTCAAATTGATTGAGGGCTAAAAGTCAATCTGATGCATCCATAAGGGCAATGAATTTTAGCTTAAACATTAAGTTTTTGCTTGACTTTTAGCACAGAAATAAAACATTCAAATTATGAAAAAGAAAGATATCTATCTATGAAATGTTAAGCTTAAAAAATAAATAACTTATAGCAATAACCATAGCAATGCAGTTAAAAGAAAGAAAATTAAGTAGTTTACCACATAAAACTAATTAATTAAGTGACTAAAATGGTGTGCTACTCTATAAATTTGCAGCCTAAAACATTCAAATGTCGAGCAGCAAAAACCTATTTATTGCTTGTATGCATATTTTGTACATGAAATTTGACAATCAACAAATAAGTAGATGATACTTTTCCATGTTAAAGTTGTTGAAACAGCATTAATGACAGAGTCCATATAGACGCTCAGGTTTACACACCTGTGCTATCTCTGCATAAAAGCTAGCTTCCAATCTCTAGTCCAGTTTAAATAAGTTTCCATAGAAGTTTCCAGCCCTGAAATTTATAAAGCTATGTTTTCTTCTGCCTCCAGCTCTTTTTTGTTATAGTGGTGAAAACAATTTTTTTATCCAATCCCAAAATATATTACAACAACAATCTAACTCAAAATATTCCTGCTATGTTAACAGTATTCACGTTTTAATTTTTTTTAATAAATAAAATATCTGGCAAGCTTAAATATTTTCAATATTTTAAGATATGGTGAAACTCAGACTTCGGTGATTCTTACAAAACTGAGTGACATCCTGCAGAAGCACCTATTACAATTACATAAAAACTGGTCAATATTATAATTTTTGTTTGAATGTTCAAACTTGAATTCTAGAATACAAATTCTTCTGGCATAAAAATGACACTTACACTTAAAGTGGTTGTCAGAAATAAACAGAAGAAATAAGATGACTTCTTGTGCAAGTGACTATATGGTTAACTTAAGTGTGATGAACTCAAGCAGTGAGCAGGAATAAAAAGTACTAGAAGGCATTGAAGAACTAAGTATATAAAGGGAATGACACGCTAGAAAGCAGGAGAGAATAGTAGGAGATATCATATGCACTAGCAGGAAACAGTATTAAAACACTGCCATCAAATTACCACTGAGAAAATGTGCAGGATTTTTCACTCAAATTATAAATATTAAACAATTGTATATCTATATTTAAAAATATGAGATCAGCAAAAAGGTAACATTTTTTGAGTTGAAAATTATATCATATTAAAATAGTGAATAAGTAAATGAAACGATGAGTGGAAATATTAGCAGTAGCGTCCAATTATTAACTGCTTGCTTAGTAGCAAGCATTTTACAATAAATCCATTCATTCACCTACTAGGAAACTAAACTGTGAAGATAGTATCAGACATATACTCCCACATCTACATTTTGCAAATGAACAGATTCAGGGAATTTAAGTAGCATTCTCAAGGAAATTGAGCTAGCAAATGGAAGCATCAAAAAATAGACTTGATGGCTTAGAGTAGGCAAAGTCAGTCATTTGCCTGGATATCATATGCTTGTGTGACCTGTGGTGATGGTTCCATAGACCTGCAGTTTAGAGAAATTTTATGGCACTTAATATACTCAATATTTAATTTTAAAAATTTTATAGATGAATTCTCAAGAAGATATAAGATTTTTAAATTTTTGTATAAAATGATGTTTTCTACTTGAAAGAAATAATGCAATCCCTTTTACTCATCAAAATATAGTATTAAGCTTATTAAATTTTCTTGTAGTCTCTAGTATGGGCTTTCTGCAGAATATGAGAGGATTTCTGTTCTTCCTTTACTGTAAAACCAAGTAGGAACACAAAGAACCAAAGCTAAAAGGAGGGCTGTTAGAATTCCTTTGAAGAATGTGAAAAGACTCAGTCTTTGCTACCATGGCAGTGAAGTGAAATCGGAGGTTATCCACTGTGGGAGTAACAAGGTTTTAAGGTGAGACATTCAAAAAGCTCTTCCTTGAATATACCAGTTGTGCTTTTGATCCTTTCTGAGGAAGAGAAAAAGGGAGGGAGAAAAGAAAATAGTGTTTCACCAAATATGGTATGAGCTCCAGAAATAACTGGGATTGCACTGCATTCAGTCTATTGCATTAGAAGATATGAATAACACACAACTGACGGCTTGACAGTAGTTAAATGGTAGTCAAGTGTGAAATGTGCTTGCTAGTTTTTTGCACAATTTCCTAAATAACATAAGCAGTGTAGCATTCAGTGCATTGGATGTAACCAATTTTATGAATTTCTTTAACAAGTAAAGTACTCTGAAAGTAAGCTAAATTCCAGCAACTGTCCTCTGATTTGGTTTGCTTTCCAGACAGCATGCAAATGATAGTTATTATTTTTTTTACTACTGTTATTGTATTTTCTGTAGTTGTGGCAACATTGCATATCTAGATATTGTTGTTGGTACTGAAAATAAAAATATATAATTAGACCACTTACTGCTCAATTTTATTTTCAATCCGTAAACAATGCAAGTAAACTTACTTTACTTTTACTAAATCTGTGTTGGAGTGTTTCTTTCTCTCTCTCTCTCTAACATGCAATGAAGAAAGAATATTTCAAAGAACAAATGGTGTTTGCTAGAAGCTTGAAAATCAAAAAAGTTACAGGTATCTAAATTGGCATTCAACTGAGCAGGTTATTTCAATTAAAAAAAAAAAAAACATTTTGAAAGAGAATGGCTTCAATCCTTGTTATAAAAAGTCCAGAGCATCCAAGGAAGGTTAGCCTCATAGCCCTCACAGGAATGACCCTTCCACATGAATCCTTTGTGTTTTCATATTTCAAATAATTGTTTTTCTTCTGAGCGAAAACAAAGAAATAAATTGTGATAACTCTAGAGATTTTGACAAACATTTTCTTAAAAAGACTGGCAGACAAGTTGATGATTCTAGTAGAAAAGATTAAAATGAAAATGCATTAGAGGAGAGACGAAAGAAACAGAAGTGTTCAGGTCCTAACAGAAGCACCCTCTGTTCTGATAAAGTCGAAGCCGGAAACATGCTTCAGGGACCCAAGTATTTTTCAGCAAAAACCCTTCAGTGCGGCCAAGGTTAGTCCTGAGCTGGGGAAAGACAGCATGAATCTTATTCACCTTGCCAGCCAGTTGCAATCTGTACTCAAATTGCTGTGACAGGGTTTGCTTACAAGACAGAATGTGTGTGTTTGTGAGGCTGCATCAGCAATTGATGGAAAAGTGAAACATTTGGTCATGAATTGTATTATCTATGTAATTTGGACCAGACCTGCACCTAACATGGCTATAAAGAGATGATCTTTAAAACTATCTTTTAAGGTGACTCTCAGTATATGGGAGTACAGGAGACCTCTTACTGACCCATTGCTCTAGCAACCAGTTCTAACAGCTTGGAGCTGTTGCATGTAGCTGAGACTTGACTGTCTCTTTGTAAGGCTTGCACCCAGTCCCTCCGGTCTGCTGTCCTGGGCAGTTGCTCAGATGCTGCTATGTGGAACATCTACAGAAATCCTTCAGTGTTTGGACACCTGCAGCCAAAAGTGCTGCAGTATTAACCCTTGATGCATGGAGGAAAGAAGCTAGTGGATAAATGCTTCCCATCACCGAACCCTGGACAACAGTTTGGAGATGTTTAATGATTATTAGACTTTTGTGAGAAATTGAGCTGCAGGCATCCGCAGGTGGCCGGCTCAATAATTTCTTGCAAATGGTGTTTTGGTTCTTTGGCGTCTCATTTCCTTTTTTCAGTCCTCTCAGCTTTTTATTTATTTTTAAGTTTGGCCTCTCATTTTTACTACAGGAATTAACTCTCCTAATAAACTAGGCTTTCATTCAGTCTCTTCTTTGGGGGAGAATCTCAGGTAAGTTTTTCTTAATTAGCACACTATCTGGAGGTTATTTTATATATGAAAGCCTATGTATAGTATTAGTTTTTGCTTATTTGTTTGCTTTTAATGATTACACAACATTAAGCTGAGCATATTTAAAATGACTATATGCCTTGCTGTTTTCCATGAAGCAAAATCCAAGGATTTTACTATGGCTCATAAACCATATAGGATCCCCAGGATACATTTCATGTCACTATCAACCACCAGTTCAACACACACACACACACACACACACACACACACACACACAAACACACATACTCTACTCATACACATGCTTACAAAAACCAAAATCAAATAAAATAACTCAATATTTGCATCAGTTCAGTTCAGTCACTCAGTCCTGCCTGACTCTTTGCGACCCCATGAATCGCAGAACGCCACGCCTCCTTGTCCATCACCATCTCCTGGAGTTCACTCAGACTCACGTTCATCGAGTCCATGATGCCATCCAGCCATCTCATCCTCGGTCGTCCCCTTCTCCTCCTGCCACCAATCCCTCCCAGCATCAAAGTCTTTTCCAATGAGTCAACTCTTCGCATGAGGTGGCCAAAGTACGGGAGCTTCAGCTTTAGCATCATTCCTTCCAAAGAAATCCCAGGGTTGATCTCCTTCAGAATGGACTGGCTGGATCTCCTTGCAGTCCAAGGGACTCTCAAGAGTCTTCTCCAACACCACAGTTCAAAAGCATCAATTCTTCGGTGCTCAGCCTTCTTCACAGTCCAACTCTCACATCCATACATGACCACAGGAAAAACCATAGCCTTGACCAGACAGACCTTAGTCAGCAAAGTAATGTCTCTGCTTTTGAATATACTATCCAGGTTGGTCATAACTTTTCTTCCAAGGAGTAAACGTCTTTCAATTTCATGGCTGCAGTCACCATCTGCAGTGATTTTGGAGCCCCCAAAAATAAAGTCCGACACTGTTTCCACTGTTTCCCCATCTATTTCCCATGAAGTGATGGGACCGGATACCATGATCTTCCTTTTCTGAATGTTGAGCTTTAAGCCAACTTTTTTCCTCTCCTCTTTCACTTTCATCAAGAGGCTTTTTAGCTCCTCTTCACTTTCTTCCATAAGGGTGGTGTCATCTGCATATCTGAGGTGATTGATATTTCTCCCAGCAATCTTCATTCCAGCTTGTGCTTCTTCCAGCCCAGCGTTTGTCATGATGTACTCTGCATAGAAGTTAAATAAGCAGGGTGACAATGTACAGCCTTGACGGACTCCTTTTCCTATTTGGAACCAGTCTGTTGTTCCATGTCCAGTTCTAACTGTTGCTTCCTGATCTGCATACAGATTTCTCAAGAGGCAGGTTAGGTGGTCTGGTATTCCCATTTCTTTCAGAATTTTCCACAGTTTACTGTGATCCACACAGTCAAAGGCTTTGGCATAGTCAATAAAGCAGAAATAGATGTTTTTCTGGAACTCTCTTGCTTTTTCCATGATCCAGTGGATGTTGGCAATTTGATCTCTGGTTCCTCTGCCTTTTCTAAAACCAGCTCAAACATCAGGGAGTTCATGGTTCATGTATTGCTGAAGCCTGGCTTGGAGAATTTTGAGCATTACTTTACTAGCATGTGAAATGTGTGCAATTTTGTAGTAGTTTGAGCATTCTTTTGCATTTCCTTTCTTTGGGATTGGAATGAAAACTGACCTTTTCCAGTCCTGTGGCCATTGCTGAGTTTTCCAAATGTGCTGGCATATTGAGTGCAGCACTTTCACAGCATCATCTTTCAGGATTTGAAACAGCTCAACTGGAATTCCATCACCTCCACTAGCTTTGTTCGTAGTGATGCTTTCTAAGGCCCACTTGACTTCACATTCCAAGATGTCTGGCTCTAGATTAGTGATCACATCATCATGATTATCTGGGTCATGAAGATCTTTTTTGTACAGTTCTTCTGTGTATTCTTGCCACCTCTTCTTAATATCTTCTGCTTCTGTTAGGTCCATACCATTTCTGTCCTTTATCGAGCCCATCTTTGCATGAAATGTTCCCTTAGTTTCTCTAATTTTCTTGAAGAGATCTCTCGTCTTTCCCATTCTGTTGTTTTCCTCTATTTCTTTGCATTGATTGCTGAAGAAGGCTTTCTTATCTCTTCTTGCTATTCTTTGGAACCCTGCATTCAGATGCTTATATCTTTCCTTTTCTCCTTTGCTTTTCACCTCTTTTCTTTTCACAGCTATTTGTAAGGCCTCCCCAGACAGTCATTTCACTTTTTTGCATTTCTTTTCCTTGGGGATGGTCTTGATCCCTGTCTCCTGTACAATGTCACAAACCTCATTCCATAGTTCATCAGGCACTCTATCTATCAGATCTAGGCCCTTGAATCTATTTCTCACTTTCACATTGTCCTTGATTTTTCACATTTCTTGGCCTTTCTAGATCTAAGACTTTGTAAAAAGTCTTTCTCTATTTCATCAGCAACACAGTTACTGTTTCTTTTAAATATCCTTTATGGCATTCTTTTATCTATTTTATTTTTATTTTATTTTATTTTATTATTATTTTTTTAATTTTTATTTTTACTTTATTTTACTTTGCAATACTGTATTGGTTTTGCCATACATTGACATGTATATGATTCTCAGTGGGCTTATAAAAACATCTTCAGTATCAACTTTATAATGTACTACTTAAATAAATGCTAACTTTAGTGTATTTTATATTAAATTGAGGGCAGGACCTTTGTTCTGTTTGTAGTAATACCATCCAACACATCAGAGTAGATGCTGTATAAATATCTGAGAATAAATCAATAATTGAATTATGATAGTATTTAGCCTTCCCTTAAATATCTAATCCTTATCCAAGGTCTCTAACTGTGAAGATATTGATTAAAAATATCAGTTGGTATAGTTCCATATTGTTGCCCAGCAAAATAATTTTGTTTTAACCCTTTATTTTCAAGTCTTTTTAGTGGTTTCACTCACTGTATTAACACTTATTGTCTACTCATTATATCTCAGGCACTGAGACAGCATTTGGGAACAAAGATGTAGACACAGTGCTTGCTTTCTTAAACTTTCAATTGCAGTCTATTGGAGAAATCAGGAATTAATACCTGGACATGTAAATATAATGTATACAATTAAAAGTTGTGATATATCAAATAAAGGCTATGGACAGATTGTGAACAGGAAAAAAAAAACTACTTTAGAGAAATAAAGAACAACTTATGTAAAAAATTGACTTTTATACAATAAGAGTAATAGAAAAGTTAGGGACATCATATAAGAAAAATTTGGCATGGGAAAGAACTGGTTATCTTCAATAAACTGAGATAAAAGTGGTCTGGGTGGACCTGATGAAGGAGAGAAGGGGGCTTATAAGTAATGAATTTAGAGAGAAAACAAGAAGAGAGTCAGAAAAGTCATCTTTAAAATTGGGCTTTATTTGGGTTTTAGTGAGAAGTTCCTGAAGGTTTTAAAGGACTGGTATTATAATATGTGATGAATACTTTTTAACAATTAGAGTATTACTCTATAGAGAATCAAGTGGAAGGTATTAAGATTAGAATTGAGAAGAGGGCTGTTAGATCAGTGTGTCTGTAGACTATTGGAGAAATTCAATTGCACATGAGATACAAATTTGTGAGTCAGTATTTAAATTATATGTAAAGCAATAGAAATGGATGAGATCACCAAAGGAGAGAATAAGAGAAAGAGAAGTAAAAACTGTCCTTGAGTGGATTCAACAAAGGAAAACTCAGCCTGCCAGAGGGAATGTCTGGAATATTCAGTGCCCCAGAAACTACAGGATAAAAGTGTTTCAAGATGTTTTGAGGATCATTAACTATGTCATATGCTCCCAAGAGTTCTAGAAAGTTTATTACAAAAGTGCATTATTTGAAATTTGTACAATGTAGGTCATTGCCAATCTTAGAAGAATAATACTCATACTGACTTGGTATAGAGATGCCAGATAATGATCTAATGAGTTTTAGTATCAATCAAACACACATATATATATATGCATTTTTAAAGTTTGTTGTACATAAAGTTTGTTGTGAAGAGACAAATATTGAGTGCTTGAGTAGAACTGAAGCAAAAATATAAAAATAAGGGAAAGGAAGTCACAGAGTCTGAGAATACTATTTGGAAGGGGAGGTTTCCTAGCTCAGTTATGAGGAATAAACAGGAACTGTAACTGTCAAGTCAGCCGTTCTTAACAGATGAGCAACAATGGAACAAAGTGAAAGAAGAGGTGATTTTCAGTTGCACTGGGGAGCTTTCACATAACCCTCATCCACTAAAGTGTTGAATGTAGAGGTTACTACCCCTTCAAATTAGTATCCAAATTCATTAATTCAGTAATTTCAGATCTATATTTTTCTTAATATATTCTCCTTATAATACATGAGGAATTAGAGAAGATTGAATCATACTAGAAGGCAAGGTTAATTTGCAACTTAATTTTTAATAAGTATCCTTATTGTAAATATTTAATTACATTTGACCTTCAACTTTTGTGATTTTAAAACATGTGCTTTTTAAAAGTGTTAATTAAAATACCTAATTTTATCTTGTTACAGTTTGATTTATGCCTTCCTAGTTCAATTGCAATCTAAGTATATAAATTTAAAATATGCAACCATTTCAAATGCTAGAACTCAAATATCATACTAATTTTCTCTATACCATTTTAAGGTCCTTTAACTGAGAAGAATATTAGTAGTCTATGTGGCAAGTTACTTCTACTACTTTCTTAAAGGATCAGTGGTGATAATATGTCCAGGTACACTGAAGAGTGAATGATATGCTAAGTTTTTAAGAAAACATAGTTGATATATGGTCCCTATGGAAAAACTGCACACTTGGGAGAAGCTTTTATTGGGTATTTTGGAAGAAAAATGTACAGTTATCAGTATGTCTTCAGTTACAGAAAATGTTTTCTAAGAACTTCCTTGGCTATAAATTCCAGAAACAGCAGGATTAATTCAGTGACTTTGATTCAGAGGCCAGTGAACTAAAAAGAGAAAGACTCATTTTCATTTCAATGCTCTGGAGAATAAGGCAGTTGGGCACAAAAGTCAAACAACTATATGACCTTATGTTGAGGAAGTAATATTAAGAATAAATCCTGCCAGCAGTTATGAAACTTGGGGTTCAATGTCTCTAGACAGCAATATAGTACTGAAGCATACCTTATTAAATTTGCTATTGTCAATGAGTGAAAAAAGCATATGGAAAATCATTGGTAAATGATTTTAATTGCTTCTCTGTTCTTGTAAAAAGCAAAGTTTAATAGTTGCAAAAGACAAAAAAAAAAAAAATTATCTGTAACCACTGTAGAGACATTTGCATTTAAGCAGACAGATTAATTTCCTTCAAAAGTCAAGCATTTTTACCCAGATAATTTAAACATAATAATTTTTAAATAATTAAGAAATAAAGGTATTATACACTGTGGTCTTTTCAAATTCTTTCAGATAAAAAAATATTATCTAGTTTACAAACTTATTGAATAAAGCAATGTTCAAGAGTATGATTACTTTAAGAAAACTGTCACTGATTTCAAGACTAGGACAAAAATAATTACTTTTAACTGATAAATATAAAACCTAGTTATAATATATTTTGTGCAGATAAAAGGTGGTTATTTTTAATGTAGAGCTGCATATACTAAAAACTAGATATGAAGTCAGAGGAAAGTGAACAATGTCAAGAGTCAAGGAGCCATTGGAAGCTACTGCCTACTTCTCCAAGGGGCCAACTGTGCAAATCAAAGAACCAATATGAGTTGGTATACAAGCTTCTTCAGGCTGCCAAAACAGAATAGCACAGGCAAGGTGCCTTAAATAACAGAAAAAATATTTGTTCACAATTCTGGAGCCTGGAAGTCCAAAATCAAGAAACTGGCAGGGCTGGTTGCTAGTGAAACTGCTTTCATGGTTTGCAGATGGCAACCTTCTCCTCATGTCCTCACCTGGCTTTTCCTCAATGGGATCTCACTGACTCTTGGTCTCTCTTCATTTCTTATAAAGAGACTGGACCTGTTGAATTAGAGCCCCACCCTTATGACCCCACTTAACTTCAGTTACCTCCTTAAAGGCACAATCTACAAATACAGTCACATTGGAGGTTAGGTAGGCCTCAACCTATGAACTTTTATTTATTTATTTTTTTGGTTAGGTGAGTAGAATGGAGAGAAGTATACTTTATTCCAATGATGTTTTCAGTGACCAATGGGCCACATGAAGTGAATAAATTATTAGCCTTAACAAGTAAACTGAACTTTATATTCCTTTGCTTCTTCTAAACTGTCAAATTTATTCAAACTTCAGTTGTGACATTTATTGGATTTTTAAAAACAATCCACAGCTTCTTACTTAAGCATAACTTTCTGTTTAAAAAGTTATGAGTATTTCTTCTGTAGAGAATGGATATTATGTACTTAAACCTCAAATTAAAAAAGAAAATTGTGTTTTGGCTTCTACTTTCCTTTCAGCTCCATTTACATCATGATATTTGTATTCATATCTATTATTGAAAATAATAATATAGGAAATACATTTATTTAAATATGGCTTTTGTATAACTTGCATCTCTTGGCTCCCCCCTTCTGGTCAAACATGTAGAAAATGCATCTGGTTGAAAGACTTAATCAATTACTAGATTTTTAAACAAGTTGTAGCTACATTTTTTTCTTTTTTTACCTTTGTAAGGGTCTTAATTATGTAGTCTGTCTTAGATGAAAGTGTGGCATGTCTTTTTATTTATACATATATTTTTATTCTTTGATATTAATATTTCAGAATTGCTGCTTTAAAAAGCCTTCAAAACATAGAAATTGACAAGATATAGATTAAAAGAAAGCTATTTTGATCATAAAGCTGTAAAACATAACAGGGGTATAGGACTCACAATGAATTTCTAGAAGTTGCAGAGCTTGAATGCTTTATAAAGACAGTCTTGTAAGTTGAACTTGTATGGAGAGCATTTTTATAGAAAAGGGAGTAGTTCACCACTATGTTTCATCTGTTTGTCTGGAGTAACAGAAAGTGTATGATACTCTGGCTTAAAGAAATTGTACTCATAAGTTAGAAAATTATATAATATATATATTCAAAAGAAACATATGAGCATTTCACATAAAATTATTATTTCACAGTTTTCTGGGATGCTGTCTTCAACAGAAAATTGAAGCTCAAAAATGACATTAAATAGTACAGAGCTATCTAATCATAATCTTGATGATATAACTAGTACTAGACTAGCCCAGCCATGTTTGTAACTATACAACTTACAAAATAAATAAATCTTTGTTTACTTGTTCAAAAGGATGAACTTTTGAACAAGTAAACAACATACTTTTCTGACTAGAGTCTGTCTTGGGACTGCTGTGTAGATAGGGAAAGTCCAAGAAAACCTAAATTTGCTGAGCTGTGGTGATAGTCTACTAAGGTGGTTAAAAATTTCATAGCAGTGAAATAAAGAAAACGAAGCTGTGCAGAGATGGAGCTCTTTAAATGGTTTTCCTGAATCTTGTTTCAATACTAAGCTGTATATATGCAAGATAAGAAGCCACGGATACGTAAAAGACAGCTGCCATTAAACAAAAACAGGAAACTATGATCTGAATAACTAATAGTTTCACAGGGCTGTGAAGGATTTATTTATTTATTTTAGCAGAATGTTCATCTTATGCTAGAATGAATATATGTTTGGGCTTCCCAGGTAGTAAAGAATCTGCCTACTGATGCAGAAGATGCAAGAGAAGTGAATACAATCTCTGGGTCAGGAAGATCCCCTAGAGAAAGAAATGGCAGCCCACTCCAGGATTCTTGCCCAGGAAATCCAATGAATAGAGGAGCCTGGCAGGCTACAGTCTGCAGGGTCACAAAAAGTCAGAGATGACTGAGCTCGCACATATTGCATTGTCTGATGATTGATTAACCCAAGCATTCAGTAGTGATTATAGAAATGCAGAAAAAGTTGGTCTACTTAAAATCTTAAAAATAATCTCAAAAGAGTTAACTTGACAAAGGTATAAATTAAGTACTTCCTTGAACAAAGCCCAATATCATTAAAATGATGACAATATCCATCATTATTTATGACAATAAATAATACAGTATGTCCACTATCTAATCAAAAATGGCTAGATAGACAAAAAAGCAAAAAAATGTGACCCATAGTTGGGAAAAAAATCAGTCAGTTAACACAAATAATGAAATTGCAGAGATAATGAAATTATTGTTTAAAACAGCTATAACATATATATTCAAATAGTTAAAAGAAATTAAAAAATCAGTGATAGAAATGGAAGATGTGGAAGTAACAAAATGAAATACCTAGTACTCAGAAATACAATATTGGAAGTGAAAACAAACAAAAAAAAAAGACAACAGTAGTTGTCTCTCTTGCAAAAATAAAATACTGAGCTTGAAGATAGAGTGTATCTAAGTAGATTATACCATGCAGATTCTCCAAAGTAGACTCTACCCAAAACAAAGCACAAAGAGAATGAAAGGCAGAGAAATATGAAGAGAAACACAGTGTAATGTTCAGTTCAGTTCAGTTCAGTTGCTCAGTCTTGTCTGACTCTTTGCGACCCCATGAATCGCAGCACACCAGGCCTCCCTGTCCATCACCAACTCCCGGAGTTCACTCAGACTCACATCCATCGAGTCAGTGATGCCATCTAGCCATCTCATCTTCTGTCGTCCCCTTCTTCTCCTGCCTCCAATCCTTCCTAGAATCAGAGTCTTTTCCAATGAGTCAACTCTTCGCATGAGGTGGCCAAAGTACTGGAGCTTCAGCTTTAGCATCATTCCTTCCAAAGAAATCCCAGGGTTGATCTCCTTCAGAATGGACTGGTTGGATCTCCTTGCAGTCCAAGGGACTCTCAAGAGTCTTCTCCAACGTCACAGTTCAAAAGCATCAATTCTTTGGCCCTCAGCTTTCTCCACAGTCCAACTCTCACATCCATACATGACCACTGGTAAAAAACACAGCCTTGACTAGATGGACCTTTGCTGGCAAAGTAATGTCTCTGCTTTTCAATATGCTATCTAGGTTGGTCATAACTTTTCTTCCAAGGAGTAAGTGTCTTTTAATTTCATGGCTGCAATCACCATCTGCAGTGATTTTGGAGACCAAAAAAATAAAGTCTGACACTGTTTCCCCATCTATTTGCCATGAAGTGATGGGACCAGATGCTATGATCTTCGTTTTCTAAATGTTGAGCTTTAAGCCAAGTTTTTCACTCTCCACTTTCACTTTCATCAAGAGGCTTTTTAGTTCCTCTTCACTTTCTGCCATAAGGGTGGTGTCATCTGTGTATGTGAGATTATTGATATTTCTCCTGGCAATCTTGATTCCAGCTTGTGCTGATTCCAGCTTGTGCTTCCTCCAACCCAGCGTTTCTCATGATGTACTCTGCATATAAGTTAAATCAGCAGGGTGACAATATGCAGCCTTGACATACTCCTTTTCCTATTTGGAACCAGTCTGTTGTTCCATATACATAGTATCAAACATTAACTTAATTATAGGTGAAGTGCTTAACCAAGCATGGAGGAAGATTAGAGCAGAAAAATATTTATTGATAAGGTCTGAATTTCCCAAATTTGATAAAATTATAAACCCAAGAGTTATTAAAGTTATATTAATGAAGATAGCATTCCTTTTGTGTAATGATAAGACAAATCAATGAAAGTCAATTGGTAGTGATAAACCATATTTCAACATTAGTTAATTTCAATCAAACAAGTCAAGGCAAAGAGGTTAAGTTTACAAAAATGGACTTTCTGTGTGTTCCTCAAGACTCCAATAAAGGAATAAATGAGCAAGCCATAAACGTAGGAAAATATGTGTAATATTTGTATTGTTGTTATTTGTTGCTGCTTTATTTGTTGCTGTCTGATTCCTTGCAATCCCCATGGACTGTAGCCTGCCAGTTTCCTCTATCTAAGGACTTCTCAAAGCAAGAATAGTGGAGTAGATTGCCATTTCCTTCTCCAGGAGATCTTGTTGACCCAAGGATTGAACTTGCATCTCCTGCATTGGCAGGTGTATTCTTTACCACTGAGGCATCAGGGAAGCCCTTATATATATATATATATATATATATATATATATATATATATATATATATATATATATTAGACAAGGTATTTCTATTCACAATATATGAACAATATTTAGAAGGCAATACTACTCAGACAACCTAATTTAAAAATGGACAAAGGAGTTAAATCGTCATTGTACATGAAAAAGTATTCAGTATCCCATATCATCAGCAAATGCATGTTAAAGCTACATGAAATACCTGCTAAAATTGCTAAAATTGAAAAGATTAACAATACCACATGTTGGCTCCTGTAAAGCACAACTGGAATTCTCATGCAATTCTAGTGGAAATAAACATATGTACAATTTCTTTCAAAATCATTCTGACAATTTTTCTGTAAAGTTGCACATACACCTGCCTTATGACACAACAATTTATCTTCTAGAATTTTACCCACAAGAAATGAAAACACATATTTTCACACAAAAAAATTCTTGCACAAGGATGAGCATATCAACTTTATTCATAATAGCTAGCACTGGAGACAACACAAATGTCTATCAAAATGAGAATGGAGAAAAAAAAGTGTGTGTGTGTGTGTATATATATATATAGAGAGAGAGAGAGTGGATAATTCAACAGTAAAAATTTATTTATCTACACAGCATGTGTCAAAAACTTGCTGAGTGAAAGTAACTAGACAAAAAATAATATGTGATATTGTGATTTATAATGAGAAATATGTATTTGGTCTTTTCCTTGCTTCTGGCACAAAACTTCTAGAATTCTTGGAATTTCTTGAGTGATGAAAACTATGAAAGCTTATTTTTTATGTTAATGACATAGCATTTAGAAAGCACCTAAGGATGAGGGCAGGTTTCAGTGAGAGCCAACCCTCTGGGTCGAGGGTTTGAGCTTCCAGTTCCACCCACTGACCTGCTGAGGAGGAGAGAGGAGATAGAGATTGAGTTCAATCTCAATGGGCAATGATTTAATCATCCATGCCTATGAATAAAAGCTCCATAAAAAATGAATAAATAAACACAAAAGAAGGAGCTCAGAGTGCTTCCAGGTTGATGAACACATGGAGATATAGGGTATGTGGTTTGACTGGAGAGAATCCTTTCCCCATACCTTGACCTTTGCATCTCTTCCATCTGGCTGTTCCTGAGTTATATATTTTCATAACAAACCGGTGATCTAGTGATGCATTTCCTGAGTTCAATGATCCACCCAGCAAATTAATCAAACCCAAGGAGGGAGTCATGGGAACCTCTGTTCTATATCCAGTCGTTGACTCAGAAGCACAGATTACAATGCAGGCTTGTAGCTAGAGTTGGAAATGGTTAGGCTGGACAGCCTTGTAGGACTTAGTTCTCAATCTGTGGAATCTGGTCCTATTTTTGAGTAGATGGTGTCCAAATTGAATTAAATTGTACGACATTCTGTTGGTATCCCCAAAATTATTTATCACTGGCATGTAGACACCCCTCAACACACACTGAACTAGTTTCAGAACACCAAAGGAGTACATACTGTTTGATTTCACTCACTTGAAGTTCTAGAATAATAATAATAATAGAGAAAATCCCATGCTTAAAGAAATTAAAGCAGTGGTGGCTCTTTTGAGGGAGCTGGGAAAGTGAGTAGAATTTTTTGGCAAGTCTCTTGAATGATCATTTTTGACGTCTGATGAAATTGTTCTTTATCTTAACTGAGTTGAGAAACATATGGGTCTATGGTGGTGGAGGTGGTGGATTAGTTGTTAACTGTGTCCAACTCTTGTCTCCTGTGACCCTGTGAACTGTAGCCTGCCAGGCTCCTCTGTTCATGGGATTTTCCAGGCAAGAATACTGGAGTGGGTTGCCATTTCCTTCTCGAAGGGTTTCTCCCAACTCAGGGATCAAATCCGTGTCTCCTGCATTGCAGGTGGATTCTTTGCAGGTGAACCACCAGGGAAATACTAATGAGTATAATACAATTGGCAAAAATCACAGAGCATTTCATTTATGTAAATAATTTCTCAAGTAACAACAACAATGTCATCTTGTTATCCCTAAAATTCCTATTAGATATACTTCTACCACTCATATCAGTTAAAATTTTATAGTATCAATACATTCCATGCATATATGGAATTATCTGTTGAAATAATAAATGATAATTATAAAAAGATACATAGATATAGATAGATAAAGTGATTTAATGAAGAAGTATTGACTCTGGTGTATCACCCAGTATAATCTTCTGTAAACTATTTTATTCTATACTGAGCTGCCATATACCACTAGCATACGGTGCTAGTGGTAAACGATCCATTTGTCAATGCAGGAGTTGCAGGAGATTTGATCCCTGTGTCCAGAAGATCTCCTGGAGGTAGAAATGACAACTCAGTCCAGTATTCTTGCCTAGAGAATCCCATGTATAGGGGAGCCTGGCGGGTTACAGTCCACGGGGTGGCAAAGAGTCAGACATGACTGAGAGACTTCACTTTCACTTTTCACTTTTCATGCATTGGAGAAGGAAATGGCAACCCACTGCAGTGTTCTTGCCTGGAGAATCTCAGGGACAGGGGGAGCCTGGTGGGCTGCCATCTATGGGGTCGCACAGAGTTGGACATGACTGAAGTGACTTAGCAGCAGCAGCAGAGCATTAAAAAATAAAAAAAGTAATCTTTTATTTATTTGTTTTTTTCCTGAAGCAAGATTCCATGAGCATAAACTTCCCCATAGAAATAAGGTAACTTAGAGGAAAAAAGAATTGTGCCAAAAATATTTGGAAAGAAATGTGAAATATAAATAAGCAAGTTAATGTACCAAGGAAACATAACCTACTGCAAAGTTTAAACTATATTTTTCAAGATCCAAGAAAAACAACAGAATTAAGCTAAAAAATATTTTCCAATGGAAGACCCAAATATTTACTTCTCTTGTATATGTAAACTTGAGATCATAAAATGAATATCATTTCAACTTTTCTAGTTATTATTAACTTTTGGCCTTCTAATATTAGCAATAAGTTCCCTTTTAATGTGTAGAGGCTTATTATTATTTGTATGTTTACCTCAAATATGATTTTTTATTCAAAGAAAGTTTTTGTCATATTAATTTCTTTATGCTTCTCTAGTTCATTTTCCTCTACAGAAGTTTTTGAAAAATAATCTATGTTAAAAAAAGTTGGTACAGGTAAAATGTGCTGAAATATATTAAGATAATGGATATACATAGTTAATTAACTTGTATCATGAAAATGTTTGTTGAACAGTAATTCTGTTAAAAAATACTTATGTGCCTGAGTGTAGTGTATTCTTGTAGTTGTTTTATTTTATGTAAAGACATTTATTAAATTTGAAGTTTCATTTAAAATACCATTGCATTTGAAATTATAAATTTCCATTTTCTGCCCTAAAAATTTAAATTGAACGAACCTCTGAATTTACTAATCTAGTACAAAATAATTCCTAAATTCTTGTTATTAGCTTTATGATGAAATCTGTATAGTTACAATGATTATTGCAAAAAACTAGATTGCTAAAATTATTCCATAAAACATTTTTCTATGTCATTATTTCATCTCTATTAATACTGAGTTCAGTTCAGTCGCTCAGTCATGTCCCACTCTTTGCGACCCCGTGAATTGCAGCACGCCAGGCCTCCCTGTCCATCACCAAATCCCGGAGTTCACTCAGACTCACGTCCATCGAGTCCATGATGCCATCCAGCCATCTCATCCTCGATCATCCCCTTCTCCTCTTGCCCCCAATCCCTCCCAGCATCAGAGTCTTCTCCAATGAGTCACGTCTTCGCATGACGTGGCCAAAGTACTGGAGCTTCAGCTTTAGCATCATTCCTTCCAAAGAAATCCCAGGGTTGATCTCCTTTAGAATGGACTGGTTGGACCTCCTTGCAGTCCGAGGGACTCTCAAGAGTCTTCTCCAACACCACAGTTCAAAAGCATCAATTCTTTGGCGCTCAGCCTTCTTCACAGTCCAACTCTCACATCCATACATGACCACAGGAAAAACCATAGCCTTGACTAGACGGACCTTAGTCAGCAAAGTAATGTCTCTGCTTTTGAATATACTATCCAGGTTGGTCATAACTTTTCTTCAAAGGAGTAAGCGTCTTTTAATTTCATGGCTGCTTTCATCATCTGCAGTGATTTTGGAGCCCCCCCCAAATAAAATCTGACACTGTTTCCACTGTTTTCCCATGTATTTCCCATGAAGATATGGGACCGGACGGATACCATGATGTTCGTTTTCTGAATGTTGAGCTTTAAGCCAACTTTTTCACTCTCTTCTTTCACTTTCCTCAAGAGGCTTTTTAGCTCCTCTTCACTTTCTGCCATAAGGGTGGTGTCATCTGCATATCTGAGGTTATTGATATTTCTCCTGGCAATCTTGATTCCAGCTTGTGTTTCCAGCGTTTCTCATGATGTACTCTGCATATAAGCTAAATAAGCAGGGTGACAATATACAGCCTTGATGGACTCCTTTTCCTATTTGGAACCAGTCTGTTGTTTCATGTCCAGTTCTAACTGTTGCTTCCTGATCTGCATACAGATTTCTCAAGAGGCAGGTCAGGTGGTCTGGTATTCCCATTTCTTTCAGAATTTTCCACAGTTTATTGTGATCCACACAGTCAAAGGCTTTGGCATAGTCAATAAAGCAGAAATAGATGTTTTTCTGGAACTCTCTTGCTTTTTCCATGATCCAGTGGATGTTGGCAATTTGATCTCTGGTTCTTCTGCCTTTTCTAAAGCCAGTTTGAACATCTATTAATATTAGACGTAGTAATATACATGTATTCATAAATATTTAATGTTTCATGTTAGTAATCATTAATAATTGAATCATTAAACTTTTTAAGGTGTATATATTTAGATTTATGCACATATATATATATAAGGTTCAATATATATATCCACATATACAAATTTGATAGAATTAATATGAATTATTTATTAATTTGATTAAAAAAGTATTTACAAGAAAATCTTATTATACTTGTGCTCATAATCTGAATCCTCACCAATCATCATCCACTAAACAGAAACTTTAAAAAGAATTATTTCCAAATTATGATGCATGTACCTGGTACCACTAAACTAGCAAAATAAAAAAGGCTAAAGCCAACAAAAGCAAGGTAACGGAGTACACTTTGTACTTTTAAAGACTACATCATATTCCAGTGTTTTCTTGCTTTGTACACTAGGTTCTTTTCCCATTATTCCATTCTTCTCTTCTTAGTGATCAAAAAGAATTTTGGAAATGAGATCAGAAGTAGGTGACAGAAGAACTATCATTTGAGACAGAAGTTTCAGAAAATTGTTAGTGCTGATACTTTTCTCTGCCTCTTTCTTCCTCATGGTGTTACTTCTAAAATGGCTTGAAATAAATTTAAAATGGATATTTTTAAATTCTCAGGCTACTGAATAATGAAATAACAATTATAACTTGGAATCATCTTGATAGATCCTCTCCTGGGTAAGTAGGAATGTATTATGGGCTTCCTTGGCAGCTCAGTTAGTTAAGAATCCACCTGCAATGCAGGAGACCCCTGTTCAGTTCCCGGGTTGGGAAGAGCCTCTGGAGAAGGGATCTGGAGAAGATCCTCTGGAGAAGGGCTACCCACTCCAGTATTCTCTCAGATTCCCTAGTGGCTCAGAAGGTAAAGATTCTGGCCCCAGTGCAGGAGACCTGGGTTCAATCCCTGGGATTGGAAGATCCCCTGTTGGAGGGCATGGCAATCTATTCCAGTACTCTTGGCTGGACAATCCCCATAGATAGAGGAGCCTAGTGGGCTATAAACCATGGGATCACAAAGTTGGACATGACTGAGTGACTAAGCACAGCACATGCATGTATTATACGTAATTTATTCTATTAAAGGCTATATTTCATTGTTATATACTAAAATTACATTATAGTGGCAAATAATGATTGCAAGTTTTAGTTGCCAAATAACCTCCTGAATAGGTAAAATAGCTCCAATAAATCACAGCCCTTTCATGCTATTTTAGAAAGTTGCATCTGAATTTTTGCTGTTTTTCTCTATTTTTTTTCCCTGCCTTACTCCTGTACTCTGAGTCCAGTGATTAGCTGACATATTTGGAAGCTTGGGAGATCAGGAAGAGGAAGGCACTTTTCCATTATCACAGTCACCAAAACTAATGTGACCACTGTCCCTCCATCCACAACCAAAAATCACTGAAATAAATGTCATCTCTCCCTGAAGTGGTAGATGATTTTAATATATTAAGTGGTATAATTAAAATATGTCTCATTGACAGCAGAGAAAATGATGTGAAAATGGGGAATCAGAAGGATACAGAGCTGTAATATGGGCAAATGAGATGATAAGAGCAATAGTACATACTCAAGAAACCAAACAGAATGTGCAAATTTTTGGATGATTAGATCCTAAACTGAGCCAGAGATGATGAGGCAGAAGTAGAACAAAACTGCATCACTGATGGTTCTAAAAATAGGAAGAGTTTATAAGTATATCCCTATTGATTGAACAAATATCACTCAATTACTATATTATCAGAACAACATCAAAATAGATTCCACAAACAGAGATTCAAATAAATTAAATGGCAAACCACAGTTATTTAATGGAATTCACCTAACTGTGAGTCATAGAAAGGCAGTTCCATAATAAGGTATCCTGCTTAGGATTTTCTTGCAGTATCTTACTTTTTAAGTACTAATTTATTTTTTAAGTAATGTAAGATCATAAAATAAATGAGAGCACAAGTCTTTTTAAAACTAAAATGTCTCCCTTTTTCTTGCTACAAAGTCTTTTATTTAGATGTCAGTGTAACCAATGATTCAATAATATAAATATTCACTTCTAAAATACCATGGTTCACTTTATTTTAAATTTCATATCCACAATTTCAAACTAAATTTCAAGATAAAGATTCTCTATATTTTCATTTGAATTTAAAATTTCTTTGTCTTTTGTTCAATTCTTAAAATACGTGTACACTTTAAGAATATAGGTCCCTGCAAACAGTTCCTGTGTCTACATATAGCTGTATATTTCCAGCTGTTTATAAAGTAGGTCTGTTTTTCAATACACATAGGAATTAATTCTTTATGCCACTGTTATTCACGGGTTTTCACATAGCCACTACAAACCCTAAAATAAAAAGAATTACTTGCTGTGAAATAGAGACACAAAAATCTGTTAACCAAGAGTTATCATAAAGCTCTTTTCTTCTAAGCAATATATTCTTGGCATAATTACCTTTGCTACATTAACCAGACAAACTTAGAATTTTAATCTTTATGAGAGAAGTAAAATGAAACATGAATATTTGTAAATAATAAAGCCAATTTTACTCTTATAAAAATATACTATAATCTAATTTATTCTAGTAGGAAGACATAACTAGGGTGAAGACACCGAAGATAAATATTATTAAACTAAAACCAGACATGGAAGTTTTGAAAATAACATTGTATTTAATTATTTAGAAACATAATCAACATTAAACATAATCTCCTGCCAAATAAAGATGAAAATGTTGAGTTAGAAACTGTTATTACTTGCCTCCGAAAAAAATCTCCAAGGCTGAAAATCAGATGGGAAAGAGAAAAGTAAAGTAAGCATGCAACAAAGGAAAGATTCTATACATTTTATGACAAGAATATCTTGTCATAAATTTAAAAATAAAATAAAATAAAAAAGTGGTTTGATCAGGAAACTGGGAATTTCACTTTAAGATTTCCAATGGACTTGCTATTTTGAAAAAAAATAAATTTTAAAATTTGTCTGAAATATATTCTGAATACATTGTGACCAATGTTGTATTAAATGTATGTATAGCTAAACTAAAAAAAGAAACAGTGTGAGGAAATTCCCAGAATGCAAAAATTTAGAAGTGTTTGAAACTAGTGTTAACTGAGTATTCACACTCCAAGTACATTTGCCAATATCAGAAATCTTGATACCTGAGGTTAAATGCAGATGTTGGAGAGAGGAGAAATGCATAGGCTCCATTAAGGAGGAGAATTGTGCTACTGCAGAGAAACGGTACCCTCAAAGTTTATACCCTGGGTGTGTAGGCAGGCTACACGAAAGCTGCCTGACAGCAAAATGAGACAACCTTGTAAACTGATCATATGGCCAAAAGATCAGATTCTGGGTATCAGGAGCCTGGAATTCCCTGTCCACCAGCTATAAGGTCGCATTCAGGGCTTTCCATGAGCCTCTTCTCAAGTCCCATCCTCTCAAGTCAGAACATACCATGTAGGCTTCAGGCTTAGCCAAGGAGATGCTGGCTGTTTGCCAGGCTTGGAAGTGGCATGGAGTTTATGGGCTGGAGACATATGTGTTACAAAGTTTTGTTAACTATTTGATGGTGTGCAGGGTCCTTGTTTGTACAGAACACAGCTGTGGGGTGGAAGAGAAAATTAAACTGCAGGCCGTAGAGTTAACATTTTTTTTTTCTCTAACTCTTGACATAAATGTGGGAGAGGCACCTGGTCTCAGGAGTTATTCCAGTTTGTAAAACAAATAGCCCTTTTAGAAATTTATCATCAGAAGCCTCTTCTCACAGATGCAAATTTACACTCCATGAGTGGTCTAAGAAACACCCAAATGAGCAATAATCTTTAAGTGGTCTCACGTTTATGATGACTGGAAATGAGTAAACAAAGCAAAAGTAATCTCTGGAAAAATACGACTCCCTCCTCCCCACTAATCAAAAGATGAGCAAATTCTCCTCTCAAATCAGAAGAATTTTATGTTATAGTTTCCAAAAGTAAGATTAAACTTAACAAATAATTACTTCTTAATGTTCTACTGCATATATATGCTCCTCCCTTTGGCCCGCTAAATCAGATTTTGGCAAACTGAAGCCTTGCATCCTTGTTTCCTGCTGTACAATCTGCAAGCTAATAAGTCTTTATGTTTTTAAAATGTTTTAAAATGATCAAAGGAAGAATGATATTTTGTGACTTGAAAATTATATGAAATTCATTTAAGTATTTATGTATAATGTTTTATTAGCATGCATCTCCTCTCATTTGCTGATGTACTTATTGCTTGTGACTGTTTTTGTGCTACAACACCAAAGTCTGAGAATCAAAATTGTCTACCCCACACCTAGCCTAGACAGGTGAATGTAAATGAAACTTTATTTCTACATTGACGTGAGTTTTCTCATCTACTTTTTTTATTAGCATAATTTTGCTTTTTCCAAAATACTTCTGCCCAGGCAAATGGGTTGGCCATTATGGGATCTAAAAAAATCCATCTACTTTTCAAGAGAAAGCATCAGCAAAGTGTGCACCCTGAGATTCTTTGAGTTCTTTAACTTCCTCACCCTGCTTGTTTTCCCTAATCAGCGACCTTTATCCTTGCCCAGTTCTGTTGTAATCAAGGTCTCACAGTGAAAGACCCATCCATACTCAAATTTCCATTTATCAACAAATTCAGACCATCTGAAATGCTGCCAAAGCTTTGCGGAGGTGGTGTTCTCTCTCACTGTGGTAAGCAATAAACTCAGCTTTGCCTTATCAACAGATTGTGTTGGTAATACTTAGAGAGACAGCTTTCAACAATTTAGTAGTTGCCACATAGACCATATGGCATACATAGTCTAAAAAATGCACTAGCTGTCCCTTTGCACAAAAAGATTGTCAACCTCTGTTCTCTGAGTAATAGCAGTTCCATTGTAGTAAAAATGTCAAATTGAAATTATTTTCAAAGGTGTATTATTGGTTTCCTTCATATTACAAAAGTTCCCTTTCTTGTGGATTACAAAAGCATTTCTGGAAAGGTGATGAAGCATATGATCATGGATTATACTCACATATAATGGAGAATCTCAAAGTCTGATGTAAAGTCTAAGGTAAAGTAGCCACCTGACTTTTATCTGGTCATTTTTTTCCTTATTTTTTCTTGTATGAAGAATTTTTAGTAATGGTGAGGATTATATTTCTAAAAGTTTGAAGAGTGTGATATCATTTCCCCTCAAATTTGGTGCCATTTTAATAAAATTTGGAGCAACATGAATATAAAACATAATGGAGTGTGTTACAGAACAAGGATGAGGTTTGCACGAAGTCCCTAGATGTCTTACTTTTAGTTCCTTCTGTGGGAATATATTGAGATCACCAGGACTAGAACAGGCTATTTATTCAAACCAGGCTACAGCAAGGGAGTCAAACCCTGTCATTTGCATTCGGATGAGACTTAAAGACTGTCAGGAGAGTGGAAAGCTTTATAGGGAACAAAAAGGACGGCTTCAGGTGGGTTCTGCTTGTAAACCATTGGCAAGGGGAAGCTAGATTTGGACTAATTAGAACTGGGGAATCATCTACAACAGGTTTGAGAAACAGATTTGTCTTTCTCTGATTGGGTCCTGAGTTGCAAGCGGTGTCAGGCAATAAGAAAGTTGACAAGTATTGACTGCATTCTGACTATTCTGGGCCTGTTTCTACCAACGTGGTAGTTTGGCTTCCCCAACTGGTTGCTGTGGAGGTTGTAGTCAGAGTAGTATTTTCATAAATCTTCTGGACAATGTCCATTTGTACATTCAAATTCTCACTGCTCTTTTTCTCTTCTACACTGAAAAGGAATTCCATAGCAAATTCAACACTGAACCATTTCCATTTTTTCAAAGCTTTTCACTTTCATTTCTTCAGTTTTCATTTCAGGACTATACTTGCAGGTTCAGTGTCCAGGTTCTCTTAGCTCTCCCACTCAAAACAAAAAAAGTTGCATTTTCTTATTTTTTTCCTGCATACCTGATTTACTTATTTATACTGTTTTCTATGCCTACTTCTCAGTGCAAAGGTTAGGAGAGTAAGAACCAATTCACACTCAGTTTTATGTTAATCTATTGTAGTCCCTGAACTTAGAGTAAAACATTATGCTATATTTATTTTGTATTCTAGAGATGGTTCAAAACCAGTTGGTTGATGAAGGTATCCAAGATTATCTAAGAGAAATATTCTGAATTATCTAAGAGAAAACTTGGGGAGAAAAATAAAGCTTTTTGTATTGTGGAAAGCTAAGACTTCAAAAGGGATAAACTTCTTAATTGCCTTCTGTAAGTATACTCAGATAAGGATATAACATGACATTAAGTATTCTGAAAGAGAAAAATAAATACTTAGGGAAAAAACCATCCCCAATGCCTTGAAAAAAACAAAAAAATAGTTAAAACCCTAACACCCTAAGAAGAGTTCCAGTTCATGAGCCCTTCACTAGGTCACATAGGAAACTTACAATTACTGAAAACCCTAAAGAAAGAAAGGAAGAAAGAAAGAAAGAAAGAAAATGTTTATCAGAACCCTGACACACAGTATATTTTACTATTTTGATTTATGAGAAAAAAGTAATTATATTCCTTTTTTTAGAAAGCTAAATTTTCAATATGGAGCAAAAAAAAAATCCCATTTATATGTAAGGGTTTTTACATATAGATAATAGTACTATTAGAATTAGATTGGAAATATCATTATGAATACAGGCAGTTATAAAACCTGTCAGTTAAAATTATACATTTGCTATCTGTCTCCGCAGAAATCTCCTGGTAGTAAATCCATACAATGCACCCTAATGCATAACTTCTGGTCTCCAATCCTATTTTTCCACCCAAAGGAACCAGAGTTCTTTGAAGTAAAAGATGTCTAATTCAGTCTCTAGGTTCAAAAGGTGAGATGAGCCTCTAACACTTTGTGGCACCATAAAGCAATGAAGCTTTCAAAGATTAATGGGGTCATGTTGGAAGGACACAGGAGTCACTAAAAAGGGAGTTCCCACTGGCCAAATGAGATAATCTGAACATCCAAAGAAGACTGCTGGGAGAGGTTGACAGGTACAATAAATCTGAAAAACCATAAGTATGTAAATACCCAAACAAGAAAATCTTTTAAAAGAATGTGTTTCTGATAAGTTGTTTAATAATTCCAGTATCCTAAGCTCATTTACTCTATCAAAGAAGAGAGAAACTAAATATAATTAAATCAGCCATTTCTTGAATTAAGAAATTGTTACTAGAATGACCCAAAATGTGGCAATCTCAAGTCAATCAAAAATGTCAAAACTTCAATTTGATGTAATTTTAAGAGTTATTTGATGCTAATAATAAAAAAATTAATATTTCGCTGATCCTAGTGCTTTAATTTTTTTTTTCCTTAGAACCTCATCAAGTTCTAGAGTTAGAAAGAGAAAGACTTATGAACTAACCCATGTGGGCAAGTAAACAATAGTTTATTAGATAAAGAATTAGGTACTGTTTATAACTTGACTTTAAGAAAATTATCTAAGGTAGTCATCATTCACCTATTGAAATTAGATAATCAAAAATAACAACGAAATATAAGATTCAAGAAATCCCATCTTCTACACAAATAGGATATCAGCAGTTTTCCTATTAGTAGTAGATAAAGGTAATTACCAAAAAAGAAATGAGAAAGAAGGCCACATTCTCATTTAACTAAAAGCCTCTCTAATTGTCACAATAAATATAGGCTGCAGATACAAAGATAAAGAGAGACAATCCCCACAATTAGCTAAACCCCTTTTCAGACCATTACCACCCAATACACAAGATCACAGTTCTCTATTCTTCAAACAGTCCCTTAAATATGAGCTGCCAGGCTGCCAACACTGGAGGAAATTAGTTTATATAAAATAATCATGGAGAAAGAGCTGCCTGGAACAGACACATCAACAATGTCATCAAAACAAGGTAAGCCTGCCTCAGCAAATCACAGAGTGCACGTTAATCCCCGAAAGCCTTAAAGAAACGCTGTTTTCACAGCTCTCTCACAGCTAAACTAGAAAATAAAAAAGGGATGTGTGTGTGCTAAATTGCTTCAGTCTGGTAGACTCTTTGTGACCCTATGGAAATAGCCTCCAGGCTCTTCTGTCCATGGGATTTTGCAGGCAAGAATACTGGAAGGTATTGTCAGTGCCCTCCTGCAGGGGATCTTCCTCACCCAAGGATCCAACGCTTGTCTCCATCTACTGCACTGCAGGCTGCTTCTTTACCACCAGAGCCACCTCGGAAGAAAAGAGGAATACCTCATAGAATTTGCAATCGACTGATTAAAACTACAACACAGTCTGGAAAAAAACAACATGGAGATGCACATGCACATCTTCAGGATTAGTTTTAGGAGCCAAGAAGTCACTGGGATGGCGCTAATAGCAGCATGGTTTTCTCTTTGCATTACTTAGGATGGCAGTTTTCTGTTATGTGGTAGAAAGATTTGCTTTCATTATCAATCATCTTTTTTGTCTCCTTTAGATATCTCTTCTAGTGATGGTGGATAATAACAGTCCTCAGACAGGCATCACCATGGTCTTATATAGATAGTTGTAAATGTTTGGATATTTACATACACACATGTGAGGAATGTTGAGGAAACCCAATACCCTTTCTAACAGAAAAATGTTTATGTGTTTAAAATTAATAAGCTCAATTGAAAATAAGCAAACAAAATTTAACATTTTATCCCATCCTGGTCATATTACCTTAACTTTTTGAACAGATAGTATAACTCATTTTCTTTGCAAACTATGCATTTATTTTCAGATGTATAAATTTACTCTCCATGGTTTAAAATAATTTAAAAAGTTTGTTTACTTGTATGTCCAAAAATCTCCCTCATTTGTGAAACCCAAAGCAACTTCTGGGAATGTAAATTGAGGGTGGAGATATAAAAGTCCTAGGTTGTAACAATGAATCAAAAATAACTCAATGTTTTTAAAATCAAGGTAAAGGACACTGACATCTCCCTGAATGTACCTCTCGTTTCTTCATGCTGTTAGACTTTTACTAAATAACTTGAGTCATATTTTTAATAAAAGATAATAATTATCCATATGCACTTTTATTAATACAACCCTTCATATAGACACCTCAATATTTTCAGAAAGACTGGCAAATTATGGCTTAGAATCTAAAAATAGACAATAAACAAAGAAAGAAACTACCATGAACAAAAGTTAGCAGACGGAAATAGACTTCCAAGAAATTTACATATTGAAATTAGAATAGCTCAAGATGCAAATTAGATTCATAAGAAGAAAGAATAATTGAAGATTTAAAGTGATTGCTTATGCTTATTTTGGAACTGTACTTTAACAAAAATTAGGATTAAACATAAGATGGGTCAACAAGAATCATTTGTTCTATACACACATACACACACAAGAATGAAGGGAGGGAAAGAGGAGAAAGATTTATCCAACTGAAGTATAATACATATAAAATGTATGTTTACTGTATATTATAATAGATAATATTGTTTTATTCTTATTTTAGTGCAAGAAAAAATTGTTTGTGATTTCATAAATTTATCTTACAATCTGATATCAGTTTTCACCGTCATCTGGAAAACACTCTCTTTTTGTGAAATTTCAAATTTTGAACCATATATAGAAATAATCTATTTGTAATGTGAACAAATTTATAATCAAATCCCAGAAGCACCTTTTCAGTAAGAATGTCCATTCTGATTATATATATAATACTTTGCAAGGTAAAGGATTAATATTTTAGAATTAACTGATATGCTTAGTACAGAAAAATGTAACAAACAAATATAAATAATAATTAGATGATAGCAAGAATATACATTTAAACTTTCAAATTTATCTAATTATATGTGAAATAAAAATAGAAACAAATCAGAACCTCTAAAAGGAAATTAACTTTTCCAAATCTGGCTGGTGTGGCAGAGATTGCTGTTGTCCTCCCATATTTATTCCCACTTTCATGAATGTAGTTCAACCTTAGATCCTCATTGTGAATATGTTCAGGCATTATAAAAATTAACATCCAGACTTTTGAGAAGCTAAGTTTTACCATTTTACTAAGACCCGGTCAATAGCATATAAAGGGGTATAGTGCTTGTTAGATTTGTATTGCATCAGAATGTGGACACTCTACTGCATTTTCCCTCTTCTGGTTAGAATGTGGACATCTTCAACTATGGGAACAAGGATCACACACAGATATTCCCAAAGAAGGAAAAAGAAGTAGCCAAGATCCCATAGATCTTTATAAACCACATATATGAAATTTTACATGAAAGAAAAATAAACAATTTTGTGAACATCATTGAAATTTTTTGTTTGGTTTACTAGAGCAGTTTAGCTTTATTCTTACATAAAACTTAAACTTGTTAAAGTATAGCCACTGCTGTGAACATTTGTGAACATAGTTTGTGAAATGAAGCTAATGATCTTTACAGTCAGATGTACTTAAGCAATTAGTATCTTTAAGCCTCAAATTTCTCATTTGTTAAAAAAAAGAGGTATAAGAGAATGACATCTGTCATGGGATTATTGTAAAGATTAATGATCCAATTTGAAAAATTTATTAATAAAGTTGTTCACAGTGAATTAACAATAAATGCCATTGTTGTTCAATCACTAAGTCATGTCCGACTCTTTGTGATCACATGGCCTGTAGCATATCCAGGTTCCCTGTCATTCACTAACTTCCAAGTTTCCTCAAATTCATGTCTATTGAGCCAGTGATGCCATCTAACCATCTCACTGTCTGTTGCCATCTCTCATTTTGCCTTCAATCTTTCCCATCACCAGGGTCTTTTCCAATGAGTCAGGTCTTTTCCAATGAGTCGGGTCTTTTCCAATGAGTCAGCCCTTTACGTCAGGTAGCCAGACTATTGGAGCTTTGGCTGCACCATTAGTCCTTGCAGTGAACATTCAGGGTTAATTTTCTTTAGAATTGACTGATTTGATCACCTTGCTGTCCAAGGGACTCTCAAGAATCTTAACAGAGCACCACATTTGAAAGCATCCGACCTTCTTCATGGTCCAACTCTCACATATATACATGACTACTGGAAAAACTCTAGCTTTGACTGTAAGGACCTTTGTTGGCAAAGTGATACTTCTGCTTTTTAATATACTAAGTTGGTCATAGCTTTTGTTCCAAGGATAAAGCATCTTTTAATTTCATGGTTGCAGTCACCATCCACAGTGATTTTGGAGCCCAAGAAAATAAAATCTGTCACTGCTTCTACTTTTTCACCATCAATAATAAGCTGCAATAATCAAAGTTAAATTTAAACATGATTTAAATTGCCTTTGTATTATAAGCATCATGGAACATCTGATTTGTACAGAAGCATTCAATTTTAAATAAGAAACTTTTAGGGAACTCTCTGGCAGTCCAGTGGTTAGGACTCTGTGCTTCCACTGCAGGGGGCATGATCTGAATCTGTCTTCTGAGAACTAAGGTCCCACATGCTGTGAAGGGCTTCCACTTGCAATACAGAAGGTGCAAGAGATGCAGGTTAGATCCCTGGGTTGAGAAGATCCCTTGGAATAGGATGTGGCAACTCACCCCATATTCTTGCTTGGAAAATTCTATGGATAGAGGAGCCCAGTGGGCTACATTCCATGGGGTAGCAAAGAGTTGGACAGACTGAGCATACACACATGCCATGCAGCCTAAACAAAAAAATTTAAAATAAAACTTTAAATGATACTCAGAAACACTTTTACAACATGATGTTTATCTTCTATTTTTTAATATTTTGTTAAAATATACATTACTCCATAAATTCAATAATTTTCTTTTCCATATACCTTAAATATTCTTATATTTATTTCAAAAATAGTTTTTTTAATAGCTATAGATTGAATTTATTGCTATCATAAATATTTATTTCCTCAGAAGTAAATTAGTAGACTTTTGGACTACCTATTTTTTCAATATTATAAATAATAATTCTGAATACTTTTCTATGTAAATGTATACTCATTCTTAGTCAAGGAAGTAATGTACAAAATAATATAAACATATGTTTAATTTATAAAGATTTGAATATATGTTGTCATAATTTACTCCCAAATTCTTAATCATGTTACACTTCAGACATGGTATGAGGATTTTCTTTTACCTGTATTTAGGCACTAAGAATTATTCTTGAACATTTGATAGACAAATGCATTTTCATTTTAACACAATGAAACTCAAAGGTACACTTTATATAGTTTATTATAGCATTTAGTAATAGCTGAGTAAAATATTCTCATACTCAGAAAAATGATTCATAATATATGGTGAGTGAATTCTACAGCTTCAAAGACATAAAACATAAATTGCTGCATCTCTTAATAATTGTTAATCTCTTCGAAATGAATTGCTGCATAACATAGATTAATATAAATTAAATTCTGGCATTAATCTTAGTGGAATTCAAATTCACTATTATCAATATCAAGAAAGTGTTTAGGAAATAATTAAGAAAATATTTTACCTTGTGATATATTGGTTAGTCTTGTAAAAGCATTCATTAGTATCTTATGTATCTTTGATATATCATTTTGGCTTCCGTTTTTAGAGTTTCAAGAATATTCTTTGAGAAAATGGAATAAAGCACGCTTTAGTATGCTATTACACTTTGAAAGTGAAGTCACTCAGTTGTGTCCGACTCTTTGCGACCCCGTGGACTGTAGCCCACCAGGCTCCTCCGTCCATGGGATTTTCCAGGCAAGAATACTGGAGTGGGTTGCCATTTCCTTCTCCAGGGGATCTTCCTGACCCAGGGATCGAACCCAGGTCTCCTTCATTGCAGGCAGACGCTTTAACCTCTGAGCCACCAGGAAAGCCCACTATTACACTTTAACTTTTACTAAATATAGTGAGGACTTGATAGAAATTTTTTTGAGTTTTGAGAAAACATCTTTGTTTATACTCTGAAATAATATTAGTTTTACTTACAGAATAGCAAAATACTAAAGAAGCAAATAACATATAATATGCTTAATATATTTCAGTGCTTTACTAACCAAAAGAGAAAACCCTCAATGGAAATATGTTCTCACACAGGAAGGAAGTTAGACTAGTGATATGCTAGAATATAAATATAAATAAAATATTTCAATATAGATTCAATTTCATCAGTTTACTCATATATGTAGCTAACTTTGTGAGTATACTGTGTGAAGGTTGTTTGTACACTCCCTGAAATAAGTTTTATTTCTTATCATTTTAAAATTGCTCAGAAGTGCTTTCTCAAGATGCCACAAAGACAAGGCAAAAGGAAAGAAGAAAGTTTATATGGAGGATACACACACACACAACATATGACTTTGTTAAAATACCACAATCTTTAGCAACTTGCCGTAAGTTACAACCCTAGCTATAAAAGGAAAATTATCAAAAGGTATTTCTAGTTGCTAAAATCATAGGTAATATTGAGGCTGAGGTGGTAAAGAAACTAGACTCTCTTACATTAAATTGTTCCAGAAGAGGAGCCTGAGATGAAAATGCTAAATCAATTAGTTTATTTGGGGAGGTGTGAGGGATGTGAATGAAACATAATTAGGGGCTGAAAAACGACAGGGTGTAAATGAAGTGTATATCATCCAAGGTAGATACTATTATCTATGACTGTATCTTAATCCAGAAGAGAAAACTAATCTGAGAGCTGATATAAAACCCCAGATATATTCTGAGATAGAATGAGTTACTTATTCCTTTATTCTTGTCAATCTTAGTTGAGGGCTGCTTCAAAGGTATTAATTGTTGAATACTTTCAGTACACCATATGTATCTGCAACATCAAGATAATTTTTAATTCTTCAAAGACTGTAATATAAATATCAATAAAAAAAGCTAAGTAAACTGTTGGGGGAGTGTGTAATTTCCTCAGTTCTGTCGCGCTACAGCAAAAAATTGAAGCGACAGACGAACCAGTGTTACAGCTCAGTTTTATTTGGCAAGCAAAGGAAAATGCATCCTTGAGGTATGAGGATGGGCTGACCCAAAAGATGCAAAAAGAGAAGCCCCTGGCTCAATTTATGTTTTTTTCTCCTCCCCCTGAGCCTGGCCCGATGTAAATTTGGCTGGCCAGGAGGGCTGTTTGTTTTACCTGAGGTTCTCACTCTGGTCCTTGGACCTCCCTTTGCTCTATTTTTACGGACTTTCTGTTCTTTGTGTTTTCAGTTCAGTTCATTTCAGCCACTCAGTTGAGTCCGACTCTGTGTGACCCTATGGACTGCAGCATGCCAGGCCTCCTTGTCCATCACCAACTCTCAGAGTTTACTCAAACTCATGTCCATTGAGTCGGTGATGCCATCCAACCATCTCATCCTCTGTCATCCCTTCTTCTCCCACCTTCAATCTTTCCCAGTTCAGGGTCTTTTCAAATGAGTCAGTTCTTCACATCAGGTGGCCAAAGTATTGGAGCTTCAGCTTCAACATCAGTCCTTCCGATGAATATTCAGGACTGATTTCCTTTAGGATGGACTGGTTGGATCTCCTCACAGTCCAAGGGACTCTCAAGCATCTTCTCCAACGCCATGGTTCAAAAGCATCAATTCTACAGTGCTCAGCTTTCTTTATAGTCCAACTCTAACATCCATACATGACTACTGGAAAAACAGCAGCCTTGACTAGACAGACCTTTGTTGGCAAAGTAATGTCTCTGCTTTTTAATATGCTGTCTAGGTTGGTCATAACTTTTCTTCCAAGGAGTAAGCATCTTTTAATTTCATGGCTGCAGTCACCATCTGCAGTGATTTTGGAGCCCCAAAAAGTAAAGTCTATCACTGTTCCCACTTTGTCTTTTAGCCACTGCCATTATGTAGTCCTTTTTCCTATTCTAACTACCTAACAAAACAATGTGGTAGTTATTCTATGTTGATTTCATATACAAAATGCCCTCAAGCACTTGCTTCACTCTCCCTTTTACTTAAATACTTTTACAGAAATGTCTTTAACTTCTGTAGAACATGGACTTTGTATTAGGAATATTGATAACATGCAGGCTGATTTTTGGGTAATAAACTGATTAAAGTGAGTTTTTCTCTACAGAGGTAGAACTAAAGGACTCTGGACTTCAGGAGGAGAAGTATAGGAATACAACACTAGCAACATGAGGAGTTAATGCAAGTATATACAAGAAGGTAAGAGATATCCCTTCTGAGCTGCTTCAACTTTGTTCCAAAAAGATTGAATTTGTTCAACTTTTTTACCATGTTACTCTACTAATTGGTTAATGATGTATAGTATTTATATGGTTTTTATAATTAAAAGACAGTACACTGGGTAGAAATGTGTACAAAAACAGACCTATTGGAGTTCAAATTTCTAGTACCTGTGAATCAGATAATATTTGAAAATAAGGTTTTTACAAACATAATCGGATTAAAATGACATTATACTCCATTGGAATGGGTCCAGATCCAATGCTGGCATTTTTTTTTAATAAGAAGGAAATTTTGACACAGACCCAGGGAGGGTCAGGAGACAACAGAGGCAAAAATCTGAGGATCTTTATCCTCCACAATCCAAGAATCCAAGGATTTCTATCAACTTCAGAAGCTGGGAGGAAGTTCAGATTAGTTACATGAATGGCTTTAGTTAAGGAAAACTAATAATTATGCAATTGTACTATTATCATATGTATATTGTATGATACCTTTTGGGGAGCAGAATATCGAATTAATTAAGTAATATTTTCAGCTCATGCTGTGATAATGAAATGAATTTAGAAAAACAAAATTCTAATGGAATTTACTTTTAGTATGAATTATCTCATGTAGGTTCCTCTGCTTTAAAGTTTGCAGTAAAATTCTGAAATAGAGCTGCTTTAAGAAATTATCTCTTGGTATAAAAATAATATATATATAAAAGCAATAGTAAACAACTATATAATTCTTAAGGATGACAGTAGTCTATATTTCTCTTCCTCTTCCTCCTCCTTCACTTACACCTCATCCCCTTTATTGTTACCATTAATATAACAATATATAACAATTATATAACAAATATATAACAATATAATAAATATATAACAATATAACAATTAATTTAACAACACAGATCCTAGCACACTGTTGTGAAACAAAAAATTCTCAATATGAGTTCACTGATTTATTTACTGCATGTCATGACTTTTAACAACATTATGCATCAAATGGTTGAATAACATGTTTGATGCACAGTCTGGTTATTTGTTACCAATTTTTAAAGGTATTATAAAAACATTTGTCTCCCTCTAAACAGGTAAACTAATTTATGAACAGATTATTTCTTCAATCCCCCAAGTAAAATTACTTCTATCTAAATATTAATTCATTTTTAGTATTACAATTTTTCTTCAGATTGGAATTTAAGTCTGCATAAAGGTAGCCTTTACAATGAATGTTAAAAGTGAATCCTAAAAGTTATAGCCTAACATTTCTATAATTATTTTTTGATGTATCAATTTATCCAGTTGCTAAAAACTACACTGTTATTAAGACCCTGGTAATTCTGGCATAATTTCATTCTTGGAATTTCTTGGATCTATTTCAAAGCCTGAATTACACCAACTATGGAAACACAGTTGAGGGATGGGTATTTAAAACTCCATTTCAGTTGCTCTTTAATAAAACCTAATTTATACAGACTCATGGGGAAATGGCATAAAAATATCATTGACAGTTTTACTATTTTCAAGTCCTGAGAACTCACACTTTGATTTATCAATTTTTTTAAGTGTTGGGATTATAGATGTGAGCATTTCTTAAAAATATTATTCACATTAGAAAAGCTTTAATGATTAGGGACAATATTTCACAAATGTTTCAAACTTACAAGTATGAATTTAATATTTCTATACAAATTTACTAAACATATAACATACTACCAAATGTTATGGGATTGCAGACAGTGACTATCAAGACTACTTAAATATCTGTATTTTTAAAAACATATTTCAATAGTCATTAATTATATTTCACTATAACTACTGTTTTGTACTATTATAAATGTTATTTTATAATAATTTTTAATTTAGCTCATCTTCTTGTATTTCTTAGGCAACACCTTGCTTATCCCTTGATAGAACAAGAATGTTTGTCTTAGAGTGAAAAAAATAACTAAAAAAACATGATTTTTGTATTGCTAACTGCTAAGTCATGTCAGTCGTGTCCAACTCTGTGTGAACCTATAGATGGCAGCCCACCAGGCTACTCCATCCCTGGGATTCTCCAGGCAAGAACACTGGAGTGAGTTGCCATTTTCTTCTCTAATGCATGAAAGTGGAAAGTGAAAGGGAAGTCGCTCAGTCGTGTCCGACTCCTAGTGCCCCATAGGACTGCAGCCTACTAGGCTCCTCCATCCATGGGATTTTCCAGGCAAGAGTACTGGAGTGGGATGCCCTTGCCTTCTCCGATTTTTGTATTAATATGGAGCAAATGCTTTTCAAACATTTCATATAAAAACTCTGCTTTCTAAGAACTTTTTAAAAATAAGGTGATGATTCTTGCCAGAAGTAGAAAGCTTTGAAAGACAGTAAGTAGCCAGATTATACTTTTTAACTGATGCACATACACCCACCCACACCCCCCCCCCAACACATAGACACACACCAGTGGAAATTACAACCCTTGAGTTGTCTAATTACAAAGAGGTGACTAAGAATAAACGGTAGTGAGTTTTTGAAAATTTATTTCCAAACTAGACCTTTAACAAACACTTTTGTGGGAAGTTTTCTGTGTATGAGATTCTGAAAAATAATGGTGAAAAGCAAAATTAAACTGTACTCAATATTTTTTTAACTTTTATTCTGTTACCTTTTTCCTTGTATCTAATAGTATCAATCATTATCCACCATACGTTTGTAGTCTATTCCTCTATTCTCCATTATACTTACGGCATATGCACTAACTACTCCTTATACTTTTCTTTACTATTTTAAAGGACATTTATAATTTATAGGATTTTCTATTGGATTTCAATACATTGTGGTTTATTTTAATATATAATTTTATATGTTGTCATAAGCTAAGAGAGTGTACAAGTGGCACCACTTTAAGCCCTCTATAATTTTTATGGAGGGACTTATTTTGATTTAATCTAAGTTAAAAACTAAACACAGGTTTGAGATATCAAGTCAGCAAGGAGAGAAGGGATGTAAAAAAAGAAGAATCAACAGGAGCAGTCTTTTCCTTGTCAACAAATATTTCCCATTAAGGGCAAAGACTGTTTTACATTTTCCTGAATTTTGATGAAAAGCTCAAGTACCACCTGATAATGATACAGAAAGAAAATAGGCTTCTCAACAATGGCAAAATCCCCACTTGCTTAAACTACAACACTAGCTGCTACATATGTACATTAGACTTTGAAGTCCAAAAAAAGCAATAGAAAGGATCAATTAGGAACTTAAATTAAGGTAGGTCTTTCTCTGAAAACTCTATGAAAAAAACTATTTCCTGTTATGCCTATCATGTCTATAAATGCATTCTTCTAAAATGGTTTACTTCTAGTATGGTAGAGACTAATGCTTCAAATGGACCCTAAAGTCCCATGATCTCAGATCCTTTCACATAAAGGAAGATAGAGAAAAGATTCTTATTACAGTTTAACAGATTAAATGATGGACTAAAGAAGAAGACCCCCTGACCCTTAAAAGGGGGCACACATCTAACAGTGTATCTTGGACTTGGAGGCAAGAGGTTGCTGGATAAACCACAGAAATAACTGACCTTCCTAATTGAGAGATAACATCAGATGCTACATAAATATGTATTAGGTCACTAATCTATGAAGATGAGTTTTTGAGAACTATATTTCAAATCTTTATGATAATTATTATGATAGGCTGCATTGACAGGTTATAGTACTACAATCCCCTGAAATTATTAATATACCTAAATGTATCTAATCCATGCATGAGGAAACTGCCTATCTTTTTAACTTTATTTTTTGGGATAATTATAGAAGCAATAGTGAAGTATATTTTTAGCTGATATTACATTAATTATTCATACTGAACATATTGCATGCTTGCTAAATCTCTCTGACATTGTAAAAACAAACATGTAATTTTTGATTCAGTTTTGTGATTTTTTTTTCCCCACTTTCACAAAAGATCAGTTCAGTTCAGTTCAGTTCAGTTCAGTCTCTCATTCGAGTCCAACTCTTTGCGACCCCATGAACCACAGCACACCAGGCATGCCTGTCCATCACCAACTCCCGGAGTTCACTCAAACGCATGTGCATCGAGTCGGTGATGCCATCCAGCCATCTCATCCTCTGTCATTCCCTTCTCCTCTTTCCTCCAATCCCTTCAAGCATCAGGGTCTTTTCCAATGAGTCAGCTCTTCACATGAGGTAGCCGTAGTGTTGAAGTTTCAGCTTCAGCATCAGTCCTTCGAGTGAACACCCAGGACTGATCTCCTTTAGGATGGACTGATTGGATCTCCTTGAAGTCCAAGGGACTCTCAAGAGTCTTCTCCAACACCACAGTTCAAAAGCATCAATTCTTTGGTGCTCAGCTTTCTTCACGGTCCAACTCTAACATCCATACATGACCACTGGAAAAACCATAGCCTTGACTAGATGGACCTTTGTTGGCAAAGTAATATCTCTGCTTTTCAATATAAGATAGTATATTGTAATTTACTGTTTAGCTCATCTACTTATTTGATTATCAAATATACTTTTATTCTAAAAAAAGCTTTTGAGTGAACTGTGTGAGGCATAAAATATCTTGTATGTTTGGATAAGATTAATATCGCAAATAGGATCTTATTATTTATTTAACATGAATTTTTTACATTTAAATTGAAGAGAATTTTACTTTTAGTAATCATACCCAAACTTTTCAATAAATGTAAGGAAATTTTTGAACAAAGAGAATATATTCAAAATAAATACCCAAAACCTTATATTCCTTATTAGAAAGAAGGATATCTTTCTTGAATTCCAGCAATCTCATATATTTACAAATTCCATGGACTTTTTATGGTCCAAAAGGGATTATTCTTTCTGTTCCACACCGTAAGAAGGAAGTTTGATTCAGAGTACAGAATAACACTGCAATTGACTATTGACCCATAGTTTCAGTCTAAAGCCAAGACTCAAGCAATTCTCCAGAATTATAAAAAAATCCACCTACTAATGCAGGAGACATGGGTTCAATCTCTTGTCCAGGAAGATTCCCCCATGCCATGGAGCAACTAAGCCTGTCAGCCAAAACTACTGAGCCCATGTGCCACAGCCGTTGAAGCCCATGCACCCTAAGATTTGTGCTCTGCAACAAGAGAAGCCACCATGATGCGAAGTTGTTTACTGCAACTAGAGATTATCCTTTACTCGCTGCAACTAAAGAAAAGCCCATGCAGTGAGGAAGACCCAGCACAGTCATAAATAAATTAATGATTAAACAAAGAAATGAAATTACATAACAGAAATCTGACACAATCTTTTCTTGAGATCAAATCTTGAACAAGAGGTCAGTTTATATTTTAAAACTATGTAGCATAAAGTGAAGTGAAGTGAAAGTCACTCAGTCATGTCCAATTCTTTGCAACCCCATGAACTATACAGTCCATGGAATTCTCCATACCAGAATACTGGAGTGTGTCACCTTTCCCTTCTCCAAGGGATCTTCCCAACCCAGGGACTGAACCCAGGCCTCCCGCATTGCAGGCAGATTTTTTACCAGCTGAGCCATAAGGGAAGACCATGTTGCACAAAACATTTTGTTATTGTTTCCCCCCCCCCCCACACCCCGAGGTCATTTGGATTCCTTGCATAACTGTCAACCTGTTCTTGGGGAACCCTACATTTTCTCATCTGTGTTGGACCCCTTCTGTGACTAGAGGTGAATTTTGGCACTTTCATCACTACAAAAGAGAAATACAATTATTTACTCTACAAAGAGACACTTTCAAAAGGTCATAAGACTTAAGTTTAGACCAAAATAATAATGTAAATATGCTGAAATATATCATAATATTTAAATCTAGAATAACAGCATACCTTCACAAAATGTGTAACAACAGACTTCAGCATGGTGGAAGATGATATTTCCAATAAAATAGAAATGACTCTGTTTTTTAGTCAATATCTCCAACTGACTACATTATCTGTTTATACAACTGAAGCAATCTTTGGCAGAATTCAATATTATTCATTTAGAATTGACTTCAACTGCAGAGGAAACAAAGAACCTTATGGAAACTGCCATTTTCTTATATAGAAATTATGTCTATTACCTCTCAGCAGTATGCAGCTGAACTTGCTATTCACAGCTCAATTATTTTTTATTTCCTTGCAAATTAATTTACAAATATGGATTTAGCCTGTCTTACACATCAGATATAGCTATATTTACTTAATTGCAGTGATGGACAAAACAGACAGACATTATCTAAGATACTTTTGAGCTCTTTACAGACTAACAGCTTTCTTAGCACCATCTCTTAGACTGTTCTGAGTACCGCATGGTTATCTTTCTGCATGTTTTAGTAACAGTTCCACAGAGGGCAGACTTTTCTTGCTTGGTGTCTGGCTACATGTCCTAGTTTCTGTGATATCTGTATCCTACTCTAGTGATTACCTCTTGCATGTGATTGATGGATTTCTTAGGCTGCTGCCGTTGCTTCCTTGTTGGCCCCACTTCTCTCCACATTCTTTTCTGTTCCACCAATAGCACGGAGATGTTTCTTACCCTATGCCTCCATAACATATGAGAGAGTAAGCTGCAGCTTTCAACAGATTTTACTGAATATTCTTGCATAATAACTGGAATTATAACTGAATATCTAGAATTTTCCATCTTCAAAACCTAAAGGTCCAGTGTATTATGTCCAAGTCTGGTTGAATCTTTTCATAGGTGGACCACCTGCTTAGGTCCACCACTAGGAGGGTGAAAAATGTGTAGATTTCTATTTAAGCCAAATTATCAGGCATTCCAGGGGATAAATTATTGTCTATTTGCTGTATTTTAGGGTAGACTTTACTAAGCTAATTTCCTCTCTCAGGACAGAGACTTCTTAGAGAACTCCATTCCCTTTAACCACCATCCTCAATGATGTCTTATACCCTGTAGATAAGAGAGGAAAATTAAATTACAATGCAAGAAACTAACATAAGTAAATTTGGAAATATCCAATTTGTGAACAAAATGGCAAGGCTTTAAGGGTGCAACTAAAAATGTCACACGCTGCAATGACTATCAAAGATACTGTGTACCACAACTAAAACTCAGAACCACCAAATAAATATATTAAAAAATAGGCAATAATTTTAAGCAGATTGAAATATAAATTTACAGAGAATGAAGAAAGTCCAATTCTCTATTCTCAATACCTCCAATATTAAAAAATAATTTTAAAATCCTACACCTATGTGTATATAGACATACATCATAATTTATAAATTGCTTTTCAGTTATATATTAGGCTATTTCTGTATTTCTCAAGATATGTATGTGGGATTTCCTTACACTTCTTCCTCCCTGAATAAATGAAAATATATGGTAAAAAAAGTGTAAGACATTTAATTTTTTAAGGATAGAAATTATTGGTTATTTTAAATAACATCTTCTAACATTGTTTCAATTATTTTCATGATTAGTCTTAGTCAAAATGTTCTGCTTTACTTATTCTTAATTTTAAAATATCTAATTTGTCTGGAACATATATTAATAAGCTATGATTGCTTCTGGCATCTCTCTCCCTCATCTTTAAGTGGAGATTCTATTATAGAATGCTCAATATTCCCCAAATCTACCCCCTACTAATGGTCTTTTTTTCTTTGGAGTTTTTTATATTGTCAGAATAAAAATTACCTTAAAGTTTCTAACATAAAACAGAGAGTAAAGACAGAATGAAAGAAGAAAAAGTAGTAATGATGTTGAAAGCTCAGCCTCTTTGCACTTGTATTCAATTCAATCTTGGAAGCAAAGTTTTGGGTGAAATAGAAGAGAATATCTTCACTGCTTTGCCAGGCAAAGAAAGAAAGAAAATGAAGTCAGTCAGTCATGTCCAACTCTTTGCGACCCTGTGGACTGTAGCCCACCAGGCTCCTCTGTCCATGGGATTCTCCAGGCAAGAATACTGGAGTGGATTGCCATTTCCTTCTCCAGGGGATCTTCCTGACCCAGGGATCGAACCCAGGTCTCCTGCATTGCAAGCAGACGCTTTAAACTCTGAGCCACCAGGGATACCCTTGCCAGGCAAATGGGGCACAAAAGCTGTGAATCCCAACCAGGAGGAATTTGATGAGGGGTTTTATAGCAGTGTTTCAAGGGCAGGGTTGCTAAAAAGGATCAGGGTGTGTGCAAGGTCTGCACTCCTTTAATCTGGCCTCAGATGGTCCTACGGATGAGCTTTGAAGCCTCTCTGAAACTTCTTCCATTTGGTTGGTCTTTTACTTCCACAGACGACCTTAAAGACATTGATATATTTGTAATTTGAGGTGACCAGGACCCTGCCCCAAAGTTACACTTTTTTTCTGACTGTCCCTTGCTTGTTTCTGCACCCCCTCCCTTTCCTGATTAGCAACTGTTTGAACCTCCCCTTTGAAACTCAGGCCTTCTGTGCCCAAGAATCCCACAGGACTCTGTTTTCAAAACGGAAGATATGAGTGATCAAAGATAAAATAGGCTAAGTGGCTGGAGGATTTTGTAGAAAGAGAGGCTCAGATGTATCTACCCTAAGGAAAGAGGAAAGAAAAGTCAGGTAGAGTAAGATATCCACAGAGCTTTCTTGTGGAGAAGAAAATACATGCAAAATATCTTCAATTATTCTGGAATTGTTTCTCTTTTCCATTTTATGTGTTTTATATGCAAAGGCTAGATCTCATGGGTCAATGTTATATACCATGTAATATAAAATTATGCAACATTTCTCAGATCAGTAATTTATATATTAAGTTTGAAAAATAGTCTTTTGCAAGATTGTTGTTGTTCAGTTGCTAAGACATGCCTGATATTTTGCGACACCATCGACTGCAGCAAGCCAGTCTTCCCTGTCCCTCACTCTCTCCCAGAGTTTAAATTCATGTCCACTGAGTCAGTGATGCTATCTAACCATATCACCCTTTGCCACCATCTTTTTTGAAAGATTGAGTCCAAAGCTTTCATCCCACTGGGATGAACTAGGCTTGCACATTTCAATAAATTAGCTTGGTTTCATTCTAATATAATGAAACATCTAGAACTAGATATATCCATGATTTTCTCTGGGTTCAGTTTAGGACTTTTTCTATTATACCAGTCTTATCTAATAATCATTTTCTATCATTTAGACTTAATAATGGGTTTCCCTGGTGGCTCAGCAGTAAGGAATCCACCTGCCAATGCAGGAGACATGAGAGACATGGGTGCAGATCCTGGGATCTAGAAGATGCCCTGGAGAAGGAAATGGCAATGCACTCTACTATTCTTGCCTGGAGAATTCCATGGACAGACGAACCTCGTAGGCTATAGTCCATGGGGTTGCAAAAGAGTCTGATATGACTTAGTAACTACACAACAGCAACAGTTAATACATTTGTGCAGGATATATCAATCACCAAAATAATCTAAAATATTATGATTATTTCTCTTGAATTATATGAGATTCATCAGGATGTGCTTTGAATCCCTTTGATAGATTCTTTACTTTGAGTGGACTTTTTTCTTAAAAAGTAAATCCTGTTTATGGCAGGTGAGCTTATTTCTGCACATTCCACCTTTTTTTTAGGCCAGAATGGGACTTCCCTCCTAGCTCAGCTTGTTAAGAATCTACCTGCAATGCAGGAGACCCTGGTTCAATTCCTGGGTTGGAAAGATCCCCTGGAGAAGGGATAGGCTGCCTACTCCAATATTCTTGGGCTTCCCTGGTGGCTCATATTGTAAAAAAATCTGCCTGCAATACGGGAGACATGGGTTTGATTCCTGAGTTGGGAATATTTCCTGGAGGGGGCATTGCAACCCACTCTAGTATTCTTGGCTGGAGAATCTCCATGGACAGAGGAGCCTGATGGGCTATTATCCATGGGGTCGCAGAGAGTCAGACAGGAATGAGCAACTAAGCACTGCCCACATAGTAGCAACACTGTTGATGTTGCCTGGAGCCTCACCTTCAGGGTAGTTTAGAACTGAAAGGGAATGCAGAGATCTGTTTTACTCATTAGAGCTCCAAATGAGATTAATTCTCATTATGTATTTGTGACAGTGGTGGATATCATTGGTGCCCCTGGACAAAGAGATGTGCCTCATAGAGAAAGATAAGCATCTCCCACCCTCCCTTTCATCTCCACCTCTGCCACAAACACTGTACCATACACTTTCCTCTTAAGAACCTGGTTGGACAAGTGAAGGAGGGAGCTAGTTCCCTTGCCTCAACGTGAGGCCAAATTTACTGCACAATGTGTGCTCTAAGGTTCCTCCTAGACTTAAATTAGTCTCCATTTCTGCAACTTCCCTCCTTCTCCCCAGACCAAAAATATATCACATGCTTTGCTTCTGGAAATCTGTTCTAAGATAGTGTACTTTCAAAATTATTTACACATGAAGATAGATGTATGCTTTACTTCATTTAAAAATTATGGCCATGTTAAAAATAGTTATTTCAAAGTACGTAATAATATTATTAATATTAATAATTATTAGCTTACTTTTAGAATGGTAAATGTATGGGTAGGTATTTCCTCACAATTTATTCTAGAGTATCCTAATATTTTGTACAAAAAGTTATCTTTTAATACTTTCATTTGTTAGAGCATTTTTGTGTGTATGCATCAATGAAGACACAAATTAAAGGTGATATTCTATCACTTGTGTTCAAGCTAAGTCCCTTTAGTCGTGTCCAACTCTTTGTGACCCCAGGGACTGTAGCCCACCAGGCTCCTCTGTTTGTGGGATTCTTCAGACAAGAATACTGAAGTGGATTGCCGTGCCCTCCTCCAAGAGATCTTCCTGACCCAGGAGTCAAACCCATGTTTCTTATGTCTGCTGCTTTGGCAAGCAGATTCTTTACCACTAGAGCCACCAGAGAAGCCCTATTTGATGACTTACCCACATCATTTCATACTCGAGATTAGAACCCAGATCTCCAAAAACTTGGTTGTCACCATTTTGTTTATAAATTCAACTTTGGAAAATATTTGCTGAGTGACACTAAATTTCCAGCACATATTAAATGCTCACTAAGCCTTTGCTGAATGAACAATACAGAGTCAGTTAATAAGTATGTGGATAATGATGCCATCAGGCTATGCTTAAAACAAATTCACCTTGCTTGGTTTTTCCTCCAGAATTGCTTCACAAATTTAATATCCTCTAACCTCTTTCTTTATCTGCTTAATATACTCAGTCACAAAACAAACAACTTTTTGTTTGCCTTTGTTAACATTTTTCTGAAACCACTCCTTCCAGAAAGGCATTCATTCAACCAAAATACAGGGGTCACAGTGGTGAATATGGCTTACTCTGAAAAAGAGCTTCAAAAGAATCACAATTTTATGGTTAGAATCATTTATAAAGGGACATGTACGTGGAAAATTCTCTGGCTCTCTGTATGCATAGGAATGAAGAGTATGATTAGTTTTGCATTTTTGTAATCCTGAAGAGTGTGTCATAAGTCATCTCCCACAGAGTCATCTTCTCAAATGTCCTTTCATCTCCAAGGCAACCAGGTGATTTTTCCAGACTTTAAAGAACTCTTTTCAGCTTAGATTCAACATAACTTCACTAACAACTTTGAATATGAAATTAATCCTCATAATGGGCTCATGCATTTTGTCCCTCATATAATAACTTCTTTGCATTTGAATATGGTAACTCAAATAGTATTTGACTAATTGTTTATAAGAAGTTCACTTAACCTTTTATGTATTTATCCTCCTCACACTCCCCAAATGGATCTTTTTTTTACCAAAGAAATTTTTTAGACTCTTATATTTCTACTTATTTCCAAGTAATGCCATCCTTTGATGTTTTTCAGAGGGTAATACATAATTAGTATGAAAATAGACTGAGATGTGTCTAAAAACGTTTATCTTTGTTTTCCAAAGTTGCTGAGAGCTGAGAAGATGTAACATAACTTATTCCTTCACATAAAAATAAACATTCCTGGGATTATCATTCTCTTAGACTGTTAGATATTCTTCAAAGGACTCTGTTTCAATAGTTCCTAAGGTTTCTGTTCTCTGTGTTATGCACAAAATAGGTACAAAGTAGACAAATAGAGTATGTAGATGCCTAATCTCTTTCATAAAGTTTGGTTCAGTTAAGTTCAGTCGCTCAGTCCTGTCCAACTCTTTGCAACCCCATGAACTGCAGCATGCCAGGCCTCCCTGTCCATCACCAACTCCCGGAGTTTACCCAATCTCATGTCCATTGAGTCTGTGAGGCCATCCAACCATCTCATCCTCTGTCATCCCCTTCTTCTCCTGCCCCCAATCTTTCCCAGTGTCAGGGTCTTTTCAAATGAGTCAGCCCTTTACATCCGGTGGGCAAAGTATTGGAGTTTCAGCTTCAACATCATCCAGTGAACACCCAGGACTGATCTCCTTTAGGGTGGACTGGTTGGATCTCCTTGCAGTCCAAGGGACTCTCAAGCATCATCTTCCCCAACTCCACAGTTCAAAAGCTTCAATTCTTCAGTGTTCAGCTTTCTTTGTAGTCCAACTCTTTTATCCATACATGACTACTGGAAAAACAGAAGTCTTTTTTTTTTTTTATTTTTCTTCTCTTTGCTAAATTCAAGCTATTGTCATGTTGACTGAGACAATAGCTTAACACATCATGCAAAATAAAATCTATGAACAGAATTGAAAACTAATCATTAATTCCTATAAGGGGAATCCATATACATTGGCAAGCTGTTTTCTTGTTCTTCAGCTATGTTCTTAGGAACACCAAAATTAATTTTCTACAATCTATGTGAATCTTAAAAAAATTTTGAATACACCTAAAATTATTATTATAAATTCTATTTACTATTCTTGGTTTAAATGAATTTAGTCATTGATATTTGTTTCAAATATTTCAAAGATATTGTTGATATTTATGTCCCTAAATGCCAAAAAAAATCAGGATAGATGCTTCTTTTCTAAAGAAATGGATATAAATTTAGATAGTTGCAGATAACCGTCTAAATATGTAACACAGATTCCACTGCCTTTTAAAAATCAAATGAAATTTGAACAAAACTGAATTCCAATACAAAACAAATTAAGAGACACAAGTTCTCCTCCTAATATATCAGAATTTGTTTTGGTAAAGAAGAATACATGGGATAGGAATTTTGCTTAATATTTTTTTCAGGCTACTTCTGACTCCAAGTTACTTCAGTTGAATTTGTCCAGTTTATGAAATATTTTCTCTTCTTGAGTTTGCTGTCCTCCTTTCCTGCAGTGATCACATATCTCCCTTAATTCATTACACCCTCAAAACAACCAAAACAAGAATAGAATCTAAACTCAGAAAATACACAAAATATAGATGACATAAAAAATATTTTAAAAAAAAACCTCTCCAAATAGAAATCTCATTATTGTATTCTCTTATCAGTAACAGAATCACCAGACATTTCTCTCTGTTTACCTTTGCTACAAGATAAGACAGTCTGCTTATACTCTGCTTCTTTGTCTTTCCATTCATATTTCAGTTTTCTATCCTGAAATCCATGTTAAAGATCTATGTGTAAGTGTGTTGTTATTGCATTCTTTTTCTTTGTGGTCAACATTTGTGATTCTTTTGTCTTCTCTGAATACTCTGCTCTATGTGGATAACTTCCTGTTTCCAATTCTGCTTTCTCTGTAGATCGTCTCTTTTCACTATGGATGCTAAAGGGTCCATGCCCTTCCTTTTTTCAGTGGAAGACAGACAGCAGTTGGGTCCATGAGCACAGCTCAGCAAAACAATTACACTTTCCCAGGTTTTTGACAAAAGAATGACAGAATAACAGGAGGAAAGGTTAGTGGTCATATTATCCAACAGAGAAGACAGAATTTTGATCAAAATTTTGTCTCTAAAATAGTGGCTGCATTTTCAAACCCGTCGTTATTTGTAGTGCACCAGGTCGCTATGTGACCTAAGAATTCTATAAACAGCGAAGAAATCATTCTCTTTCAGGTCAGAAGGAAAACATTTGTGGAAATGCAGAGTCAGAAAGTAGAGTACCTGTCTAAATCATCTGAAGAAAGTCTTTGATATATGGTACTACACTAATACCATAGAAGGAAAAGGTCTGGATGCAGCAAGATGTCTTTCTGTAAAGTCTAACCTGTAGATGATCTATAGATTGCATCTCTTTTTGTTTGCTCAACATTTCCAGATATGTATAATCAATCCCTGTACTCAATTTCCTCTCTTTGAAACATGGAGAGTGATCTCTGTTTTTTTGAAGGACACTGCCACAGAGAGCCAACTAATTTAAATATAAGGAATGTACTCATGCTTTTACATATATGTGGATATTTAATTTAGGATGGCATTCTCATTTCTATTTTTTACAGATCTGTGATAATTTTCAAAAATGTGTTTACCATGTTTTGAATAAGATTATTGTTGCAACACCTCTATAATGAATAGTATATAGGATATATTAAATGTATATGGCTTTATTCAAATTTTCTTTGAGATCTGGACAAATTCTGTTTCCAGATTTATTGTCAGAGAACTTATTTGTATATGTATGTACTTACTGTGACTTGGTCAATTTAGTGATATCCTCTTCTCTATCCATTGTCTGAATTTTGACACTTCTAAAATTTATAAGTTCACCAAGAAAGCACTTGATGACATAATACTGTGTATTATACTAAGACATGAATGTTTTTTTCTTTTTGTTGTTGTTGTTATTTGGGGATATGTTTATTTCTGTGCAATATATAAACAACTAGTTCAGCCTATTTTATGTTATTTCATTTTGGGTTTCAATGTGTGATTGTGTACAGAAAAAATGATATTGATTTTTTGATAGGGGTTGTCAATGCAGGATTTTAAAAAAACAAAAACAAAAACCAGATACCAGAAATATCACTTACACAGCTGAAGTATGAATAACCATCCATTTTGTTTGTCTAAAACATTTCTAATCTACAGGCCAGAGACTAATTTTGTTTTTGTTGTTAAGTTTATTATGGTGACTGACACTTGATTTCAGTGACATTTAGGTCATTTACAATAATGGCATAGCTTTTTACTTTTTTTTTTTTAACACTGAGTAGGTAATTTAATGGAAAATTGAGAGAAACCTCTTGGAATATTTAAATGGATCACATTTAAAACTCTCCTTTAGAAGTACCTTTAAGAGGAAAAATAATTTAATCTGACCATTCCTTTGATGTTTGGGATCCTTTCTAAACCTCCTAGGCACAAAATATTTTTATCTTCATATTTATAACATTTTAATGATGAGAAACTCACTAAATCCTAAATAATATATTCAGATTTTTTTTTTCTGAGCAATTATTTATCTCCTAGTGACTTACATCCCTTTAGGCTAAACAAGTCGATTTGATGTTTTTACTTGGCATCTCTCCAAATATTTGAAGAAACTCAAGTTAACCAAGAAAGAAGAGCAAAAAGCAAAATATATGAAACCAAAGAAATGTTGAGTTTTCAAGAAATACCATTCCTTCAAACTAAATCTTAAAGATGTTGTAATAGCTCAGAAGATAAAGAATCTGCCTACAGTGCAGAATACCTGGGTTTGACTCCTGGGCTGGGAAAATGCTGTGGAGGGGAATACTCCCTAGAGGGAAACACCCTGGAGGGAGTACTCTTGCCTGGAGAGTTGCAGCTTATGTAAATTTTTCAGGGACTTGCACACCCATTTAGGCTCTGTATAAAGTGGATAAATTTGGGGAAAAGAGAGAAAATAAATTGAATGGCTCTTACTAAAATTCACTGAATAAGCAACTAACAAATTGCCTGCTACACACAAAGAAACTCTCAGATGATTTCTGTTTTCAGTATAGACGTTGCCAGTTCAGTTCAGTTCAGTCCCTCAGTCATGTCCGACTCTTTGTGACCCCATGAATCACAGCATGCCAGGATTCCCTGTTCATCACCAACTCCCAGAGTCCTCTCAAACTCAGGTCCATTGAGTCGGTGATGCCATCCAGCCATCTCATCCTCTGTAGTCCCCTCTCCTCCTGCCCCCAATCCCTCCCAGCATCAGAGTCTTTTCCAATGAATCAACTCTTCGCATGAGGAGGCCAAAGTATTGGAGATTCAGCTTCAGCATTAGTCCTTCCAAGAACACCCAGGACTGATGTCCCTTAGGATGGACTGGCTGGATCTCCTTGCAGTCCAAGGGACTCTCAAGAGTCTTCTCCAACACCACAGTTCAAAAGCATCAATTCTTCGGTGCTCAGCTTTCCTCACAACCCAACCCTCACATCCATACATGACCACTGGAAAAACCATAGCCTTGACTAAACGGACCTTTGATGGCAAAGTAATATCTCTGCTTTTCAATATACTGTCTAGGTTGGTCATAACTTTCCTTCCAAGGAGTAAGCGTCTTTTAATTTCATGACTTCAGTCACCATTTGCAGTGATTTTGGAGCCCCCAAAAATAAAGTCTGACACTGTTTCCACTGTTTCCCCATCAATTTGCCATGAAGTGATGGGACCAGATGCTATGATCTTAGTTTTCTGAATGTTGAGCTTTAAGCCAAGTTTTTCACTCTCCTCTTTCACTTTCATCAAAAGGCTTTTTAGTTCCTCTTTACTTTCTGCCATAAGGGTGGTGTCATTTACATATCTGAGGTGATTGATATTTCTCCCGGCAATCTTGATTCCAGCTTGTTCTTCTTCCAGCCCAGCATTTCTCATGATGTACTCCAAAATCATTCATCTCATGATGAACACTGAAATCAGATTGATTATATTCTTTGCAGCTAAGGATGGAGAAGCTCTATAAGAACTCTATAAGAGCAAAAACAAGACCTGGAGCTAACTATGGCTCAGATCATGAACTCCTTGTTGCCAAATTTAGACTTAAATTGAAGAAAGTAGGGAAAAACCACTAGACCATTCAGGTATGACCAAAATCAAATCCCTTATGATTATACAGTGGAAGTGAGAAATAGATTTAAGGTACTAGATCTGATAGACAGAGTGCCTGATGAACTATGAACAGAGGTTCATGACATTGTACAGGTGACAGGGATTAAGACCATCCCCAAGAAAAAGAAATGCAAAAAGGTAATATGGCTGTATGAGGAGGGCTTACAAATAGCTGTGAAAAGAAGAGAAGTGAAATGCAAAGGAGAAAAGGAAAGATATAAACATCTGAATGCAGAGTTCCAAAGAATAGCAAGAAGAAATAAGAAAGCCTTCCTCAGAGATCAATGCAAAGAAATAGAGGAAAACAATAGAATGGCAAAGACTAGAGATCTCTTCAAGAAAATTAGAAAAACTAAGGGAACATTTCATGCAAAGATGGCCTCAATAAAGGACAGAAATGGTATAGACCTAACAGAAGTAGAAGATATTAAGAAGAGGTGTCAAAAATACAGAGAACTGTACAAAAAGACCTTCATCACCCAGATAATTACAATGGTATGATCACTCACCTAGAGACAGACATCCTGGAATGTGAAGTCAAGTGGGCCTTAGAAAGCATCACTATGAAGAAAGCTAGTGGATATGATGGAATTCCAGTTGAGCTATTTCAAATCCTAAAAAATCATGCTGTGAAAGTGCTGCACTCAATATGCCAGCAAATTTGGAAAACTCAACAGTGGCCACAGGCCTAGAAAAGGTCAGTTTCATCTCAATACCTAAAAAAAGCAATGCCAAAGAGTGCTCAAACTACCACACAATTGCACTCATCTCACATGCTAGTAAATTAATGCTCAAAATTCTCCAAGGCAGACTTCAGCAATACATGAACCATGAACTTCCAGTATGCAACCTGGTGTTAGAAAAGGCAGAGGAATCAAAGATCAAATTGCCAACATCCACTGGATCATCAAAAATGCAAGAGAGTTCCAGAAAAACATCTATTTCTGCTTTATTGATTATGCGAAAGCCTTTGACTGTGTGGGTCACAATAAATTGTGGAAAATTCTGAGAGAGATGGGAATAGCAGACCACCTGACTTGTCTTTTGAGAAACCTATATGCAGATCAGGTATCAACAGTTAGAACTGGACATGGAACAACAGACTGGTTCCAAATAGGAAAAGGAATAGGTCAAGGCTGTATATTGTCACCCTGCTTATTCAACTTATATGCAGAGTACATCATGATTATAAGTACTCATTTATATTTTTTCTCTTTCCTACATATTGATTTCTTGGTAAATTCATTAGCAATATTCTGTCACAAGTTCTTTTACTTTGTATTGTTCTAGACAAATTCCTTCCAAGTGAACTTTTATCCAAAGATTGTGTCTCTTAGTCTAATTGATTTTGTGTTGTTTTTTAATTTGTTCTCACTTAGTTTTATAATTTGCTGCCCTTTTTATTAGTGAAATTATTCTCATTGAGCATTTTTTATTGAATATTTAAAATATATTTATTCTGAAAAATTTGAAAGTTTCTAATAAATTTAAGTTCATCATGAATGATTTTATGTTCAAATTAAGATTGTTGATTATTTTTTTTTAAATAGTATAATTTTTCATGTTGGAATCACTTTCTAGGATCATTTCCATTGTTATTTTAAGAGCAAACATCATTTAATCTGGCCACCCTTCTTATGTCTGACCCCTTTTTAAACATCCTAGCCACATAGTAGTTCCATCTACATATTCACTATTTCAAAGATCAGAAATTGACTGAATTCTTGGCAATACTTTCAGTTTTGCTTTTAAGAAATTATTTGTGTGTGTGTGTGTGTTTCTTTTTCTCCATTTGTAATTGCCTTTCATGGCAATAGTTTTGTCAGTGCCCCCATCACTGTGATCCTCCCTGTCATCCAGATGATACTTCACAGCTCCTGCCTACAGTGACACTGGGGATAATATAGACCCAGTTAAAAAACCAGTCGGCAGCTTGGTTCACTTCCTCAGGGTAACAATGCATGAGTTCTCCAGCTTCAACTGGCCAACAGCTTTAGTATTAGGTAATTGGAAACAGCTGCTTTGTTTTTGTTTTTCTTCAGACTTCTTTTTCACAATGAAACACATAGTCAGACTCTGTAACACATTTTTGGCTCTCTTCCAGCTCCGAAAGAGTTTTAGTTCTTTGATCTTGCAAATGCCTGAATTTTGAGATACCACTGCATATTCCTTGACTGAAGTTGGCAGTTCCACAACTGATCTTCTTTTATAGTGTTTTTCCATTTTCAGTTCACAAATATATCTGTATTTGTTCTGAGCATCACGTTAACTATTTGGCTTTCTGTTTCACACTTTATCTATAATTGTTATGTATTTATAATAGAAAGGGTGTGTTGAAGAAAGAAAATTTATGAACATCTTAGCTGGAAATCACTTATGCTGAATTTTCAAACTTGAGTCATGAGTTCCTATGGATAAATCACTAGGTGGGCAATAAATCCCTAAGTTAATGGTTATAGTCAGCAGCAAGCTGTAAAAGATGAATCAGAAGGCAAGCTGACACTTGAAATATAGAGATATTCAGGCCTCAGGAGGACAAACAAAGCTTAGACAGCACCTGGAGGCATCTTCTTTGTGGTCAAGAGACAGCAACAATTACAGTTAAGGACAAAATTCTAATATCTCAATGTTAGTTTAGAATATGCTATAGAAGTAAAAAAGTGGACTGATAATAAAAACATCTCTATATATCAATAGTATAGGTGTCATGATAATTCCCTGGTCCATCTTCTGTCATGGGTGCTTCTGATCTGTGAGGCATTACAATCTGTGGGTGAAACCAAGAAAATATAACCCATTTTAAGATGGATTCAGAGAAAGGTATTCAATATTTTCACATTAAACACTTTCGTAAACAACATATTTCAATAACATTGTGTTAAAATAGATTTCTTTGGATGTCAGTTTCATGTTTGAGATAATAACAAAGGCAATTTCTAGCATATTGATTCCAAGAATAAAATGTCTGCAGCAGGAAATTCTTGACTCATTCACTTATTTTGATTAATAAATTTATCATTTGTATATTATCTGTCTGCATTATTAAGTTTTAGAAATTTCTCCAGCTGCATTCCATTATCCTTATCCATTTTGAAGTATCTCAATAGCAGAAACTATAGAAGACTCTCTTCTATTGGAAATTTTGTCAGGAGTTGATAACGTCCCTTTCTTGCTTCTTAATAAGTGTTAGCTCACCAGATATATTCTCTCAGTAGTTCTCTCAGTGGATTTGAGTGTGACTTCTTCAGATTTAAAATATAGTCATAGCTCAGTTGGTAAAGAATCTGCGTGCAATGCAGGAGACCCAAGTTTGATTCCTGGATTGGGACGATCCCTTGGAGAAGGAAATGGCAATCTACTCCAGTGTTCTTCCCTGGAGAATCTCATGGACAGAGGAGCCTGACAGGCTACAGTCTATGGGGTTACAAGACTTGGACACGACTGAGTGACGAAGCACAGCACAGCATAGCACACACTTAAAAAATGTAACCGTTACTTCCCCAGATTTTGATATTATTACTACAATGAATACCCTTTCAAACTTTGAAAAAAAAAGAGTTACATGAGTGAAAGCAGAAGAAAGAATTTTAATCTTATTTCTTACTAGGAGTTAAACAAGGCAGATTTTGTACAAGAGTCACAAATTCAAATGCTTTAAGTGGTGTTGGAGACGACTCTTGAGAGTCCCTTGGACTGCAAGGAGATCAAACCAGTCCATTCTGAAGGAGATCAACCCTGGGATTTCTTTGGAAGGAATGATGCTAAAGCTGAAGCTCCAGTACTTTGGTCACCTCATGCGAAGGGTTGACCCATTGGAAAAGACTCTGATGCTGGGAGGGATGGGGGGGCAAGAGGAGAAGGGGACGACCGAGGATGAGATGGCTGGATGGCATCACTGACTCGATGGACGTGAGTCAGTGAACTCCAGGAGTTGGTGATGGACAGGGAGGCCTGGTGTACTGCGATTCATGGGGTCGCAAAGAGTCGGACAAGACTGAGTGACTGAACTGAACTGAACTGAACTGAAGGGACTAAAAATTTCATATAATAAAGAATGATAAAGCCTTTAGCACATTTGGAGTATCATATCCCATGAAGATATTGAAAATATTTGGAAGAATGTACAGGGAAAATAGGGCTTCCTAGGTGGCATTAGTTGTAAAGAACCCACCTGCCAATGGAAGGGACATAATAGTTGGATGTTTGATCCCCAGATTGGGAAGATCTTCTGGAGGAGGGCACGGCAACTCACTCCAGTATTCTTGCCTGGAGAATCCCATGGACAGAGAAACTGTACTGGCTAAAGCCCATAGGGTCTCAAAGAATCAGACATGACTGAAGCGACTTAGAACAGCTATGGCACAGACAATATAAAACACCTTTAGATCCATCACCTAATCTAAAAATTGCTGACTTTACTGTCAATTCTATTTAAAACTTTTTTTTTTCCCCCCTTTGGATTACCATTTTATATTTACTTTCAGTAAAAATTGGTAAAGGTCAGGAAGCAACAATTAGATCTGGACATGGAACAACAAACTGTATCCAAATAGGAAAAGGAATATGTCAAGGCTGTTTATTGTCACCCTACTTATTTAACTTATATGCAGTGTACATCATGAGAAATGCTGGGCTGGAAGAAGCAGAAGCTGGAATCCAGATTGCTGGGAGAAATATCAATAACCTCAGATATGTAGATGACACCACCCTTATAGCAGAAAGTGAAGAAGAGCTAAAGAGCCTATTGATGAAAGTGAAAGAGAGAGGGAAAATTTGGCTTAAAGCTCAAGATTCAGAAAACTAAGATCATGGCATCCGGTCCCATCACTTCATGGCAAATAGATGGGGAACAGTGGAAACAGTGGCTGACTGTATTTTGGGGGGCTCCAAAATCACTGCAGATGGTGACTGCAGCCATGAAACTAAAAGATGCTTACTTCTTGGGAGAAAAGTTATGACCAACCTAGATAGTATATTCAAAAGCAGAGACATTACTTTGCCATCAAAGGTCCATCTAGTCAAGGCTATGGTTTTCCCAGTGGTCATGTATGGATGTGAGAGTTGGACTGTGAACAAAGCTGAGTACCGAAGAACTGATGCTTTTGAACTGTGGTGTTGGAGAAGACTCTTGAGAGTCCCTTGGACTGCAAGGAGATCCAACCAGTCCATCCGGAAGGAGATCAGTCCTGGGTGTCCATTGGAAGGACTCATGTTAAAGCTGAAACTCCAGTACTTTGGCCACCTGATGCAAAGGGCTGACTCATTGGAAAAGACCCTGATGCTATAAAAGATTGAAGGGCCAGGAGGAGAAGGAGACAACAGAGGACAAGAAGGTTGGAAGGCATCACTGACTCAATGGACATGAGTTTGGGAAAACTCCAGGAGTTGGTGATAGACAGGGAGGCCTGGTGTGCTGCAGTTCATGGGGTCGCAAAAAGTCAGACACGACTGAGCAACTGAACTGAATTGAACCTTAAATATTCCAAGAACATTTTGTAGCATCCAATATCAGACTTTAATCTAATACAAATATGTGTTTATCTGATTATTAATTATTCTTTAGGCTATGTACATGAAAGGCTAACCACTTCCAATTAAAAGTAATGTTGTCCTTTAATCCTCCACTCAAATTAACTTATGACTGGCTCCAAATTTTATTAAGAATTCAAAATATTTTAGATATTTTTATACACTTATCATGGCAAAAGCAGAGCATATTAATTTCTTTCTTATTCCAAGTCATGAGTTTATACTTGCTTAAGATGCAGCTAAAATTGTTGTTGAGGGAAGAGATTAATCAGTGTTTAAATGTGGCAGTCTAAATAATCTCATCTTAAAAAAAAAAAAAACAACATACTTTTGAACACCTACTTGACTTGACTTGTAGGTGTTTTTTTTTTACATTTCAGTCAAAAAGAAATGCTGCTTTAAATTAAGATTTCTCAAATTGTGGGTCATAAAGAGAATCTCATATGATCATGAGATTCAAATAATAAGTTCAATTCAGTTCAGTCGCTCAGTCATGTCTGATGCTATGCGACCCCATGAATCACAGCATGCCAGGACCCCCTGTCCATCACCAACTCCTGGAGTTCACTCAAACTCACGTCCATTGTGTCCGTGATACCATCCAGCCATCTCATCGTTTGTTGTCCCCTTCACCTCCTGCCCCCAGTCCCTCCCAGCATCAGAGTCTTTTTCAATGAGTCAATTCTTCGCATGAGGTGGCCAAAGTGTTGGAGTTTCAGCTTCAGCATTAGTCCTTCCAATGAACACCCAGGACTGATTTCCCTTAAGATGGACTGGTTGGATATCCTTGCAGTCCAAGGGACTCTCAAGAATCTTCTCCAACACCACAGTTCAAAAGCATCAATTCTTCGGCACTCAGCCTTCTTCACAGTCCAACTCTCACATCCATACATGACCACAGGAAAAACCATAGCCTTGACTAGACGGACCTTAGTCGGCAAAGTAATGTCTCTGCTTTTGAATATACTATCTAGCTTGGTCATAACTTTTCTTCCAAGGAGTTAGTGTCTTTTAATTTCATGGCTGCAGTCACCATCTGCAGTGATTTTGGAGCCCCCCAAAATACAGTCTGACCCCGTTTCCACTGTTTCCCCATCTATTTCCCATGAAGTGATGGGACCAGATGCCATGATCTTCGTTTTCTGAATGTTGAGCTTTAGGCCAACTATTTCACTCTCCTCTTTCACTTTCATCAATAGGCTTTTTAGTTCCTCTTCACTTTCTGCCATAAGGGTGGTGTCATCTGCATATCTGAGGTTATTGATATTTCTCCTGGCAGTCTTGATTCCAGCTTGTGTTTCTTCCAGTCCAGCGTTTCTCATGACGTACTCTGCATAGAAGTTAAATAAGCAGGGTGAAAATATACAGCCTTGATGTATTCCTTTTCCTATTTGGAACCAGTCTGTTGCTCCATCTCCAGTTCTAACTGCTGCCTCCTGACCTGCATACAGATTTTTCAAGAGGCAGGTCAGGTGGTCTGGTATTCCCATCTCTTTCAGAATTTTCCACAGTTTATTGTGATCCACACAGTCAAAGGCTTTGGCATAGTCAATAAAGAAGAAATAGATGTGTTTCTGGAACTCTCTTGCTTTTTCCATGATCCAGTGGATGTTGGCAATTTGATCTCTGGTTCCTCTGCCTTTTCTAAAACCAGCTTGAACATCAGGAACTTCATGGCTCACGTATTGCTGAAGTCTGGCTTAGAGAATTTTGAGCATTACTTTACCAGCATGTGAGATGAGCACAATTGTGTGGTATTTTGAGCATTCTTTGGCATTGCCTTTCTTTGTATTTGGAATGAAAATGGACCTTTTCCAGTCCCTTGGCCACTGCTGAGTTTTCCAAATTTGCTGGCATATTGAGTGCAGCACTTTCACAGCATCATCTTTCAGGATTTGAAACAGCCCAACTGGAATTCCATCACCTCCTCTAGCTTTGTTCGTAGCGATGCTTTCCAAGGCCCACTTGACTTCACATTCCAGGATGTCTGGCTCTAGATTAGTGATCACACCATCATGATTATCTGGGTTGTGAAGATCTTTTTTGTACAGTTCTTCTGTGTATTCTTGCCACCTCTTCTTAATATCTTCTGCTTCTGTTAGGTCCAGACCATTTCTGTCCTTCATCGAGCCCATCTTTGCATGAAATGTTCCCTTGGTATCTCTAATTTTCTTAAAGAGATCTCTCGTCTTTCCCATTCTGTTCTTTTCCTCTATTTCTTTGCATTGATCAATGAAGAAGGCTTTCTTATCTCTGAATATTTACCCTTTGTGTACTTTAATGTCATCTTGTGGTCTATGGTACAAGTGATTTCCATATTTTTCATATTTAAGTACCTATTTTATAAATAAAATCTGAAAAAAAATATCAGGCTCTCAGCTGATAAAACTGTCTGCAGCATTTATAAAACAGAGAAATAAATAAGAGGAGCTATTAAAACATTAATATTTGATGTGCACTTTATTAATCAAAATAGATTATATCATATTTATAACATTTTCACTAGAGATAATATTCATTTAGTCCAGAAACTATTTTTGGTAGACATATAGATTCATTAGCCTCTTAAAATAATTTGCATGCAAATTGTTTGCATATGAGAGAAAGTTGGAATATCACAGTATTTATTAACCCCTTATTCATTCTCCTTTTAATAAACATGTGTATATTCACTGCTTACTATAGTAAACTGTTTAGTTTCCAGGTGTATGATACCACTGTTACATGAAAATTGGAGCCTTTCTTTCTGTCTTTCCATAATCTTTTCATTTCGGTCAGTCACTCAGTCATGAGCATCAGCAACTGGGGGTGGAAAATAAAGCCAACACTTCCATGATTCCATCCCAAAGGGAAAGCCCATGGCAGACATCTTCAGTGCTCCACCCCTTCAACTCCTTACTATGTGCATGAATTGTACTCATATTCTTTAGGTAGTAATAACAGACCCCAGGGGAGGACATGCAGGCAAGATCTCTCCCTTCCTAGTCAATCAACACTGAGGCATGAGGCAGAGCATCTCCAGTGCTCCCCTTCACATGGGATTAAAGCAAAATGACCCTTTGTGGAACTTTGCTTGATTGTGTCTATTCACTTGATCTCTTTTGCTTTTCTGCCCCATTTCTTCACTGCTCTTTCAGATTTTTCCTGGAAACATTCTTCTAATAATCAGTCTTACTTCATTTCTCATCTTAAATTCTGCTTCAGGAGAACTCAACCTAAAACTCTAAGAATGCTGATGTACAAAAGACAAGGGTGACAAAGAGGGCAAAAAGAAGGCACATCTAATTGATTTTCTTCTCTTGTATTACATCTGGCAGCATTTACCTTTGTTTCCCTCAGTTCAGATGCTATGAAAATAATCATAATAAGTATACCATCATTCAAATTTAATTGTGAACCTGTGGAATCATTGTCCATATAAAATCCCTGAATCACATTATTGGAAGACTCATGGTAGGTGGGAAGGCCCTTAACTGCTAACATGTGTTAGGTTAGAGTTAAAATTAATCTAAAGACTGATCAATGAGCAGAATAACAATGTTAGAAAATCATGACTTACAATTTTAAATAATAAGCATAAATCATCATATGTAAAATAATGTTAATAATTTCATAATGTCAAGATAAATGATAATTTTGTATTTCAACCAGAATATCTGCAGCAGTTGTAGTAGTGTGTCACCTCTGTCTTTGAGAAATAATTTTCTGAGGACCATGTAGCTACTGATAGCCTCAAACAGTAGCATTCATGACAAGCCTCAGTATTTGAGATGTTCATTGACAAAGCATACATGGCAGGGGCATTGGATTCCAGGTAATTGCCACCCAAGTAGGGTGTAGGATCCTGTAATGAGCAGTTTTTCCCTTGAGATTCTCCACTAACCTGGCTGAGAAATTCTGTCTGAGCCTCTTTGTACTGAATCTTCTTTTCTTCCACTCAGTTGGTAGCTTTAATTCATGTATCACACACTAATGGCTTTCTCTGCCCATTCCTGTACACCCTCTCCTTCACCAGTCAGGGAAGGGTCCCCCCTCAATTATTTTTGCACTTCTAATTCCTTCCCATATTGCCCAAACTGTCAGAACCTGTATGAACAATTTATTAATAATTACAGTTAACTTTATGATACGTCAAGTTCCACATGCAATTTCCTCCCTTCCCCTAAATTAATAAAAGTTAATGCTCAGTTAAATATTGGTAGCAGGTATTTGGTGGTATTGAATCATTTCATATATTCAGATGAAATTGATCCAGCAGTTTTGGTGAGATGTCACACTGAGGTGTTCTTCATCTAGCCCGGCTGATGCTAAATCAATAAGCATGTTCATCATAGGCTAAAGTGAGAAAAGTGAACATTTTAGCTAAGGTGCTCCCACAACTGGATGCTTCCTAATGCAGTCCTTGGCTGCAATTGACTTGTGGAAGTATTTCTTCCCGTCCTGCTGACGAGTTTGGACAGGGTTCTTAATATGCCTTGTAACATTTCTTTGTCTAAAATGTGAAGAAAATAAAATGTTCAGAAAGTGTCAGTTTCTAAGCAATCCAGTGATTTGTTGGTAAGAAGTTACTTCTTACCAGTTTCTTTGTAAGAAATCTTATTCTGAACATTAAAATTCATGATAGCTTGACTCTGAAGTAACAGATTCAGGTGATTTAAAAAAATGAATGTATCACTTATAGGCACCACTTTTGCAATCATTTGAAAATCATAAAAAAAAAATTGTCTTTGCTGGTATTACCAGTGTCACAAGAAATGATATCTTTTCATCTTTCATGTCATAACTCAGGGGAACACCTTCACCCTTGTCAGATAACTTATTTCAACATATTCTCTTGAAATAAATTGTTTTTAAAATTATGATTTAGATTTTCTCTAACTACAAATCTTGTGTAAATACATATAAATCACTGTTCCTCCTCTACAAATTTAAAAAGAGACTAAATAATATCTGCCATGAGTTTTTCTCTGAGACTAGTATTTCCTAATATTTATTTACCTTCCCCTAAATTACTTAAAATATTAGTATTTCTACCCACTGAAATCAAAGATTTTTTGATATAGTTGAGGAAAAAATATGTCTATATAGAGCTGTAAGGCTGTGGGACTGGATGAAGTTTAAGCTGGAATCAAGATTGCTTGGCAGAAATATCAAATACCTCAGATATGCAAATGACACCATCCTAATGGCATAAAGCAAAAGGGAATAAAGAAACTCTTGGTGAAGCTGAAAGAGAAGAGTGAAAAAGCTGGCTTAAAACTCAATATTAAAAAAAATAAGATCACGGCATCTGGTCCCATCATTTCATGGCAAATAGATGGGAAAACAATGGAAACAGTGAGAGACTTTATTTTCTTGGTCTCCAAAATCATTGTGGACAGTAACCATGAAATTAAAACACTCTTGCTCCTTGGAAGTAAAGCTATGACAAACCTAGCCAGCATATTAAAAATCAGAGACATCAATTTGCTGATAAAGTCCATATAGTCAAAACTATGTCTTGTTTTGTTTTGTTCTGTTTTTCAGTAGTCACTTATGGATGTGAGAGTTGGTTCATAAAGAAAGCTGAGCACTGTAGAATTGATACTTTTGAACTGCTGGAGAAGATTCTTGAGAGTCCCTTGGACAGCAAGGAGATTAAATCAGTCAATCCTAAACAAAATTAACCCTGAATATCCCTCTGAAAGACTGATATGGAAGCTAAATCTCCAATACTTTGCCTGCCTGATGTGAAGTGCCAACTTATTAGAAAAGACTCTGATGCTGGGAAAGATGGAGGGCAAGAGGAGAAGGGGGTGACAGAGGATGAGATGGTTACAGGGCATCATTGACTCAATGAACGTGAGTTTGAGCAAACTCTGGGAGATAGAGAAGGACAGCGAAGCTTGGTGTGCTGCAGTCCATGGAGTCGCAAAGAGTCGGATACAACTGAGTGACTGAACAACAACAACAGCAGCATAACAAATGTGCAGTCCTTGAATAATTAAGAATAATTAAAATGTGCTGTTAGTTAAATGTTTCTATAATTAAACCACAAGTGATTATTTTAATATATTTATAAAAAGTAAAACACTGAAAATGGTATATTTTGTGTTCTATCATGTTTTCATTGTTTTCACAGAGAGTGAAATTTTTATTCTAGACATTTAAATAATTACAGTCCCAACATATGCTAGCACCTTATCAGATGTTAGTGTATCTAGGAAATGTACAGATTTTGAATATTTAAACATTTACATAAAGTAATGTTAAGTAAGTTGAAATATTTTGAAAGCAGTTTATGAAAGTTATTTAAATTTAAAACATACATATGGTTTATTATCTTTCTCTGTCTCTTTATCCTCTTATAATCATATTTATGACTCAAAAACTAAACTACAACTTTGTTAATTTTGTTAAAGTTTCAAAGTATCTGTTTTCAGCATAGACAGTATTTCTAAACAATCTTGTAAGTATGGTTTTTTCCCCCTGCAATATGCTTCCTTAAATTCTTTACATTTTAATGAATAAATTCATGAATATCTTAGTGTTAGGAGTATATTTATTACCAAAGAGTTTAGATTAGTTACTGATATTAGTTATCAAAAGAAAAAATAAAGATATATAGTGAATGGAGCATGTAAACTAAAAATGATATAAAAATAGACTAAAATTATGATCATTCTGTTCAACATCATCAATAAACTGTTACTGTACATTTACTACTTATCTAGCCTTAGTTGAGATATAAACAGAAAAATGTGGCATATTCAGAGGTCTCACATTACATGTTAAAATACTCATAGGACAAAAATGTTAAGTGAAAGAAGAAAGATAAAATTTTTTAAAATATAAGAGAATAGGAGAGTATTTACCCCTTTTTGCATTTTTTCATCCTTTCTTGTTATACTTACTTAGCTTTATTTCTTAATATTTCATTATGAATATAACATTTCCTTGAGGAATCATTTATTATTGCATGTATCCCTTTATTGAATCATCAAAAAATATTTCATGATTATTGTCAACATGATTTTTAACACTTATAATGACAAAGTCCTTATTATTTATTTTGGTCTTCACAACGTTTGTTAACTTAATTTAAAAACAGTTTTTAGCATGGCTTGGCAGAGGAATATTTTACCCAGGGTATTGTGCAACTACCGATATCATGAAATACATATTTTTTCAAAAGTTTGTTTGATAATTTAAGACTACATTTCAAATAATTCAAGATCATTTGGAGATGAGACAAAATGCCATCTCTGAGAGTCTTGAGGTTAATATCATCTAAACAACAAACTCTCTAAAGCTAAGGGATATATATCCAGTATTTAGATTATGATCTATCAAAAAATGGATGCCAAGTGTTTGTTGTATGCTAGCTTATGTGTTAATGAATATGTGGTTGAACATTAGAGATAACTTCCTTGACATTACTTTTAAGTCTTGTCAATAAATTACAGCTGAACTTTGGAACAACTTGAGAGTTAGGGATGCTGTCATTCAGTGCTGGGAAATTTGTGTATAAATAATGTTTGCCCTTCGAATATGCAGTTCTTCTGTAACTGTGGTTCTGTATTGAAACACTGAGAAGTTTCCAATGCTGTAGTATTGACTATTGAAAAATGTCTGAAGAGAAAAATCCACATGTAAATAGACCTACACAGTTCAAACCTGTGTTGTTCAAGGGACAACCATATTACGTTTTTTCCCCCCAAATTAACTTACATATCTATTATACAAGAAGAAAATAATTCTTTCTTTAAACTAATTTTCTTGTTGGGAACATCATTTTTCATTTGTGAGTATGGCTTTCTCAAGCTTCAGAAGTCACTTCTAGTTGTCTGAAATGTGTTAAATTAATATGTGAATTTTCGTATTGCATCACCTAGATATGTTAAAGGATTCTAACTGCCACAAGCTATACAAGGCAAAAAGGACAGAGAATGAAAGAGAGAGAGAATGCTTTGCTCTTCTAGGATGTGCTGAAATGCCAGAAATAGAGTGAAACGTGGATGAAAGCTTAGATGTTATCTTGGTATAACATGATTCTACATCACAAAATACTGAGATCTGTGGTGATGACAAATTTAGTTTTTCTGAGCTTGCTTTGGATTGATCAGAGGTTTAATCCAAGATCACCTTGCTGAGATAGCTTCTATTCACATTCAGTTAGTTCTTTTTTACTTTTGTCCTTTCACATTGAAGTGTCCTGGCAGTTTTGCTAGTTCTTCTATAACAATTTCTCACAATCCTCAATTATCTAGAAAATTAAAGCTGCAATCTGCCTTACTTTTATATACATTTGAGGTCTTTTGCTTGTTTGTTTGTTTGTTTGTTTGTTTGTGCTGTATTTACTAGAATTAGAAAGATTATTCAGGATTTTAATGCACTTTTACAAGAGTCACTTAACTATACCCTCTTTGATGATGCACTGGAGTTTACACTTTTAGGGAATTCTCCTATATTTCCCTATCAAGAAGTAACTTTCTTTCAAAGACTCATTTTGATTTTGGTTAAACAGTTGGCAAAATGTAAATAGAAACTCTGCATGAAAAAATAAATAATCACACTACAACATGAACAAAATAAAATTATTAATTAAAACAGTCACATAAGCATAGAAACATCTCAGAGAAAAATAAGTAAAGTAAAAGAAGCAGGTGAATTTCATGTATATTACTTCAATAGGCTATCCAGAATTTTGCTGATCTTTCAAATACATATATATATTTATTTTTAAATAATTAAAATTTAAAGAAGCAAGCAAAAGTCAATTCCTATACAAATGAAAAATAATAATTGTTGTTAGGTATTTATCAATAAATTCCTTATTAATAAATTTTTAATTCTTAGGTATTTATCAATAATTTTCTTATTAATAAATTCTTAAAACAACATTCAAAAAACAAAAATCATGGCATCCAGTCCCATCACTTCATAGCAATAGATGGGAAATAAGTGGAAACAGCAATAAATTTTCTTTTCTTGGGCTCCTAAATCACTGCAGATGATGACTGCAGCAATGAAGTTAAAAGACTCTCTTGGTCCTTGGAAGAAAAGCTATGACAAACATAGGCATCATATTAAAAAACAGAGATATCACTCAGCTGACCTTTAGTCAAAATTTTGTTTTTTCCAGTAGTCATGCACAGATGTGACAGCTGGACCATAAAGAAGGCTGAGCGCCGAAAAACTGATGCTTTAGAATTGTGGTACTGGAGAACACTCTTGAGAATCTCTTGGACTGCAAGTAGATTAAACCAAGCAATCTTAAAGGAAACCTACCCTGAATCTTCGCTGAAAAAAATGATGCTGAAGTTCCAATACTCCAATACTCTGGCCACCTGATGTGAAGAGTAGAGAGTGAAGGACAGGTAAGCCTGATGTGTTCTCAGTCCATGGGGTTGCAGAGTCAAACACTGCTTAGCAACTGAACAACAATAACTTCTTTCTTTCATCTGTGTGGTTTCATCCATTATCAGTCAAATTTTTATGATGATGTCACCTTGCCTCTTCAAACTAAGATTTCACTGTCTTTGATAAAAATAAATCTTAAAAGTACTCTGTTTTTTCCACCTAGATTAAATTAAAAGAATAAGAATTAACACTATTACCTTACTGGGCAAAATTTAAATATATTTATTTAAATATATACAAAAATGAAAGAGGAGAGTGAAAAAGTTGGCTTAAAGTTCAACATTCAGAAAAGGAATATCATGGTATCTGGTCCCATCACTTCATGGCAAATAGATGGGGAAACAGAAACAGTGGCTGACTTTATTTTTCTGGGCTCCAAAATCACTGCAGATGGTGACTGCAGCCATGAAATTAAAAGACGCTTACTCCTTGGAAGGAAAGTTCTGACCAACCTAGACAGCATATTCAAAAGCAGAGACATTACTTTGTCAACAAATGTCCATCTAGTCAAGGCTATGGTTTTTCCAGTGGTCATGTATGGATGTGGGAGTTGGACTATAAAGAAAGCTGAGTGCTGAAGAATTGATGCTTTTGAACTGTGGTGTTGGAGAAGACTCTTGAGAGTCCCTCAGACTGCAAGGACATCCAACCAGTCCACCCAGAAGGAAATCAGTCCTGGGTGTTCATTGGAAAGACTGATGTTGAAGCGGAAAGTCCAATACTTTGGCCACCTCATGCGAAGAGCTGACTCATCTGAAAAGACCCTGATGCTGAAAAAGATTGAGCACAGGAGGAGAAGGGAATGACAGAGAATGAGATGGCTGGATGGCATCACCAACTCAATGGACATGAGTTTGGGTTGACTCAGGGAGTTGGTGATGGACAGAGAGGCCTGTCGTGCTGCGGTTCATGGGGTTGCAAAGAGTCAGACATGACTGAGCGACTAAACTGAACTGAACTGATATAAAAATGTATAGCTGTAGCTATCTATATATTACACATAATCTCCATATGAGTAAATACATCCATATATATGTATAACTATATATGTAAATATATTAATATATAGATATTTATTTGCAATAAATACACACTGCATATATATTTGGGCTTCCCTGATAGCTCAGTTGGCAAAAAATCTGCCTCCAATGCAGAGGACCCCAGTTTGATTCCTGGATCAATAAGATTGGCTGGAGAAGGTATAGACTACCCACTGCAGTATTCATATACATTAATAGAGGTAAGAATATTGAGTACAATTTAAATTTGATATAACATAGAACAAACATCATTTATCATTTTCTTTCTCTCTTTCTTTCTTTTTTTTTTCTGAAAGTTGCTTAGTCGTGTCTGATTCTATGAGACTCCATGGACTATGTCCATGGAATTCTCCAGGCCAGAACACTGGAGTGGGTAGCCTTTCCCTTCTCCAGGGGATCTTTCCAACCCAGGGATTGAACCCAGGTCTCCTGCATTGCAGGCAGATTATTTACCAGCTGAGCTACAAGGGAGACCCAAGAATACTGGAGTGGGTAGCCTATCCTTTCTCCAGGGGATCTTCCTGACCCAGAAATCGAATCAGGGTCTCCAGAATTGGAGGAAGATTCTTTACCAACTGAGGTATGAGAGCTATTATTTCTAGGACACCATTAATAAATTCACATAAATTACCATTGGCTTTATGATAGCCATAAACAATGGTTTTCTGCCAAGTTTAGAGATGACAGTTTCAAAAATTTCTGCAGAACTGAACTGTTTGCTTCAGTGCCCTTTAGAATATGATTTTTTTTTAATTATAAAAAAAAACAACTTAGAGGCTTTTTGTCTCAAGAGTGAAATGCCACGATATGCCCAAAATGCAATATTGCTCTAGTATGGTAGTATATTCGTTTTGAAGACTGTTTTGCTGTGGACAGAACATAGTTTAAATCCTAAGTACACAGGAGACAGCAGTTGGCATGTGCTCTTCAGTTTGACAACTCAACTTGGGTTTGAGAGAGCTTAGCACATCTTTATTAGGACATCAGCCACTGTTATTGCTCAGAACAGAAGGAGCCATGCTTAGGTATTCATGAGATGTGGAGTAGTTAAGCAGAAAGATCCTATTAAATGTAGAGTGGTAAAGTGGAATAACATTTTGTGTTTTCTTTCTCTCCATCTCCACTCCCGCCAATGGTAATTCCAAAATTAACTTGTTGAAATGATTATTTTTATTCAAGCAATAAAAAGATATTTCATTTCATAAGTACTGAATATATTCAAGATACTGTGCTAGGCTCTAAGCTTTCAAAAATTTATAAGACATCATTTTTAATTAAAGGTATATGTGTTCTTTAAGCATTCTTCAGATTTACCCTTTTAGGGAATGGTTTTTCTTTTTAAAATTTATGTAGAGACTTTTGCTTGGCTTTTCCATTTTCATAAGAGATATACTCTGAATCTTGGTTCTGCTCTGGAAAAATCTACTCTTCAACAGAAGGTATATTGAAATTATAATCCAAATAATGTCAGATATCAGAAACTTGGATCCATTGCCATCTTTGAAACCTCTATCTCTCAGAATAACTAGATAGATATTGCATTTTCACAAATGAAGGTCATTATACATTGTTCATCAGCCTGTTGCCATAATCTATGGAGGCAAGACTTGGATTTGTTATCCATTAATACGAGTAGTAGCACTATATTGATGATATTATGATAGTTCCTTCCTTAGAGCACAAAATTCAGGAAAAGTCGTTAGCTTGACTGGTTTCAGAAGAAACATTCATATTGAAGTCTTTGAAGAAAGTAGCTCCGAATCCTGTCAGGCTTTAAACTGCCCCCCAAATCTTCCAGTCGTATAACCTAAACAAATGAAATGAAACAGTATATGCTAATGATTCACCTTTGGGGAAGCTAACTACTAGTCATGGTTTCAAGTTCTGTTTATCATTCTGGGAATCTTTCACTTGGCCTAGGGGCAATATTTACCAGTGAATTAGATAGGGTGGAGGATGGTGAACAGCAGGCTTTTTATTTCTGAATGGGGACAAATTAAGCCCCTATCTATCCAGTGATTTATATACAGGAAAAGACTCTGGGAAAAAAGAATGCAAGTGATTGAGTATAATCTCCTTGTATGTATACTGAAAACTGAGCTCTTGATAAATAGACTAATAATCTTTGATATAAAAGTCTTCACCAAAGGAATACTTTTTTAGGATATTTCTGGTTTAGTATTTTTATGACAAATAAATCACTATATACAGATTTATAGAAGAGTATGACTACTTAGCAAATGCCACATAAACTATTCAACTGCCTGAATATAAAATGAAAATTTATAGTAACCTGAGTTAGATCAATCATATTTTCACTCTGAAAACTGTACTTGAGGAACACACAAAAAGTTGACAATGAGATATAATTTCCCTGATTACTTAACTTATAATTGAAATTTACTACCAAGCCTATTTCTGAGTCACTCTATCTTTATTCTCTAGCATTTTTCATAATGTTCATGATTTCCTTGCATAGTATATAATTTACTCTTCATTGTTTATTGTCTGTCTCTCACTGTAATATTTGCTGTTGTTTTGTTTAGTCACTAAGTCATGTCTGATTCTTTTGTGACCTCATGGACTGTAGCCCACCAGACTTCTCTGTCCATGGGATTTCCCAGGCAAGAATACAGGATTGAGTTGCCACTTCCTTTTCCAGGGGATCCCAACCCCAGGAATCCAACCTGCATCTCCTGCTTGGAAGGCAGATTCTCTACCACTGTGTCATAAGATGCAGAAAATGAGTAATCTGTCCTTTCCCCACTGATTTAGAGTAAACCGTCCAATAGTGACAAATGTAAAAATAAGCATAAAAAAGTAGTAAACAAATGAATGTGTTTAAGGGAAGTATATGTGCAAAATGAAGCTATGAGGATTCAGGTTAAAGTTAAGAGATTGTGTTTGTATGAATTATAGAAGTTAGAAGTAGAGAGAGAAGGAGGAAGAAAAGAAAAGAGATAAGAGAATATGAAAGAAAAGGAAAAAAAGAATTGATGGAAACAGGAAAAGAGAGCAAAGAGAAGAAGCGTATAAGACTAACCCATCTCTAGAGCTCCCCTGCTGGCCCAATGGTAAAGAATTCATTCGCCAATGCAGGAGATTCAGGCTTGATCTCTGGCTTGGAAAGATATCTGGAGAAGTAAATGGCAACCTGCTCCTGTATTCTTGCCTGGAAAATTACATGTACAGAGAAGCCAGGTGGACTAGAGTCCATAGGCTCACAAAAGAGTTGGACATGACTTAGCAACTAATCAACAATAGAACTATTTTAGTTCTTGTCCTTTTGATTATTGGTTATTTTTATTTTAGAATCCCTAAGGAATTCTCTAAGAGATCCCCTATATACAACTATGTTAAACCATGGAAGCAACTGTTAGAACGGGACATGGAACAACAAACTGGTTCCAAATAGGAAAAGGAGTACGTCAAGGCTGTATATTGTCACCCTGCTTATTTAACTTCTATGCAGAGTATGTCATGAGAAACACTGGGCTGGAAGAAGCACAAGCTGGAATCAAGGTTTCCAGGAGAAATATCAATAACCTCAGATATGCAGATGATACCACCCTTATGGCAGATAGTGAAGAGGAAATAAAAAGCTTCTTGATGAAAGTGAAAGAGGAGAGTGAAAAAGTTGGCTTAAAGTTCAACATTCAGAAAATGAAGATCATGGCATCTGATCCCATCACTTCATGGGAAATAGATGGGGAAACAGTGGAAACAGGGTCAGACTTTATTTTGGGGGGCTCCAAAATCACTGCAGATGATGAGTGCAGCCATGAAATTCAAAGATGCTTACTCCTTGGAAGAAAAGTTATGACCAACCTAGATAATATATTCAAAAGCAGAGACATTACTTTCCCAACAAAGGTCCATCTAGTCAAGGCTATGGTTTTTCCAGTGGTTATGTATGGATGTGGGAGTTGGACTGTGAAGAAAGTTGAGCACAGAAGAATTGATGCTTTTGAATTGTGGTGTTGCAGAAGACTCTTGAGGGTCCCTTGGACTGCACGGAGATCCAACCAGTCCATCCTGAAGGAGATCAGTCCTGAGTATTCACTGGAAGGACTGATGTTGAAGACGAAACTCCAATACTTTGGCCACCTCATGCAAATAACTGACTAATTGGAAAAAGACTCTGATGCTGGGGGGGGGGGGGGGGGATTGGGGGCAGGAGGAGAAAGGGACGCCAAAGGATGAAATGGCTGGATGACATCCCCGACTCAATGCACATGAGTTTGAGTGAACTCCAGGTGTTGGTGATGGACAGGGAAGCCTAGCGTGCTGTGATTCATGGGGTCGCAAAGAGTCGGACACAACTGAGCGACTGAACTGAACTGAACTGAACTGTACTGAAGGAATTCTCTCAGAGATCCCTTATATACAACTACATTAAATCATGTATTTCCCAAATGTTTAAAAAGTGGATTTCCCAAAACTCTCATGAGAAAGATTGATTTTCTGGAATCTATCACAAAATTTTTTTTTATTTAATTCAATAGCAACATAAACAATAATCATAGTAAGATAATTTTTATGACAAGCAAAAATATTCTCATGTGTGTTTAAAATGAATGCCAACTATTGACATTAAATTTTATAAATCTGATACTTTAGAAGATAGCCATATTTTTAAAATTTCAAATCAAAACTATGAAAATAAAATTGAAAACATTACTTTTTTATAACATATTACTTCTAGTCCACAATAGCTATAATTAGAGTTGACTATGTTCTCCATTTGACCTTGAAGAAACAATAAATGTTAATGAGACACTATTATGTTTTTGTATGCAGTTGTTCACATGCAAATAAAAATCATTAAAAATTCACCTGCTAACATCTGTGGTGCCCACAGACTTTACACAATGATTTGAATGCTTTACTCTCAATGATGCACAAAATATTCTTATGTTGAAAAATATAAACTTGTTAGTTCCAACATCTCACTGTTAATTGTGGTAATAAAAAGATTCAAAATTAAATATAAAATTGTTTACAAGTTTTTGTGTTTAATGTAAGGATTCTATGAGAATAACTGAAAGAATCAGCTAAATCATATGATAAAGAGCACTGCATATTATCAATAGAATTGAAGTTTATTCTCTTATTCAACATTCAATATTATACCTTGAAATATTTTCTTCTTAATTTGTTTTAAGGATATTATCATGGGTGAGCTCTTAAAAAAGATCAGAAAAAAATGAAGGAGCAAGAGATCCTCTCAGTGGAGAGGATTGGTTGTGGAGTGGAGATGACAGAATTGGTTGGAGGTTTCTATGATGTCAAACCACCCTTGCCAACAGCTAACAAGAAAATGCAAATGTCAGTTTTATAATCAAAAGGAATTGATTTCTGCCAATAACTAACGAGAATCACAAAGGACCCTGAGCCTCAGCTGAGATCACAGCCCTGGCTTACACATGGAGAGTCCTTGAACAGAGGGCCCAATGAAAATATACTAGAATCCTGATGCATGAGAAGTGTGAGAGAATGAATATGTTACACTTTCAGAGTATTTGCCCAACAAACTTCTTCTACTCCATTTCCTTCTCTCCCTTTACAAGACTATCTATTGCATAAGCCAAATACTTACACTGAATGGCTATATGATGGGAATCTCTACCCCTGCATCCTTCTGGTCCTTGATGGTGGCACTAATTTGCAATCCCTCCAGCAATGTCGTCTTTGTTTTGTTGTACTATTTCCTAGGTAAAGACTCTTCTAGTGCTTCCACTTGGCATTTCCCAGCATAGTAGCCCTCACTTCATAGATTAGGAAAGCAATGCTGTGATTCTGGCAGTTGCTGAGGATCTCTATTGCAATTATACACTTTAGAACTGGGGACACAACTAACAGATAGGTTTGGGAACCAAGTGAACTTAATATGAGGTGAACCTGGGATAAAACTTTATGAATGACCTGATTTCCAAAAACCCTTTCTCTGACTGGTGAATTACAGTGATATTTTGGGTCTCCTAGAGTAAGTGTCTGTTCAGAGAATATGGGACTTCCCTGGTGGCTCAGTGGTATAGAACCCACCTGCCAACACAAGAGACATAAGAGACACAGGTTCAATCCCTGAGTCATGAAGATCCCTTGGAGAAGGAAATGGCAAACTTGCCTCAGTATTCTTGTCTAGAAAACCCCATGGAGTAAGGAGCCTGGCGGGCTACAGTCTATGGGGTTGCAAAGAGTAAGACATGATTGAGCAACTAAGCAAAACAGAGCATGTGCCCAGAAATTCCAAGAAAGACTGATTATTTTCTTTTTCCCAAAGCACAGTCACCTTGACAAAAACATAAAGGTCCCTTTGGGAAAGGTTGAAAGAAAGATTAGCAGTATAAATTTTTGGCAATGTACTGAGGTCCAGCCTTTCCTTTATTCAAGGGGTTATGGGTCTTCAACTGGCTGAAGTCTGGAAATTAATAGATTGATGACTGGTAATTCAAGTTAAACTTCTGCCTACATGGCCTAGAACTCTTCCACTTTTATAGATAAAGTAGAAATTTATGTGACTGCCCATTGATTTTTCTCCTAGGGACACCATGACCAACCAGCCAGCACCATAAGTTTCAGTGAATCAGAGTATTCTGATTAACGCTTTGACTCCATTGTTCATGACAACAGTCACGTCTACTTGCTCTTTTGCAGCTAAGTGCTGTTACCACTTGATCCCTTCTACCTTAACATCTAATTATTTTCATTTCATTTAAGGATCTCAGTTCAAAGGCAGCAGTTTTCACTGTAATTTTTGACCTGTAGAATGCCGGAGCTCACCTCACATATACATTTCTCACAGGTGTATTAAAAGATTCTTTCTCTCAGGTGGATAAACAGGTTTTGTGTGATAAATCCACTCTAACATTCCAACCTCCTCAAACTTTGGGGTACCGTCTTTTACAGTGTACCAAGGGACTTAAGTCATTTCAGCATAATTTAATGTATGCCACTTTTTGGTGTATATTTCAGCTAGCAAAGGCACACACTGTTAAAGATCTTTTGACCTTTCAGGCTGTAATGATGAATCCAGAATCTGCTTAATATGCATGCTTACATCAACAAATTTGTTTAAATTCAATTTTATGTTCCTTCCACTATCACCCTACACTCTTAATATCTGCCCCTATATCTGGTAACCCACTCCAGTACTCTTGCCTGGAAAATCCCATGGATGGAGGAGGCTACAGTCCATGGTAGGCTACAGTCCATGGTAGGCTACAGTCCATGGGGTCGCAAAGAGTCGGACACAACTGAGCGACTCAATTTTCACTTTTCACTTTCACATCTATTCCTAAGATTTCTGTCTACATTAATAGGAAAATTCATGTAGTTCTTTGGAGAGTTAGTACAACACCTCGAGTTATACTTTCTACCTCATCTTGTGGGTCCTACTGGTACTTGAGTCTCTTTATGGCTCTAGAAGCAAGGAGTAATAAGAATGGATACTGACAAAAATCAGCAGGTTACTGCAAATTAGCTACATAAAAGTAAGACATTGCAAGTTCCTCAATCAAGGGGTATTAACCTCCTCAGACAAGCACTTGGAAGAACATTTACTTGAAGTATCCCCAGCTACACCAGGAATTACTCATATGTCTCTATTCCAATTTTCAGATACCCATCCCTTTTCAATCAGTACAGTCACTTTAACAGCAGGCACCCTCTGTGGTTGGGAATTCAATCTGTGTTGTACTTCAACTGCTTACAAAAAGGATTTTATTATAGATATTTTATCTCCATGGACATAAGAGATGAGAGTTTCATTCAGGGAAGACACAGAAATTTTCAGGTTATTCATGCATGGAATTTGAAGCCCTGAGTTCATCCTTTTTGTCCCTTGTACTTGGACAGCCAGCAGTTAGGAGCAACCAATCCATCTCATTACAGTCATTAACTTGACCAAAAAAAAAAAATATATATATATATATATAGTCTAAGATAGCAAATTCATACTCAGAAACTTGTCTCATAAATATTTATTTAGGAGCATGTAACAGTGATAATATGTGTTCTCTTATAGCAACATCAAATCATGAATTATCAGTGCCCTCTTTAGGGAAACAAAACCAAAAGGAACTTTATTTATTCACTTTTGTATAGAAATAAACTCACACATCTTGAGGGGCTAACAAGTGTAAAGAAACAGGCAAGATTTCTGTTACAGCCTTGATGTAATGTTCCTTCTTCTCTGGGAAGCAGTTTTTGTTCATAAGTCCCTCATCTGATTGAATGAGGTCAACTTATAGGGTTGAGGATAATCTTATTTCCTCAAAATTGATGATTGTAAAGGCTAACCACAACTATAGAATATCTTCACATTAACCTAGAGAAAAGTGTTCAACTACGTTCTATGCTTTCAGCACCATCAGCTAGCCAAGTTAACTTATAAAAACTAATCATTAGATTCAACAAAGACATTCTTAAATATGCCTGGTTTTATTTTCCGTCTCCGATCATAGCAATGTGAAATATAGTGACTACTAAGTGTCTGATAACACTGAATTTATTCATGCTGTTTGTGTGCTCTTTCATGTCCAACTATATGTGACCCTATGGACTTCAGCCCATTAGGCTTCTCTGAGATCATCTTGGTAAGAATAATGGAGTGGGTTATCATTTCCTCCTCCAGGGAATCGTCCCCATCTAGGGATTGAAACTGCATCTCTTGTGTCTCCTTTCATTGGCAGGAAGATTCTTAACCACTGAGCCACCTGGGAATCTCCTATTCATATTGAGGTGTTGCTAATTTAACCAACATTATTTGTACATCAGAAGTGCAAATGTCAACATAACAAGAAAGACAAATAATGCCTTATTATTTTTATAAAAACTTTTTTGACACTGTGGACCTTCTCAATTGATTAGATAAAGTTATAAAACTAATTAAAGAATATCTACTGTAATAAACAAATTATAATTAGCTTATTTCTGAATGTTTGGGGCTTCCAAGATGGCTCAGTGGGGGAAAAAAAAAAAAAAAACACAACTCCACCTGCCAGTGTAGGACATGCAGGCGATGTGGGTTCAAACCTTGGGTTGGGAGGATCCTCCGCAGGAGGAAATGACAACTCACTCCAGTATTCCTGTCAGGAAAATCCCAAGGAGAGAGTAGCCTGGTGGGCTATAGTTCATGGGGTTGGAACAAGTAGGACACAACTGAGCACACATGCACAAACATGCTCACTGGAAATTTAGTCATTAGCTTGCCTACAGAAAGGTAATATGGGGATAATCTTCATCCATGCTTTTTTTTTTTTCTTTTCTTGAAGAAATAAATCCTTTTCCCCATGGCTGGAAATTGAGAACCACATTGAAAAGTCATCAAATCCAGTGTTTAATATGTATAAGATTTACAGTTATATCTCCTTTTTGCTTGCTTTTATTTTACTAAATGAAGGACGATTCCTTTTCTTAGTTTTCTAGTTTTAACTGAGAATTTTGTTATATATATGTGTGTATATATATATATAATATATATGTGTATGTATATACCATCAGAAAAAAATCAATTGTCTCAAATATACTTAAATAGAAATATTTGTATGTCTTATTGTGCCAATATATTATTAAAATTTTTAGATGAATAATAAATGGATAACATATTATGCATTAAGTTGAGATTCTATACTTTATTTTAAAATTAATCTACTAGGTTTGGAATAGTTGTTTTAATGTTAATAGAATTCATTAACAATAAGTAAATAAACCCATAGTTCATTAGTAAAAAATATTTCTTGGGTTATAATTTAAATGAATGCCTCATAAAGTAATTTTCTTAAGAGAATTTTATTTTAAGATTCATTTTAGACTCAGGGTACTAGAATGCAAAAGTAAGAAATCAAGAGCTACCTGGATTAACAGGCAAATTTGGCCTTGGAATACAAAATTAAATAGGGCAAATGCTAACAGAGTTTTGCCAAAAGAACACACTGGTCATAGCAAACACCCTCTTCCAACAACGCAAGAGAAGACTCTACACATGGACATCACCAGATGATCAATACTGAAATCAGATTGATTATAATCTTTGCAATAAAAGATGGAGACACTCTATAGATGCAACAAAAACAAGACCAGGAACTGACGGTGGCTCAAATCATGATCTAAATATTGCCAAATTCAGAGTTAAAGTGAAGAAAGTAGGGAAAACCACCAGGGCATTCAGATATGACCTAAATCAAATCCCTTACAAGTATACAGTGGAAGTGACAAATAGATTCAAGGGATTAGGGGATTAGTTCTGATAGACAGAGTGCCTGAAGAACTATGGACAGAGGTTCATCACATTGCACAGGATGCAGTTATCAAGACCATTCCCAAGAAAGAGAAATGTAAAAAGGCACAATGGTTGCCTGAAGAGGCCTTATAAATAGTTGAGAAAAGAAGATAAGCTAAAGGCAAAGGAGAACAGGAAAGATATACCCATTGAAAGCAGAGCTCCAAAGAATAGCAAGGAGCTCTTCCTCACTGATCAATGAAAAGAAATAGAGGAAAACAATAGAATGGGGAAGACTAGAGATCTCTTCAAGAAAATGAAATACCAAGGGAATATTTCATGCAAAAATGAGCACAATAAAGGACAGAAATTTTATCAACCAAACAGAAGCAGAAGATATTAAGAAAAGATGGCAAGACTATACAGAAGAACTATACAAAAAAGATCTTCATAACCCAGATAACCACGATGGTGTGATCACTCACCTAGAGGCCAGACATCCTGGAAGGCAAAGTCAAGTGGGCCTTATGAAACATCACTACGAACAAAGCTAGTGGAAGTGATGGAATTCCAGTTGAATTTTCAGTCTTAAAAGAGGATGCTGTGAAAGTGCTACACTCAATATGCCAGCAAATTTGGAAAACTCAGCAGTGGACACAGGACTGGAAAATGTTCATTTTCATTTCAATCACAAAGAAAAGCAATGCCAAAAAATGTGCACACTACCACTCAATTGTACTCATCTCACAGGCTAGCAAAGTAATGCTCAAAATTCTCCAAACCAGGCTTCAACAGTGTGTGAACCATGAACTTCTAGATGTTCAAGCTGGATTTAGAAAAGGCAGAGGAACCAGAGATCAAATTGCCAAAATCGATTGGATTATCAAAAAAGCAAGAGAGTTCTAGAAAACAAAAACAAAAACTATTCTACGTTATTGACTACACCAAAACCTTTGACTCTGTGGACAACAAGAAACTGGATAATTCTAACAGAGATGGGAATACCAGAACACCTAACCTGCCTCCTGAGAAACCTATCTGCAGGTTCAGAAGCAGCAGTTAGAACCGAAAATGGAACAGACTGGTTCCAAATTAGGAAAGCAGTGTCACGGCTCTATATTGTCATTGTGCTTATTTAACTTCTATGCAGAGTACATCATTTGAAATGCTGGGCTGCAAGAAGCGCAAGGTGGAATTAAGATTGCCAGGAGAAACATCAAAACCTCAGACATGCAGATGACACCACCCTTATGGCCAAAAGCAAAAAAGAACCAAAAGCCGCTTGATGAAAGTGAAACAGGGGAGTGAAAAAGTTGGCTTAAAACTCAACTTTAAGAAAACTAAGATCACGGCATCTGGTCCCATCACTTCATGGCAAATAGATGGGGAAACATAGAAACAATGAGATACTTTACTTTTTGGTCTCCAAAATCACTACAGACAATGACTGCAGCCATGAAATTAAAGGATGCTTTAATGGAAGGAAAATTATGACCAACCTAGACAGCATATTAAAAAGCAGAGACATTACTTTGCCAACAAATGTCCATGTAATCAAAGTTATGCTTTTTCCAGTAGTCATATATGGATGTGAGATTTGAACTATAAAGAAAGCTGAGCAGCAAAGAATTGATGATTTTGAACTGTGGTGTTGGAGAAAACTCTTGAGAGTCTCTTGGACTGCAAGGAAACCAACCAGTCTATCCTAAAGGAAATCAATCCTGAATATTCATTGGAAGGACTGATGTTGAAGCTGAAACTCCAACACTTTGGACACCTGATGTGATGAACTGACTCATTTGAAAAGACCCTGATGCTGGGAAAGATTGAAGAGGCGAAAAGAAGGGGAGACAGAGGATGAGATGGTTGGATGGCCTCACTAACTTAATGGACAGGAGTTTGAGTAAGCTCTAGGAGTTGGTAATGGACAGGGAGGGCTCGCTTGCTGCAGTCCACGGGGTCACAAAGAGTTGGACATGACTGAGTGACCAAACTGAACTGAATAAGTTAATAGAAAAATCAGTTATTAACAATCATTCATATTTTTTTAAGCTTTTTTGTTTTTCTTAACCAAATAAGAAAAAGCTTTCCTCAAATGTAAAGGGAAGAATTTTGCTTATAATGTTAGTAGTATATAATGTATAGTTGTTGTTGTTGTCTTTCCCAAGCACTTTTATCAACTACTGTTTCTTCTTTCAACTTTAATTTTTAAACTTTAAGGCTTCAAGATGCTTTTTGCTTCAGATACACTTTATTTTTCTTTTAGCCAAAGCTGAAAATAATAATATGAGCTATGCCATGTGTTTTTTCTACAATCAAGTAAATACTACTTTATAATATTTTAAGTGAAATAAAATCCTTTATATTCATGATATTATGTCCTCAATATTATTATTAAGAATTAATTGATAGTTTACTTAATTCTATCTTGACACATTTTAGAGCATGATTTTGGTTGAATAGGTCTCATTATTATCTTATTTTAATGCTTTGGGTTACATAACTCAAAATCTAAGCTCAATTTATTACAATATTTGGGTTAACAGGTATCACAATTGAAAAATATAATTCATAAAGATATATATGTTGTGCTTAGTCACTCAGTCATACCCTACTCTTTCGGACCCCATGGACTATAGCCCATCAGGCTCCTTTTCCACGGGGAGCCTCCAGGCTAGAATACTGGAGTGGGTTGCCATGCCCTCCTTCCCATCCCAGGGATCAAACCCTTGACTCCTGCATTGCAGGAGGATTCTTTATGTTTGAGCCACTAGGGAAGCCCAGTACATTTTAGTCACTCAGCCAAGTCTGACTCTTTGCAACCCCATGGATTGCAGCATACAAGGCTTCCCTGTCCATCACCACCTCAAACCCATGTCCATTGAGTCAATAATGACATCCAAACATCTCATCCTCTGTTGTCCCCTTCTCCTCTCACCTTCAATCTTTCCCAGCATCTGGTCTATAAATAAGTCAATTCTTTGCATCAGGTGGCCAAAGTATTGGAGTTTCAGCTTTAGCATCAGTCCTTCCAATGTATATTTAAGACTGATTTCCTTTAGGATAGACTAGTTGGATCTCCTTGCAGTCCAAGGGACTTTCAAGAGTCTTCTCCAACACTACAGTTCAAAAGCATCAATTCTTCAGTGCTCAGCTTTCCTTATAGTTCAACTCTCACATCCACACATAACTTCTGGAAAAACCATAGTTTGATTAGATGGGCCTTTGTTGGCAAAGTAATGTCTCTGCCATTTAATATGCTATATAGGTTGGTTATAGATTTTCCTCCAAGGAACAAGTGTCTTTTAATTTCTTTGCTGCAGTCACCACCTGCAGTGATTTTGGTGCCCCACAAAAGAAAGCCTCTCACTGTTTCCATTGTCTCCCCATCTATTTACCATGAAGTGATATGACCAGATGATCTTAGTTTTCTGAAGGTTGTGTTTCAAGCCAACATTTTCACTCTCCTCTTTCACCTTTCTTCCCTTTTTGCCATAGGGGTAGTGTCATCTGCATGTCTGAAGTTATTGATATTTCTCTTGGCAATCTTGATTCCAGCTTATGGTTCATCCAGCCTAGCATTTCTCATGATGTACTCTGCATATAAGTTAAATAAGCAGGGTGACAATATGCAGCCTTGATGTACTCCTTTCTTGATTTGGAGCCAGTATGTTGTTCCGTGTGCAGTTCTAACAGCTGCTTCTTGACCTGCAAATAGATTTCTCAGGGGGCAGATCAGGTGGTCTGTCATTCCAAATACTTTAAGAATTTTCCAGAGTTTGTTGTGGTCCACACAGTCAAAGGCTTTGGCATATCAATAAAGCAGAAGTAGATGCTTTTTTGGAGCTCTCTTGCTTTCTCGATGATCCAACGGATATTGGCAATTTGATCTTTGGTTCCTCTGCCTTTTCTAAATCCAGCCTGAAGATCTGGAAGTTTATAGTTCACATACTGTTGAAGCCTGGCTTGGAGAATTTTGAGCGCTACTTTGCTAGCCTGTGAGATGAGTACAATTGTGTGGTACTTTGAACATTCTTTGGCATTGCTGTTATTTCAAATTGGAATGAAAACACCATTTCCAGTCCTGTGGCCACTGGTGAGTTTTCCAAATTTGCTCTCATACTGACTTCTCTCGTGACTCAGATGGTAAAGCTTATGCCTGCAATTGCAATGCAGGAGACCAGAGTTCAATCCCTGGGTCAAGAAGATCCCCTGGAGAAGGAAATGACAACCCACTCCAGTACTCTTGCCTGGAAAATCCCATGGACGAAGGAGCCTGGTAGTCTACAATCCAAGAGTCGGAACGGACTGAGCGACTTCACTTTCACTTTCACTTTTTGAGTGCAGCACTTTAACAGCATCATCTTTTAGGATGAGAGTGAGTGGAGTTTACTAGTTGATTTTAAGGAGTCTAGACTCATGTTCTACAGTGGAAAAGCCATGACTTTCAGAAACACTTTTGGAAATCTTATTTCTTTTGATTTTCACTCTTCTTTGTTAGATATGTGACTAATTTTGACTCTTACCCTGACTTACAATAGCAAGCATTTTGTTTGCCTCTACTTGATTCAAAAATAGTAAAGAAATTCATAGAAAATATAGTTAAATAGATGATAGAAAGTTATCGATAGGTAAAGTAATTAAATCAAAGTTTCCAGCAGAAAGGAATTTTTGTTTTTACTCATTCTTTCTGCTTGGAATCAGTTGTGATGCCTCAGAAGGAGAAAGAGGACACAAATCTTCACATTCATAGCAGAGAAATAAGACAAATATAAAGTGTTTGTGTCATGGATGACCACATGAAGCTGTCAAAGCATGGCATACACATCCATTCCTCCAACAAACCCTATTTTATTTATATCACTCTAAGTCTGATTTTATTGCCTTGGAGTCAAAATAATTTCTAACTAAGGGAGAAATGTACTGCTCAGGGACACTTGTCATCATAGAGATGATCACTACATTTGGCTTCCTTGTCTTTTTATAAAGGACAACTGTCATGACTCATCATCATCTTCGACAGCTTTTTAACATGGGATTGCTGGAAGATTGTTAATAAATCTTAAGATGACTGAAAAAGAGTCTTGATAATTCTCCATCTCATGAAATTTACAATTTAGTAATATATTTTCCATCTATGATAATAGAATTTGTCATTGATTTAATGGGACATGAGTAAACAGCAGTATATTACAATATTCTGGAGTAAAATAGTTTCTCTTTTTTCATACTTCATGTAACTAGAACAAATTTTTCACTCAGATGATTGACTGAAATATATGTATTACTGAAATATATGCAGTGTATGTATTATGATATATAGCTGTGACATTCAGACCAAATGAGGGTCCTTGTGTTAATACGTATATTAAATATAAATAAAGTTTGCTTCTTTTGTATTCTTAGTTTAAAAAAAAAGGAAAAATAACTTCAGGTTAAAAATGGTAGATATGAAGAAACATTTATCTTCATTTATTTCCTAAACCCTACCAAAGTAAAAGAAAGAAATGATGTTAAAGTTACATCTCCAAGGAAAACTGTAATAAAAGAGAAAATAATGGCAGTGATCTGTTGGAAAGTGGAAGACAGTATAAGTATTACTGATTTAGGAACCTTGGAAAAATTAAATTCTAAGCCCAAAATGATGAAAACTGAGAAGGAATCCAATATGCATCACAGAACCCTTATTTGGCCCAAGAATTACTGGCATTTTGATTGTAAAGAAGTAAAATTGAAGAGTATTGCTGGGGTGGGGGAAGACCATTTGTTGAAGATCTGTTTCAAAGAGAGTTTAAACAAATATTCAATCGTTCTGTGCCACCATCACAATGACAGAAAGCAAGATTTATTCCTTAAAAAGCCTAAGAAAGTAAACATAGGCCTTGATAAGAATAAAGGAACATTTCAAAGATAATTAAGAAAATGGATGTTATTTCTCTTAGGGATTTGATTAGCCCATGAGAAAAGCTGGTGATAATATAGACAACAGATATTTCCCAGTGAAACCTCCAACCTGATCAAATAAAATAAATAGGATAATAAGGTTTGAATATCCCAGAAAAGAATCTGTGCAATAGGTACACAGAGGAACCCAATTAGAAACTCAGAGCAGATTGAATAGCAGAACTACTTACATGCAAAGGAAATGTAGCGCCACCTTAAGGATTTGAATACATTGAAAGTGATTTATCTAGTAGAGGCAGAATAATATGTGAGTGAATTAAGAACAGTTATTAGAGCAGATATGGTTATTCGCACATCTTCCAAAATCAAGTTTCATCATTATCCTAGAGTTATAAATTTTTTTGTTCAATATATGATTACATAAAAATATATGCATTTCCTATTCTTACTAGCAGTTACATGTGGCCATGTAGGCAAACGGCTGCAAATAAGGTTCATATAGATGTAAGCGTGACTCGTGGAAATGCCTTTACAAAGAGGGGTAAGCCTTTCTTGGGCTTCCCTTGTAGCTCAGCTGGTAAAGAATCAGCCTGCCATGAGGAAGACCTGAGTTTGATCCCTGGGTTGGGAAGATCCCCTGGAGAAGGGAAAGGCTGCCCACTCCACTATTCTGGCCTGGAGAATTTCACGCACTGTATATTCCATGTGGTCACAAGGAGTCAGAAGTGACTGAGCAAGTTTCACTTCACAAGCCTTTCTCTTCCCTTTTTTGCTGAGTGACCTAGAGATACAATGACTGAATATCTTAGAACATGAAGTGACTTAGCAGAGCACAGTAATAGGTTTGCAAAATCCTGTGTCCTGACACTATGGAGCAGTATGCCAGTTTTGGTTATCAAAATATGGGATATTAGATATTTAAATGAAAGGCAAATGAACTTCTTTTGGTTTAAACTATGGTTATGTTCTGTGATCTGTCAGAAGAAAATATGATGCTGAAAATAAAATAAACTGCAAGAATTGTGCATGAGATATGGAAGAACCTATTAGTCCAGAGTGCATGCATGCTCGGTCATGTGGACTCTTTGAAACTTCTTTGTAGCACACCAAGCTTCTCTCTCCATGAGATTTTCCCAGAAGTGGGCTGCCATTTCCTTCTCCCCAACCCAGGCATTGAACTCTCATCTCCTGCACTGGTAGGCAGATTCTTTACCACTGAGCCCCTGTGGAAGCCCAGTGCAAAGCAATGCCCAAGAACTTATATATTGTAGGCTGGAAAGCCTGTATCTTTTTGATATGTCAAACAGAGACTAAACAACAACAATAGAGCATTTTTCTACTTTCAAGCACAAAAAAATTTTCCACACTTATCTTACACTTTTCTTCATCCAGCTCTATAATTAACCATTTAACCTTTAACATTGGTCCTGTTTAGTAGAAGATGCCATCTTAAAGTCAAGATCAGGACTCTCAATTATGCTCATTGATATGGGAGTGTTATGGGAACTTCTAGACTCAGTGGACAGATCTAGAAAACATGGTCATGTATATACTTAAACTTACAAATGTCTGTATTAATCTCTCTCCTTTTTATGCATCTATAAGGAAATGACACAACTTTAATTCAACACTTTAGGGTTTATTCTAACTTTCTCCTTGTCATGTTTTATTTTTTTTTTCACTTTATTTATTTATTTATTGGAGGCTAATTACTTTACAATATTGTATTGGTTTTATCCTACATTGACATGAATCCGCCACATGTGTACATGTGTTCCCCATCCTGAACCCACCTCCCACCTCCCTCCCCATCCCATTCCTCTGGGTCATCCCAGTGCACCAGCCTCGAGCACTCTGTATCATGCATCAAACCTGGACTGGCTATTCGTTCCACATATGATAATATTCATGTTTCAATGCCATTCTCCCAAACCATCCCACCCTCTCCCTCTCCCACAGAGTCCAAAAGACTGTTCCATACATCTGTGTCTCTTTTGCTGTCTCTCATACAGGGTTCTCATTATCGTCTTTCTAATTCCATATATATGCATTAGTATGCTGTATTGGTGTTTTTCTTTCTGGCTTACTTCACTCTGTATAATAGGCTCCAGTTTCATCCACCTCATTAAAACTGATTCAAATGTATTCTTTTTAATGGCTGAGTAATACTCCATTGTGTATATGTACCACAGCTTTCTTATCCATTCATCTGCTGATGGACATCTAAGTTGCTTCCATTTCCTGGCTATTATAAACAGTGCTGCGATGAATTTTGGGGTACAGGTGTCTCTTTCAATTCTGGTATCCTCAGTGTGTATGCCCAGCAGTGGAATTGCTGTGTCATATGGCAGTTCTATTTGCAATTTTTTAAGGAATTTCCACACTGTTCTCCATAGTGGCTGTCCTAGTTTGCATTCCCATCAACAATGTAAGAGGGTTCCCTTTTCTCCACACCCTCTCCAGCATTTATTGCTTGTAAATGTTTGGATAGCAGCCATTCTAACTGGTGTGAAATGGTACCTCATTGTGATTTTGATTTGCATTTATCTAATAATAAGTGATGTTGAGCATCTTTTCGTGTGTTTGTTTGCCATCTGTATGTCTTCTTTGGAGAAATGTCTGTTTAATTCTTTGGCCCATTTTTTGATTGGGTCATTTATTTCTCTGGAATTGAGCTGCAGGTGTTGCCTGTATATTTTTGAGATTAGTTGTTTGTCAGTTGCTTCATTTGCTATTATTTTCTCCCATTCTGAAGACTGTCTTATCACCTTACTTACAGTTTCCTTTGTTGTTCAAAAGCTTTTAATTTTAATTAGATCCCATTTGTTTGTTTTTGCTTTTATTTCCAATATTCTGGGAGGTGGGTCATAGAGGATCCTGCTGTGATCTTTGTCGGAGAGTGTTTTACCTACGTTTTCCTCTAGGAGTTTTATAGTTTCTGGCCTTACATTTAGATCTTTAATCCATTTTGAGTTTATTTTTGTGTATGGTGTTAGAAAGTGTTCTAGTTTAATGCCTATTTCTGGCAGAGAAAAGCTTGGCTTAATTATCTTCAACACAGTTATATTTGCACACTTAATTTCTACATTTGTTTAATGAATATGGTCTCCCACATCAACTATTTCTATACCTCTGCCTTCCCCTATCATTTCAAGTCCTGGGACCCCAAAGTTGTCTAATTCTTTGTATTTTAATGATTTGTTTGAATGCTTCTTTGGTTATTAATTCAACACTTAACTAGAAGTCTGTTATAGGCATTTTGTCTGGATTGCTTGGGTTGTCATGATAGTATTGCTGTTAAATATTTATACCAGTCTAAAGAAAGTCTTTAAAAAAATATGTTCAAAAAAATAAAAACAATATGTTCAAGTATCACTGTCTTTCCATATTTATAAATATATATATAAATAATAAATATAATCATAAGGGAAGCTAATATCTACTGACCTTTTTCTACATGCTAGACACTGTAAATATGCAAGCTAAGAACTTTATTTTTGTTCTTTCATTGATCAGTAATAAACCTTTTCATTGGAAACAATTAATAGAGTTATTGTGATCATAAATATTGAATGTAGACAAGAATAGACCCAAATTTCAACTCTATCACTTTTCAGATGTGACATCTTGTTATTTAACCTATTCTGTGTTTTAGTTTACACGCACAGAGAGACATACACTAAGTTATCCTGTTAAGATAATTACATGATCCAATGCTTAGCAGAATTCCTGTCACATATTAAGCACTTTATAAAAGTTGACATCATTAGTATTTGTAAAAGAAGAAGTTGAAGCTTAAAGAAACTAACTGCTGCTGGTGCTAAGTCGCTTCAGTCATGTCCGACTCTGTGTGACCCCATAAACGGCAGCCCACCAGGCTCCTCTGTCCCTGGGATTATCCAACCAAGAACACTGGAGTGGGTTGCCATTTCCTTCTCCAATTCATGAAAGTGAAAAGTGGAAATGAAGTCCCTCAGTCGTGTCCAACTCTTAGCTACCCCATGGACTGCAGTCTACCAGGCTCCTCCAGCCATGGGATTTTCCAGGCAAGAGTACTGGAGTGGGGTGCCATTGCCTTCTACCTTGTCCTAAGTCACATTTCTAAGTGATATGAAGGTCAAAATTACTTATTGGTGAATACCTTGTAAGTACGTATTTCATAGTTGAAATGGAAATATAACTTAAAATTTGACTGCTGAAGTATCAAGCTTCCCAGGTGGTGCCAGTGGTAAAGAACCTGCCTACTAATGCAGGAGATTTAAGAGACACAGGTTCAATCCCTGGGTGGAGGTGATCCCTGGAGTAGGAAATGGCAATCCACTCCACTATTCTTGCCTGGAAATTCCTATGGACAGAGGAGTCTGGTGGGCTACAGAAGATGGGATCGCATAGAGTTTGACACAACTGAAGTCACAGAAAAGACTAAAGACTAAAAGTCACTTTCTAGATTGTATGTGTTAGTTACTATGTGTTGAGATATTTGATGATTATAATGAGTGAAAATCTTATTTCATTAATAATTCATGACTTTCTTGAAAGCAAGTCTGTAACTCTTACACCCAGAATATATTTTGGTGTCTATCATTCTGCATCTATGTGTTAGATCAGCTCAATAAATCTTTTTAAGTGGATAAAGCGATATATTTTTGTGCTTATTTTAGTATGATCTATAAGGTAATGAGGTACATATTAATTACTTCCTCATGATGATTAGTTTTAAAATGAGCTCTTCCTTCCTTGGAATCAGTTCTGTATATTTAAATATAATACGGAGTTTAGAAAAGAATTGGAGGAGAAATACGTAATTTATTTATTGAGCTATAACATTAGACTAAACATTAAAAAATTGAAGAGCATAATGGGCAATTTTATAAAACCAACCACCCCTTCAAACTGTAAGAAATCCAATGGTTTAAAAATGATTATAAATAAAATAATTTCTATGCAACATAGATGATAAGAATTTAATTCAAAAGCATTAGGTTTTCCCAAGAAATAATGCATAAAGAAAAATATTTTCCAGAAACACAGGCATGAATTTATAAACAGTAGGGCATATCTTATGCAAGGGAAAAAAATAAGGTTCTAAGATATATCTTGGGGAAATTATGAAATTTTCAGGATGTGGGTTATCATTCAGAGAAAGGAACTTAGATTTAGATTACTTTTTCAGTACAATGTGTATGTGCATGTGTTCAGTTGCTTCAGTCATTTCCAACTCTTTGCAACCCCATAGACTATAGCCCTCCAGGCTCCTCTTCCATGGGATTCTCCAAGCAAGAACACTGGAACGGGTTGCCATGTCCTCCTCCTGGGGATATTTCAGACTCAGGGATTGAACCCAGGTCTCTTGTATTGCAGGCAGATAGTTTACTGCTGAGCCATGGGGGAAGCATTAAGAAAAGGGAACTTGCATTTAGATTATTATTATTTTTTTAGTATAGTATTTAGTTTCAAAAGAGTGGAACAATTCTTACAAAACTCTCAAGGGAAAATATTGTTACCAGAGATTTATAAATAGTTTGTTGGTACTATTCTTATAGAAATAAGAATTCTTTATTTAAGAAATAAGAAAACTGTAACAATGAGCCATGCTTGAGGGAAAAAATAAAATTTGATTATATCATTCTGAGAACTGAAAGATGTATAAAATCAAAATTTCATTGATGGAGAAGTCATAAGGAGAGTGAAATTGTTAATTCAATGATTTGTGTACAAGCACAAAATTGAAGAATACTAGAATTATAGTTTTAAAATGTTGTTATTAGACAATTTGATGTTGTAAAGTTGATAATAGAGCAAAGTAAGGAGATGAAAGAGAGACAAAAATAAATAACTTATAATTTGTGATTTAGAGTCTCTAGAATTAAAAATACAAAACTAACAAAAAAAAAAACAACAGATTTTAAAATAGAAGATATTTTAGGAATAATATATTTTATGATTATTTATTTGAAGATTACCAACGTCTCTACATTAACTTTTGTTCATTCTTGATTATACTTAAAATTAAATAAATTAGTTTGTATTATATAGTTATGTATGATATTGCATCATTTTTAAAATTTATTTGAAGCTCTCTGTCTCTTTGTCTGACTTATCTATTTATTTCTTTCTGTGAATACACATTGAGAGATATAATGTCCACCAAAAGTTACCAATAATTTTTTCTAGATAGTAAAATTTAGCAAATTTTTGTTTTCTCTACATGCTAAATTTCCTAAATATCTCATGTTTATTTTTTTTAATATGAAATAAAATATATGGCTAATAATTGAATATTGCTGGCTTCTGAACAGAACAATGATTGACCTTTAAATGAAAAAAAACTTTCCCAGAGTAATTTTTCATATCTTTTTAATTATAAAAATAGATATTCCTTTTAAAAGAAGTCTTCATGTAAGCACCTAAGAAACCTGAGTATTATCCTCTGGTGGCACAGATGATAAAGAATCTGTGCACAATGCTGGAGATCTAGGAATGCAACCCACTCCAGTGTTCTTGACTGGAGAATCCCATGGAGAGACGAGCCTGGCAGGCTATAATCTAGAGTTGCAAAGAGTCGGACATGACTGACTGATACTTTCACTTCAACTAATACATGACTCGAGTTATTGAATTGAATTTGAGCTAAACACACAAAATAAAAATTTAGATCTCATTACAAATATTAGGTTTTATTTCTAAGAATTTTATAAAATTAAGATGCTATATTTATTTATTTTAATATAAATTTATTTATTTTAATTGGAGGTTAATTACTTTACAATATTGTATTGGTTTTGCCATACATCAGCATGAATCCACCACAGGTATACACGTGTTCCCCATCCTGAACCCCCCTCCCTGCTCCCTCCTCATACCATCCCTCTGGGTCGTCTAAGTGCACCAGCCCCCAAGCATCCAGTATCATGCATCTAATCTGGAATGGCAATTCGTTTCATATATGATATTATATGTATTTCAATGCCATTATCAGAAACCATCCCACCCTCGCCCTCTCCCACAGAGTCCAAAAAACTGTTCTATACATCTGTATCTCTTTTGCTGTCTTGCATACAGGGTTATCATTACCATCTTTCTAAATTCCATATATATGCGCTCAGTTCAGTTCAGTTGCTCAGTCGTTTCCGACTCTTTGTGACCCCATGAATCGCAGAACGCCACGCCTCCCTGTCCATCACCAACTCCCGGAGTTCACTCAGACTCACATCCATCGAGTCAGTGATGCCATCCAGCCATCTCATCCTCGGTCGTCCCCTTCTCCTCCTGCCCCCAATCCCTCCCAGCATCAGAGTCTTTTCCAATGAGTCAAGTCTTCGCATGAGGTGGCCAAAGTGCTGGAGTTTCAGCTTTAGCATCATTCCTTCCAAAGAAATCCCAGGGTTTATCTCCTTCAGAACGGACTGGTTGGATCTTCTTGCAGTACAAGGGACTCTCAAGAGTCTTCTCCAACACTGCAGTTCAAAAGCATCAATTCTTCGGCACTCAGCCTTCTTCACAGTCCAACTCTCACATCCATACTTGACTACTGGAAAAATCATAGCCTTGACTAGATGGACCTTAGTCAGCAAAGTAATGTCTCTGCTTTTGAATATGCTATATAGGTTGGTCATAACTTTTCTTCCAAGGAGTAAGCGTCTTTTAATTTCATGGCTGCAGTCACCATCTGCAGTGATTTTGGAGCCCCCAAAAATAAAGTCTGACACTGTTTCCACTGTTTCTCCATCTATTTCCCATGGAGTGATGGGACCGCATGCCATGATCTTCATTTCCTGAATGTTGAGCTTTAAGCCAACTTTTTCACTATCCACTTTCACTTTCATCAAGGGGCTTTTTAGTTCCTCTTCACTTTCTGCAATAAGGGTGGTGTCATCTGCATATCTGTAGTTATTGATATTTCTCCCAGAAATCTTGATTCCAGCTTGTGTTTCTTCCAGCCCAGTGTTTCTCATGATGTACTCTGCATAGAAGTTAAATAAGCAGGGTGACAATATACAGCCTTGACGTACTCCTTTTCCTATTTGGAACCAGTTTGTTAGTATAATATATTGGTGTTTTTTTTTTTCTGGCTTACTTCACTCTGTATAATAGGCTCCAGTTTCATCCACCTCATTAAAACTGATTTAAATGTATTCTTTTTAATGGCTGAGTAATACTCCATTGTGTATATGTACCACAGCTTTCTTATCCATTCACCTGCTGATGGACATCTAGGTTGCTTCCATGTCCTGGCTATTATAAACAGTGATGCGGTGAACAGTGGGGTACAGGTGTCTCTTTCAATTCTTGTTTCTTCAGTGTGTATGCCCAGCAGTGGGATTGCTGGGTCATGAGGTAGTTCTATTTCCAGTTTTTAAGGAATCTCCACACTGTTCTCCATAATGGCTGTCCTAGTTTGCATTCCCATCAACAATGTAAGAGGGTTCCCTTTTCTCCACACCGCCTCCAGCATTTATTGCTTGTAGACATTTGGATCGCAGCCCTTCTGATTGGCATGAAATCGTTCCTCACTGTGGTTTTGATTTACATTTCTCTGACAATGAGTGATGTTGAGCATCTTTTGATGCGTTTGTTAGCCATCTGTACGTCTTCTTTGGAGAAATGTCTGTTTAGTTCTTTGGCCCATTTTTTGATTGGGTCGTTTATTTTTCTGGAATTGAGCTTCAGGAGTTGCCTGTATATTTTTGAGATTAGTTGTTTATCAGTTTCTTCATTTGCTATTATTTTCTCCCATTCTGAAGGGTGTCTTTTCACCTTGCTTATAGTTTACTTTGTTGTGCAGAAGCTTTTATGTTTAATTAGGTCTCTCTCTCTCTCTTTTTTTTTTTTTTTGCTTTTATTTCCAATATTCTGGGAGGTGGGTCATAGAGGATCCTGCTGTGATTTATGTCGGAGAATGTTTTTCCTATGTTTTCCTCTAGGAGTTTTATAGTTTCTGGTCTTATGTTTAGTTCTTTAGTCCACTTTGAGTTTATTTTTGTGTATGGTGTTAGAAAGTGTTCTTGTTTCATTCTTTTACAAATGGTTGACCAGTTTTCCCAGCACCACTTGTTAAAGAGATTTTCTTTAATCCATTGTATATTCTTGCCTCCTTTGTCAAAGATAAGGTGTCCATAGGCACATGGATTTATCTCTGGGCTTTCTATTTTGTTCCACTGATCTATGTTTCTGTCCTTGTGCCAGTACCATACTGTCTTGAAGACTGTGGCTTTGTACTAGAGCCTGAAATCAGGCAGGTTAATTCCTCAAGTTCCATTCTTCTTTCTCAAGATTGCTTTGACTATTCGAAGGTTTTTGTATTTCCATACAAGTTGCGAAATTATTTGTTCCTAGCTCTGTGAAAAATACTGTTGGTAGCTTGATAGGGATTGCATTGAATCTATAGATTGCTTTGGCTAATATACTCATTTTCACTATACTGATTCTTCTGACCAATGAACATGGTATATTTCTCCATCTATTAGTGTCCTCTTTGATTTCTTTCACCATGTTTCATAGTTTTCTATATATAGGTCTTTAGTTTGTTTAGGCAGATATATTCCTAAGTCTTTTATTCTTTTCATTGCAATGGTGAATGAAATTGTTTCCTTATTTTCTCTATTTTCTCATTATTAGTGTATAGGAATGGAAGGGATTTCTGTGTGTTGATTTTATATCCTGCAACTTTACTATATTCATTGATTAGCTCTAGTAATTTTCTGGTGGAGTCTTTAGGGTTTTCTATGTAGAGGATCATGTCATCTGCAAACAGTGAGAGTTTTACTTCTTCTTTTCCAATTTGGATTCCTTTTATTTCTTTTTCTGCTCTGATTGCTGTGGCCAAAACTTCCAAAACTATGTTGAATAGTAGTGGTGAAAGTGGACACTCTTGTCTTGTTCCCGACTTTAGGGGAAATGCTTTCAATTGTTCACCATTGAGGATAATGTTTGCTGTGGGTTTGTCATATATAGCTTTATTATGTTGAGGTATGTTCCTTCTATTCCTGCTTTCTGGAGAGTTTTATCATAAATGAATGTTGAATTTTGTCAAAGGCCTTCTCTGCATCTATTGAGATAATCATATGGCTTTTATTTTTCAATTTGTTAATGTGGTGCATTACATTGATTGATTTGTGGATATTGAAGAATCCTTGCATCCCTGGGATAAAGCCCACTTGGTCATGGTGTATCATCTTTTTAATGTGTTGTTGGATTATGATTGCTAGAATTTTGTTAAGGATTTTTGCATCTATGTCCATGAGTGATATTGGCCTGTAGTTTTCTTTTTTTGTGGCATCTTTGTCAGGTTTTGGTATTAGGGTGATGGTGGCCTCATAGAATGAGTTTGGAAGTTTACCTTCCTCTGCAATTTTCCTGAATATTTTGAGTAGAATAGGTGTTAGCTCTTCTCTAAATTTTTGGTAGAATTCAGCTGTGAAGCCATGTGGACCTGGGCTTTTGTTTGCTGGAAGATTTCTGATTACAGTTTCAATTTCCGTGCTTGTGATGAGTCTGTTAAGATTTTTCTATTTCTTCCTGGTTCAGTTTTGGAAAGTTGTAGTTTTCTAAGAATGTGTCCATTTGTTCCACACTGTTCATTTTATTGGCATATAATTGCTGATAGTAGTCTCTTATGATACTTTATATTTCTGTGTTGTCAGTTGTGATCTCTCCATTTTCATTTCCAATTTTATTGATTTGATTTTTCTCCCATTGTTTCATGATGAGTCTGGCTAATGGCTTGTCAATTTTATTTATCCTTTCAAAGAACCAGCTTTTGGCTTTGTTGATTTTTGCTATGGTCTCTTTTGTTTCTTTTGCATTTATTTCTGCCCTAATTTTTAAGATTTATTTCCTTCTACTAGCCCTGGGGTTCTTCATTTCTTCCTTTTCTAGTTGTTTTAGGTGTAGAGTTAGGTTATTTATTTGTTCTTGTTTCTTGAGGTATGCCTGTATTGCTATGAACTTTCCCCTTGGAACCTCTTTTACAGTGTCCCACACGTTTTGGGTTGTTGTGTTTTCATTTTCATTCATTTCTATGCATATTTTGATTTATTCTGTGATTTCTTGGTTATTCAGCATCGTGTTGTTCAGCCTCCATATATTGGAATATTTAATAGTTTTTTCTCCTGTAATTGAGATCTAATCTTACTGCATTGTGGTCAGAAGAGATGCTTGGAATGATTTCAATTTTTTTGAATTTACCAAGGCTAGATTTATGGCCCAAGATGTTATCTATCCTGGAGAAGGTTCCATGTGTGCTTGAGAAAAAGGTGAAATTCATTGTTTTGGGGTGAAATGTCCTATAGATATCAATTAGGTCTAACTGGTCTATTGTATCATTTAAAGTTTGTGTTTCCTTGTTAATTTTCTGTTTAGTTGATCTATCCATAGGTGTGAGTATGGTATTAAAGTCTCCCACTGTTATTGTGTTCTTGTTAATTTTCCCTTTCATACTTGTTAGCATTTGTCTTACATATTGCAATGCTCCTATGTTGGGTGCAAATATATTTATAGCCTCTTGGATTGATCCTTTGATCATTATGTAGTGTCCTTCTTTGTCTCTTTTCACAGCCTTTGTTTTAAAGTCTATTTTATCTGATATGAGTATTGCTACTCCTGCTTTCTTTTGGTCTCTGTTTGCATGGAATATCTTTTTCCAGCCCTTCACTTTCAGTCTGCATGAGTCCTCTGATTTGAGGTGGGTTTCTTGCAGACAACATATATAGGCCTTTTGATTTTGTATCCAGTCAGCCAGTCTTTGTCTTTTGGTTGGGGCATTCAATGCATTTGCATTTAAGGTAATTATTGATAAGTATGATCCCATTGCCATTTACTTTATTGTTTTGGGTTCGAGTTTATACACTCTTTTTGTAAAGGACACCCCAAACTCAGCAATATAAACAAATGAAGAGACAGAGGAATACCCAGCAGGTAAAGGAACAGGATAAATGCCCACCAAACCAAACAAAATAGGAAGAGATAGGGAATCTACCTGATAAAGAATTCGGAACAATGATAGTGAAAATGATCAAAAATCTTGAAATCAAAATGGAATCACAGATAAATAGCCTGGAGACAAGGATTGAGAAGATGCAAGAAAGGTTTAACAAGGACCTAGAAGAAATAAAAAAGAGTCAATTTATAATGAATAATGCAATAAATGAGATCAGAAACACTCTGGAGGCAACAAATAGTAGAATAACAGAGACAGAAAATAGGATTAGTGAATTAGAAGATAGAATGGTAGAAATAAATGAATCAGAGTGGAAAAAAGAAAAACACATTAAAAGAAATGAGGGTAATCTCAGAGACCTCCAGGACAGTGTTAAATGCCCCAACATTTGAAGAAGAAGACAAAAAGAAAGACCATGAGAAAATACTTGAGGAGATAATAGTTGAAAACTTCCCTAAAATGGGGAAGGAAATAATCACCCAAGTTCAAGAAACCCAGAGAGTCCCAAACAGGAAAAACCCAAGGCAAAACACCCCAAGACACATATTAATAAAATTAACAAAGATCAAACACAAAGAACAAATATTAAAAGCAGCAAGGGAAAAACAACAAATAACACACAAGGGGATTCCCATAAGGATAACAGCTGACCTTTCAATAGAAACTCTTCAGGCCAGGAGGGAATGGCAGGACATACTTAAAGTGATGAAGGAAAATCACCTACAGCCCAGATTACTGTACCCAGCAAAGATATCATTCAAATATGAAGGAGAAACCAAAAGCTTTACAGACAAGCAAAAGCTGAGAAAATTCAGCACCACCAAACCAGCTCTCCAACAAATGCTAAAAGATATTCTCTAGACAAGATGCTGTATTTAAAACTGACAAATTTTCTAGGATTTTGAGCTACCAAGATTTACTGTAATAGCCACATTCATATTTTCCAGATTTTCATAACTTTTTCCATTTGTGATTTCTATGTCTATAATCTCTTTAGGTGAATAGTTTAGTACTGAATACACATGCCACTTGTTTATCACTTACATGCAAGTAAATTGATTTTAACCAATTTTTTACTCTTTTTAGGTGGTCTGTGTGTCCAGATATTTTTTTACTTGCAAAAATATTTTCTAAAATCTCCTGAAATTGTATTTTAGGGTGTTTTTTTTTTTTTCCCCCCCTAATCTTCAGATCTGGTCTTTCTTTCTAAAGTAATATTTATTCAATTCAAAAGAAGACTTGTATGTCTCTAAATTTATTCTTCTTACTCTGCAACAGCCATAAAATGAAGTTTGCAATTTCAGCTCTAAAAATTAGAATTAACCTAGGGATACCTAACCTTTGCAACTGCATATGGCTAATTTTTTTGATGATTTTATATTATATGAGAGACTTAAAATGATATTGAATGGTAAAATTAAGCCAATTACTATTTGCTTTAATCTTACTGATGTTTAATATTTACTTCAATGCTACATCATTTCCAGTAGGGCTTTTCTTCATTTCTTCTGTTCAGAAAACAGATGGTGTTTAATTTAAATAGTAATTTTCCTCTGATACTGATAAACATATTTAAGACAAAAAAAAGACAAAAACATACATAAGACAAAAATGAATTGGATGTTACCATAGATTTTAAGGTTTTATGTGACCGATTATAATCATATAACCCTGAAACTATCCTATCTCTAAAACCGTCATAATTAATGGCTTCATGTAATAGTCCAGTCTGATCTTTCAGTAAATCCCAATTCTGTGGCTATAGTGTTACAGTAGTGGTGAAGATAGCTATTCCACTTACTAGGTTACTTAAAAAATAATTCTTATACTCTCATGATGATTTTAGACTGAATTATTTCAAAATAATCATGTATTATAGTTTTCTTCCCTCATATTATTTAACAATAAAATTATTCATGTCTTTTCATATTACTTTGGACCAATATAAAATAAACTAATGAATTTGTATTACAATTAGTGAATACTTTTGAAAATATTTGTGTGTGTGTGTGTTAGTTGCCTAGTTGTGTCCAACTCTTTGTGCCCCCATGGACTGTAACCTGGTGCCACAGGTTAATTTCAGACTCCTCTGTTCATAGAATTCTCCAGGTAAGAATACTGGAGTGGGGAGCATTCTTTTCTCTGGGGGTCTTCCTGGCCCAGGGATTGAAGCTGGTCTCCTGCATTACAGGCAAATTCTTTACCATCTGAGCCACAAGAGAGGCCCTTGAAAGTATTTATTAATTTTAAACTCAATTTAAAATGGCGGTTCTCTAATTATAAATAGTTGTAATATTTTAATTCAATTTTTATTGTATATGATAGGTATTTTAAAAATACTAATTGATTTTCCTTAAAAATAATATTTAATTCTCCAAACAGTAGGTATTTTTGATATTAACATCTTACAATTGGTTTTCTACAGATTGAGTAATTGATGAGCCTTCTTAAGTAAATCTACAGAACAGTTTTGAGCAACAGTAAAATTGAAATAGAATATGAAATAACAGTTGCAGTATAAAATCTTTCAGATAAGAAGGATGGATTTGATTTAGTAATGGTCCATCTTGTAGATAAAAGAAAAAAGTAAAACTACAAGAAAACCTTTCTAGGCATTCTATAATGACTGTGAGGATAGCAATAACAATTGTTTCTCAAAGAATACTAATTTATAATATTTAAAATATGTAGACTTGAAAATGTATTTTAACAAAGTCCTTTGTCTCACGGAAGTGATTGATATCCTGACTTTGTTAGAGATTTCTTATGTGTAACATAGAAGTAGTATCATTTACTACATAATGTTTTAGCAGGTTTTTTTTTCTTCCTTTTTTAAGATATCAAGAATATATCATGTACTTAGTCATTACTGAATAAGGATCATTTTTTTTTTCCTTTTAATCCTTGTAGTAGCATCATCATACTTAAAAGTAACCTGCACTCAACGTCTTTGTATTGTATTTCCCTATCAGCGTTAACTGTCACCTTCAATAAATGCATAGTTTTCTCATACTTCAAAGTTTAATTCATTGGTTCGTTTAGTCGCTAAGTCGTATCCAACTCTTGCAACCCCATGGACTGTAGTCCACCAGCCTCCTCTGTTCATGGAATTCCCCAGGGAATAATGCCAGAGTGAGTTGCTATTTCCTTCTCCAGGAGATCTTCTGACTTAGGGCTCGAATCCAGGTGTCCTGTATTCTATGCAGTCACCTGCATTTCAAGCAGATTCTTTACCAACTGAGCCATCAGGGAAGTCCACTACTAAATGTGACAAAATAGTGAATATAAAGTCTTTCATTCATTCATTCATTTGTTCAACAAATATTGGCATTTGTCAGTCACCATCCTATACATTGACAGTTAAAGCATAGGAATTGCATTATTTCTGTTCTCATGGTTATTATAAGTTATTTTAACCTTAATCTGTATTAAAGATAATATAAATTCTAAGATTCCTGAAATTTCATACATAACATGAAAGTGAGGGGAGGACAGCAGAAATGGGAGATTTTCTCAGGGACTCTAACGTGACATGTGTGCATGCTAAGTCACTTCGGTCATGTCCAACTCTTTGCGATCCTATGGACTGTAGCCCACCAGGCTCCTCTGTCCATGTGATTCTCAAGGCAAGAATACTGGAGTGAGTTGCTGTGCTTTCCTCCAAGGGAGGATGTTGCTGACTCCCTCCAGGGAATTTTCCCAATGAAGGGATCCAATCTGTATCTCTTACGTCTCCTGCATTGGCATGTGGATTCCTTACCACTAACACCACCTGGGAAGCCCTCTAACATGGCACTGTATTGGAAATTGAATTGTGGCCACTTGTTTATAAATTTATTAACAGTGTAATATAGTTCCAGGCCTTCTCAGCTCTTTACATCTGTTGATAATATCTGCAATAGTCAGAACTTGCTATTTTCGTATATCTGTTCAACTACATGTAATTGACTACCTTCCAGGGAACAGAGTTTTAGGTACTGAGGATATAAAACTGAAAATGACAAAATTGCTCTTCACAAGGAGTCTATCATTTTGTGTAGGATGGAGAATGAATTTTAAATTTCATATCTAGCATAATCAGTGCTATTATTTATAAATTGAGGTCCCATATTGGAATACATAAAATAAAAATGATAGGAATTACTTGGTAAATTATATAAAACTAAAAATGTATCTTTTTTAAAGTTATGTTCCTTAAAGTTTATTCATTTAAACTGACTTCTTATATTGCTGTCAACATATATTTTTAGCATAATTACAAATGAGAGTTCATTTCTGTTTTCTATATTTGATGCTTCAGAGATCGTGGAGAAAATCTAGAAAGAAAAATTGAAGAAGGAATGTATTTCTGTTTTCCATAAACACAAAAAAATTATTGAATCTTGAGACTATCATAATTTTGTGTCTGATTAACCTTTCTTTATAGATGAAATGACTGAATGATCTATTAGCTTTTCTCAAGATTTTCATTTTTATGTCTTTTACTAGTGCTCTTTATTATTTACACATGAGAAGACAAAAGAAGCAAATGTAATCTATAGTACTGGTTCAGTTCCCTGAGTCCATGCCTGCTGATTTTTAAGACTTACTTAAATTTAGGATATTTTTATAGAACAAAGAAGAAACTTAAAATTGTATGTGTGTGCTGTTGCGATAGTCGTGTCCACCTCTGTGCGACCCTATGGACTGTAGCCCACCAGCCTCCTCTGTCCATGAGATTCTCCGGGCAAGAATACTGAAGTGTGTTGCCTTGCCCTCCTCCAGGGATCTTCCTGACCCAGGGATCAAATTTGCATTTCTTATATCATCTGCATTGGCAGAAATTTTCTTCAGCACTAGAGTGACCTGGGAAGCCCCTACAATAATGTAGTGAAATATAAATTGTTACATATTAACTAGTTTTATCTATCATTTGTAAAATATTGATTTGCTTAAATACTAAGAAGAACTTAAATATTTGTGTATCCTTGAAGTTAAATTAAAATGACAAAAGGAAAAAATATTGCTTGAAATGATAATAGATCTAGCATAGGGAAATTCATATACCAAAGCACTTCAATTACTATTTAAAATATGAATAATTATTTTTCTTAGTTCTGCATAATGTAATGCATATTTGTCTATTTTCTCCCTAAATACACCATCTGTACATATATTAACCCCTAGTCTTATTATGTTAAACCTGAACATTTTAACAGATACACACATGACACATGCAAACATATGTGTGCATATTTCATATATTTTGTTGTTGTTCAGTCACTCAGTCATGTCCGACCTTTTGCTACCCCATGGACTGCAGCACACCGGTCTTCCCTGTTCTTCACCATCCCCCAGAGTATGCTCAAACTCATATCCATTGAATAAATGATGCCATCCAATCATCTCTTCCTCAGTCCCCTTATCCTCTAGACCTCAGTCTTTTCCCACATCAGGGTCTTTTCCAATGAGTCAGCTCTTTGCATCAGGTAGCCAAAGTATTGCAGCTTCATCTTCAGCATCAGTCCTTCCAATGATTATTCAGGGTTGATTTCCATTAGTATTGACTTGTTTGATCTCTTTGCAGTCCAAAGGTCTCTCAAGAGTCTTCTCTAGCATCACAGTTTAAAAGCATCAATTCTTTGACACTCAGTCTTCTTTATGGTCCAAATCTCACATCCTTACATGACTACTGGAAAAATCATACCCTTTGAATATTGGGACCTTTGTTGGCAAAGTGATGTCTCTCCTTTTTAATATGCTATCTAGGTTTGTCCTTACTTTCATATATTCTGTGACATTCTACTGCAATCCATACTATACAGTACCATACTATAATAGAATATTTATGTGTATATGTATAATTTTATTATAAGAATGAAATAAAATTTGAAAATAATGTAAAATAATGATTTTAAAATTATGTCCTAACACTGAACATATGTCCTGAAATTATGGTTAGTATATCTTTCTCCAGCAAATTAAATCATTATATATCAACATATCTATTTATTTTGCCTTAATGTCATGGCTTGTTTTATTTTTATTTTTTTCCATTATTATATTCTACTGCAGTAGATTAGATTATTATCTTCATCATAAACATTAACTGAATTATTGAATAATACACTAGGAACTTTTTTATTGGTTAACACATTTATTAATTTTTGGCAAATAGTTTTCTTTGTGTCACTATATTTAAGTTAAATCTAGGTCAACATCACTGACAAATTAGTGACAATTTTCTCTTATGTAATGCATATACTTAAAATAATTATACCATTTTGTCAGCATAGAAATAAGCCTTGATACTAATATTAAGTGTTGTCTACACAAAATTTAAAATTAGCTTTTAATGCTCTATCAGCCATTCCATACTGAAATGTAATATTTTCTGCGATCTATAAATTGGTGTCTCATTAACATCAGAGTATGTTTTTACTTGACAGATCAAAAACAAGTTATGACTAAAGTTAGATCATAAATAAAAATTCTGAGGAGATATTAAATATAACTGAATCTAGATCTTAATATCTATATTTCACAATTGCTAAAGGCCACAGGACTGGAAAAGGTCAGTTTTCATTCCAATTCCAAAGAAAGGCAATGCAAAAGAATGTTCAAACTACCGCACAGTTGCACTCACCTCACGTGCTAGTAAAGTAATGCTCAAAATTCTCCAAGCCAGACTTCAGCAACACGTGAACCGTGAACTCCCTAATGTTCAAGCTGGTTTCAGAAAAGGCAGAGGAACCAAAGATCAAATTGCCAACATCTGCTGGATCATGGAAAAAGCAAGAGAGATCCAGAAAAAAAACATCTATTTCTGCTTTATTGACTACGCCAAAGCCTTTGACCGAGTGGATCACAATCAACTGTGGAAAATTCTGAAAGAGATGGGAATATCACACCACCTAACCTGCCTCTTGAGAAATCTGTATGCAGGTCAGGAAGCAACAGAACTGGACATGGAACAACAGATTGGTTCTAAATAGGAAAAGGAGTATGTCAAGGCTGTACATTGACACCTTGTTTATTTAACTTATATGCAGAGTACATCATGAGAAATGCTGGGCTGGATGAAGCACAAGCTGGAATCAAGCTTGCCGGGAGAAACATCAATAACCTCAGATATGCAGATGACACCACCGGTATGGCAGAAAGTGAAGAGGAACTAAAAAGTCTCTTGATGAAAGTAGAAGAGGAGAGTGAAAAAGTTGGCTTAAAGCTCAACATTCAGAAAACGAAGATCAAGGCATCCGGTCCCATCATTTCATGAGAAATAGATAGGGAAACAGTAGAAACAGTGTCAGACTTTATTTTGGGGGGCTCCAAAATCAGTGCAGATGGTGACTGCAGCCATGAAATTAAAAGACGCATACTCCTTGGAAGAAAAGTTATGACCAACCTAGATAGCGTATTGAAAAACAGAAACATTACTTTGCCAACTAAGGTCCGTCTAGTCAAGGCTATGGTTTTTCCTGTGGTCATGTACGGATGTGAGAGTTGGACTGTGAAGAAGGCTGAGTGCCGAAGAATTGATGCTTTTGAACTGTGGTGTTGGAGAAGACTCTTGAGAGTCCCTTGGACTGCAAGGAGATCCAACCAGTCCATTCTGAAGGAGATCAACCCTGGGATTTCTTTGGAAGGAATGAAGCTAAAGCTGAAACTCCAGTACTTTTTCCACCTCATGAGAAGAGTTGACTCATTGGAAAAGACTCTGATGCTGGGAGGGATTGGGGGCAGGAGAAGAAGGGGACGACCCAGGATGAGATGGCTGGATGGCATCACTGACTCGATGGACGTGAGTCTGAGTGAACTGGGGGAGTTGGTGATAGACAGGGAGGCCTGGTGTGCTGCGATTCATAGGGTCGCAAAGAGTGGGACATGACTGAACGACTGAACTGAACTGAACTAAACTGAAAATAACTCAATGAGTATGGCTTCTGATTTAATGCTACAACACAGCAAGCAAAAAAAAAAAAAAAAGATGATAAATTGAATTTTGAAAAGAACAGCAGATGCCTCATTGGTTATATGTATTGCTTTACTAAAGACTATAATTGTAAATATTCTTTGACAGTGCATTTGCAGTGATGTGGATGAGAATTCTACTTATGAATTCAACTGACTGATATTTGTTAACCTGAGAAAAAGATAATAAAGCCTGTGAGTATATGACAAAGTGAATCTGAGTCTGTGATTAATGGAACAATTCGGTTGTTCTTGAAGCTGACCCACTTATCATTTATCTTTAGTTTACTCCATAGAAATGGTCTTATTCGTTCTGTTTTAAGATAATTCTGTGTGCCCAAAGTATAAATTCAAATTAGAAAATACAGAATGTTATAAAACAAACAAACAAACAAACAAACAAACAAAAAACAAATGTTCTGAATCCAGATGCTTATTTGTATGTTTTACTTCATATAAATGTAAAAGAAAATTGGTACAGGATAGTTTTCTCATTTGGAACCTAAGAAATCTCATGTTATTTGTTGCATTTGAAATATAAAATAATCTAGCTCTTACCCATAAAAAATATATTGCACTTTGAGTCTTTGAATCTTTCAAAATCTTCAGTGGGAAAATATTTTTAAAAATTTCTTAGTGCTGATGACATCACAAAGATAACTGTTAGTCTGTTTTTGAGGAGAGTCAATGGCAAATTCTGATGTATGACCAGAGTACAACACTATCTATTGCTATCAAGATAAATGCATTTTAAAATTGATAATTATACCTTACATTTGTAGTGTTGTACTCTGTGACAAAAAAATTACTTATGAGATCCTTTAAAGGCCAAATCACTGACTTTAAAAGTAAAGTCAGTGTGCAGGATCTATATGCCAGCAACAGGGCAAAATAATTCTTCAAGGCAGTGCCCTTTAGTGAAGGTCTGCTAAAAGTTGGGGCAAGGGGTTGAGAGCCACTTTTTTCTCCCGGTTCCCAGGATTAACTCAGAATATTTATGACCTGGAAGAGGTTCAAATCTTTGAGGTTGAGGTACAAATTAAGAGACAAGCAAGAACCACCATTGATTTTTTAGTAAGAAAAAGACTATACTGAATAGCAGAATAATTTATAATATTTTAAAACTGAGTTGTAATATAAATCAATATAATTTTTTAAATTAGCTAAAATTAAAAGTATGTGATTTCAGGAAGCACAATAAGCAATAATATTGAATGTTGAAGTTGTAGTATATAGACAACTTAAAATACAATAATAATAAAATGCATAACATGCATTATTATATAAATAAATGAATGTCTTGAATTCAAACTGCTTGTATATAATTTATCTGTATGATTACTGCATTACTATTATCCTAGAATTAAAAGATAATAAAAGAATAAAAGTTCCTGGTGGCTCAGTAGTAAATAATCTACTTCAATGGTGGAGACTACCTGCAAGGCAGGACACACAGGGTCAACCCCTGGGTTCAGTCTCTGGGTCAGAAAGATCCTCTGGAGAAGGAAATGGCAGCATCCAGTATTCTTGCTTGGGAAAACCCATGGACAGAGGAGCCTGGCTTGCTACAGTCCATGGTGTTTCAAGAATCTGACATGACTTAGCAATTAAATCACCACCATCATCCTAGAAGAATACAGTTTTGCAGGGTAGTTTCTAAATTTTGTCTTTTGTAGTTTTCAAATACAAAATTCACTAATATGCAGCTCTATATAATCAAAGCTATTGGAACACAGGTCTTTTAGTAGCAATCAGGGTCAGATTTAGGTTATAAGGTGAAGATAAGGTCATGGAAAACAGCTAAAACAGAGTAAATTTTGGAAAAAGTTACAGAAGGAATAACTCAAAGCAAACATTAAAAGTTGCCACCATCTAGAATGAACTGTAGAACTAGGATACATTAATGTTAAGGAAATTCAAATCTGTTTCTTGTTAACCTACACTAACTTGAAATAAATTTGTAACCTAAATGCCAGAGAATGAACCAAAGCATCTGAAATTTGTCAACTGATTTTTGAAGACACACTTGAGATATTACATATATCATATGTACGTATATATATATATATACATGTATATATATGATACCTATATACTCTTAAAATTCATTTAAATGGTCATCCATAAACAGTATGTGTTCATTCTGTTGATTTACTGTAAGTTATTCACTTAAGAAATTTTTCTTGTAGGTTTCAAACATATACAATGTCCAAATTTGTAGATTGCTTAGGTTAGTGAACATCTCAGAGATGCAGAGATGAATTCATTTTCAGTTTTTAAAAATTACATACATGATATGTATCTACTCTCATTCTCTGTGTTCTTAAACTTTCACCTATCAGTTTTAATGATATATTGTTTGACTACTTGTTTCTGCTACTGCTGCTACTGCTGCTGCTAAGTCGCTTCAGTCGTCTCTGACTCTGTGCAACCCCACAGTTGGCAGCCCACCAGGCTCCCCCATCCCTCGGATTCTCCAGGCAAGAACATTGGAGTGGATTGCCATTTCCTTCTCCAATGCATGAAAGTGAAAAGTGAAAGTGAAGTCACTCAGTCATGTCTGACTCTTAGAAACCCCATAGACTGCAGCCTACTAGGCTCCTCCGCCCATGGGATTTTCCAGGCAAGAGTACTGGAGTGCATTGCCATTGCCTTCTCCAACTTGTTTCTAGTAGAGGTGAAACAAGTTGAAGTTTGAATGGATTACATATAATGACAGTTTATAGTTGTACTAAAATTATCACAGGACGGTTAAATCAAGCACCAGGGTTAATTAGCTTGGCTAGAGCTGGGATTCATAATTATCCAGGTTATGTTGATTGTTATTTCCTCTTCACCCTTACTGTGTACATTTGTATCAATTGAAGTGCATAGTAGCTAAACATCCTCCACAGAAAATAATTTAAATCAGTCTGAAAAGTGTGTCCATATATATATAAGGATATGATAATAGGGGTTGAATTATGAGATAATATGGCAAAATTATGTTCTTGTGAGTAACCTCAAATGAGGGGCCAGGGTGTTAGCTGACACCAAGACACAGAGCAGAGCCTAATTTTAGCAAAGTACTAACCACTCAGTCATGTTCAACTCTGTGACTCCATGGACTGTAACCTGCTAGGCTCCTCTGACCATGGAATTCGCCCAGCAAAAATACTACAGTAGGTTGCCATTCCATTCTTCAGGGGACCTTCCCAACAGAGACACTGAACTCAGGTCTCCTACATTGTTGGCAGATTCTTTACTCTCTGGGCCACCAGGGAAGCCCCCAATTTTAGTAAAAGCAAGGGAAAGAAATATGATTTATTTTTAGTCGACAGAATAACAACAGCTGTTACAATGATACTTCTGTTTGCCAGAGTTTAACAATGAAAGTGGTTTCAGGGGACAATTTAAATGGATTTAAGAGAGCATGTGGGCTTCCCAGGTGGCTCAGTGGTAAAGCATATGCCTAAAAATGTAGGAGAAATGGTTTGATACCTGGGTTGGGAAGAACCCCTGGAGCAGGAAATGGCAACCCACTCCAGTATTCTTGCCTGGAAAATTCCATGGACAGAGGAGCCTGGTGGGATACAGTCCATGGGCTGCAAAGAGTTGGAGACGACTGAGCGCAGCACAGCACAGCAAGAGAGCATGAAAGACTACCTCTTAGAGAGAAAAGTAACTGAATAAAAAACTCTAACTTCTTTCAGTCATGCAAAGGAATAACAAAGCAAGCAAAGTCTTAGAATTAATATGATCAATTAATTTGCATTCTTGCTGAATATTTGCCAATATACATTTGGCACAAATATATATCTAACAATTTTATGTGGGTTAGTTAGATTTGAACAAAAATGATAGCATCTTTAAAATCACATAGTAGGACAGGATTTTTCTCAGAAAATCTGCCATCTTTCATGATCTTACTGTCAATAATTATTTAACTGAAATACAGAATTCCTTCAGAATTCCCTGTTGCTGCAGAATTCTTTTTTCTTCCTTTCCAGTTGTTCTACAAAGCCTGTCTTACGATGAGAAAATTTGGTCTTAAGTAAGCAGTTTTTAGCAATTATTATGACTATAATATATGAAGTGATGCCTAACATTTCAAATTTAAATACAGACTGCCAACCATACCATTCTCAAGAGCCTCCTTTATCTTTGTTTTGAAAATGTGGTTTTATGTATTTATGCTAAAACGAAAAAATCCATAAATGTTCTTTCATCTTGATACTTCATTTCATTAAGTTGCAAAGAAATAATTAACATATGTGTTGAATAAAAATCCTGCTTCAAAACTCATTTTTCATCTTCATTATGTTGCTACTGTGGAAGCAAAATTTTAATTTGAAGTCAATCTTTTCTTTTAGCCTTAGTTCTGGGTATTTAGACTGTGTCATAGAAACAGTAAGTGGGTGCTTAGTAAAACGTATTCTTTAAGTCAAATAACCATATTATAGCATTACTACCAATATATTTACAATTATCTTTAGTCAATGGTCCATATAAAATGATATGGAGACACTTTCCATTCCAATTTTTTTCACTCTTCTAGTTTTTGTGGATACCTCAACCACTGCCTTGCCCCTTTTGACTGTATTTGAATAATTTCCCTCCCATGCTAGGCTAACAAAATGCTTTTTAGGGCTCACCCTATCCATATACAACATGCAAGAAGTTCTCTGTTGAAGTGTTGCCATCCCTTTAACTTCTGATTATGCCAAGACAGTCATGTAAAATTGTCTTTATTTCAATTCCCCAATCGTATGAAAAGAAGATCCTCCTTTCCTGGGTTCCATTCCTTTTTGCTTTCCCACTGAATTCCCTTGCTTTCTCAAGCCTAGAATTTATTTATTTATTTATTTTTTTCCTTCTCAAGGCAGAACTGGGAGGAAAGTATAGTTTTTGCTTATTTTGTATCCTGATAAATATTTTGTCTCTGCTCTGACTCCTTTACATTCCTTTAGGTGACTAGAATTTAAAAAATTATAATCCAGGAATAGACTCCCATATTCTATGCTCTATTCTATGACATATTTTCCTTGACGAAAACTAGCATAGAATGGTGTAGATGATTTAATAGCAAAAGGGCAGTGGGAGTAATAGGAAATCATATTTCAAGAACATAATCTTGAGACACATGTAATACATATGAATATTAAAACTGTTGGAGAAAAGAAAGAGGAAAGAGGTTAATAATTCCTGGAATAATTGTAACATTGAATAGTAGAGAATTCCTAAATAAAATTCATAACCCTTGGAAAACTTACATGGAAAAGGGAGAGAATAGATGGGCAATTATAGATACTAGAAAGAAAAATGTGACAAAGAAATATATTAAATTAATAAAGATTACTTATTGATCAAACATTTTGCTGTTGTTTGCCTATTGTATGTCAGGCTTTATGCTACTGTATGGAAATCAAAGCATCAGCAAGACACAATTTTTCTCCCAAGGAGTTCAAAAACCAGTCTTAAAGACAGGGAAGTAAAATAGCACATATAATGCATCAAAATAACTATAAATATAAACTTGGTTAGAAGGAATTCTCAAATAGCAAGTGTACTAGTGGTAGTGGTAGTGTGTGTGTGTGTGTGTGTATGTGTGTGTGTGTGTGTGTTTAATCATTTCCAAGTGGAATGGCACCTGTGTTAAATCTAAAAAGGAGATAAGAGGCACATGAAATGATGCTCAACATCAATAATTACTAGAGAAATGCAAATCAAAACTACAATGAGGTATTACCTCAAACCTTTCAATATCTCCCTTATTTTTAATTCTTACTACAAAACCAAGACTTTACGTCAATGTGTTACTAATTATATTTAATTTTTTTTCATGTTTGCTGCATGACAAGAGCTTCCCTGGTGGCTCGGTGGGGGCGGGCGGGGCGGGGGGGGAGGAGGTGAATCTGCCTGTGAATGCAGATTTGGGTTCAGTCCCTAAGTTAGAAAGATTCCCTGAAGAAGGAAATGACAACCTACTCTGGTACACTTGCCTGGGAAATCCCATGGACAGAGGAACCTGGTGGGCTTTGGTCCATGGGGTTACAGGAGAGATGGGAAGGTTGGACTGAGTTAGTGAATATGCATGCACACACGTACAATGGAATATTGTTCAGTCACAAAAAATGAAACAATGACATTTGCAGTCACAAGGATGGACCTAAGAGAATATGGCATTAAGTGATATAAGATAAACAAGAAAAGACAAATATCAAAAGGTATCATTTACATGTGGACTCTAAATAATTGACACAAATGAACTCATTTACAAAACAGAAAAAGACTCACAGACATAGGAAAAAAAACAAAACAAAAACTTATGGTTACCAAAGAGGTAAGGAGAGACAAATTAAGAGTTTGGGATTAACATATGCACACTATATTTTAAAAATTGACAAACAACAAGGACCTACATTATAGCACAGGTAACTATCCTCAATATCTTGTAATAATCTAAAGGATATTGAAGTCATCTTTCAAGATGGCAAATATTTATGAATTTTCAAAACTTTTTAGTAAAAAACTGTATATATTTTAGAACATGGAAAGCTTAATTCATGAATTCGTTAAAAATATTGAGTCAATTATTTAGAATTCTTCTTTCTGGTTAATAAAGTAACAGCCAAAGCCCTGCAGGAATGTTCAGTCCACTATCTAAATCATATTTCATCCTAGACAAAGTCAGAAAAGTCTGTGTTAAATGTGCTACAAGCAATATTTGTGACTCAAATTTCAAGCATTAGTTCATAAATTAAGGTTTTATATTGACCCTGCCCTCCTAGAACATCTGTTCTGTTCAGACAAAAATGCCAAGCGAAAGCGAAGTCGCACAGTTGTGTCCAACTCTTTGCGACCCCATGGACTGTAGCCTACAACGCTCCTCCATCCATGAGATTTTCCAGGCAAGAGTACTGGAGTGGGGTGCCATTTCCTTCTCCAGAGGATCTTCCCAACCCAGGGATTGAACCTGGGTCTCCCTCATTGTAGGCAGATGCTTTAACATCTGAGCCACAAGGGAAGTGCTAAATCATATTTCATCCTAGGCAAAGTCAGAAAAGTCTGTGTTAAATGTGCTACAAGCAATATTTGTGACTCAAATTTCAAGCATTAGTTCATAAATTAAGGTTTTATATTGACCCTGCCCTCCTAGAACATCTGTTCTGTTCAGACAAAAATGCAAAGGAACATGTTTATAGCACAGCATGTGAGAAAGATTTAGTATTTTAGCTTTATCTGCCTAGTTGTAGACTTGAATAATTTTTATATTACAAGGAAAAATGGATCCAAAGCATCTGACATTAAAACCCTAGCAGGATTCCAAAATGTCAGTTGGTTATTAAGCTAAGCTGTGTTCCTGTGTAAATTCTATAAAGGGATTCTGTACCTGTGTATTGATTAGCAACCTGTGGGGGAGACTGTATGCTGAAGGAAAGATAAACATATATTTGAGTGTCCTATGCTTTACGGACTATGCCAAAGCCTTTGACTGAGTGGATCACAATATACTGTGGAAACTTCTGAAAGACATGGGAATACAAGACCACCTGACCTGCCTCTTGAGAAACCTATATGCAGGTCAGGAAGCAACAGTTAGAACTGGACATGGAAAGACAGACTGGTTCCAAATAGGAAAAGGAGTATGTCAAGGCTGTATATTGTCACCCTGCTTATTTAACTTCTGTGCAGAGTATGTCATGAGAAATGCTGGGCTGGAAGAAGCACAAGCTGGAATTAAGATTGCCAGGAGAAATATCAATAACCTCAGATATGCAGATGACACCACCTTTATGGCAAAAAGTGAAAAGGAACTAAAAAGCCTCTTGATGAAAGTGAAAGAGGAGAGTGAAAAAGTTGGCTTAAAGCTCAACATTCAGAAAACGAAGATCATGCTATCCGGTCCCATCACTTCATGGGAAATAGATGCGGAAACAGTTGAAACAGTGTCAGACTTTATTTTTGGGGCTCCAAATCACTGCAGATGGTGACTGCAGCCATGAAATTAAAAGACGCTTACTCCTTGGAAGGAAAGTTTTGACCAACCTAGATAGCATATTCAAAAGCAGAGACATTACTTTGCCAACAAAGGTCCGTCTAGTCAAGGCTATGGTTTTTAGAGTGGTCATGTATGGATGTGAGAGTTGGACTGTGAAGAAAGCTGAGCGCAGAATAATTGATGCTTTTGAACTGTGGTGTTGGAGAAGACTCTTGAGAGTCCCTTGGACTGCAAGGAGATCCAAGCAGTCCATTCTAAAGGAGATCAGTCCTGGGTGTTCACTGGAAGGACTGATGCTAAAGCTGAAACTCCAATACTTTGTCCACCTGAGTCCAATAACTGACTCATTTGGAAAGACCCTGATGCTAGGGGCAATTGGGGGCAGAAGGAGAAAGGGATGACAGAGGACGAGATGGCTGGGTGGCATCACCAACTCGATGGACATGAGTTTGGGTAAACTCCGGGAGTTGATGATGGACAGGGAGGTCTGACTTGCTGCAATTCATGGGGTCGCAAAGAGTTGGACATGACCGAGCAACTGAACTGAACTGATTCTTTGAAATAATACAGTTCTTTAAGTGAGGAAATCTGCAACTATGTTTCTTAATATTGACTTTCCTAAATTATTTTCTTTGCTTTCTGTATAACTAACAAGAGGAAAATAAAATCTGGCTCTCCACTTTCCTCAAATTTATAATTCCTGTTATCAAGAAGGGCTTCCCTGGTGGCTTGGATGGTAAAGAATCCTCCTGCAATGGAGGAGACCTGGCTTTGATCCCTGGGTTGGGAAGATACCTTGGAGAAGGGAAGGGCTACCCTATCCAGTGGGAGTTAAATATCCATAAACATATCTTAACCTCACAAATAATTGACTTTTATCACTCTAATTACCTTCAACTCAGCTTTCTGTGAACCATAGATCTCCAAGACTGTAATACTACATGTAACATAGACAGGCAGAAATGCCAGTCTGTGAATATCCCCTCACTTTATACTCTTCAGCTTACAATGTGATACTGTAAACTCTCATGGCATATTTCTTTGATTTTTTATTCATTGGTTTCTTGATTCATTTACTGAAACCACAGGAATAAACCTCTTGCTATATGATAATTTCTAAACATTCCAAGCTGGATTGCTAAGAATACAAATATATAGTGGACCAAACTACTCAAACTTAATGAGCTGCATATAATAGTGTATTTTTCAAGTAACCAGATGTATGAGCTTTAAGAATGATTAAAGGGTTTACATTCTGTATGCCATAGTAACAGGAAGGAAGAAACATCAAACTGCCTGGAGGTGTTAGGGATCATTTTAAAAGAATATGGTCAGTTGGGTCTGAGGTAGGCAGAAGAAGCAGGAGGAGCTATGCTGAAAAGGAGCCTAAAGGCAAATTCCAGAGTTCTATTGCATCTGTAAATATAAAAGTTGACATTGGAAATACACACTTTATTCAGACCATAAAGGACACTGTGTCTCAGGCTAAGAATTAGGAATCATATGCCACTTTGTAATCTTTAGAATTTGGCTTTAGTTATCATTAATCAGAACTGACATCAAATTCTGGAAGGAGATATAAATCTATTTCTCACTGTCCTTCATCTAACCTATTCTAACCTTCAAATTCTATTTCAGAAGTGTGAACCACAATACCTGGCTGAATGATGGAATAAAGTTTCAAGTTAGACAACATAATTATCGTGTTGTTAAAACCCATTAATCAAAGTGAGTTTTCATTTACCCTCTTGATTATTAAACAATAAAATATTGAAAGACTGACCTCCCATTCAAATAAAAATAAAAATGACAGCTTCTCCCAAGAAATAATGTTTGGAATTTATTGTTAGTTTGGGCCATATAGAAAGGAGAGACTTTAAGGAAATATTAATGTCAGAAATTTTATTTAAAACTATTATTGCCAGTTAGCTGAGAGCTTCTGTGGATTATAAATGCATATTGATCTCTCTTTCTTTCTTTATCTCTTTCACTCATTCTTTCCTTTTCTCATTGTCTTGGTACCCATTTGTTTTACCGACAAAAAGAAAAAAACTTCATCATTCCTATATGAATGTTTCTATCAATGTGCTTTTTGCTTCTATCCACTTAGACCAAATTTCATGAATTTTCAGATTGTGTTCCTATGTCCTGATTGATATTGTTATTTCATGTTTCCAATAACAGTTCTTCAGAAAGGCAAATCTAAAATGCTCAATTGTTAATGAGTGGTAATAATGTTTTTACTTCTCCAATTTCTTGTCCTTTATTATCTACTTTCTGTCTCTATTAATGACAAATTTTATTCCAGCCTTCCAATTGGTGCGTTCTGTTGCCACTGTCAACAGCACCAAATCCCTCCACATTTTGGTTTGCTTACTTAGTTTATTCTTAGTATAAACTATTTCAGAAGTGCTCCCTGGAACCAGTTCTGTGTTCTTTAATTACAATAAACATTATCACAACATTAAAAGAAAATGTTTGCCTATTTGATTTACAGTATGTTCCTCTTAATAGTATGACCTAAATCAAGTCCCTTACAATTATGCAGTAGAAGTGACAAATAGATTCAATGCAACAGATCTGATAGAGTATCAGAAGAACTATGGATGGAGGTTTGTGACCATTGTACAGGAGGTGGTGACGAAAAACATCTTCAAGAAAAATAAATGCAAAATGTTTGTCTGAGGAGGCCTTAAAAATAGTTGAGAAAAGTGAAAGACATGGGAGAAAAGGAAAGATATACCCATTTGAATGCAGACTTCCAAAGAATAGCAAGGAGATATAAGAAAGCTTTCCTAAGTGAACAATGCAAAGAAATAGAGGAAAAATAGAATGAGAAAGAGTAGAGATCTCTTCAAGAAAATTAGAGATACTAAGGGAACATTTCATGCAAAGATGTGGACAATAAAGGATAGAAATATTATGGACCTAACAGAAGCAGAAGATATTAAGAAGAGGTGGCAAGAATACCCAGAAGATCTATACAAAAAAGATCTTCATGACCCAGATGATCACATGGTGAGATCACTTACCTAGAGCCAGACATCATGGAGTGTGAAGTCAAGTGGGCCTCATCACTATGAACATAGCTGGTGGAGGTGATGGAATTCCAGTTGAACTATTTCAAATCCTAAAAGATGATGCTGTGAAAGTGTTACACTCAATATTCCAGCAAATTTGGAAAACTCAGCAGTGGCCACAGGACTGGAAAAGGTCAGTTTTCATTTCAATCCCAAAGAAAGGCAATGCCAAAGAATGTTCAAACTACTGCACAATTGCAATCATTTACACTCTAGCAAAGTAATGCTCAAAATTCTCCAAGTCAGGCTTCAACAGTACGTGAACTGTGAACTTCTAGATGCCCAAGCTGGATTTAGAAAAGGCAGAAGAACCAGAGATCAAATTGCCAACATCTGTTGGATCACAGAAAAAGCAAGAGAATTCCAGAAAAAATCCTATTTCTGCTTCATTGACTAGCTAAAGCCTTTGTATGGATCTCCACAAACTGTGGAAAATTCTTAAAGATGGGAGTACCAGACCACCTGACTTGCCTCCTGAGAAACCTGTATGCAGGTCAAGAAGCAATAGTTAGAATCGGACATGGAACAATGGACTGGTTCCAATTTGGGAATGTCAAGGCTGTATATTGTCACCCTGGTTATTTAACTTATATGCAGAGTATGTCATGCAAAATGTCAAGCTAGGTGAATCACAAGCTCGAATCAAGATTGCCATGAGAAATATCAACAACCTCAGATATGCAGATAACATAACCTTAATGGCAGAAAGTGAAGTAGAACTAAAGAGCCTCTTGATAAAAATGAAAGAGGAGAGTGAAAAAGCTGGCTTAAAACTCAACATTGAAAAATGAATATCATGGCATCTGGTCCCATCACTTCATGGCATACAGATGGGGAAACAATGGAAAGAGTGACAGATGTTATTTTCTGAGGTTCCAAAATCACTGTAGATGGTGACTGTAGCTATAAAATTAAAAGACATTTGCTCCTTGGAAGAAAAGCTATGACAAAGCTAGATACTGTATTAAAAAGCAGAGATATTACTTTGCCAAAAAATGTCTTTAGTTTCAAAACTATGGTATTTCCAGTAGTCACATATGGATCTGAGAGTTGGACCATAAGGAAGGCTGAATGCAGAAGAATTGGTACTTTGAACTGTGGCATTGGAGAAGATTCTTGAGAGTCCCTTGTACTGTTAGGTCAAGCCAGTCAATCCTAAAGGAAATCAATTTTGAGTATTCATTAGAAGGATTGATGCTGAAGCAAAATCTCTAATACTTTGGCCACCTGATACGAAGAACTGACTTACTGGAAAAGACCTTAATGCTGGGGAAGATTGAAGGTAGGAGGAGAGGGGGACAAGGGAGGATGAGATGGTTGGATGGAATCATCTACTCAATAAACATCAGTTTGAGCAAACTGCCGGAGATATTGAAGGATAGGGAAGACTGGCGTGCTACAGCCCATGGGGTCACAAAGAGTCAGACATGACTGAGCAACTGAACAACAAAGTTCCTCTGGATTATAAGATTTGTGATGCCAAGATGGCATCTTGACCAAGCAATCTGTGGAGTTCAGTTTGATTTCCTAATATATGTAGTTTTTGATAAATAAACATATGACTGAAAGTTGTGGGGAAAACCTCAAATCTTAGTTCAAGACTCTTATTGTCTTTGATAGTTCAAACTTCACCCGTAATCTTCTCTGGGCTTCCAAATTTAAGCTACAGAATGACAGTTTTGAACCAAAAGGAAATATAGACCTTTCAAATTTATAATTCTTCAGCTCTGTAAATGGTGATGTTTGGAGGTAAGCTAATTTCTATCGGCATCATGTTTTCAAATTGTAGAATCTGTGCTGGAGTAATATCCCTGGCTTATTTCTCTTTAGACAAGGAGGTAATATTTAATTGACTGGTGTGTTAGGGAGAAGGAACTGGCCATTGGCCATGAGGGTATTTGATTGTGGAGACATCATGTTTTCTCCGACTTTCATCAAAATGGTCAGAACAGATTCTTCTCCTGCAGGTGAAGGTCTATAGTTGACCAATGCTGCTGTGACAAGGGAATCAAGTGTATTTATCATAGGCCCATTTGCCTATAGACCTAAAGTGTGTTATCAAGACCCTTTCTCAGTAGTAGAGATATTTCAATTTCTTGACATTTTTACCTTTAATTTAATTCTCAGCTTTGGAGGACTACACAGGATTTTTATGTATGAGAACTCCAAAATCTCAAGTGTGTGTGTGTGTGTGTGTGTGTGTGTGTGTGTGCGCATGCACACATAGTTGCTAAGTCATGTCTAACTCTCTGTGACCCCATGGACTGTAGCCCTCCAGGCTCCTCTACCCATGGGATTTTCCAGGCAAAAATATCTGGTGTGTTGCCATGTCCTTCTCCAGGGGATTTTTCTGACTCAGAAGAGGTTATAACCAAACACAGTGTTAGCTATGTATACTCAGCCTTTCAAATAAGCAGAAGAGTATTTTGTATGTTTGTGTTTGTGTTCATGTCTGTACTCCTATATTGACAAGGATATTGTGTCTTTATGTGGAAAAGTTACCTATACTTAAATATAGATATTAGATTCAGTGATATTACAGTCTAGGTTTATCAAAGATGCAGAGAAGGGTATATATTTTGAAAGAAAGAGAGTTCCACTGTGGAGATGTCCACACTTTGAAAAAGAAAATAGTCACAGATAAACTGACAAAATTAATGGTTTAGAAAGTACTATTTTCCTAATGTTTTTGCATTGCTTCAAATAATACAAATTATTCATTGTTTTATGAAAAGTTAAATAATAATGAAATCTTTAAGCAAAGACGGAGGAGTGGCAATCTTTCCCTTTTGCTTTGTTTCTCTCAACTTCTTGTTTTGGAGGGGTGTGGTAAGCTTCCTATCTGATCTCAAGGGTCAGCCACAGGCATCATTGGCAGTCCTGGAAAACATTATTTTGCTGAACAGAGGGATTGTTTCAGGAGTGGGTTTATGACTTGAAGAGAGTCAATATCCATTTATAGCCACTTATAAAGATTCTAGATAAAATGAGCATCTATTATTGACATCATAGAGCTTAACAATGATAAAAATTATAAAAGCCTGGGATTCTCTGGGAACATCTTGGCTGCTGAGGGAGAATGCACATCAGAGGAAGAACACCCAGAGGGAAACAAGTGGGAAGTGGCAAGAGAGGGACAGAAATAATCGTAATGAGTGTTTCAAACCCTGCAATGACTGTTGCATGAAACTACCTTCACAACACATACTCTGTAATTATATCCTGAGAAAATACATTCATTTTTCTCTTCTTAAGCTAGTCAGAAATGCATTTTGACCTTCTACATAGAGTTCTGACTAATGCATACCAATGAGCACATATCATGTGATAATAAAGACTCTTGGAGTTTAGGAAATTAGAAGCTTATTTAGAAGAGTAGGGAATGATTGAAGTATTAATGAAAGTTTATCTTATCTTTAACATTTTTCCATTGAAAACATTTTATTTAGTAAGTGAGGAGGAAACTTTGGAGAAAATTGGCATGGCATAGTGGAGATATTACCCATGTTTTTCTTGTTTTTGTTTCTTGTGATGATTCTAATCCACAGTTAAAGGAAAAGATGCAGCATTACATCAAAGCTCATCAGAAAAGACCACTTTGACATTAATGATGTGTCCTACACTTGCAGCGAGGAAGTTGACAGACATATTTCCTGTGTGTGACACTCATGGCACAATGGATTTTGTAATCATGTTAATCCACTGCAACCTATTTAGGTAATTTTTTTGTTGACATATAGTTATTATATGCATCAATTTTTACAACAGGATACCTAGCTGTGATTTTTACCCCCATTCAAAATGAGGAAACAGACTCATAGCTATGAAATAGTTAGCCTGTCCTCTCAGAACTGGAAGATTAGGGAGTAAATACTCAAATTCAGATTTGGCAGACACAGTACTAATATTGTTTTCAGTTCTTTGTTTTTTATGTCTTATTGTTGATTGATCTACATCCCATGGGAGAAAAAAAAAATGTGTTATTTGGATATTAACAGAGAATTAGGACAGGCCAAAAAAATTTGGGATGTGTCATTTAGAGTTCTTAATACAGCAGTTGACCAAAAAGAAGCATTTTTTTTAAACTTGGATCGGTAATACTGAGACCACCTAAAGACGTTTGTCTCCTACACAGCTTTATGTAAGTTCTCTGTCTTCCAGTGAAGTGGACAACGCAAGGAAACAGTGCCAGGAAAACTTGAAAATAAAAGAACACATACTTTGTTTTGGAAGGTACCATTAAAATGATTTCAATCATGCTTTATTTAATCTCAACATTCATAACTTTCATAAATCCTCATAGAAATAGAGAATTTTTTTTTTTATAAATTGAAGGACTTTCATAGGGTTTTTTTCGTTCTTATTGAGTATCATACTAAATTTCCATAGAAAGTTGTCAAAAACCTTTTCCCCTTAATCTATAATACAGTGGCAGTATGACAGGCCATATTTTACTACCATATACCTGAATTCCTTAGGAAGTTGTAACTTCCATACCACAGGGAGCCATGTGTAGATTTATGAATTGTTGAAACTTTAAAAAGCTTTAAAGTGACAGTAATGTGTTGCCTAAATAACTCCAGGAATATATTTTAATCTTCAAAAATAAACTATAAAATACTGCAAAAATTGAGGTCAAAGATGAAACAATATATGCCAAGATTTTTCTAGTTATAAAGATGAGTAATAGATTAAAACTTCAAGTCAGACATGATAATATTAATGTAGCACTAAAATTCATGAATCAAAATCATAATGTTCTGTCGATTAACATAGTAACCATGGATTAGTTACAGCATTAGTTAATATATAAAAATAAATATGTTTGTAAGAATCATATGTGGTGAAAATTGGGAGAGAATTTCTATAATTCAAAGTTTTATGGTGGTAAGTGGATAGATACATTTAAATGTCCTTCTTTTTAAAACCCAAATGAATTTCTTATTGTTAACTGTAGACAGAGAAATTGTGCTGTTTTGCTAACTTCCTATGGAGCTTATACTGGCATATTTTTGAAGAGCAGCAACATGTTCAATACCAAACTCCTGGTGTAGAATTTACAGCATATGGAAACTGATCTCAATTGAGCCATCAATAATTATCATGTTAGGTATATCTTGCACAATGCTGCTCTCTGTCTTTGTTCCTAAGAGGGACTTTCCAGGTGGGTCTTCTGCTGCTGCTGCAGCTAAGTCGCTTCAGTCATGCCCGACTCTGTGCAACCCCATAGATGGCAGCCCACCAGGCTCCTCCATCCCTGGGATTCTCCAGGCAAGAACACTGGAGTGGGTTGCCATTTCCTTCTCCAATGCATGAAAGTGAAAAGTGAAAGTGAAGTCACTCAGTCGTGTCCGACTGATAGCGACCCCATGGACTGCAGCCTACCAGGCTCCTCTGCCCATGGGGTTTTCCAGGCAAGAGTACTCAGGGGTAAACAATTCGCCTGCCCAACAGAAGATTTGGGTTTGATCCCTAAGTCAAGAAGATCCCCTGGAAAAGGAAACAACAATACACTCCAGTATTCTTGCCTGGGAAATTCCATGGACAGAGGAGCCTGGTGGGCTACAGGTCATGGGGTCTCAGAGTCAACACGACTTCATGAATAAACAATGACAAAAACACATTATTGGAAGATGCGAGAACAAGGTATCTTTAAGAAATTTTCTGAAATGTGTATGAATAATCAGGAATGAATTGTAGATCTTTGTAACAGTGGGGGTAACCATTTGTTTTCTTCAGCCTTATTAAATGAGTGCTGCTAGTTCTGCTATTTTCTATTATAAAATCCCCCCTTTGAAAGCACACTCCAAAACACACATGGTAGTATCATCAAGTGAATGCGTACTGCATGGAAACTGCTGACAAAGGCTGTATATGGAATGTGATTTTCTTGGAAACATCACCTTTCTAGATCCATATTTCACCCTCTAGCTTTTGTTGAAAAATTTAAAACTGTTTCTTCTGCATATGATCAAAGAATCCCATTAAAATTGAAACAGAAGCCCTTACTTCTGTTGCATCCATTGGTTCAGATCAGCACCAGCTGGAATTTTTATGGTCTATGGTTCAACAACCCAACATATTGAGGTCATTTCTGCTTTTTATACTGTCAGTTGCAAATGATGGAAAATGTCAGACTGGGATGAGCAACAACTCCAAAAAGTGGCATGGACAACTAATTTAAGCTGACACATGTAGCTCCCCTTCACTTTGATGGTTTCATATATGGCCAGACATAATGTGCCTTCAGAACATGCTGAAGGTTCTATCTTTTAACCTTTGTGAGAAACTTTAGCTCCTGGATTTGATGGCTTATTATAGTTTCAGTCATTTATGACACTTCAAGTTATATATTATATTTTGCTAACCTTACAATTAATTAATTTTGGAAAATATGAAATTTTCTTCATTCTGTTCTTCAGTGTCAATTTTTGGGTCCTATTTTCCAACATAGAAATTAAGCAAAATTTGCAGAACTATGTAAATGACTTTCCTAACACAAGAGATGCGGCAAAATTTCATCACAATTGCTCTCTCCTTTAATAATTATTTTTTTAATCAGATGAAAGTTCATTTTCAAAGTGATGTTGATAATAACTAATTTTCATTCTAATAATATCAATTAGGTGATGGGCTGAAAATAAATTTACTTAGCTATATATTTAATACTTCAGCAATACTCTTTCACCTTTGCTAATTCTTTATTTAGAATATATGTAGTACTTCTATTATTATAATTTTCCAGATTTTTAAAATACTTCTCTAGATGTATTATAGAATAGCGATCCTATCCACCTCATGAAATGATACTGTCCAAATAGCTTGCATTCAGTACACATAATTTAAGAATGTGTTTTTTCTTTTTTTAAACAATGTTTCTAACTGCATTACAGAAGGGCAATCACAACCTACCCCTCAAATAACACTCTTCTCTACAAAGCAAGCTGGTTGCACTTTTAAAACCATCTTTATTTCAGTCATTTGTAAACAAAGGCAATTTATCATTATCACTGTTAATCACAACTATATTGATTAGTTTGAAGAAATGAAGATTTTTATATTCATTTTTAATAAAAACTCAATATCTAAAATGTAAAATTGATTTCTCTGCCTCCTTTATTTTTTTCACCTTTTATAATCATTGATATGGGAATTCCTTCAATAATTAAATACAGGAAATACTAGTATATACAAAGGGATGGAAATTATTATCTCATTAAAACACAGACATCACATTCAGTTCAGCATTAACATGTTCAACTCTTCAGTTCAGTTCAGTTCAGTTCATTCACTCAGTCGTGTCCAACTCTTTGCTACCCCATGAATTGCAGCACACCAGGCCTCCCTGTATTCACCAACTACCAGAGTTCACTCAAACTCACATCCATCGAGTTGGTGATGCTATCCAGCCATCTCATCCCCTGTCTCCCCTTCTCCTCCTGCCCCCAATCCCTCCCAGCATCAGAGTCTTTTCCAATGAGTCAACTTTTCTCATGAGGTGACCAAAGTACTGGAGTTTCAGCTTTAGTATCATTCCTTCCAAAGAACACCCAGGACCGAGCTCCTTTAGAATGGACTGGTTGGCTCTCCTTGCAGTCCAAGGGACTCTCAAGAGTCTTCTCCAACACCATGGTTCAAAAGCATCAATTCTTCGGTGCTCAGCTTTCTTAACAGTCCAACTCTCACATCCATACATGACAACTTGAAAAACCATACCCTGGACTAGATGGACCTTTGTTAGCAAAGTAATGTCTCTGCTTTTCAATATGCTATCTAGGTTGGTCATAACTTTCCTTCCAAGGAGTAAGCATCTTTTAATTTCATGGCTGCAATCATCATCTGCAGTGATTTTGGAGCCCCCAAAAATAAAGTCTGATACTGTTTCCACTATTTCCCCATCTATTTCCCATGAAGTGATGGGACCAAATGCCATGGTCTTTCTTTTCTGAATGTTGAGCTTTAAGCCAACTTTTTCACTCTCCTCTTTCACTTTCATCAAGAGGCTTTTTAGTTCCTCTTCACTTTCTGCCATAAGGGTGGTGTCATCTGCATATCTGAGGTTATTGATATTTCTCCCTGCAATCTTGATTCCAGCTTGTGTTTCTTCCAGCCCAGTGTTTCTCATGATGTACTCTGCATGTAAGTTAAATAAACAGGGTGACAATATACAGCCTTGACATACTCCTTTTCCTATTTGGAACCAGTCTGTCTTTCCATGTCCAGTTCTAACTTTTGCTTCCTGACCTGCATACAGGTTTCTCAAGAGGCAGGTCAGGTGGTCTGGTATTCCCATCTCTTTCAGAATTTTCCACAGTTGATTGTGATCCACACAGTCAAAGGCTTTGGCATAGTCAATAAAGCAGAAATATATATATTTTTCTGGAACTCTTGCTTTTTTGATGATCCAGTGAATGTTGGCAGTTTGATCCCTGGTTCCTTTGCTTTTTCTAAAACCAGCTTAAACGTCTGGGAGTTCATGGTTTGCGTATTGCTAAAGCCTGGCTTGGAGAATTTTCAGCATTACTTGACTAAGTTTGAGCATTCTTTGGCATTGCCTTTTTTTGAGATTGGAATGAAAACTGACTTTTCCAGTCCTGTGGCCCCTGCTAAGTTTTCCAAATTTGCTGGCATATTGAGTGCAGCACTTTCACAGCATCATCTTTCAGGATTTGAAATAGCACAACTGGAATTCCATCAACTTAGGACAACAATAAAAATACATGGTAGAAATCCAAAAGTATAGCTACTTATAATATAATTGAGAATACAAGGCAGTATTTTCTTCTTCTGAAAAATGACATGAATAATTTCATACCACATGTGTAGAGGAAATTTTTTTCAGAAATTCAAATTACAAATTATGTACTGAGGAATACCAATAACCTCTGTCTTTTATAATCTATCTTGTTATAGCTTGTGAAATACCAACCTCAATGTATAATAAACAATAGAGCAAAACCCCAGCAAACTCTATCTAGTATATTCTATTTTTACTAATGTAGTGGACTATCATAAATAAAATTTTTGGGGAAAAAACTGTTTTTCATACCTTGTTCATCTTAAACTTTCATAACTCATTTAGATCTTCATGGTAAAGTCAGAAAACCTTAAGTGAAGGTACAAAATGTAGCTTCTTGCTTGTGTATGTGTGTGACATACATATATATATATATATATATATGCATGCAAAGTCACTTGTCTGACTCTTTGAGACACTATAGACTATTGAGTCTGCCAGGATTCTCTGTCCATGGGATTCTCCAGGCAAGAATACTGAAATGTGTTGCCATTTCCTTCTCCAGGGGATCTTCCTGACCCGGGGATCAAACCCATCTCTTACATCTCCTGTATCGGCAGGACGTGTAATTGCCTACATGAGAACAATCACTCACATCAGCTAGAACGATTGCTTTTGTCAGGTGAAAACAATTTTTTTTAATTTAAGTGAATACATCAGTTTAAACACGTTTATTTGAATAGTTATTTCTGTGGAAAGAAAGCATGTGTCTATCCCAAGATGTCTTGAATTGAAGAATGAGATGCATAATTTTAGGACCAGAATGTGTGGAGATAATTAGAAGACATGTCTTGTTCTTTTTATGTTGCTAAGTGAAATGATGTGAAAATCAATATTCGGTTACCCTTTTGAGGAAACTCTTCAAATCCCAGTCTGTCAGATACTGTTTGGCATTCTTGCAGCTTTTTATCCTTTATAGTAAACTAAGAATGAATACTGACTTTGTATTTACCAGATAGATTTTCTTTGTTAAAAATAATTTAAATCCACAGATGACAATAAATAACTCCAGCGCAATGTTTTTACCCGATTCCCATTTCAGCAATAACTGAACTTCTAGTCAGTGACACTGTCTACAGACTTTATAACATAATAGACTTCATAACACAACATGTGTAACTGGATAGTCTAGAATATGGTTTAAAGAGACATAAAAGTTTTTGATAAATAAGAACTTGTAATTTAATAGCATTACTGAAACATCCTTTGATATTAAAAATATACATCTACCAAAAATGAAGAAATCATATCACTTAAATCTTCTCTGTGAGTTTCAAACAACCTAAGCATGCCTGAAGAAAAAAGGGGCTAAAATGATAAAATTAAAACACTAGATCCTTTGTACTGCCTGTAAATATATCTCATTTCAGAATGTACAAAACTGCCTTCAAGTCATTAAATTACTGAGTAATGCTCTTTAGACACTTGTTAAACCATGTCTCAAATAATCAGCTGGGATTATCCTTATCAAACTAGTCCCTTAATTTTAAACTCTAAATTTTCCAGAAATTGTCAGTCCCTGGGAAGGGTGTCAATGCCTTACTCATCTTTGTATCCTAGATAATTTCATAATTTCAGAAGATTAAAAGACATTCAAGTAATGCTTCTCAAATGAATCAAGCAAAACTATTACACACACATGCACAGTCATACAAAGCATAATTAATCCACTATTCTTGGGTGTATCCCTGAATGTATAATTATAGCAGCTCACTAGGATGCTAAACTGGAGAACAGGAGAGATCTCATATGTACCCTTGATCTAGAAGTATTTTTTAAAAGATCCTCTAACATCTTCTCTTCAATTCACTTTTTCATTTGCTGGTGAATCAGTGTATAAGTGTTTGTAAATGTGTTATACTAAGCTGTCAGATTGTGAAGAGTATTAAGTATTTTTCTAGACTTTCTAAATACCAATGAGACAAAAGTTGCTATATGAATTTGTAATGTTCTAGTCATAATGAAGGTAAGCACTTATAATGTATTAATATTACACATCTTCCAATTACAGTAAAATGACTATATTATAAACTCTATTTTGCTAATGCACTTCAGAGCAATAAAGACAAAATGGAGTAAAGAAACTTTCTTTATTTTCACTTTTTCTTTATTCTCACTTATTACAAAAAGTCTCATAAGAAATAATTTGAAAAAAAAAAACATTTAGGAGAACTGAACTGTTAACTCCTTTTATCTATTGTTGTGCCCACAGATATTCAAATATTTTTATAGCACATAGTGCATAGTGGATGCAAAATATGTTTTTACTAAAGTGTGCTGAAATCACAGTTTCTCCTTCTCAATTTTGTCCTTATTTCTTCAAAGTTATAATAGGCTTAAGAAACACATGTAACTAGAATATCAATTTAATTTGGTTCTGAGCAACACACATTTTAAAAATCTCCTATCCCACAGTTCATTGGTTAGATGATTCCCATTCTTAACTCTCTACCGCTACAATTTTAATTCAGAGTCTGAAAGTAAAATATTTTAAGATGCGTATGTACCATGAGTCTGGCCAAAGAAATCTAAGTGGAATCACTCTGGGCGTGGTAGGAAAACTTTAGCCTCCCTAATGAATAAAAGGGGGAGATTCCAATTTTCTTTATGCCTTGAAAATAAATTATTCCTGGATCTGTGGCAATCACATGACTGATAAGTACAAGAGATGCAAAGATACTGAATCAATACCAGCAACTATTTCCAAATGACTTGTTAATTACACAGGCTCTCTACCTAAGTTGCTGTAACATTATCAAACATTAATTATATTTGTCAGTTATTGTTTAGTTTATCAATCCATTCTCCCCTTTGTTTGCTAAATTCAGTTCTTAGTAAAAGAGGGAAAATGAAGAGTATAAATAGGTTATTCATTTTTTTTCCCCCAAGAATGTCACTGATTAAATGCTCATTTTATTTTCCGAGTCTTTTCTAGGCCTGATGATAAATAAGACAAAAGTGAACATACAAAAAACATTGTTATTCTAGTAATATATAAGTATTTACAAGCACTGGCATATATTATCTAACAAAATAAACTTTTTACTTTTATTTATTTATGTTTGGTTGTGGTAATCTTTGTTGCCATGCACAGCCTTTCTCTAGTTGCAGTGAGTGGGAGCTCCACTTCCTTTTGGTGCATGGGCTTCTCACTGCAGTGTTTTCTCTTGTTTCGGAGTACAGGCTCTAGGACATGCTGGCTTCAATAGTTGTAGCTCACAGGCTCAGTAGTTGCAAATTGCAGACTCTAGAGAGCAGGCTCAGTAGTTGTGTTGCAGGGGCTGTAGTTGCTCAGTGGCATGTGGAACCTGCCTAGACCAAAGTTTGAATCCATGTCTTCTGAATAGGAAAGCAGATTCTTATCCACAGTACAACGACGGAAATCCCAAAATAAACTTTTAAATGCCAAAAAGTTTAACTATTACACACAGTGCTCTTTCACGAAAAAAAGGTGTTAAAAACAAAAATCAATACAAATCAATAATTATAAGAAATATAAAAATTTGAAAACATTTTAATAATCATCTAAATATCATTTAAGCTGTACAGGAAATAAAAAATTAATTTTGGGGTAGTTTAGACATTCAGTCAGTTCAGTTCAGTCTCTCAGTCGTGTCCGACTCTTTGCGACCCCATGAATTGCAGCACGCCAGGCCTCCCTGTCCATCACCAACTCCTACAGTTCACTCAAACTCATGTCCATCGAGTTAGCGATGCCATCCAGCCATCTCATCCTCTGTTGTCCCCTTCTCCTCCTGCCCTCAATCCCTCCCAGCATCAGAGTCTTTTCCAGTGAGTCAACTCTTCGCATGAGGTGGTCAACGTACTGGAGTTTCAGTGTTAGCATCATTCCTTCCAAAGAACACTCAGGGCTGATCTCCTTTAGAATGGACTGGTTGGATCTCCTTGCAGTCCAAGGGACTCTCAATAATCTTCTCCAACACCACAGTTCAAAAACATCAGTTCTTCGGTGCTCAGCTTTCTTCATAGTCCAACTCTCACATCCATACATGCCAACTGGAAAAACCATAGCCTTGATTAGATGGACCTTTGTTGGCAAAGTAATGTCTCTGCTTTTCAATATGCTATCTAGGTTGGCCATAACTTTTCTTCCAAGGAATAAGCCTCTTTTAATTTCATGGCTCCAGTGACCATCTGCAGTAATTTTGGAGCACCCCAAAATAAAGTCTGACATTGTTTCCACTGTTTCCCCATCTATTTCCCATGGAATGATGGGACCGGAGGCCATGATCTTCGTTTTCTGAATGTTGAGCTTTAAGCCAACTTTTTCACTCTCCTCTTTCAGTTTCAAGAGGCTTTTTAGTTCCTTTTTACTTTCTGCCATAAGGATGGTGTCATCTGCATATCTGAGGTTATTGATATTTCTCCAGGCAATCTTGACTCCAGCTTGTGCTCCTTCCAGCCCAGCGTTTCTCATGATGTACCCTGCATATAAGTTAAATAAGCAGGGTGACAATATACAGCTTTGATGTACTCCTTTTTCTATTTGGAACCAGTCTGGTGTTCCATGTCCTGTTCTAACTGTTGCTTCCTGATCTGAATATAGGTTTCTCAAGAGGCAGGTCAGGTGGTCTGTTATTCCCATCTCTTGAAGAATTTTCCACAGTTTATTAGACATTAATGAAAGTTAAAATATTGCATATAAAAGCCCATGATGCATAGCCGAAGCTCTATTCAAATGAACTTTATAGCTCTAAAAATAGAATTATTAAGTCAAGGTTAACAGAATTAATATTGAAAGCATTAAAATATTAGTGAATTTCATAACTTACTAAGTATGAGATAGAAAAATGAAGATAAATGCATAAAATATGTAATTTGGGGGAAGAACCTAAAAATAAAAACTGTACAATTAATAAAAGTATGAGCTGGATCTTTAAGAAACAAAACATACACATACTCACACAAAATTAGTTTCAGAAGCAATGAGTAGATGTATTTAATCTCAATATTAAAGAGGAAATAACATTTTAACATAATGTTATGCATAAATTATTTTCATTAATCTTAAATTTTTGAAGTAATTATTGATACATTTGGAATCCAAAACACTAAAATTAATTGATATGAAGATTACAAATAAAAACCTGTATAGAACAAAACCACTGAAGAAAGAGCAAATTGAGTGAAAGTGCTAAGCCCAGAGAGTTTTACAAACATTTACATCAAACAGCCAATATTCATGGTACAAATAAATTACAATTTGCTATATGACTCAGGAAACTCAACCAGGGTTCTGTAACAACCTAGAGGGGTAGGATGGGGAGGGAGATAGGAAGGAGGTTCAGAGGGAGGTGCATATGTATACCTATGGCTGATTCATGTTGGTGTTTGACAGAAACCTATACAATTTTGTAAAGCAATTATCCTTCAATCAAAAAACAAATAAATTTAAAAGTTTTAAAAAGTTTTAAAAATAAATATGAGAAACATTATAAATACATACTCAGTTATAAAATACAAAGTCTTAGTTATAAAAAATAATTCATTCATTTATGTTAATTTAGAAAATTAGCATCTAATGTCAAACATTGTTGCTCTATTCTGTTGCATATCAACAAAATTATAATCAATAAAAATAACAGATATAGAGAGGCAGTTATCATTAAAGATAGGCAAACATTTTGTAAAGTCAGTCTCACTAATAATTAAGTTTATGCAAATTCATGTTAGAAATGAGACCCTTTCATTTCACAGGTACGTCTCTGAGTATATACACCTTTCTCAATGTTTTCTTCACTTCAATCCAAATTTCTCATCTCCACATCCATACATTCAACCTCCACACTACCTTCTGTACTTAAGATACCTCAAACTCAACAAGTCTGTACAAAATTCATACTGGTTTTTTTTTTTTTTTTTCCTGAAGGTATTCTGAGTTCCTGACCTCAGATAAGAAAATACTCCATGTTAAAGTAAACATTAGGATTTATCCTGAATGTATTACATTAACCCTGATCATAATATTTCAAGAACAACAGTTTTTAATCCTTAAGTATCTCTTATATTTATCTTATTTGCCATTAAAACCAACTTCAGAAGCCAGTATTACTTCTTAACCACATTACTGCTTCCTAACTGGTCTTCTTAAATCCAGCCCTGCTCCCCTTCAAATCACTCACTCCATTGTACACAGAAATGTCCTGTTTAAATATATATTTTTTTAATTGAAGAATAAATTCTTTTCAGTATTGTGTTGGTTTCTGTCAAAATTCTCTGATAGCTTATCTGGCAAAGAATCTGCCTGTAATGCAGGAGACCCGGGTTCCATCCCTGAGTCAGGAAGATCCCCTGGAGAAGGGAAAAGCTACCCACTCCAGTAATCTGGCCTGGAGAATGCTCTGGACAGTCCAAGGGGTCAAAATGAGTCAGACAGGACTGAGCAACTTTCACTTTCACTGTCAAATGTCAATGTGAATCAGCCATAGGAATACATGTGTCCCTTCCCTCTGAAACCCCCTCCCAGAAATGTCTTTTTTAAATTGAAAACTCATCATGAGACTTTTCTGTTTGAAACAAAACCCTAAAATGGCTTCTCATTGCTTATTGGATGACAAGCAAAATATTTAACTGGGATTACAAGGCTTTAGGCCTTGGCTGGATTCCAGGCCCCGTGAAACCAATTCCTCTGCCCCTCCCACTCATCTCAGTGCTGAAGAAAAAATGACCTCTGATCACAGGAGCCCATGCCATGCTGAGCCTTTGTTCCCTTCATTGTTGAAGCATTGCATAACCCTCCAGTGGGGTAAAGGCAACCAAAGAAAACAAAGAGCAGCAAGACACCTAAGAGTTATTGGATTTGAAGGAAGAGCTACAGAATAAAGATCATCAACAAAATCAACATTACTGTGGACACAATTCATCGCTTTTTGATATTCCCATAGTGAAAACATGTTTTTTTAACTTGTAAATTTTCTTAATGAGCACTGTTCTGCAATTGACAGTAATGGCAAATAATACCTCTCATGGGGGTAAAATGTATTCAATTACAGTACATACTATTTAGCTTAACTTGTTATGAACATTCTTCATTTTGTTATAAAATTATATATGATGATACTATTTCTGTGTGAAATTAATAATGTTAAAATCAAATTATTAAATTAATTGAACATGGTAAATCCTCAAATCTGAGAAACAACTTGTCCACTGGCAGTCTTAAAAATCAATAGAGTGTTGCTAAAATACATAGTGTTAAAAAGTAAATGGTAGAATGTTTATAATAATCTTACATTTCTTATATCTATGGGCAAGATTTGTTTTTATAGAGCTAAAAAAATAAAACTGATCTTATTGCTTTCCAATGTTTCCAACTTAGGATGGATTTGTTGGTGGAGGAGAGGCCAGGACAACTGGATGGAGAAGAATAATGTCTATTTCCCTAAAAATATGACTGATGATTATTCTAATCTGGTTGTACAAAGTCAGTCACTTTTTGTATTCATTATTAATTTTGAAACAGGTGAGAATGTGTCTATCAATCTATCTATAGACTCTTAAGATGGTGATTGCAACCATGAAACTAAAAGATGCTTACTCCTTGGAAGGAAAGTTATGACCAACCTAGACAGCGTATTAAAAAGCAGAGACATTACTTTGCCAACAAAGGTCCGTTTATTCAAGGCTATGATTTTTCCAGTGGTCATGTATAGATGTGGGAGTTGGACTATAAAGAAAGCTGAGCGCAGAAGAATTGATGCTTTTGACCTGTGATATTGGAGAAGATTCTTGAGAGTCCCTTGGACTGCAAGGAGATCCAACCATTCCATCCTAGAGGAGATGAGTCCTGGGTGTTCATTGGAAGGACTAATGTGGAAGCTGAATCTTCTATACTTTGGCCACCTGATGCGAAGAGCTGACTCTTTGGAATACACCCTGATGCTGGGAAAGATTGAAGGCAGGAGGAGAAGAGGATGACAGAGGATAAGATGGTTGGATGGCATCACCAACTCAATGGACATGGGTTTGGGTGGACTCCACAAGTTGGTGATGCACAGGGACGCCTGGCATGCTGCGGTTCACGGGGTTGAAAAGAGTTGGACGTGACTGAGTGACTGTACTGAACTGAAGTGCTTGATTTTATGAGCATCTACAGACTGTCAGTTCCTCTGTTGTTCTTAATGATACTGGATTATGCTGAGTTACATTTGATAAAAAGAGGCAAAGGTTTTTTATTTCCTTTTTTACCATCAACAATTTCCTGAAAATTAGAGTTATTAGTTTATTGCTCACTTCTTGTCCCAACAACTTTCATGAGATTTTATGGTCAAGGTTATGTTGAGTACATATTATTAATATGAGGTTTAACAGAAAGGTCAAGGTCATAACAAAAGTTTTTATTAGAAACAATGCTTAGAAAACTTGATAGTGCAGAAAATTCCATTATTTTGCAGAATAAAAGGGGATCCCCAGTATTACTCTTTGGCAACAACTGAATTCTCAGTTAGGTACACAATCCTGACCTTTGTCTTCTTGGGTATCTCACCACCCACTCACTTTCCAAGTCTTTAGAAACCTTGCCTCACAGTCTTTCAGGAGAAAACCTCTAACATTCTCCAGTGGAAGGAGTTTCACCTCTTTGACCTTTTCTTATCTCCTGATACATTGAGCAATTCCTCAGAGTTGGGCCACATGACTATTCATATTTTCTTCTAAACTTCTTGGACTCAACAAGAATAAGCCCTTCAAGAATGAGATTTCATGCAAGTGACTAGTTTCTTTTTTTTTTTTTTTTCTATCCTCCCACCTGTGAAAAATATTCCTCACAGGAAATAAGCAGTTTCATTGAAACTTTTTTTTTTCTTAGTGGTTTGATTAACCTATACTGAGTTAGTGATGTTTCTCCTTTTCAGATGATTCTAGTTTTGCCAGTTAGGAACAATAGGCATGCTTTCCATTGAAATGGAAATCTGAGCTCTTGTCCATGAAACCAAAGAATGGAATCCATGGACACAGATACTCACACAGGCAGAGTTTTATTTCAGAGAGTAGAAGTACAAAACTCTCAGCAGAGACACTAAGAGGGGGAAAAGTGCCCCAAAACAGCATGAATCACAACAGTTTATTATTGACTTGTTTGTTTTTGCTTGGCTTAGGGGTCCTGATGGCCTTCCTGGTAGTTCAGAAAGGTAAAGAATCTGCCTATAAAGCAACAGACCCGCGTTCAATCTCTGGGTCAGGAAGATCCCCTGGAGGAATGCATGGCAACCCACTCCAGTATTCTAGCCTGGAGAATCTCATGGACAGAGGAGCCTGGTGGGGTACAGTCCACGGGGTCACTGAGTGACTAACACTTTCACCAGGAAGAAGATAAGGCATGTAATACAAAAGAAATAAGTCTATAAAACCTTAAGTTTTAGTTGACTAACAGACACACACAGGGGTCCCGACATGTGCAATCTCTGACCAAACAGTTTAAAAGTCGTCATGCATAATTTCTCAATTTTATGGCCTTTTTTGATCTCTCAGTCCATGGGTTTTCCTAAGATCCCTGATCTTTTCTCATGACCTCAGGCCATTGTTTAAGGACCAGATGTATGTCTTAATATTGATGGTTTACTTGTATTTTTTTTTTTCTTGATAAGTTGGACATCAGTTATTGATTGTCCTGTCAGGGGTTTGAGTGTTCTATGACCTCCAAGCCAGGGAAGCATTCCTCTGAATGCCAAGAAAACTGCAACAAAGAGTATGATTATGGGTTACCAGAGAAAGAAATTTATATGAATGAATAAGTAGAAATTAGAATTGAAGTTTTAAAAGAAAAAACTGAGGCTTTCACACTACACTGACTACCTAATATTTTTCTACCTCACCATTATTATTTTTTGAGCTGAATTTGAATCTCTTGTTCCTCACTTAAAACCTGGTGGAATTACAAGAGATGGCACTAGACAATTAAATGTTTGTCTCTGTGTTACTGAGCAGAACTCACGGCAGATCCAGTGAACCAGCTCAGATAATTATATTTTGATTTGAAGCCATCTTTCTAATGGAAAAGTTACAGAAGAGAATGCTGCCCTTTCTGAATGTTCTCATATACACCTTTTATTAGGCCAAAACACCAAGCTCCCAAAAAAATCTCTTGGGGAAGCATATAGATATATATATTTTCTCTTTTTAAGAAGAAAAGCAAAAAATTTGATCATGTCATAAAGCAATATATTTCAGATATTGCAACGAACAGAATGATGCTTATCAATTATCTATACATCTTTAATTCAGCTTTACTTCATTCAGTTCAGTTCAGTTGCTAACTCGTGTCTGACTCTTTGCGACTCCATGGACTACAGAACACAATGCCTCCCTGTCCATCACCAACGCCCAGAGTTAACTCAAACTCATATCTACTGAGTCAGTGATGCCATTCAATCACCTCATCTTCTGTCATCCCCTTCTTCTCCTGCCTGCAATCTTTCCCAGCATCAGCACTTTTTCAAATGAGTCAGTTCTTCGCATCAGGAGGCCAAATTATTGGAGTTTCAGCCTCAACATCAGTTCCCACTGAATATTCAGGACTGACCTCCTTTAGAATGAATTGGTTCGATCTCCTTGAAGTCCAAGGGACTTTCAAGAATTTTCTCCAACACCATAGCTCAAAAGCATCAATTCTTCGGTGCTCAGCTTTTTTATGGTCCAAATCTCACATCCATATATGACTACTGGAAAAATGATAGCCTTGACTAGATGGACCTTTGTTGGCAAAGTAATGTCTCTGGTTTTCAATATGCTATCCAGGTTGGCCATAACTTTTCTTCCAAGGAGTAAACGTCTTTTAATTTCATGGCTGCAGTCACCATCTGCAGTGATTTTGGAGCCCCAAAAAATAAACTCTGACACTGTTTCCACTGTTTCCCCATCTATTTCCCATGAAGTGACGGGACCAGATGCCATGATCTTAGTTTTCTGAATGTTGAGCTTTAAGCCAATTTTTTCACTCTCCTCTTTCATTTTCATCAAGAGGCCTTTTAGTTCCTCTTCACTTTTTGCAATAAGGGTGGTGTCATCTGCACATCTGAGGTTACTGATATTTCTCCCAGCAAAGTTGATTCCAGCTTGTGCTTCATCCAGCCCAGCATTTCAAATGATGTACTCTGTATAGAAGTTAAATAAGCAGGGTGACAATATACAGCCCTGACATACTCCTCTTCCTACTTGGAACCAGTCTGTTGTTCATTGTCCAGTTCTAACTGTTGCTTCCTGACCTGCATACAGACTTCTCAAGAGGCAGGTCAGATTGTCTGGTATTCCCATCTCTTTCAGAATTTTCCACACTTTATTGTGATCCACATAGTCAAAGGCTTTGGCACGGCCAATAAAGCAGAAATAGATATTTTTCTGAAACTCTCTTGCTTTTTCAATAATCCAACAGATGTTGGCAATTTGATCTCTGGTTCCTCTGCCTTTTCTAAAACCAGCTTGAACATCTGGAATTTCATGATTTTCATACTGTTGAAGTCTGGCTTGGAGAATTTTGAGCATTACTTTACTAGCGTGTGAAATGAGTGCAACTGTGCATAGTTTAAACATTCTTTGGCATTACCTTTCTTTGGGATTGGAATGAATACTGACTTTTTCCAGTCCTGTGGCCACTGCTGAGTTTTCCAAATTTGCTGGCATATTGAGTGCAGCACTTTAAAAGCATCATCCATAGGATCTGAAATAGCTCAGCTGGAATTCCTTCACCTTCAATAGCTTTGTTTGTAGTGATGCTTTCTAAGGCCCACTTGACTTCAGACTCCAGGATGTCTGGCTCTAAGTGAGTGATCATACATTTGGGTCATGAAGATCTTTTTTGTATAGTTCTTTGGTGTATTCCTGCCACATCTTCTCAATTCATCTGCTTCTGTTAGGTCTATACCATTTCTGTCCTTTATTGTGCCCATCTTTGCATGAAATGGTATCTCTAATTTTCCTGAAGATATCTCTAGTATTTCCCATTCTATTGTTTTCCTCTATTTCTTTGCACAGATCAGTGAGGAAGCCTTTCCTATCTTTTCTTGGTATTCTTTGAAACTCTGACTTCAAATGGGTATATCTTTCCTTTTCTCCTTTGCTTTTCACTTTTCTTTTTACAGTGATTTGTAAGGCTCCTCAGCCAGCCATTTCACTTTTTTGCTTTACTCTTTCTTGAGGATGGTCTTGATCCCTGTCTCCTGTACAATGTCACAAGCCTCAGTTCATAGTTGATCAGGCACTCTATCAAATTTAATTCCTTGAATCTATTTGTCACTTCCACCGTATAATCATAAGGGATTTTATTTAGGTCATACCTGAATGGTCTAGTGCTCTTCCCTACTTTCTTCTATTTAAGTTTGATTTGGGGCCACAGTGAGCTCCATTTTTCTTTTTTGCTTACTGTATAGAGCTTCTCCATCTTTGGCTAGAAAGAATATAATCAATCTAATTTCAGTATTGGCTATCTGGTGATGTCCATGTGTAGAGTCTTGTCTTCTGTTGTTGGAAGAAGGTGTTTGCTGTGATCAGTGCATTCTCTTGGCAAAACTCTGTTAACCTTTGCCCTCCTTCATTCAGTACTCAAGGCCAAATTTACCTATTACTCCAGGTGTTTCTTGACTTCCTACTTTTGCATTCCAGTCCCCTATAATGAAAAGGACATCTTTTACGGGTGGAAGGTCTTATATGTCTTCATAGAACCATTTAACTTCAGCTTCTTCAGCATTACTGGTTGGGGCATAGACTTGGATTACTGTGATGTTGAATGATTTGCATTGGAAATGAACAGAGATCATCCTGTCGTTTTTGAGATTGCATCTAATTACTGCATTTCAGAATGTTTTTTTGACTATGATGGCTACTACATTTCTTCTAAGGGATTCTTGCACACAGTAGTAGGTATAATGGTCATCTGAGTTAAATTCACCCATTCCAGTCCATTTTAGTTCTCTGATTCCCGAAGTGTTGATTTTCACTCTTGCCATCTTCTGTTTGACCACTTTCAATTTGCCTTGATTCATGGACCTAATGATCCAGGTTCCTAAGCAGGTTGCTCTTTGCAGCTTCAGACTTTGCTTCTATCACCAGTCACATCCACAACCACGTGTTTTGTTTTGGCTTTGGCTCTGTCTCTTCATTTTTTCTGGAGTCATTTTTCCACTGAGCTCCTGTAGCATATTGGGCACCTACAAACTTAGGGAGTTCATCTTTCAGTGTCCTAGCTATTTGCCTTTTCATACTGTTCATGGGGTTCTCAAGGCAAGAATACTGAAGTGGTTTACCATTCCTTTCTCCAGTGAATCACATTTTTTCAGAACTCTCCACCATGACCATTCTGTATTGGGTGGCTCTTCATGGCATGTTCACTTTTTGTTCATAATTCTATTAAAAGAAGCAAATGACTGTGCACCAAAGTACTATCAATAAGATAAGTTATCAGAGTTTGAAAACTCTACCAGTATTTTCCTTCAATTTTTTTAGTATATGTATGAGACCTTCTTGGGGCTTCCCAGGTGGCTCAGTGGTAAGAAATCAGCATGCCAATGCAGGAGTCTCAGGAGACGTGGGTTTGATCCATGGGTTGGAAAGATGCCCTGGGGAAGAAAATGGCAACTCACTCCAGTATTCTTGTCTGGGAAACCCCATGGACCGAGGGGTCTGGCAGGCTACAGTCCATGGGGTCATGATACAACTGAGCAATCGAGCATAAATGTAGACCTTCTTGAGTGCAAGGATCCAGAACTTGAAGAAGGCAGAAAGGAAGGAAGGAAGAAGGAAAGAAGGAAGGAAAGGAGGGAGGGATAAAGGAAAGAAGAAAGGGAATGTGGGAATATAGGAAAGAGAAGGGAGGAAGAAATGCCATAAAAAACTTGAAACAAAAGGGACTGGTTTTTTGGTTTGTTTGTCTTAATATTTGTTTTGACATGAAGTGAAAAGATAATTTCAGGTTGTATACTTTTCTGAGAAATTGTTTACCTCATTGCTTTTAAAAAATAACCAAGATTAAGCTTAGGCCAGAAAATAAGGCCACTCCTGCTTTGGAATAAGCCTAAAACAGGAACTATAGAACAATAAGCAGAAACAGATTTTGTTTTTGTTGTTGTTGTTGTTTGGTTTTGGTTTTAGAACAGCATAAGATTCACAGCAAAATTAAGCAGAGGAGGTTTCCTATATGTCTTCTGCCCTCACATGCATAGCCTCCACACTTATCAACATCTCCACAAGAGTGGTGCATTTCTGACAATTGATGAACCTACACTGACACTTCAAAGTCATCCAAAGTCCGTAGTTTATATTACCGTTCACTCTCAGTGTTGTACATTTTATGGGTTTGGACAAATTTATAATGATATGTATACATTATTATAGTATCGTGCAGCATTTTTTACTGCCATAAAAATCCCCTGTGCCCTGTCTATTCATTTTCCCTGGACATACAACTTTTGGCATCCACTTGTCTTTTCACTCTCTCCATTGCTTTGTCTTTTATAGAATATCATATTGCTGGAATTTTATAGTATGTAGCCTTTACAGATTGGCTTCTTTCACTTAGTAATAGGTATTTAAATTTTGTTCATGTCTTTTCATGGCTTAACATCTCATTTCTTTTTAGCTCTAAATAGCATGCTATTGTCTGGATAGACCACATTTTCTTTATCCATTTATCTACTAAAGGACATTTTAGTTGCTTTCAAGTTTTGACAATTATGCATAAAACTACTATAAACATTCATGTGCAGGTTTTGTGTAGACATAAAGTTTTAACTATGGAGGCAACTACCAAGGAATATGAATACTAGATTTTAAGGTAAGCATATGATTAGTTTTGTAAGGAATAGCGAAACCTCTACTTCCCTGGAGGTCCAGTGGCTAAGACTCTGTACTCCCAATGCAAGGGGTCTAGGTTTGATCCTTATCAGGGAACTAGATTTCACATGCCAAAAAGTAGTAGTTTACAGGATGAAACTAAAGATTCTACATGCCAAAACTAAGAGCTGATTCAGCCAATAAACAAATAAAATTGTAAAAAATGAAATAGCCAAACAATTTTCCAAGTAATTGTATCATTGTATATTCCTACTAGCAATGTATGAGAGTTCCTATAGCTCTCCAGCCTCACCAGGATTTGTTTTTTGTCAAGGTTTTAGATTTTGCCTATTTAATAGGTGTGTAGTGGAATCTCATTGTTTTAATTTTGCACTTCCCTGATTACTTATGATGAATCTTTTCACATGCTTATTTGCTATCTGAATATCTTCTTTAAAGAGATGTCTTTGAGTTTTTTCCTTAATTGGCTTGCTTCTTTTCTTAATGTTGAATGTTAAGAGTTCTTTGCATGTCTTGGGTAACAGTCCTTTATCAGATATGTCTTTCATAGTTATTCTCTTTGAGTCTATGGATTGTTCTATCCCACTTGTGACATTGTCTTTTGCAAAGTAGAAGCTTTTCATTTTAGTTAAGTCTAGGTTTTCCATTACTTATTTCACATATCATGATTTTGGTGTGATATCTAAAAAGTCATTGTTATATCCATAGTCGTCTAGGTTTTCTTCTAGTTGTCTTCTAGTTTTATACTTTGGATTTAGGTCTCTAATCCATTTTGATAAGGTTTGGGTCTAAATTCCTTTTGTGCATGTGTGTGTGTGCCTGCAGGTGTCCTGTGGTCTCCGCCATTTGTTCTATAGGCTATCGTTGCTCATTTACATTGCCTTTACTCTATGTCAAAGATTAGTTAAATTATGTGGGTCTGTTTTGAGGTTCCTTATTCTGTTGCATTCATCTGTTTATTCTTTCACTGAAATCATACTGACTCAATTACTGTAGTTGTATAGTAAGTCTGCTTGTGTCCTTCACACTCTTGTAAATCCAAGAATAATTGAATTTAACAGCTTTTAATTTGTTATTAAGACAGTGAAGTCAATTCCAAAATTTTAAAATACTGACATTTATATATAATTATGTTGATCAATAATTTATTTAATGACACAGCAGTCTTCTCAGTAAAGTTTTGTTATGAATTTATAAACTGAATGGATGGTCATTTAGAAAGTTTCCTGGTGCACTTTCATTTATTCAAGAGATCTTTAAATGACAACTTGGACTGCTTTTTCTCTTCTACCTCTTAAGTTGACTATAAAATGTTATACTTGGCTTTTCCTTTGAGCCACACTTTCTAAAAGATTTCTATCCAATGAATGAAAACTAAGTACTGTAACAGTGCTGAGAATTGTTATTTGTGCCTGGCTTTCATTTTAGTGGGAAAATTTTGCCCATTGATAGTTGGGTACTACAAAAGACTCAAGCAGTTATTGATATTACCCGTCAAGGAGCTAGATAGAGTGAGAGAGCATTGTTCTGAGGAAATACAAAACTTGAGATCTGAACACTTGTCATTGTTAAATATCCCCTGAGATCATTGATATGAGCAGAGTTGTTAAACTATTGCTTCAGGTAATTTCCAGTTTATGTAATAATGGTCTGCATATCCAACTTTTCCCTACACTTTCAATTGAATTTTTTTAGACTTCCTGTTTTATGTTGGTATAAAGACCTTATACTTTGTATTATGTTCTATACTATAAAATTATGCAATTTCAATACAATAGTGAAGATCTTTGCTTTGCATCATTGTTCAGTGATATGACTCCATGAACTTAAATTGATTAAACTCTCAGAAATCTGGGATATTCGCATCAACATGTAACCAACACATTCTCAATCGTTTTATTGTTATTTTTAAAATGTTGTTTATGAAAGTACCTATCATTTACCCTTATGTGTTTTGACATGATGAAGGCAACAATTTTTACCCTGTGCTCTGCTTATATTAGAAATCTTTGAGAGATCTGACTAATTATACTATACTGGTTTTAGGAATGTTGAACTTATTATATGAATTATGTTTTGCTGTATATCAACTCACCCAAAATTTAGTGCCATAAAACAGCAACTAAACTTTAGTTTACTATTCTATGGCTTGAAAAATGGGGCTGGGCTTAGATGGATGTTTGGATGAACCAAACTGGATTAGCTGATCATGGTGGGGCTCATGCATGAAGCTGCAATTAACTACAAATCAGTTGCCAGCTGGCCTTCTGATCCTCTAGCAGGCTAGCCTGTCCTCCATATGGCTATCTTTTCAGATTGCCAAGAGTGAGAACAGACATACCTGAACGCTTTACCAGCTTAGATTTAGATCTGATGCAACAGTAATTCCATCACATTACTATTGGCAAAGCTGAACACAAAGCCAATTCAAATTCCTGGGCTGCAGAAATAGGCTCCAAATAATTGTAGTAATTTCCTCATTATACCACCATCATTTTTATCCTCTCCTTCTGTTTTTCAGTGTATGTGTTAGAGTTTTTAATCAGGGAAAAATGTTAAATGAAAATATATTTTAGAATTTCAGTATTTTATTGTTTTTGCAGAAGCTTATGGAAAACAGTGAGAAGTTATGAAAAATTTTCACAGTTCATGAAAGCCATGTTTATTGGTGAGATTTATTCTTTATTGGTTTTAAAAAGGGCTTTGATTATTCTAGGAGAATCAAATCTAGGCTTACAAAGACCTTTAGGGTTCAGAAAGGAAGGAGCAGAATCACCCAGCATGCTCCAATCATCTGTTGGCAGATCCAGGCAGCTATGACTAAGCTGAAGCAAAATTTAGGAGCAGGCCATTGTTCCGCAAATGAACGTCAGAGGTCATATAGAGGAGCTTTCTGTATGTGTGTTTGTGTGCCTCTGTGTGTGTGTGTGCATGCATGCATGTATGCATGTATGTGTGTGTATTTGGCAAAGGGATAGATTGGACCACTGTTAACTGCTGGCTTCATACACAAGCGGATCAACCAGCAGAAATACCCAAGCTCAGTGTAATGACTGAGCTCTATTTCAGCTGTTCTGCATATGAGGCATATGCATAATGTCACAGGCCCATATGCCCCTCTTTGAGAAGGGTTATATTGTTTTGGAAGATGAAGGTCTACATCTGTGAATTTGAGTGATACCTCCTAGTAATATAATATACCCAGGTGGCATGGTTATTTATTTGCATTATATTTCATATTTGTTTTATGAAACTAATGAGCTATGTGGGTTATTTCCTCATCCACATTTAATAGACTCACCTTTCAAAAGTGGTAATTCCAATGAAGATAAAGAATTAAGGAAAGGTGAACTAAGATAAGACCAAGTACAGATAGTTAGCCAGAATGTGCCATGATGCCTTGATTGTTTTAGGGCCAAAAGGAAGAATGTACATAGAGGAAAAAGGAAGGACATGGGATTTTTGCTTTATGGAGAAAGTATAATTTATTAGGTTGCATAATTCAATCAAACATAATACACAATAACATTCAAGGATTTCAACAGAGCCTTTAAGCTTGTAAGTGAATGTTTGCCGCTGCTGCTAAGTCGCTTCAGTCATGTCTGACTCTGTGCGACCCCATAAACAGCAGCCCACCAGGCTCCATCATCCCTGGGATTCTCCAGGCAAGAACACTGGAGTGGGTTGCCATTTCATTCTCCAATGCATGAAAGTGAAAAGTGAAATTGAAGTCGCTCAGTGGTGTCTGACTCTTCGCGACCCCATAGACGGCAGCCTCCCAGGCTCCTCCGTCCATGGGGTTTTCCAGGCAAGAGTACTGGAGTGGGGTGCCATTCTTCAAATTATAGAAGAATCTCGACTATAGACTCTATTTTGGAGCTGATTTCTGATGAAATCCATCACAAAAGAAATATAAAGAGACGAATTAACAAAGTAATGAAATACAGCAATCCAATTAAAATTAACATCACTTTCCCTCATCAAGTGGGAAAATGAAACAGCCTAACAGTTAGCTTAACAGCATGAGACACCATCTAAAGCTAGATATAAGTGAGGAAGCAGTAACATTGCTTACTCTATACATGAGCTAAGGTACTGACACAGTGAAAATAAAAGTATTTGCATTTAAATGGTGACTTACTTTGTGGAAAAACTCTGTAAAATGACAATTATCATTCTTAAAATGCTTCTTAAATGAAGGTAGGTAAGAAGAATATTATCCTTGTCTAAAATGAAACTTACACTAGGTTAAGAGAGCTAACATGTTTATCAGCTTTTATTCTCTAGTGTTTTTAGTTTCTAGAGTTGGTAGGAACTATTTGTTATTTCTGACAAGTATCTCTCAATACTTGAGATTATATGTTTTAGCTTATTTTTGAAGCAGATGAATATACAACCTGTAACTTGAATTTATAAAAGGTTTATAAGGACTTCTCAACCGACTCCATTGTGGGGGCATTTCTGAGTCAAAAATGGACAGTACTCTTTGGCAACTTGAGCCAAAGCAAAATGAAAGCAAACTCTTATAGTCTTTGCTTAGATTTCTAAGGAATGTAATATGATTTCACACTGAAGAAATTCTTTCTTATTCCTTAACTAAGGATTATGCACTGAAACTGGGTATTTAATGGCTTCTGCAAAATTCTGTGCCTATTTATTTTGCATGCCTTACCCTTAGAGTGAGGAATTCAGGTTTTGAATTTTCACCATAAGTTGCTTAACTGTTCTCTCAGTTTCATGCTCTGAAAATTTCTCATATATATTCTATCTCCTTTCACAATTATAAGACTATAATAACTGGAAATATTTTTAAACATTTTAATGTTAAACAAGTATAAACAAAATTTAGTTATTTCATATGGTGGTGGTGGTTTAGTTGCTAAATCATGTTTGACTCTTGCAACTCCATGGACTGTAGTCCACCACGCTCCTCTGTTATGGGATTTCTCTGGTAAGAATACTAGAGTAGGTTGCCATTTCCTTCTCCAGAGATCTTCCCTACCCAGGGATAAAACCTGGGTCTCTTGCATTACAAATGGATTCTTTACTGCTGAGCTATCAGAAAAAGCCAGTAATTTCATACACCAAACTTTTAATTATGGGATTGATCCAAGATTTCCTCAAAACTCTCTTCATTCATTGACTTCTAAAGATGTTTATTCTAGATGAACCCTACCATGAAATTCTCAGATCTGTAGATTTTCATTCCCAAAGTCATCTTTTCTACTCTCCAATAAAATTAATGGGGCAAAATGTGCTCTTGTATATACACTTTTATTGACAGAATAAACATATTTCCATTGGTAAAATATAAAAATATAAAGGGAAGTTTTTCTTGATACATAGAAAACGTAAATAAAAATCAGGTCAAAACTAATAAGCAGTGAGTTGGAAACAAATCCCTGTGCTAAGAGTTAGGACATTTATAGTTGCCACTCAGTGTAATGACCTTCAACAACACACTTCACCTCTTTGGGTCTGGTTTTTTCTTTACTAATATGAGAATGTTACCCTGGATAATTTCAAGGTCTCCTCTAACTCTAAATTCTATGAAGCTTTACATCATTTTCTCACAATGCTTCATATTTTGTTGACATATCAGCAGGGAACTTCACACTTCATTGGAAATCCATTAAAGCAATTACCATGTCATTAGTGAAGACTTTTAATTATGAGCTTAGTAACCTAAAGAATTCACTGTGATAGGCAAGATTAGCTCCTTTAGCATGGGTTAGCATGGGATGAATTGAATGGAGAGATGTCTTTCCTTTGGAGAATTTGAAGTTGCCATTCCCAAAACAGTCAGCATTGTTGATTAAGCATGTCAGTTAAAAAGTCAGAGAGTCGAGGAAAGATTGATAACCTTTCAGATAGTCTCATGACTAAAATACTCCAAAAAATGCACCTTGGTTCATTTGACCTGATTCAATGAGAGAATAGAGGATGACAGCACTAAGAAGAGACATCCCAAAGGTGACAAGTAAAAGGAAAGGAAACTTGTAGATGCGAATTCAAAATTAAAAGGAAAGCCTTACAGGCTGTGTATGTATTTCCTTGAACACATATTTGCACTGTTATCTGTAATTACATTTTGAACTTGAATGTGAAAAAAACATTGATATCAAAGTACTTTTAGTAAACTGAGAAATTAGCTAAAATTTTTGTGTAAGCTTTGGAAATACCACATATTTAAATCAGCTCCTATTTAATTAATATTCACTATTTAAAAATATTTTTACTACAAAATATTTTAAAATGGTGAGCATTTTTAAATCATTTGAAAGGCTTTGAAAAATAATTTTAGGTGGAATATTATTGAAAAACCATATTCAATCCAGTTTTTCTGCCCAGAGAGCTGTAAGATCTAACCTACTCAATGGTCTCCAATTATATTGGGATGTTTTACTGATTAATTAGTTGCTGGGCTGTGATTTAAGTGTTACTTCAAAATCGTAAACTGCCAAGTTTTTAATTTGTAAGCTTATGACTTGCCACTTATATGTTTAAATCAAAGTCAACAGTTTTCTTTTCCATCTTCACATTTATTTCCTTTTTTTAATTGATGTCTAAATTTCCACTTCTCTAATCAGAAAAATTCTATTGAGTATGTAATTAATCAATTTGAGGTCCGTGAAACAATTCCACACATGCTCAATATTTATATATATGTGTGTGTGTGTGTGTGTGTGTGTGTGTGTGTTATTTTAGGCTATCTGGAATCATGATTAGTCTTGAACTTAACGTAAGATTCTTCCCTGAATTGTTTACTTTTTACCTTTAATTTCTGGAATTGAGAATTCTTCTCTTGCTGCATCTCTCAGTAATACAGTGTCATATATTGAAGGGTGCTGGAGAGACAAGATTGGCCAGAATAGAGTAGGGTACTGTAATCTACAATATTTGAACATGACATGTCAACCTAGGCAGCCTGAGGTACCAGCATAGAAAGACTCATCAAAAATGAATCAAAGCTTTAAAAAAATACAAACGATTGCCAAAAATCAAAGATATTCCCAGATTGCTCCTGTGTAATATTATGGAAATACTAGTAAAACTAGCCCAAGGAAAGGGTAGCTAGGTGCAAGTGAAGAGATTTTGAGCAAATTTTGGATGCTTGTTTAGTGAGACAGTTTCCCTGGATGAACTAGATCTGTAACCAGTGACACATGTATTGAAAAGTATACCTGTAGACTGTGGCTCTGTTTGGCTAACAGAGCTTCAGGTATGCAGTAGCTTCTACTATTTTTTTCCCTCTAATTTTCAAGATTAAATGGCATTGACTGGTGTGGCAAGAGATAAACAGTTCTGTCTATTGCAGCAATATATAGAGAGTAGAAGACAATATATTATTAATATTAGGGAACATTTATTCTGAAGAAAAACAACTATGCCTAAATTTTGTCTTGGCCACACATCCATTTAACAGATGTGGAGGAGAGAGAAAAAACATGCATGTCTATTATCTTAGCTAGAAATACTGGTATTAGCAAATAATGTTAGGCTATTCTGTAAGACGATAGTGGTTTAATAAGATTTTGATCATTTTGTGGTATTAATAATTTATTCAAAATAACTCAAAATTCAACATAAAATGAATTCTTATATTTGAATATAAAATAAACTCTTAAAAATATATCTGTTGTAAAATTTGGCACACATTAAAGATGAGAGAGGAAACCATAAAACACCAAAAAACCTACACTATGTTTGTCACTAAATTTTATTTCCTCAATGGGCTATTGTAGAATTTTCAAAAAATATGGTTTGTTTTTTAATTGTACATAAACTAATATATTATAATAGCATGATGATATGCCATCCTTAGGAATTGCTTGTCCATGGACTGATGTCAGCATAATTCAACTCCTGCTTACCAATGATGTGTAAGAGAAAATATTAATTACAACTCCATATCTCTCTCAGAGATCATGATCTTGGTAGGGATATGAATATTAATACTAAATATATAGAAAATGTATTCATAATTTTATATGACAGTCAGTCAGTAAATAGCATAATTTTATTTTTAAGTTAAAGATATGATTAAGATATTTTATTTTATTTTATTTTTTGTTTGTTTGTCCTTCCTTTTTTTTTTTTTTGGTCTTTTATTTTTACTTTATTTTACTTTACAATACTGTATGGTTTTGCCATACATTGACATGAATCCCCATGAGTGTACATGCGTTCCCAAACATGAACCCCCCTCCTACCTCCCTCCCCATAATATCTCTCTGGGTCATCACCGTGCACCAGCCCCAAGCATGATATTTTATTATATTTTCCAAAGAATTATAATCTGTGGAAACAAGTAGTAATCATTTTATTTATATTAGCTATTAACTTGACTTTGTACCATTAAAATTGCTTCTATATATTCCCTTTTCTCCTTCCTGGGCTATCTAGCATCTTTGTTCAGATTGATATAAAATGTCCAAAATGAATTAATGTATTTGTTTTTTTGCACTCTAATTTTGGATTTTCCTTTCTTCACCTTTCTTTACCCATTCCACTTCTACTTCTACTTCTCCTACTTCTTTGCTTTCCTCCTACTTTTACTTCTATTAATTGATTACTTTTTGGCATATCCATATATTTCAATGTTCTATTTAACCTTCCTAATGCAAAGTAAATTCACCAAATTAGAGAAAAATAATTCATATAACTTGGTGTTGTAACCATGATAGGATTGGTTTTTTCCTTATATATAATCTAATTGTATTTGTTATTGTTTTGCTTTGTTTGTTTTCAGTCTTCAATATAACCACTGTTCTCCAGTTGTAAAATAACCTTATGATTCTGGGATCTCAGTAACTATACATAAATTATGCACATTTGAGGTTTGTGTCAACATGATATCTGTAAAGTTAGAATGCTACTTCTGCTCCAACTTTTAGCCTTCTTAAAATATATTTATAACTTCATAAAGCAGTATTTTTAAAAGCACAGAGATTCATAGGTTAAGTAAATCTATTGAGGAAGAAAGAATTGAGAGATATATAAAGGGTGAAAGAAAGAATTTATATATATATATATATATATACACACACACATGATTTATTGTGTATCATTATTCCCTGCATTTATAATTCAATGATCTGAGTGAGAATGAAAATATAACTATCACTATATCTATGTAATTATTAAAGATTTTGTTACTTGGACCTTATAGAACTGTTTATGTGTGCACGTTTCATCTTTACTATCTCTTCTATTAGATTTGTGATATCCTTTAGGGTGGACCATAGCATCTTTATTTTTGTGTGTTCAATGAATTCTGGCTTCATATGTGGTTCTTTACAACATGATCTTTGGTATCACTTTCACTTGAGCTGAAAATTAAAACGTAAATAAGTTTTATCATGGAGTGATATTGACAACTGTAAAAAGTGTTTGGAGTTACATAGACATTGGCACAGTTGCAGAATGGTTCATTAATTAGAAGTTTGGCTTTGGATATGTTATTCAACATCTCTAGGTTTCAGATTCCTTGCCTAATAACTAGGTTAATATTACCCATAAAATATGGATGGATGAGAATAAAAAAGACAGGTAAAGATAACTGGCACTTTACCTGTACACACTAGGCCCATCATAAGTCCTTTTGCTGCATCTGTTACTTTTGAATCCCAACCAGTTTCTATGAATGTTTAAAGTATATTGTTTCAGAACTTGACATATCAAATGAAAAAAATAAATGCAAGTAACTAATGCTCTTTAAAGAAAATATAAAGACTGAAAAATAACCTATTGCTTTTTTTTTTTAATATTTGGTCACAAAAAAATTGCTATTTATTACAGTACAGCACATGACTGAGAATATCACATATGTGCTACACTTATTTTACTATACACTTTTTTTTGACAAAATAGACATCTTACTGTGTTCTCTTACCTCTTGGTGGCATAGTTCAATAATTTGTAAAATGAGGTCAGTAATAACACCATCATAAGATAGTGGCAGACGTGAAAGAAATATTGAAAACAAAGATTTAGAAAATTACTTATTTAGGGTAAAAATAAGAATAAATATTTCTATAAATGTTAAGCTCTATTATTTTTCCACACACTAAGAAACTAAAGCAAAAAATATTACACATATGTTTTAATTTGGCATTAATTTCAATGTGAAGTAATCACTTCTATATTTCCTTTTTTATCACCAATGGTACTTGCTTTGTATTTTCCCACTTCTGTGTTCCTATCACAAGTGAGTGTATCTGTGTGTGCATGTGTTTAGTCACTCAGTAGTGTCTGAACTTTTGTGACCCCATGGACTCTAGCCTGCCAAGTTCCTCTGTCCATGGAATTTTCCAGGCAAGAATACTGGAGTGGGTTGCCATTTCTTACTCTAGGGGATCTTCCTATTACATACCAAAACATATCTGCAGAAACACGCACACACACACATTTAGGTGCTCTTTTTTGTTGGCTCCTGCTTTCAAATTCTTTGTTTTCCATGCATTTGGTCCATTTGCTGATGTCTATAGAAACAGAAGGACATCAGAGCTTCATAGTTTGAACATTCATTCTGTTCTTACAAATGCAATAAAAATCAATCTGTCTTGGGTTATAAACTGTTCTTTCTGCCACCACGTGGTTATTTAAAAGCCTATCATAATTTTTACATGATAGAAAAAAGTGGAAAATATGGAGGAAAGTGAAGAAGGAAAAGATAATAAAAAAGGGAAAAAGGAGACAAGGTACGCTTTGGATGAAGATATAGTAGTGTTTATATCTAAGTAAAATCCAACTGAAACCCTTTTTTTCACTCCATCATTAATTACAACATAGAAAACAATTGCTGAAAAAGAGCATTATTCACCATCCTGGGCATGTTACATTGTGTCTTCTATGATTAGGCCTTATTCAGCACCCTGAATTGGGGTACTGAGGGTGAGAAGCAGTAAGCTTTTTGCTGCTCTTAAAAGACTCTCTATGTTTTAGAAGACACTCTACCTTAGTGGGGACCTGTCATAGCAAGATGAGATATGTGAGAAGTTCAGGAAGGATACAATGGACTAAGAAATTTATTCTGTCCAGAACATTATGAGATTTCCAGTTGTGGAAAGAAATATTTGAGTTGGAATTTAAAGGATAACTGGATCTCTTCCAACACAAATGATGAGAAAGGCAAAGCAAAGAACTTAAGCAAAAGCAATCAAAGGTAAACAAATATGTGACATATAACAAGAAAGGCAAAATGAAAAACAAAACCTAAATTTCTCGGAGGAGAGTGACAGGTGATAAATTCAGTGTGGCTTATATAAGGATTTTTCTGATCTTGAATCAGTTTCCAGATTTCTTATTTAATGGTGTCTTTTATATTGTAAGAGTTTTATAATACTGTTGAGTTCAATTATTTGAAGTCGTTGCTCAGTTGTATTTGACTTTTTGTGACCCCATGAACTACAACACGCCAGCCTTCCTTGTCCTTCACTATCTCCCAGAGTTTGCTCAAACTCATGTCCATTGAGTCAATGATGCCATTTAATCGTCTCATCTTCTGTTGCCCCCTTCTCCTTCTGCCCTCAATCTTTCCCAGCATCAGAGTCTTTTGAAGTAAGTTGATCTAGTTTACAGATTATACTTCATATTTTCTTATAGGTCTAAAGAGCTTATTATGTAAAAATGTTGTTTTATATTTTGGAGTTTATTGTTTCTTTAAGATTTTTTTTCCTTTTATTTTAGCAAAGCTGCCTGCTTCTCTGGGTTTGCACAGGTGACTGCCACATTTCCAGAACTCCTCAGCATACCTTTGAAGGTTTGCACACAGTTTTGAACTGTTTGTGGACATTGCTTCCTTGCTTGCTATTATGACTAAGCATTGTATTTGTTTCTCTGACTTGTTTTTCAGTGCAGATCATTGTACCCAGCATGTCCAAAGAACTTGATTTTTAGCTCTTTAATTAGGAGCTGAAATGATCTGGTGAATGATTAACACTTACTAAGCACTTACTATGGCCTAGGTGTTATGCTACATTTTACTTTTGTTACCTCAATAATTATCATGTCTTTTAATGGTAAAAAAAAAAAAAAAAAAAGTCGGGCGAGAAGTCAGTCCTTGGCAACAAATCACACAGCAACAAGTGATTATGTTATGATCCAAACAAATATTATTGGAATCAAAGCATTCTTCCTATACTTTACTGATTTTCCACTAAGAGAGACATAAAATCAGAATTCAAAATCTTGTGTCAAGATTAAGGCTTTAGAAAATGCATATGTTCCACTAAATCTTCCAGGATTGTTCATTACAGAAAGAGAAGACTTTAGTTGGACTAATCACCAAAATCTAGTGATAGTTCAGAGACAAACTAAAACAAATGACACAAAAATTTGTTAGTGATTAGACAATAAAAATGAAGCTAGTTAGGATTACAGTGATTCTTAAGCATATTTGAGTTGGCAAAATAATTCTTATATTGATATTATGGAAGATATTTCACAAGGGTTAGAATGGTGGGAGAACAATATAATAAAGGGAGGACAGATGAACTTGACATACTGTAATATATTAAAGAATAATAGCTTTCATTAAAATCATTTTTAATATTTTAAACATAAATGTAGGGGTTCTCCAGTGGCCCAGTGAGTAAACTCTGCCTTTTAATGCAGTGGGCACAGGTTTGATCCTTGGTTGGGGAACTAGGGTCCCACATGCAGTGAGGTGTGCCCCTGCAAAAAAAAAAGTTTGTTTAAAAAAAACCGTAGATGTGATTCTACACCAAGTGTATGCTCAAAAGAGATGTAAAAAAAAAAAAAAATGAGGCTACCTAGTTCACAAGAAAGGAAGAAACCTGTAAATATAATAACAGTTTTGGAAAGAGATGTTCAAAAATAATTGGCAGGTACAGAAGGAAAATGTGAGTTGTATGTACTGCTGCTCTCCACAAACTATAGAAAGAAACAGTGTTCTTGTAATTGCTCTTGTTTGTTGATATTTACATCCAGGGCTTCTCAGGTGGCTCAATGGTAAAGAATTTGTGTGCCAATGCAGAGACTCAGGAGACATGGGTTCGATCCTGGGATCAGGAAGACCCCCTGGAGGAGGAAATAGCAACTCAATCCAGTATTCTTGCTCAGAGAATCCCATGGGCAGAAGAACCTGGCAGGTTACAGTCCATGGGGTTGCAAGTAGTCAGACATGACTGAGCATGCACACATGGAACTTGCCATTATTTACATCCTTCAGTAATTCACTTGATAAAAATATTTGTAATGTATGTTAAATTACTGAACTACAGAACACTGAATACTTTGAAATTCTATTATATAAATAAAAACATAAATTGCAATTATTTCTTTGATTGATTGCATATTTCAATTTCCAAGTTACTGAGAATTAAGGAAAAATTTATTTTGAAATATTTAATGGAAGTATATGTGTGTGAAAAAAATAATAACATTATCCACTCTAAAATCATATCACATATTTTAATAAATCTACATTCTATCCTCATTCTCAGAAATATGTTACTGAACTCTCACAATTTGAAGCACTATACCTCACAAATTTGTCTTTCTGATTCAGTTTAAAAAGTTAGTCCCCCAAATGATCTAGACAAATAGAATTCCTGATCCAGATTTGAGAAGCCGTACTTTGTTTTAGCTGAGAGGATTCTATATTGCTATAGTGAGATTTCAGATCATTACTTATCATACTTAGTCAACTCAATTTCAGAATATAAAAATCTGTCATTCATGAAAGGATTTGTTTTTGCCATCTTTAGAGATGGCAAATGACTTATATGGGCTTTAATCAAGCTCTCTCCTTCCCCCTCCCCTCCCCCCAACCCAAGAAGATTTGTATCTTGACTAACAGCATTGCTTCATCATTTATGCTGCCCTTTTGGTCAGTAAAATAAAAGCCAACCATATGAAGGTTACCGATTAAGTTCTCTATTAAGAATAATGGGGGGGGGGGGGGACATTAGTGCCAATATCAAGGAAATAAAGTTCCAAAGAAACATCTTCTTACTCTTTCAGCCACATGCAACCTTTTGACACTATTTTTAAAGTAAAGGATTTGTACCAGCCAGGAAACCAGAAGTCTCTCATTATTATTCTTCCATTTGCCACACAGGGCTGGTATTTGATCTAAAGCTGTCAGTTTCATACAAAGGAGGAGCTTTCAGATCTGGACCCAGATGAAACAAATTCAGATATCCACACAATGTGCTAGGGACTTTGGGAGAAAAAATTCTACAACATGACATAATTTGTGTACTGTTAACATATATTTGTCCATTCTGTGCTTTCAAGCTGAAACAAAAGCACTCTGTCATCAAACTCTGAAAATATGACTTTGGTTTCAGAATGAATACAGCATAAAGTGTGGGAAGGATAAGTGGGGATTGCTCTACGGTGGAGATGATTGGAGTAGAAGTAGCTTTATATGTTGCTTCTTGAATCATCCCCACTCTGGAAGTGAGGCAAGACAGAACAAAGGGGCAGTGAAGGAGTTTCCTAGTTCTGTTTTTGAATAATACCTCCCCATCCCATAAATTCCCAATTAATAGATGCCACTGTAACCAAATAATAAAGGCCTGTATAACAAGTAATAAAATAATAATGTCACTATGAGCCCCTTAATATGAGCATATGAGCAACTGAGAATACTATATAATTTCAATGGTGTCCTTGACAAAAATGAACAACTTCATTCAAATCACATAAAAATATCAGAAAAACACAAATTCAGGGACATTCAACAAAACATGTGACCACTTTTCAAGAATATCAAGATCATTAAAGACAAGCACAGACTGATAGAAGGACACCAAGGTCAATCAACTAAATATAGTGTGGAATTATACTTAAGATAATTAAACAGGAAAAAAAAAAAAAAGGATTGCTAGTGAAAACACTGATACCATTTCATAAGGTTCTGTAGGTTAACTATATCGAACCAATGTTATTTTATGATCTTGATCATTTTAGTAAGGTTATGTAAAATTCTGATCTTAGGGGAACTTAAGAAGAAATGTACACAAAAAATTGCTGTACTGTGTTTGCAACTTGGCTGTGCCTAAAATTCACTCAAACTAAAAAGTTTAAAAAATAAATAAGTAGATAAAATCTCTATTTTTCATGAGTGAATCAATTTTCAAGGGGAGAAGGAAGTCCAAATCAGTACATACAAACCTCAACAATAAGTAAAGTCTACTACTTACCTTCTGACAATGAAGTCTACATAATAGCATGTTTTATCAGAAGTAAAGTGGACACTGAAATGGGACAAGAGCATTTCATGTACCAAGTATACTGATAAACACAAGATTTTCTTCTATTATATTTTGCTAGATGATAAAATTGGTTTATAGAAACAAAACACTTAGAATACTGTCTGACATGTAATAGGTATCATATAAGTGGTAGCAATGATTTTAATTGCTAAAGAAACAATAAAAGTAAAAACATACCACTTAAAAATATCTCCATTTCAGTAGTAAAGGCTGTTTTCTCAGATATTCAAAATGAAAAGCAAACTATTGGAAACCCTTTCATACAATAAGAAGAAGCACATTTCAGTTTATCTTTCAAAATTTATTTTAAATATGTTTAATGAGCTATTAGTATGCATCAGATAATATTCTAGGCACCAGGGATGTTAAGAACAAAAACAAACTCAGGCCGTACTTTCATTGGGATTAGACTCTGATGAACTGATTTTAGGAATTAGCTGGGTTATTTTCTAGGGGGAAAAAAAAAACGTAGCTCATATCAAATTGATCATTGTATACTTTCATAAAAAGTATACTACAGAGACATGATTAAAGTATATTAAATCAGACTAACCTGAGCTAAAATTCCAGGTTTTTTATTTAATAGTTTTGGACAAATTTTGAAAATTGATTGAATAATATTTTCTCTTCTGTAAAATTGAAATCATATTATATAAATTATAAGGATACAATAAGATGTATTCAAATAATACATGTAAAACTATCTCTAATATTGCCTACAATGTATTAGATTATTCATAAATGGTAGGTACAAAATACACAAAGACATATGTCAAAAGACACTATAAGAAATTATCTTAAAAATTGTAAAATATAATATATGGTACTGGAAATAACAAGAAAATATATAAATTATTTAGCAGAGTACCTGGAACATAGAAGAACTCAATAAATGTAGTTAAAATTATTAATAATCATAAATTTCACAATTAAAACTGAAATGTTAATAGTGAAAGTGAAAATTAAATAAAAATACATCAAAAACAAATAAAATAAGCTTAAAATACATCATTTTCAAGGAATGGAATAGTCAGATACATGAATACTTCAAATGTTCCAAAATGAAATAACATAAAGACACAGATAATGGGTGGTCCTAAGATGGCAGAGGAATAGGACGGGGAGACCACATTCTCCCCCACAAATTCATAGAAAGAACATTTGAACGCTGAGCAAATTCCACAAAACAACTTCTGAATGCTGGCAGAAGACATCAGGCACCCAGACAGGCAGCCCATTGTCTTCGAAGGAGGTAGGAAAAAAATATACAAGATAAAAAGAGAGACAAAAGAGGGAGGGATGGAGATCCATCCTGGGAAGGGAGTCTTAAAAAAGAGACAAGTTTCCACACATTAGGAAACACTCTCACAGGTGAATCTGTGGCAAGCCTTGGAACCTCAGAGGGCAACATAACCAAGAGGAAAAATAAATAAATAATTAAAACCCACAGATAACATGCCTAAGGCAACTCCCAGCAGAGAAGCAGTGCAGATGCTTGCATCCACCACTAGCAAGAGGGGCGTGGGCAGGGAGGCCGGGGCTGAATTGCTTAGAGTAAGGACCAGGCCTTAACTGCCTTGAGGGCAATCTGAGGGAACTAACTTGAGACAGCAAACCAAACTGTGGTATAGCTATCCCGCTAAAAGCCCTAACCTAAAACACTGCCCCACATGGCATGGCTTAGTTTCATTGAGTTAGACAAGGCTGTGGTCCATGTGATCAGACTGACTAGTTTCCTGTGATTATGTTTTCAGTGTGTCCACCCTCTGATGCCCTCTTGCAATACCTACTGTCTTATTTAGGTTTCTCTTACCTTGGACATGGGGTATCTCTTCACGGCTGCTCCAGCAAAGGACAGCCACTTCTTCTTACCTTGTACGAGGGGTATCTCCTCACGGCCGCCCCTCCTGACCTTGAACATGGAGTAGCTCCTCTCGGCCCTCCTGCACCCGCACAGCCGCCACCCCTTGGATGTGAGGTAGCTCCTCTACGCTATGGCCCTTGACCTCAGGCGTGGGGTAGATCCTCTAGCCACTGCCCCTGATCTCAGGCATAGGGTAGCTCTTCTCAGCCGCCACCCCTGACCTTGGGTGAGGGATAGATTTTCTCGGCCATGCTTCTGCATGGTCCATCAAGCTGGCGTGCTGATCACATGGACCACAGCCTTGTCTAACTCAATGAAACTAAGCCATGCCGTGTTGGGCCACCCAAGATGGACGGGTCATGGTGGAGAGGTCTGACAGAATGTGGTCCACTTGAGAAGGGAATGGAAAACTAGTTCAGTATTCTTGCCTTGAGAATCCCCTAAACAGTACGAAAAGGCAAAATGATAAAATACTGAAAGATGAACTCCCCAGCTCAGTAGTTGCCAAATATGCTACTGGAGATCAGTGGAAAAATAACTCCAGAAAGAATGAAGGGATGGAGCCAAAGCAAAAAGAATACCCAGTTGTGGATGTGACTGGTGATAGAAGCAAGATCCAATGCTGTAAAGAACAATATTGCAAAGGAACCTGGAATGTTCAGTTCAGTTCAGTTCAGTCGTTCAGTCGTGTCCGACTCTTTGCGATCCCATGAATCGCAGCATGCCAGGCCTCCCTGTCCATCACCAACTCCCGGAGTTCACTCAGACTCACATCCATCGAGTCCGTGATGCCATCCAGCCATCTCATCCTGGGTCGTCCCCTTCTCCTCCTGCCCCCAATCTCTCCCAGCATCAGAGTCTTTTCCAATGAGTCAACTTTAGGTCCCTGAATCAAGGAAAATTGGAAGTGGTCAAAAAGGAGATGGCAAGAGTGAACATCAACATTCTAGGAATCAGTGAACTAAAATGGACTGGAATGGGTGAATTTAACTCAGATGACCAGTATATCTACTATAATAGAGAGTGGGCAGGAATCCATTAGAAGAAAGGGATTAGCCATCATGGTCAAGAAAAGAATCCAAAATGGAGTACTTGGATTGCAGTCTCAAAAACAACAGAATGATCTCTGTTCACTCCCAAGGCAAACCATTCAATATCACGGTGATCCAAGTCTATGCCCCAACTAGCAATGCTGAAGCAGCTGAAGTTGAATGGTTCTATGAAGACCCACAAGACCTTTTAGAACTAACACCCCAAAAAGATGTCCTTTTCATTATAGGGAACTGGAATGCAAAAGTAGGAAGTCAAGAAACACCTGGAGTAAGAGGCAAATTTGGCCTTGGAACATGAAATGAAACAGGGCAAAGGCTAATAGAGTTTTGTCAAGAGAACACACTGATCATGAGAAACACCCCCTTCCAACAACACAAGAGAGGACTCTACACATGGACATCACCAGATGGTCAACACTGAAATCAGATTGATTATATTCTTTGCAGCCAAAGATAGAGAAGCTCTATACAATCCACAGAAACAAGACCAGGAGTTGTCTATGGCTCAGATCATGAGCTCCTTATTGCCATATTCCGACTTAATTTGAAGAAAGTAGAGAAAACCTCTAGACCATTCACGTATGACCTAAATCAAATTCCTTATGATTATACAGTGGAAGTGAGAAATAGATTTAAGGGCCTAGATCTGATAGACAAATGCCTGATATACTATGCACAGAGGTTTGTGACATTGTACAGGAGACAGGGATCAAGACCATCCCCATGGAAAAGAAATGCAGAAAGGCAAAATGGCTGTTCAGGGAGGCCTTACAAATAGCTGTGAAAAGAAGAGATGAGAAAAGCCAAGGAGAAAAGGAAAGATATAAGCATCTTAATACAGAGATCCAAAGAATAGCAAGTACAGATAAGAAAGCCTTCTTCAGCGATCAATGCAAAGAAAAAGAGGAAAACAACAGAATGGGAAAGACTAGAGATCTCTTCAAGAAAATTCGAGATACCAAGGGAACATTTCATGCAAAGATGGGCTCGATAATGGACAGAAATGGTACGGACCTAACAGAAGCAGAAGATATTAAGAAGAGGTGGCAAGAATACACAGAAGAACAGTACAAAAAAGATCTTCATGATCCAGATAATCACGATGGTGTGATCACTCACCTAGAGCGAGATATGCTGGAATGTGAAGTCAAGTGGGCCTTAGAGCATCACTATGAACAAAGCTAGTGGAGGTGATGGAATTCCAGTGGAGCTATTTCAAATGCCAAAAGAAGATGCTGTGAAAGTGCTACACTCAATATGCCAGCAAATTTGGAAAACTCAGCTGTGGCCACAGGACTGGAAAAGGCCAGTTTTCATTCCAATCCCAAATAAAGGCAATGACAAAGAATGCTCAAACTACTGCACAATTGCACTCATCTCACATGCTAGTAAAGTAATGCTCAAAATTCTACAAGCCAGACTTCAGCAGTACATGAACGATGAACTCCCTGATGTTCAAGCTGGTTTTAGAATTTCTGCTTTATTGACTATAGCAAAGCCTTTGACTGTTTGGATCAAATAAACTGTGGAAAATTCTGAAAAAAAAATGGGAATACCAGACCACCTGACCTGTCTCTTGAGAAATCTGTATGCAGGTCAGGAAGCAACAGTTAGAACTGGACATGGAACAACAGACTGGTTCCAAATAGAAAAAGGAGTATGTCAAGGCTGTATATTGTCACCCTGCTTATTTAACCTATATGCAGAATACATCATGAGAAAAGCTGGGCTGGATGAAGTACAAGCTGGAATCAAGATTGCTGGGAGAAATATCAATAACCTCAGATGTGCAGATGATACCACCCTTATGGCAGAAAGTGAAGAGGAGCTAAAAAGCCTCTTGATGAAAGTGAAAGAGGAGAATGAAAAAGTTGGCTTAAAGCTCAACATTCAGAAAATGAAGATCATGGCATCTGGTCTCATCACTTCATGGGAAATAGATGAGGAAACAGTGGAAACAGTGTCAGACTTTATTTTTTGGGGCTCCAAAATCACTGCAAATGGTGATTGCAGCCATGAAATTAAAAGACACTTACTCCTTGGAAGGAAAGTTATGACCAATCTAGATAGCATATTCAAAATAGAGACATTACTTTGCCAACAATGGTCCATCTAGTCAAGGCTATGGTTCTTCCAGTGGTCATGTACGGATGTGAGAGTTGGACTGTGAAGAAGGCTGAGCACCAAAGAATTGATACTTTTGAGCTGTGGTGTTGGAGAAGACTCTTGAGAGTCCCTTGGAATGTAAGGAGATCCAACAAGTCCATTCTAAAGGAGATCGGTCCTGGGTGTTCATTGGAAGGACTGATGCTAAAGCTGAAACTCCAATAGTTTGGCCACCTCATGTGAAGTGTTGACTCATTGGAAAAGACTCTGATGCTTGGAGGGATTGGGGCCAGGAGGATAAAGGGATGACAGAGGATGAAATGGCTGGGTGGCATCATTGATTCAATGGACATGAATTTGAGTAAACTCCAGGAGTTGGTGATGGATAGTGAGGCCTAGCATGCTGTGATTCATTGGGTCACAAAGAGTTGGACATACCTGAGCAACTAAACTGACTGACTGAAAAAAATGCCAGGCCCGCTCACTGAACAAAGAACTGAGCAGAGCTAGCCAGCTGGGGACCAGCACATCCCCCCCAGAGACAGGCAGGTGAGGGAAGCCAGAGCCGGAAGGGGGCAATCACTACCTCAGAGAGGCATCATCTACAAAACTGCAAGCAGGCTTCGTTGCTAACCAAGACTCCTTGGGATTCTGGATGGTCGACATTAGCTGGGAGGGTCACAGCCAGATATCAACTCCCCAGAGGAGACACATGGCACACCTGATAAGGTGCACCCATTGTACCCCCAGAAAACCAAGAGGCTGGGACAGAGGAGGTGGTATCACACTTCGCCAAGCACCTGGTCACTTGAGCTACTTGGACCGGGGAAGCGCACAAAACGCAGGCCCAATCAAGTCTGCACCTTTGTGGAGTACCCGAGAACCTGAACCTGAGTGGCTTTGTCCTGGGAAATGCACTCAACCCAGGACTGGCCTCAGACAGTTCCTGGCAGAGCAGCCTAGAGCCTGAACAGTGTAGACTGGGACGGCACACACACAGTTAGTAGGGGTAAACCCAGTGTGGCTGAGACACTGAGAACACTCCCTACAGACGCCAATGTGTTTGTTTGCAGTACAAATATCACCTCCCTCCCCACAGCATGACTGAACAAGTGAGCCTCAAAAAAGTGACCACCACAGCCCCCTTTTGTCAGGGTGGAAATCAGACACTAAATAGGCCAGCAAACAGAAGTTAAAATAAACAGAGGGAACCGCTTTGGAAGTGACAGTTTCAATAGATTAAAACCCTGCAGTTAGCACCAACTACATGCTACTAAGTTGCGTCAGTCATGTCCGACTCTGTGAAACCCCACAGACGGCAGCCTACCAGACTCCTCCATCCCTGGGATTCTCCAGGCAAGAATAGTGGAGTGGGTTGCCATTTCTTTCTCCAGTGCATGAAAGTGAAAAGTGAAAGTGAAGTCGCTCAGTCATGTCCGACTCTCCATGACCCCATAGACTGTAGCCTACCAAGCACCTCCGTTCATGGGATTTTCCAGGCAAGAGTACTGGAGTGGGTTGCCATTGCCTTCTCCAACCAATACATAGGAATGGGCCTAAAGATCTTGAGAAGTGTAAGCTGGATCAAGGAACTATCTGAAAATGAACTGACCCCACACTGTTCACAACAACACCAGAAAAAATTTCTAGGTATATTTTTACTATTATCATTTTTTTAATTAAAAAAATAATATATATATTTTTAAATTTTAAGTCCTCTATTACTCCTTTAATTTTCATTTTTATAACCTACTATTTCTTTGCAAAAAAAGACTATTTTTAAAGAAAACTTCATATATGCATATATATATTTTATAATTTTTTTTGTTTTTTTCTTTAATATTGTATTTTTGAGACTCTAACCTCTACCCTAGATTTTTAATCTTTGCTTTTTAGTATTTGTTATCAGTTTTGTACCTTTAAGAACCCAATCTTCAGTACCCATTTTTACTTAGGAGCAAGATTATCGACTGGATTTCTCTCTCCCCCTTTGGACTCTCCTTTTTCTCCACCAGGTCGCCTCTATCTCCTCCCTCCCTTTTCTCTTCTCTACCCAACACTGTGAATCTCTTTGTGTGTTCTGGGCTGTGTGAAACACTTAGGGAACAGTACTGGCTGGATCTGCCTTGCTCCTTTTGATTCCCCCTCTTCTCCTCCTGGTTACCTCTATCTCCCTCCTTCCTCTTCTCTTCTCCATGTAACTCTGTGTACCTCTCCAGATGTCCCTCACTGTGAAGAAACTTTACAACATTAAGCTAGATGTTTTATCATAGGTGCTGTATAGATGGAGAAGTCTTGAGGCTACTGTAAGACCATGAGTGAAAACCAGAGGCAGGAGGCTTAAGTCCAAATCCTGAGTACACCAGAGAACTCCGGATTAATTGATAGGAGCTCATCAAATGCCTCCATGCCTACACTGAAACCAAGCACTACCCAAGGGCCAAATTCCAGAGAAAGACATATCATGCAAATTCGCCAGCAACACAGGAACATAGACCTGAGCTTCAATATAAAGGCTGCCCAAAGTCACACCAAACCTACTGACATCTTAAAACTAATTACTGGACACTTCGGTGCACTCCAGAGAGAAGAAATCCAGCTCCACCCACCAGAACACTGACACAAGCTTCCCTAACCAGGAAACATTGACAAGCCACCCGTCCAACCCCACCTACAGCGAGGAACCTGCACAATAAAGAGGAACCACAAACTGCCAGAATATGGAAAGGCCACTCCAAACACAGCGATATAAACAAGAAGAAAAGGCAGAGAAATATCCAGCAGGTAAAGCAACAGGATAAATACCCACCAAACCAAACAAAAGAGGAAGAGATAGGGAATCTACCTCATAAAGAATTCTGAATAATGACAGTGAAAATGATGCAAAATCTTGAAAACAAAAACGGAGTTACAGATAAAAAGCCTGGAGACAAAGATCGAGAAGATGCAAGAAATGTTTCACAAGGACCTAGAAGAAATAAAAAAGAGTTAGCATATAATGAATAATGCAATACGTGAGATCAAAAACACTCTGGAGGGAACCAACAGTAGAATAACAGAGGCAGAAGATAGGATTAGTGAGATAGAAGATAGAATGGTAGAAATAAATGAAACAGGAAAAAAGAAAAAAAGAATTAAAAGAAATGAGGACAACCTCAGAGGCCTCTGGGACAAGGTTAAATGCCCCAACATTCAAATCATAGGAGTCCCAGAAGAAGACAAAAAGAAAGACCATGAGAAAATACTTGAGGAGATAATAGTTGAAAACTTCCCTGAAATGGGGAAGGAAATAATCATCCAAGTCCAAGAAACCCAGAGAGTCCCAAACAGGAAAAACCCAAGGCAAAACACCCCAAGACACATATTAATCAAATTAACAAAGATCAAACACAAAGAAAAAATATTAAAAGCAGCAAGGGAAAAACAACAAATAACACACAAGGGGATTCCCATAAGGATAACAGCTGACCTTTCAATAGAAACTCTTCAGGCCAGAAGGGAATGGCAAGATATACTTACAGTGATGAAAGAAAATAAACTACAGCCCAGATTACTGCAAGGATCTCATTACAGCAAAGATCTCATTCAAATATGAAGGAGAAACCAAAAGCTTTACAGACAAGCAAAAGCTGAGAGAATTCAGCACCACTAAACCAGCTCTCTAACAAATGCTAAAGGATCTTTTCTAGACAGGAAACACAGAAAGGGTGTATAAACTCGAACTCAAAACAATAAAATAAATGGCAACTGGATAATACTTATCAAAATTACCTTAAATGTAAATTGGTTGAATGCCCCAACCAAAAGACAAAGACTGGCTGAATGGATACAAAAACAAGACCCCTATATATGTTGTCTACAAGAGACCCACCTTGAAACAAAGGACACATACAGACTGAAAGTGAAGGGGTGGAAAAATATCCCATGCAAATAGAGACCAAAGAAAGCAAGAGTAGCAGTACTTATATTAGATAAAATAGACTTTAAAACAAAGGCTCTGAAAAGAGACAAAGAAAGACACTACATAATGATCAAAGGATCAGTCCAAGAAGAAGACATAACTATTATAAATATATATGCACCCAACATAAGAGCATTGCAATATGTAAGACAAATGCTAACAAGTATGAAAGGGGAAATTAATAATAACACAATAACAGTGGGGACTTTAATACCCTACTCACACCTATGGATAGATCAACTAAACAGAAAATTAACAAGGAAACACAAACTTTAAATGATACAATAGACCAGTCAGACCTAATTGATATCTACAGGACATTTCACCACAAAACAATGAATGTCACCTTTTTCTCAAGTGCACATGGAACCTTCTCCAGGAGAGATCACATCCTGGGCCATAAATCTAGCCTTGGTAAATTCAAAACAATTGAAATCATTCCAAGCATCTTTTCTGACCACAGTGCAATAAGATTAGATCTCAATTACAGGAGAAAAACTATTAACAATTCCAACATATGGAGGCTGAACAACACGCTGCTGAATAACCAACAAATCACAGAAGAAATGAAAAAAGAAATCAAAATATGCATAGAAACGAATGAAAATGAAAACACAACAACCCCAAACCTATAGAACACTGTAAAAGCAGTGGTAAGGGGAAAGTTCATAGCAATACAGGCTTACCTCAAGAAACAAGAAAGTCAAATAAATAACCTAACTCTACACCTAAAGTAACTAGAAAAGGAAGAAATGAAGAACCCCAGGGTTAGTACAAGGAAATAAATCTTAAAAATTAGGGCAGAAATAAATGCAAAAGAAACAAAAGGGAACATAGTAAAAATCAACAAAGCCAAAAGCTGGTTCTTTGAGAAGTTAAATAAAATTGACAAACCATTAGCTAGACTCATCAAAAAACAAAGGGAGAAAAATCAAATCAATAAAATTAGAAATGAAAATGGAGAGACCACAATAGACAACACAGAAATACAAAGAATCCTAAGAGACTACTGTCAGCAACTATATGCCAATAAAATGGACAACTTGGAAGAAATGGAAAAATTCTTAGAAAAGTCCAACTTTCCAAAACTGAATCATGAGGAAATGGAAAATCTTAACAGGCCCATCATAAACATGGAAATTGAAAATGTAATCAGAAGTCTTCCAGGAAACAAAAGCCCAGGACCGGATGGCTTCACAGCTGAATTCTATGAAAAAATTTAGAGAAGAGCTAACACCTATCCTACTCAAACTCTTCCAGAAAATTGCAGAGGAAGATAAACTTCCAAACTCATTCTATGAGGCCACCATGACCCTAATACCAAAACATGACAAAGATCCCACAAAAAAAGGAAACTACAGGTCAATATCACTGATCAACATAAATCCAAAAATCCTTAACAAAATCCTAGCAAACAGAATCCAACAACATATTAAAAAGATCATGCATCATGACCAAGTGGGCTTTATCCCAGTGATACAAGGATTCTTCAATATCTGCAAATCAATCAATGTAATGCACCACATTAACAAACTGAAAAATAAAAACCATGTGATTATGTCAGTAGATACAGAGAAAGCCTTTGACAAAATTCAACATCCATTCTGATAAAAACCCTCCAGAAAGCAGGAATAGAAGGAACATAACTCAACATAATAAAAGCTGTATATAAGAAATCCATAGCAAATATTATCCTCAATGGTGAAAAATTGAAAGCATTTCCCCTAAAGTCAGGAACAAGACAAGTGTGCCCACTCCACCACTGCTACTCAAAATAGATTTGAAAGTTTTGGCCACCTCAATCTGCAGAAAAAGTAATAAAAGGAATCCAGATTGGAAAAGGAGTAAAACTCTCACTGTTGGCAGATGACATGATCCTCTACATAGAAAACCCTAAAGACTCCACCAGAAAATTACTAAAGCTAATCTCTGAATAGAGTAAAGCTGCAGGATATAAATCAACACACAGAAATCCCTTGCATTCCTACATACTAATAATGAGAAAACAGAAAGAGAAATTAAGGAAACAATTCCATTCACCATTGTAATGAAAAGAATAAAAGACTTAGGAATATATCAACCTAAGGAAACAAAAGACCTATATATAGAAAACTATGAAACACTGGTGAAAAAAATCAAAGAGGACACAAAAGATGGAGAAATATACCGTGTTCATGGATCCAAAGAAACAATATAGTGAAAATGAGTATACTACTTGGTCCCATCACTTCATGGGAAATAGATGGGGAAACAATGGAAACAGTGTCAGACTTTATTTTTTTAGGTTCCAAAATCACAGCAGATGGTGATTGCAGCCATGAAATTAAAAGACGCTTACTCCTTGGAAGGAAACTTATGACCAGTGTAGATAGCATATTGAAAAGCAGAGACATTACTTTGCCAACAAAGGTCTATCTAGTCAAGGTTATGGTTTTTCCAGTAGTCATGTATGGATGTGAGAGCTGGACTGTGAATAAAGCTGAGCACCAAAGAATTGATGCTTTTGAACTCTGGTGTTAGAGAAGACTCTTGAGAGTCCCTTGGACTGCAAGGAGATCCAACCAGTCCATTCTAAAGGAGACCAGTCCTGGGTATTCATTGGAAGGACTGATGCTAAAGCTGAAACTCCAATACTTTGGCTACCTCATGCGAAGTGTTGACTCATTGGAAAAGACTCTGATGCTGGGAGGGATTGTGGGCAGGAGGAGAAGGGGACAACAGACGATGAGATGGCTGGATGGCATCACCAACTCGATGGACATGAGTTTGAGTAAACTCCAGGAGTTGGTGATGGACAGGGAGGCCTGGCATGCTATAATTTATGGGGTCGCAAAGAGCTGGACACGACTGAGTGACTGAACTGAACTGAACCCAAAGTAATCTATAGATTCAATGCAATCCCTATCAAGCTATCAATGGTATTTTTCACATAACTAGAACAAATAATTTCACAATTTGTATGGAAATAAAAAAAACCTCGAATAACCAAAACAATCTTGAGAAAGAAGAATGGAACTGGAGGAATCAACCTGCCTGATTTCAGGCTCTAGTACAAAGCCACAGTCATCAAGACAGTATGGTACTGGCACAAGGACAGAAATATAGATCAATGGAACAAAATAGAAAGCCCAGAGATAAATCCACACACCTATGGACACCTTATCTTTGACAAAGGAGGCAAGAATATATAATGAAGAAATATATAATGACAATCTCTTTAACAAGTGGTGCTGGGAAAACTGGTCAACCACTTGTAAAAAAATGAAACTAGAACACTTTCTAACACCATACACAAAAATAAACTCAAAATGGATTAAAGATCTAACCGTAAGACCAGAAATTACAAAACTCCTAGAGGAGAACATAGGAAAAACACTCTCCGACATAAATCACAGCAGGATCCTCTATGACCCACCCCCCAGAATATTGGAAATAAAAGCAAAAATAAACAAATGGGATCTAATTAAAATTAAAAGCTTCTGCACAACAAAGGAAACTATAAGCAAGGTGAAAAGACAGCCTTCAGAATGGGAGAAAATAATAGCAAATGAAGCAACTGACAAAGAATTAATCTCAAAAATATACATGCAACTCCTGCAGCTCAATTCTGGAAAAATAAATGACCCAATCAAAAAAATGGGCCAAAGAACTAAACGACATTTCTCCAAAGAAGACATACAGATGGCTAACAAACACATGAAAAGATGCTCAACATCAGTCATTATCAGAGAAATCAAAATCAAAACCACAATGAGGTACCATTTCATGCCAGTCAGAATGGCTGCTATCCAAACGTTTACAAGCAATAAATGCTGAAGAGGGTGTGGAGGAAAGGGAACCCTGTTACACTGTTGGTGGGAATGCAAACTAGTACAGCCACTATGGAGAACAGTGTGGAGATTCCTTAAAAAAAAAACTGGAAATAGAACTGCCATACAACCAACCAATATCACTGATGGGCATACACACTGAGGAAACCAGAATTGAAAGAGACATGTGTACCGCAATGCTCACTGCATCACTGTTTATAATAGCCAGGACATGGAAGCAACCTAGATGTCCATCATCAGAAGAATGGATAAGAAAGCAGTGGTACATATACACAGTGGAATATTACTCAGCCTTTAAAAAGAATAAATTCGAATCAGTTCTAATGAGGTGGATGAAACTGGAGCCTATTATACAGAGTAATGGCAATCCACTCCAGTACTCTTGCCTGGAAAATCCCATGGACAGAGGAGCCTGGTAGGTTGCAGTCCATGGGGTCACTAAGAGTCAGACACGACTGAGCGACTTCACTTTGACTTTTCACTTTCATGCATTGGAGAAGGAAATGGCAACCTACTCCAGTGTTCTTGCCTGGAGAATCCCAGGGATGGGGGAGCCTGGTGGGTTGCCATCTATGTGGTCGCACAGGGTTGGACACAACTGAAGCGACTTAGCAGCAGCATACAGAGTAAAGTAAGCCAGAAAGAAACACACCAATACAGTATACTAATGCATATATATGGAATTTAGAAAGATGGTAATGATAATCCTGTATGCGAGACAGCAAAAGAGACACAGATGTGAAAAACAGTCTTTTGGACTCTGTGGGAGAAGGCAAGGGTGGGATGGTTTGGGAGAATGGCATTGAAACATGAATATTATCATATGTGAAATGGATCACCAGTCCAGGTTCAATGCATGGTACAGGATGCTTGGGGCAGGTGCACTGGGAAGACCCAGAGGGATGGAAGGTGGGAGAGGGGTTCAGGATGGGGAACACATGTACACCCATGGTGGCTTCATGTTAATGTATGGCAAAACCAATACAATATTGTAAAGTTATTAGCCTCTAAAAAATGAATAAACAAATAATTTTTAAAAAAAGACAGATAAACTACAAAAAGGAAAAAACATATGAATTATAAATCCATTAAAATATGAAATTGTTTAGATGCTTTCATCATTGTTGCAAAAATAATATTTGTGAAGAATTCCCAAAATTATGAAAGTGATGAAGACATAGTTATATAAGTAGATGCCAGATATTCAAGTGAGAAATTTTAAATTTCTCAGTCTATGAAGAATTTTATAAAAGATATCTATATCAATTAAATTAGAAGCAACCACAATATTTATAACAGAAAATAGTGTCTTTAAGTAAAAGTAATAATGCTTAATATGTACTATAAAGAGATTCTATACAAAACATGTAAACCACCCATATTTAAATACATCACATTAGAAAACAAACCCATAAACAAAAATAACATCTAGAGTTAGTATCCAGAGAGCAGAATGAACTGATAAATGTGCATTTAAAAAACCATAATGAGGATAGGTTCAGATTTCTCTATTTAAACTACCTGAAGCATGTGCATTGGAAAAGACCCTGATGCTGGGAAAGATTGAAGGCAGGAGAAGAAGAGGATGACATAGGATGAGATGGCTGGTTAGCATCATCGACTTGATGGACATGAGTTTGACCAAAGTCTGAGAACTGGTGGACAGAGTTGGAGATTTGGACAGGGAAGCCTGGCCTGCTGCAGTCCATGGGGTTGCAAAGAGTTGGACACTACTGAGTGACTAAACTGAACGAACTGAGGCATATGCAGAAGCTTTTGAGAGTTAAGGTATAACTAAAGAATTCTCTACTAAGATATTAATAAAAATAATGATAAGAGCAACAACTGTGTTACTTTTATAGATAAAGATGATAATAATACATCAGAAAAATAATTAGTGCAATCTATATTTGCTTAAGTGTCTCCTTTATGAATGATATACAATTAAAGCTTCAAAACAATCCTATGAGTTGGATAGATGCTAGTTCTGTTGTTTGTAGATGAAACACTGATTTAAGACAGGTCAGCTAACTGCCATTATACTAATAGGATTCACTCTTAGTATTATTGTAATAATAATCAAGTATATATTTAGATGGAAAAGCCATAGAACAATATTATCAAACATGCCTGTGTGAGTCCTCAGTTGCTTCAGCAGTGCTTGCCTCTGCCACCCCTTGGACTGTAGCCTGCCAGCCTCCTCTCTGCATGGATTTTCCTGGTGAGAATACTGGAGTGGGTTGCCATACCCTTCTCTAGGGGTCTTCCCAACCCAGAGATCGAACTGCCTCTCCTGCATCTCCTGCATTGAAGACAGATTCTTTAGGGCTGAGCCACCAGGGAAGCCATTATCAAATATAAAAGGGTTCACAAGATGTGTTGCCCATTTACCCTTCCTGGCATTATTACCTGAAAAAGTACTACTCTGGAAGGAGATGAATAAAGTTTGAGAAACTCATGTAGGGAAACTTTTTTTTTTTTTTTTTAATGAATGGAGGATCCAGGGTTTAAAAAACTAGCAAGCTTAACACAGTGTTTAAGGGTTCATGGGTCACATTGACTTGATATAAATGTCTGGCTCTGTTAAATAATGGCTTTGCAGACTTGGATGAGTTCTTTAAACTCTGATTCAAGTAGAGTGGGGGTAATAATAGCCCGTACTTTGTATCCCGAAAAAATAAAGGAAAAAAAATCATTTAACACTAGAACAGGACCAGGTATGTTGTAAGCATAAATTAATATAACTTGTAGCAATATTACCAAGCCTTGGGAATGGTTAGACAAAGAGAGAAGTCCAGATGTGTTATGTAAACATTACTACAAAATTTAGATTGTTAATGTAAACTGAAAGTATTAAGAGGATATAACTCATAAAACAAACTTAAACAAAATCATCATGCTAGGGTAGTACTTGAAAAATTCCTTTTAAGGAATTTGTTTAGAAAATATTTTGTAATTTTTCTCAGATTATTTTCTTCATGTAGCCATTTAGTAAATTGTAGTAATATTTGAATTATTTTATATTGAGGGCTTAAATTTTGTAACAAAAGGAGTCAAAAATTTAAATAAAAAGCTCAATTGTTTATAAGACAAATGTTTTAGAGATGATGCAATAACCACTTCAATGGACTTGCTGTTTTAAATGCTAGCAGAAAGAATTTAAATATTCAACTGTATGATTCTGAGAAAGATGACTAATAATATGTAAAACTTATTGGCTAGTCACTCAGTGCTAAGTGCAACAGTCATCTATCTATCTATCTATCTGTATCTATATATATATATATATATGTAATGAGCGCCCATGAAGAAAAACAAAAACAAAACAAAACACTTAGACAAATTAAGAGAGCCCTGAGAAACAGTCACATGTTCTGTATCTGAAAAATGTTCAGTGGGAGCCACTCAGGGACTTTTGAGAGAAATCTTTTTTTTAATTAGTAATTTTAAAATTATCTGCTGAAATAAAAGCTAAGAGGATCAGGTAATTTCACTAAAATTTTACTAAAATATAAATTTTACTAAATCTTATAGAAAGATACAGTTACACACATAAACACATGCTTGCAATGCACACGTATATACACATATACTATAACATTTTGGAAAACTATGTATAACCAAAGGACGGTATAACCTGTATAACCTGTATAACCCAGGTGTCAGTAGTCATAAGGAACCTGCCTGCCAATGCAGGAAATGTAAGATACTTGGATTTGAAACCTGGGTTGTGAAGATCCCCTGGAGGAGGGCATAGCAATCCACACCAGTATATATAACCAAAAATTCAGAGAAAGTTATGTACACATTGGTATCTTAAAATAAGAGAAAGAAGGTAACATGTTATTTCTTAAAACAGAAGTGTATTCGAAAGTGTCAGAACTAAAATTGGAAATGTTGAACTAAACTAAAACACAAAAGATTTAAAGAACACATAGAAGTATGAAAAAAAGAATATAATTGTAAATAACCATTCCAAAGAACATTCTAATTAGCTAATAATCAAAATATGAAAATTAAAACAATACAAGCTTTACATATTTTAAATATATAACTTAAAATAATATTCAATTATGGAGAAATTATGATGCAAGATCATTAAATATAATCCAAACTTTCATAAATTCAGCTTAAAGCCCAACAAAAGTAGAATAATAGTTAGAAAGGTATTTCTCTCTTTGCATGGGTCTGTTCTAAACTGAGTCTTCTGTGGCCCTGCATTATGAGGATTCTTTTACCACTGAGCCACCTGGGAAGACCATTTATCTCTCTGAAAGTGTTAGTTGCTCAGTGGTGTCCGACTCTTTGTGATCCCATGGACCATAGCCTGTCAGGCTCCTCTGTCCATGGAAAAATCCAGGCAAGAATATTGCAGTGGGTTGCCATTCCATTTTCCAGGGGATCTTCTTGACTGAGGGATCGAACCCGGGTTACAGCATTGCAGGTAGATTCTTTACTATCTGAGCCTTCAGAGAAGCCCATACATGCATACATACATACACACATACATCAGTTCAGTTCAGTTCAGTTCAGTCGCTCAGTCATGTGCGACTTTTTGCGACCCCATGAATCACAGCATGCCAGGGCTCCCTGTCCATCACCATCTGCCGGAGTTCACTGAGGCTCATGTCCATCGAGTCCGTGGTGCCATCCAGCCATCTCATCCTTGGTCGTCCTCTTCTCCTCCTGCCCCCAAACCCTCCCAGCATCAGAGGTTTTTCCAATGACACAACTCTTTGCATGAGGTGGCCAAAGTACTGGAGTTTCAGCTTTAGCATCATTCCTTCCAAAGAAACCCCAGGGTTGATCTCCTTCAGAATGGACTGGTTGGATCTCCTTGCAGTCCAAGGGACTCTCAAGAGTCTTCTCCAACACCACAGTTCAAAAGCATCAATTCTTCAGCGCTCAGCCTTCTTCACAGTCCAACTCTCACATCCGTACATGACCACAGGAAAAACCATAGCCTTGACTAGACGGAACTTTGCTGGCAAAGTAATGTCTCTGCTTTTGAATATGCTATTTAGGTTGGTCATAACTTTTCCTCCAAGGAGTAAGCATCTTTTAATTTCATGGCTGCAATCACCATTTGCAGTGATTTTGGAGCCCCACAAAATAAAGTCTGACACTGTTTCCACTGTTTCCCCATCTATTTCCCATGGAGTGATGGGACCGGATGCCATGATCTTCATTTTCTGAATGTTGAGCTTTAAGCCAACTTTTTCACTCTCCTCTTTCACTTTCATCAAGAGGCTTTTTAGTTCCTCTTCACTTTCTGCCATAAGGGTGGTGTCATCTGCATTTTTGAGGTTATTGATATTTCTCCCAGCAATCTTGATTCCAGCTTGTGTTACTTCCAGTCCAGCGTTTCTCATGATGTACTCTGCATATAGGTTAAATAAGCAGGGTGACAATATACAGCCTTGACGTACTCCTTCTCCTATTTGGAACCAGTCTGTTGTTCCATGTCCAGTTCTAACTGTTGCTTCTTGACCTGCATACAGATTTCTCAAGAGGCAGGTTAGGTGGTCTGGTATTCCCATCTCTTTCAGAATTTTCCACAGTTTATTGTGATCCACACAGTCAAAGGCTTTGGCATAGTCAATAAAGCAGAAATAGATGTTTTTCTGGAACTTTCTTGCTTTTTCATGATCCAGCGGATGTTGGCATTTTGATCTCTGGTTCCTCTGCCTTTTCTAAAACGAGCTTGAATATCTGGAAGTTCACGGTTCACGTATTGCTGAAGCCTGGCTTGGAGAATTTTGAGCATTACTTTACTAGCATGTGAGATGAGTGCAACTGTGCGGTAGTTTGAACATTCTTTGACATACATGCATACAATACATACATCTCTCAACCCATATATAAATCTTTCCTTCAAAATTTTTTAAGATTTAAATTAAGGGGTTCAGTTCACTTCAGTTGCTCAGTCGTGTCTGTATTTTGCGACCCCATGAATCGCAGCACGCCAGGCCGCCCTGTCCATTACCAACTCCCGGCGTTCACTCAAACTCATGTCCATCGAGTCAGTGGTGCCATCCAGCCATCTCATCCTCTGTCTTCCCCTTCTCCTCCTGCCCCCAATCCTTCCCAGTATCAGAGTCTTTTCTAGTGAGTCAACTCTTCGAATGAGGTAGCCAAAGTATTGGAGTTTCAGCTTTAGCATCAGTCCTTCCATTGAACACCCAGGACTGATCTTTAGGATGGACTGGTTGTATCTCCTTGCAGTCCAAGGGACTCTCAAGAGTCTTCTCCAACACCACAGTTCAAAAGCATCAATTCTTCAGCGCTCAGCTTTCTTCACAGTCCAACTCTCACATCCATACATGGCCACTGGAAAAAACCTAACCTTGACTAGATGGAACTTTATTGCCAAAGTAACATCTCTGCTTTTTAATATGATATCTAAGTTGTGGCTCAGAGGTTAAGGCATCTGCCTGCAATGCTGGAGACTCAGGTTCAATCCCTGGGTTGGAAAGATCCCCTGGAAAAGAAAATGGCAACCCACTACAGTATTTTTGCCTGGAGAATCTCATGGAGAGAGGAGCCTTGTAGGCTAAACAGTCCATGGGGTAACAAAGAGTTGGACACGACTGAGTGACTTCACTTTTAATTTCAGGTTCGTCATAACTTTCCACTCAAGGAGTAAGCGTCTTTTAATTTCATGGCTGCAATCACCATCTGCAGTGATTTTTGACCCCCCAAAATAAAGTCTGTTTCCACTGTTTTCCCATCTATTTCCCATGAAGTGATGAGACCAGATGCCATGATTTTAGTTTTCTGAATGTTGAGCTTTAAGCCAACTTTTTCACTCTCTTCTTTCATTTTCATCAAGAGGCTTTTTAGTTCCTCTTCACTTTCTGCCATAAGGGTGGTGTCATCTGCATATCTGCGGTTATTGATATTTCTCCCGGCAATCTCGATTCCAGCTTATGTATCTTCCAGCCCAGCGTTTCTCATGAGGTACTCTGCATATAAGTTAAATAAGCAGGGTGACATTATACAGCCTTGACATACTCCTTTTTCTATTTGGAACCACTCTGTTTTTCCATGTCCAGTTCTAACTCTTGCATTCTGACCTGCATATAGGTTTCTCAAGAGGCACGTCAGGTGGTTTTGTATTCCCATCTCTTTCAGAATTTTCCACAGTTTATTGTGGTCCACACAGTCAAAGGCTTTGGCATAGTCAATAAAGCAGAAATAGATGTTTTTCTGGAACTCTCTTGCTTTTTCCATGATCCAGCAGATTTTGGCAGTTTGATCTCCGGTTCCTCTGCCTTTTCTAAAACCAGCTTGAACATCTGGAAGTTCACGGTTCACATATTGCTAAAGCCTGGCTTGGAGAATTTTGAGCATTACTTTACTAGCGTGTGAGATGAGTGCAATTGTGCAGTAGTGTGAGCATTCTTTGGCATTGCCTTTCTTTGGGATTGGACACTTTAGTGTCCTTTAATATTTTTTATATGACCTCGACACACTTGAAATGCATTGGCCAGTTACTTTGTTGAATGTTCCTCAGTATAGTTTTACATGCTATTTCCTTTTGATTAACCACATTTCCTGCTCGAATAGCACAATCATGCCTTTATAGGTGCAGCACATCTAGAAGCATATGACACATTTCTATGGAGAAACCTGACACACACCACTTATCTTTTTACAGTGGTCTTATCTTTTTACAGGAGAATTAGGAAGACAATAAGCACAGCTAATATCTTAACAGTATTATTGTGTGGATCACAATAAACTGTGGAAAATTCTGAAAGAGATGGGAATACCAGACCACCTGACCTGCGTCTATGCAAATCAGGAAGCAACAGTTAGAACTGGACATGGACCAACAGACTTGTTCCAAATAGGAAAAGGAGTACGTCCAGGCTGTATATTGTCACCCTGCTTATTTAACTTATATGCAGAGTACATCATGAGAAATGCTAGGCTGGAGGAAATACAAACTGGAATTAAGATTGCCAGGAGAAATACCAGTAACCTCAGATAGGCAAATGACACCACTTTTATGGCAGAAAGTGAAGAGGAACTAAAGAGCCTCCTGACGAAAGTGAAAGAAGAGAGTGAAAAAGTTGGCTTAAAGCTCAACATTCAGAAAACTAAAATCATGGCATCTGGTCCCATCACTTCCTGGCAAATAGATGGGGAAACTGGGGAAACAGTGGCTGACTTTTTTTTCTGGGCTCCAAAATCACTGCAGATGGTGATTGCAGCCATGAAATTAAAAGACACTTATACCTTGGAAGGAAAGTTATGACCAACAGACAGCATATGGAAAAGCAGAGACATACTTTGCCAACAGCAGGTCTGTCCAGTCAAGGCTATGGTTTTTCCAGTGGTCATGTATGCATGTGAGAGTTGGACAATAAAGAAAACTGAGTGCCAAAGAATTGTTGCTTTTGAACTGTGGTGTTGGGTAAGACTCTTGAGAGTCCCTTGGACTGCAAGGATATTCGACCAGTCCATCCTGAAGGAGATCAGTCCTGGGTGTCCATTGGAAGGACTGATGCTGAAGCTGTAACTCCAATACATTGGGCACCTGATGCGGAGAGCTGACTTATTTGAAAAGACCCTGATGCTGGGAAAGATTGAGGGCAGGAGGAGAAGGGAATGAAAGAGGATGAGATGGTTGGATGGCATCACCAACTCAATAGACATGAGTTTGGATAAACTCTGGGAGTTGATGATGGACAAGAAGGCCTGGCGTGCTGTGGTTCATGGGATCACAAAGGGTCAGACATGACTGAGCGATTGAGCTGAACTGAACTGCATATCTTAACTATACTTTCTGAAATTACAAGTGTTTAGCTGTTTTTATCTGCAGGTTTCCATTGGCCTTTAAAACAAAATAAAACATGTGACTGACAGCTTAATTTGCTATCATGTACTGCGAGCATTAATCTTACTTTGTAGTTCTACTTAGAGTCTTATGTCAGAAATCACATAGATACCATATAATTTGTACTTAATGAGTCTTAACTTTCCAGTATGTATCCTGGTATTTCCCAAGCTCCTAAAGATGTACAGTGTATATTTTACAACTTTTGGAAATTTGCTTGAAGATAATTTGTACACAAGGTATACTGATTAATTCTGAATGCCAAATGGCTACCTGACTAATGAGTTAAAAATGGGAATACCCAGCTTTAGAATCTTGCAAAAATATTTCACTTTTTCAGAGAGCCCACAAAAATATTTCTATAGGCTTCCAAAGCAAACAATAAGAACTGTATAAGCCACAGTTCTGAACTATTTTTCTTATGTAATTTAGAAAGTAAGTGGGCTTGTATTTTAATTACACTTTTGTATGGCTACTTACATTTGTTATACCAGTTATTTCCTAAAATTCATTAGGCAAAAATTCTTAAAGAATTACCATAGAAAGAATAGAAATAAATGCAACCTAGTCAAATTAGCAAGATACAGTATTTTGGTGTCTTTATATTATCACAATTATTTTAGTTCAACATCTGTTCAATGACATCTCAGGCTATATTTTGGGATGTGTGACAATTTTTTTTTTCCACAAATTCTCTAGTCACAACTCAGGATGTTCCCATTAATTGTGATTTGTAAAGGAAGCATTTAAGTTAGGGCAGATGCTGAGCAGTGTGAGTGTAGAACTATGGCAAGTACAAAATGCCATATGAAATTCACAAGTGGGCATGAATGGCCAGATGGTATTGGCATCTGAGAGATTTATTACACCAACTTGGCAATAAAACATGTGTGATCACTAATTTAACATACTAAACTGGTCCAGGAAAATGTTTATGTTAAACAAATTTCCTCTCTAAATATCAGGTGCAACATATTTTATACATAGTTTCATTACTCTGTTGAGAGAATCAAATATAGAAATGTGAATCCCTCATTTCCAATAAGAGTTCCATTCATTTAGGGCAAGTCATGCATAAATAAGAAAATGCAAGTTAAATAGATACATAATTATCAAGGCCAGTGAAATCAGAGGGTAGGTAAATATGGATATGATTTTGCTTGATTTCTCCAACTGTCTTGGACTTACACTTGAACTTGTTTAGATACAACCTGTGTTTTCTTGTATCACATTAGTAAAATGTTTGAAATTCCATATGAGGATAGCTCAGATGGTAAAGAATCTGTCTGCAGTGTGGGAGACCCGCGTTCGATCCCTGGGTGGGAAGATCCCCTGGAGAAGGGAAAGGCTACCCACTCCAGAATTCTGGCCTGGAGAATTCCATGGACTGTACAGTCCATGGGGTTGCATAGAGTAGGACACACTTTCACACAAACTTGGATTTCGATTACCAGAAGATTCCTTGTGTTGTTTACTAAATACTTTGTTAGGAAACTAGAGTAACATATATCAGTTTAGTTCAGTTCAGTCACTCAATGGTACCCAAATCTTTGAGAACCCATGGACTGTAGCATGCCAGGCTTCCCTGTCCATCACTAACTCCTGGAGCTTAATCAAATTCATGTCCATTGAGTCGGTGATACCATCCAACTATCTCATCCTCTGTTCTGCTCTTCTCCTCCTGCCTTCAACTTTTCCCCAAAATAGGGCTTCTAATTGGTCATTTCTTCACCTCAGGTGGCCAAAGTATTGGAGCTTCAGCATTAGTCTTTCCAATGAATAATCAGGACTGACTTCCTTTAAAATTGACTGGTTTGATCTTGCAGTCCAAGGGACTCTCAAGAGTTTTCTTCAATACCACATTTCAAAAGCATCAATTCTTTAGCATTCAGCTTTCTCTTCTTTTAAATTTTTAACTATAAATTTATTTATTTTAATTGGAGGTTAATTACTTTACAATATTGTATTGGTTTTGCCATCAGTCAGTTCAGTTCAGTCGCTCAGTAGTGTCTGACTGTTTGCGACCCCATGAATCACAGTACACCAGGCCTCCCTGTCCATCACCAACTCCCGGAGTTCACTCAGACTCACGTCCATTGAGTCAGTGATGCCATCCAGCTATTTCATCCTCCATCATCCCCTTATCCTCCTGCCCCCATTCCCTCCCAGCATCAGAGTCTTTTCCAATGAGTCAACTCTTCGCATGAGGTGGAAAAAGTACTGGAGTTTCAGCTATAGCATCATTCCTTCCAAAGAAATCCCAGGGCTGATCTCCTTCAGAATGGACTGGTTGGATCTCCTTGCAGTCCAAGGGACTCTCAAGAGTCTTCTCCAACACCACAGTTCAAAAGCATCAATTCTTCGGTGCTCAGCCTTCTTCACAGTCCAACTCTCACATCCATACATGACCACAGGTAAAACCATAGCCTTGACTAGATGGACCTTTGTTCGCAAATTAATGTCTCTGTTTTTGAATATAATCTCTAGGTTGGTCATAACTTTTCTTCCAAGGAGTAAGCATCTTTTAATTTCATGGCTGCAGTCACCATCTGCAGTGATTCTGGATTCCCAGAAAATAAAGTCTGACACTGTTTCCACTGTTTCCCCATCTATTTCCCATGAAGTGATGGGACCGGATGCCATGATCTTCGTTTTCTGAATGTTCAGCTTTAAGCCAACTTTTTCCCTCTCCTCTTTCACTTTCATCAAGAGGCTTTTTAGTTCCTCTTCACTTTCTGCCATAAGGGTGGTGTCATCTGCATTTCTGAGGTTATTGATATTTCTCCCAGCAATCTTGATTCCAGCTTGTGTTTCTTCCAGTCCGGCGTTTCTCATGATGTACTCTGCATAGAAGTTAAATAAGCAGGGTGACAATATACAGCCTTGACGTACTCCTTCTCCTATTTGGAACCAGTCTGTTGTTCCATGGCCAGTTCTTACTGTTCCTGACCTGTATACAGATTTCTCAAGAGGCAGGTCAGGTGGTCTGGTATTCCCATCTCTTTCAGAATTTTCCACAGTGTATTGTGATCCACACAGTCAAAGGCTTTGGCATAGTCAATAAAGCAGAAATAGATGTTTTTCTGGAACTCTCTTGCTTTTTCCATGATCCAGCAGATGTTGGCAATTTGATCTCTGGTTCCTCTGCCCTTTCTAAAACCAGCTTGAACATCTGGAAGTTCATGGTTCATGTATTGCTGAAGCCTGGCTTGGAGAATTTTGAGCATTACTTTACTAGCATGTGAGATGAGTGCAATTGTTTTGCCATGCATCAACATGAATCTGCCGCAGGTATACACGTGATCCCCATCCTGAACCCCCTTCCCTCCTCCCTCACCATACCATCCCTCTGGGTTGTCCCAGTGGACCAGCCCCAAGCATCCAGTATCATGCATCGAACCTGGACTGTCGATTCGTTTCATATATGATATTATACATGTTTCAATGCCATTCTCCCAAATCATCCCACCCTCTCCCACAGAGCCCAAAAGACTGTTCTATACATCTGTGTCTCTTTCACATCCATACATGACTACTGGAAAAACCATAGCTTTGACCGGACACAACTTTGTCAGAAAAGTAATGTTTCTGCTTTTTAATATGCTGTCTATGTTGGTCATAGCTTTTCTTCCAAAGAGTAAGCTCTTTTAATTTCATGACTGCAGTCACCATCTGCAGTGATTTTGGAAGGAAATGGCAACCCACTCCAGTATTCTTGCCTGGAGAATCCCATGGACAGAGGAGACTGGTGGGCTACAGTCCACGGGTCGCAAAGAGTCTGACACGGCTGAGCAACTTCACCTTCACCAAAAATAAAGTCTCTTGCCATTTCCGTTGCTTCCCTATCTGTTTGCTATGAAGTGATGGGACCAGATGCCATGATCTTCATTTTTTGAATGTTGAATTTTAAGCCAGAATTTTCACTCTTTTTCACTTTCAAGAGGCTCTTCAGTTCCTCTTAGCTTTCTGCCATAAGCGTTGTGTCATCTGCATATCTGAGGTGATTGACATTACTCCCTGCAATCTTGATTCCAGCTTGTGCTTCATCCAGCCCAGAATTTCATATATAAATTAAATAAACCAGGTGACAATCTACAGCCTTGATGTACTCCTTTCCCTTGGAACCAGTCTATTGTTCCATGTTCAGTTCTAACTGTTGACCTGCAAACAGATTTCTCAGGAGACAGGTAAATTGATCTGGTATAACAATTCTCGAAACTTGAGGAGCAAGCAGGAATTTTCCTGGAATACCTTTACTGGTCTTTTAGTCCTAGCTAGTTACAGTGCTTTTGTTAAGTATCACCACAGATGCTATAACAAAAATGAAGACTTCCTAATTTCCTTCACCATGGCTCCCACCTCAGAGTTCCCTGGCAACTGAATGATACCTCTGTTATTGGTCTCCTCTCAATTTTCCAAAAGAGAGCTAGCCTGATAGCATTTGGTGTCAGAAGTAAAAGATTTCTAAGGTGTACAACTATGGAGAGATATTTTTTTGTTTCCTTATTTTTATTCTTTACTTAGTAAAATAAAAATAATAATACCAACTCCAAAAGGAGTTTAATTTATGAAATTAGCTATATACATAAAGATCTAATGAAATCTATGGGGCTTCCCAGATGCCTCAGATGGTAAGGAATCTGCCTGTAACACAGGAGACCCAGGTTCAATCCCTGGGTTGGGAAGTGCCCCTGGAGGAGGGAATGGCAACCCATTCCCATATTCTTGCCTGGAAAATCCCATAAATAGAGGAACTGGTGGACTACAGTCCATGGGGCTGCAAAGAGTCAGACACAGCTAAAATGTTTAGAAAATATATATAGTTTTTGTTGTTGCTGCTCCTTTTGTTAATATACATTAACACTAAATTCTAAACATTTTTGATGGCAGAGACTTTAAATTCATCTTCATATCACTGAACATGCTACACCCTATTTGGAATACACAATATGTACACGAACATTTGGAAGCAGTATGTGTGTGTTTGTGTGAAAGACAGAGAGGAGGTGTGTGTATTTGGGCTGAGTTAAAAATCAGAAAAACAGAGAACAAGAAATTTCAGGTGACATACGAAAGAGATTCATAATTCATGCACTGAAGTTTCTCTTCAAATAAGCATTTATCAAACAACAGAAACTGTAGGATCATGGCTATAGAACATATTACCAAATATACACTCTAAATTGATCTCTGGATTTAAATAAAAAGATTAGAACTAGGTTTATCTTCAAACCGCTAAGGCAAACACAGAAAGATCTTGATCAGGAGTCAGACAGCCACTGACAGTAAAATGAGTACATGCAATTATCTGTATAAATTATAATTGGTCCATTTTAAAAATAGACTTTTACTTCATTGAATTTTTGTAATGTCAGATAAGGTTGTGGTTAATTATATTATACAGCTGTGGGCGTGTCTGCTCCATGGTTTTAGCTGGTTTGACTCTTTGCAACCTTATGAACTGTAGCCTGACAGGCTGCTCAGTTCATGGGATTCTCCAGGCAAGAATAATGGAGAGGGTTGCCATTTCCTCCTCCAGGGGAACTTCTCAACCCAGGGATCCGAACCCATGTCTCCTGTGACTTCTGCATCACAGGCAGATTATTTACGGCAGAGCCACGGAGGAAGCCCTATACAACTGCAGTCTAACCGTAAAACTATAAAAGCATAGTTTGTGTCATCCAAAAAGCCTATTACAAATCAGTGCATTTCACTTTTTGGTAATATGGAATGCTAAGGTGATTTTTGCAGAAGTGAAAAAGACGAAATAAATAATTCACTATCACTGATTCTGCAGAAAAGGCAATGGCAACCCACTCCAGTACTCTTACCTGGAAAATCCCATGGATGGAGGATCCTGGTGGGCTACAGTCCATGGGGTCCCTAAGAGTCAGACACGACTGAGAATCTGACTTTTCACTTTTCACTTTCATGCATTGGAGAAGGAAATGGAAACCCACTCCAGTGTTCTTGCCTGGAGAATCGCAGGGAGAGAGGAGCCTGGTGGGCTGCCGTCTATGGGGTCGCACAGAGTCGGACACGACTGAAGCGGCTTAGCAGCAGTAGCAGCAGCAGCAGCAGCGTCACTTATTCTGATTACTATATTTTTCACCAAGTGTCTATGTAAAAATGTAAATTTTTAAGCTACAATGAAAGTTTTCTTTCAGTACACAATTTGGGTGTTCTGAAATGCCTGCAGTGTTTCTGTCTTTATCCCAAAGAGTCTCGACTTTTAAAAATAGATTTTATGTTTCTTTATACAGGTAAAATATTTATTTGTGAAATTTAAATTTTAATGGCTATAAATGGAGAATATTTCAGGAAGAAGGGAAGCTTTATGCTATTTCTGATAAGGAATATATATATATATATATATATATATATATATATATATATCTTTAAATGTATTTCCACCTCCGGAAAATTCTCATGACAAATGAAAAAAACTTATTATATAAAATGAGTAAATTACAGTATAAAATAATGAATTGCACGATCAGCACAAAATGAAAAAAAATGTGCCAAAATTTCCAATATCTATTAATCATGTACACAATTCCAGACTCTGTCTGAATAACTTGCATGCATAGTTTTGTTTAATTTTCAAAAATATTCCTATGGTATAAATATCCTTATCACCATTTTACAGATGAGTAACCCAAGTCATGGTGTTGCTATACATCTTGCCCAATGTTGTGCAGCTGGCTCTAATATTAAAATCCAATTTTTGACTACAAAGCCCATTTGCTTTGCCATTGCAATACAAGATCTTGAAAAAAAAAAAAACCTGGGAAACTCTACCAAAATTTTAGAGTTACCTTTTAGGCAATGTTCTTATGTAAAAATAATTTAGCAAATTTTCTGAACTGGATATTAATTACTATCACCATAAAAATAAACTTTATTGTAATAGCACCATTCATGCAATTAAAAACTTAAGTATATTGTCAGAATTACCAGTAGAACCTATCTTTATAAATTGCTTATACAGAAGATATGGGAAATTATGGAAATTTATAGGCATACTAAATTAAATTATAATGCTTTATTCCCTTAGCTATACTGATATGTGTTCTGAGTTTAAATGACTAAAGGTAACTCATGACTTGGCAAAACTTTATTTTGTTCTTTTGATTCTGTATCTAAACCAAGACTGACAATATCTGATCAACAAAATGAATAAAACAGATTGAGTAATACCCAATGAATTATTTTGTGCTCATATAAATGTGTATCACACTATCAACACATATTGTAATAGTATACATTCTCTTCATCACCTTAAATTCATTGTGTGTCTCCAGGAGACACCAATCAGTTCATACTAGCTAGTAACTACTATTGTTATGACTGATTAAATCACTGATAAGCTGCTTTAAAGTAGACAAGACATGTGAAAATGGTGTTTGAGTTAATGTTGGATATGCCCAAGGTACTCAGGATAGGTTTCTCAGAGGAAGTAGCATCTGAAACTAAATTTGAGGGAGAGTTTACCTGTTGAACACTCTAGGAAAGAACTTCCAGGCAAAAATAAGTATAAATGTGAAAGCTTGGAAAACAAGAAAGCATACCTTGTTCAAAAAAATATAATTACTATTCAAGAGTACAGAATTATAGAGCAATGGAGATGAGTCTGGGTTAGTATTCACAAGGAAGGTGAAGAATCCTCCTGTACATTACATGCAGAAGCTTAAAATGTGTTCTGAAGATTATGGGAGTAAACGAGGAATATCAATGATGGTGGTGACAAATAAGATACATAATGAAGAGAGATCACCCTTATGTAGACTGAGGACTCTGAAGAAGCAGGTTGGTCTAGATACAAGAAAAGTATTACCTGTATCCAAAGAGAGCAGAGGATTATTTGACTTAACCAATGTCAATAGTGATGGGCAAGAGAAAGCAGATTTGTTGTATAATTCTAAAGCTGTAATTGCAACATTTAGAGATTAACTCAGAGTGAATGAAAAGTGAGTTGGGAGAATCTGGTAGGGATTTGTTGCCTAATGAATATTGATGAAGAAATACAATATAACTATGATAAATCCAAAGATTTTTAATAGGGAATAAGGAAGATACTTGTATAAATAAGAAAAAAAATTATGTAGACATGTAAATAAAATAATGAGTTCAATGTTGTACCTTTTAAGCTAGAGGGATTCTTGGAATATCTAAGTAGAAAGTGCTGGCAAATATTTAAATGTAGAGATCTGGAAGCAGGTTTAAGTTAGTGATGCAGGCCATTTCTACAAAAATGAGAGTAGAAATGTTGCATCTCAATAAAAGCATGCCACAGAGACCACATAAAGTGGGAAGAAATATGGAATGAAGATAAATAGCACTGGGAATATCTACTTTTATGAAATGGACAAGGAGAATCCAGCAGAAAAATAGCAAAAACAACTGAGAGGCAGAAAGAAAAGGAGATGATAGCATCCCAAACATTAAGAACAAAAGAAATTTCAGGGAAGCGTTAAATGTTAAACTTTTCACTTTCATGCATTGGAGAAGGAAATGGCAACCCACTCCGGTATTCTTGCCTGGAGAATCCCAGGGTCGGGGAAGCCTGGTGGGCTGCCGTCTATGGGGTCGCACAGAGTCAGACACGACTGAAATGACTTAACAGTTAAATGTTGAAGAAGGAAATGAGAACCACTGAAATAATTCCATGTTATTTATGATGAATGGCAGGAGAAGTTTCATGAAGTGGTAGCATTGGAAACTAAACTTCAGTGTGTTGGAAAATGAAAGGAAGATATTAGGTTATAATTATCTATATAATTCATGTAGAATTTGAAAAGAAGTTAAAGGTAAGTTAGTCACTAAAAATACATGTAAGGTCAAGAGAAGGTCCATTTGCATTTATCATAATTTCCACACTCACTTCTGACCAGACTGGCTATGCTTAAAAAATAGAAAATTGAACCAATGTAGTTATCCTCTTAAGTCAAAATTCTAAGACCCCAGTTAGCCACATAATGTTTTTTCACCATGTTTCTTTGTGCCACATCTTTTAAATATCTTTAAACTACAATAGTCTACCAGCTTGATTTATCTGTTTATTTAATTTCTTTCATAGCATTGCCATATTTTTTTGAAGTTCCACATCATTTGTTTTATAGAACACCCTTCAGTTAGGTTTGCTTGATTATTTCCTTTTGATTAGATTCAGGTTCTTAACTTTGTTTTTACAAGAATATCTTATAGGTGATGTTGTGTTATTCTCAGTGTATCACACCCTGAGGCATGCAATGTTAATTTGTTTCATTGTTGGTGATGTTGTTTCATCACTTAATTAAAGTTGTATCTGCCTGATTGTTATATTGTAAAAATATACAATTTCCCTTTGCAATGAATGAATAATCTATGAGATGATAACTTGAAGTTATGTAAATAATCTGTTCAGTAATCTTCAGTTCAATGTTTAATATCAATTCATGATTCTGTCATCAACCAATTTTTTGTAGGTTTTGTGAAATGGTGATTTTACAAATTGCTTGATATCTTGTATATTTACTAATTCATGTTTCATGTGAGAGAAATGAGCAGGAGTTAATCTAACTAACAAACAAATGTATTGCCAAAATTGTGGAAAACACATATCCATTAAAAAAACTCAGTCATAACAGTAGTAATTTATATAAATTTCAAAATACAATCCATCTTAGTTTTAGAAAGAGTATTGTTTCTAAGTTTAAACTTAAGGCGTACATTTTCTTTTCTACCACTACTTTAGTCAATAGTTCATTAAATTATACACATATATAGTAGAGATAAATAAAACAAATGTGATTTTTGAAATACAGGAAATGCACCAGAGATGATGTAAAAAGGAATTCATTTATTTTAGTGAAGAGTATTAAAAATGAGATATGACAGAATAGCTAAGAACTATTCCTATTATTTTTAGGCTGAAGACCAAAATTGGAAAGAGACTATGTTCTACTCCCACATACTTCTCTAGCCAATCAAAATATTTTTCCTATCTCCATGGTAACAAAGACAAGGATCAAGTAGAATCCAATAATCAAAATCTGATACCTTCACCAGACTAATGATATCTTGAAAAACTCTCCTGTCTTCTATAAAAACAAATGATTTGTTATCACTCATTAGCTACAAAAGACTGCATGAGACCACCTAGAGAACTCTCAAAATAAACTTTAAAGTAAATTCATAAGATGAGACTAAATTAAACAACTTGAGATGTAATTGGAGTCCTAGGAACAAAAATTAAACATAGTAACAGCGGAAAGATTCTTTTGTTGCTGCTGTGCGGAGTAACATCTGGAGAACATTTTTCTCTTCCCCCATATGTTGGAACACAACTTTTCTTAAACAAGTTGAGCTAAGCAAATATTTTCAGAATAATTACAGTTCATAAAAGTTTAATTGGAAAGATGATTTCAAAGTTACCAATATCTCATTCTCAGAGCCATAGTGCTAATTCTCTTACTTCTCTTCACCTAACTTATACTAGATTCTTACTTCAAACTCAAGTTTTTATTTTTTCCTCAATTTATACCACTTGCAGGCTAATATTTTTGGAATTATAACTCTCTCCAATCACTCTTTGCCACTTAAAAAAAGCTAATTCCTAAATGTTCTATAATCTGACTACATTTTATCTTTCACTTGAATTAAATTCATATCAGTAAAATCTATTAAAATCATTATTACAGCTATATTTTGCCAGTGTTTTAGATCTTGATCTCAGAGAACTCATCAGTAAAAGTTGTATATGTTTAAAAAGGGTTGTAATATGCAATAAACATATGCATGTGATTAATTATATCATGTGGGTTATGTGAAGATAGAATACTTTTTTTCTTTGTGGAGACAAGCAATAAGCCAAATAGGAGGCCACATTTATGAATTATATATTTAAAAATTAAAATATCCTTACCAAGCAAATGTGAAAGGAGGTAGGGACGGAAAATGGCCTTTCAGCTAAAGGTGTCTGTGGCGGGATGGGGCTGGGGGTGGGAGACAGCACACTGTTATAGTAGGTTAAATAAAATAGAATTTTCTTGCTGGTTCAGCTGACTACTGTCTTTGCTAGTTCAAACTGCCATAACAAAGTATCATAGACTAGGTGGCTTATAAATAATAAATAATAAATAATAGACATTCATTTTTCCCAGCTCTGGGGCTGGGTACCAGCTTGGGTTTCTGGAGTGGACCCTCCTTTGGGTTGTTTGCTTGTTATCCTACCTGGTGAAAAGAGAGCAAGGAAACCATTTGGAATCCTGTTTATAAGGGCCCTAATCCCATTCATGAAGGCTCCACCAAAATCTAATTACCTCCCCAAAGCCCCACCTCCTAAGACCTTCATATTGGGATTAGAGTTTCAACATTTGAATTTGAAGGAGAGACACAGATATTCAGTCCATAACAAATACAGTAGATATATTCTACTGAAAGGGTTTCTGAAGTTGCAGAAGAAACAATGTAAGATGTTACAAAAGGAGGCAGTTCAACAGTCATGACAGATATTTCTTCTAGAGAATACTTTTCAATAATTCTCAGTCAAAAGCTGATTGCTTTCAGATACTCACATATAGAAGAATGTGTGTGTGTGTATACTACCATGTGAGTGTTGTTTGCAGGGGTCTTGTGTGCTTAGGATTTGTTAAATTTGAGAAGAAATCTATATCTGGATGCTGGGATTTCTACTTAAGTTATCCAGTACAAACTCCAGTGTACCATTAGACAAAGATGATGCGTTTTTGAAACTTGATCTTTTTCTATTTTTTTAACACATATGCTACAATATATTTAGAGGGAGGGAGTAATCTAGGGCCCAGCTGAATATCTGAGACATGGTAGACTATTAATTAGTGATTTCAAAATAATGGTTGGGGAAAATTGATCACATATAAATGGTAATTTTTCTTGAAGTGGTATTTATTACTTGTGATTTCTGCTACCCTTTTGTCAGCACCCTATGGTTGGATAGCATCATTGATTCAGTGGACATGAGTTTCAGCAAGTTCCAGGAGATAGTAAAGGACTAAGGAAGCTTGGTATACTGAAGTCTATGGGGTCGCAAAGAGTTGGACATAACTGAGTGACCAAACAACAACACATTTATTCTGGGAGAGATATCTTCCTCATATCTGTTGTCACTGTTGGGGTGCTGAACTCTTGTACACAAAATAATATACCCCTCAAAGATGTCCTTGTCTACAACACCAGGACCCAAACATATGTCACTTTGCTTAGCAATGGTACCTGATAGATATGATTAAGCATTGGTGATGGGGAAGTCATCATTTATTTGAATCAGCCAATGTAACCATGTATGAACTTAAAAGGGTCAGAATCAGAAAAGGTGATATCATGATGGAAGCAGAAGTTACAGACATGCTTTGAAAGTGAAAGTGGGGTTCATGAACACAGTTGGTCTCTAGAAACTAGAAAAGTCTATGAAATAATTCTCTTCTGGAATCTACAGAATGAATGCAGCCTTGTTCTCACCTTCATTTTAACTCTGTAAACCTCATTTCCAACTTCTGACCTCCAAAGTATAAGGTAATAAACATGGCTTGTTTTAAGCCACTAGATTATGGTAATTTGTTACAGTGGCAATGAGCAAGTAATACAGCCCTCTGCCAGTCAGTCAGTAGATCCATGCATCAAGCTAAAGCAAAATTACACTCCTTGGACAATTAGAATGGTGACTCAAGGATGACAATAGTTGAATCTGTGATAATATTCTGAAGAACACACCTTACTTCTAAAGACATCAGCACTTTCCTATTTCCTATTATCTTAATTTGGGGCTCCTCCAAAAGCAGAGCTTGAAATGATAATTTGAATGAATGCATACAGCAGGGATGAAAAAGTAAGATTAATCTATGTCTCTGAATTAGGCATAGGCATGGGTGCTAGGGAAGTATGGAGGATACCTTAGACACAGGTATGTCTGAAGACTTGGATGGTCACCCTCTGCAATGATTCCCTATTGTATGAGGGCTGCCCGGAAGGCCATTTATTTCCCTGCCCACTTAGGCTACACCTGCAGGCAGAACAGGCCCCAGAGGCTTCAGAGAAAGCCTTGAGGCAGAAAAAATAAAGACACTTGTGGAGTACTAGCTTCAGGTGGGACACTGTCATGCACAGCTGTGACACATTCACAGACTAGCCCAGGAGATATAATGCAGGCCACCCAAAGCATATACTCTTCTGTCTTCTGGCTTTATTAACTGCCCCAATCCTCTTTTTTGCTTGGGTAAGCTGAAGTTGTTTTTTTGGAGCTTGCATACAAATATCCTGGTTGATAAGTTTCTAAAGTGATTCTTCTGTGGTTCAATTGTTCTTTTTCTAAAGTATTTTAGGCTTAATCATGTTAGGGATCGTTTACCCCAAAATTATAACCATTATTTCTTGCATATTTAGCATGAGTTTTCAATGCATTTCCCCTCTGCTTATGTGATTCATGCATGTAAACCTTACACATGTGAAAGACGTCAAAAAAAATTTAAAATATATTTAAAACACAAAGTCATAAACAAGTATGATACTTCTCTGTAAAATTTTTGTCATATATCATACTGAATTTTAAAAAGAATCATGCTGTGTTTTCAATGACAGATTGTGGTAAAGTAGAAACTCTGAAAATGTTAGAGAATACATGGCTTTAGAGAAATTTTTGTCATATATGTTCTTTTAATTTTGTTCCATTTTAAACTCTTATTGATGCTAATGAAAAAGAACATTAAGATTTAAGCCACATGAACCATTTCATAAAGTTATAAAAGCCTGATTTGTGGCAATCCCTCACAATCAAATCTCAATGGTCTCCCTCTCTCAGCTTAGTGCAGTGTCACTCTGCCACATCCTGGCATAAACAGTGTCAATTAAACTGTCCTAGGCTGGCTGTGCAATCTGATGCCAGGAGTGGGAAGCTGTCAACTGAATGATCCTTTCCCACGGTGTGCCTGTCCTGGCATCATACACATGCTGAGCACCACTTTTCTTCTGTTTCTTACAGCTTACAGTTCAGATAATTCCACCTCAAAAAATTATTTTTCTAAAGTATTGAATAATAATTAACCCTTTTTCTCTTCCCTCTGTATTTTATTTCAATTTTTGCTTAATAACCTGTGGGAAACATCTCTTCTATTTCCTTCATACTCTCCAGGGCTTACCTATCTAACTTCACCATGTTTCTTTCTCTTCTCTTCCTTCCTACTTCTTTAGTTCATCTTTCTTTTAATTATCTTTATAATCATTCTTTTTTCCCTCATTCTCTATTTGTCCACCATTTCCTTTCTCTTTTCCCTCTCTATTAACTTTCCAGCTAAATGCCTGTCTCTACTGAAACTCTTAATCCTTAGAGAAACAATAATGATAAATTTCTTCAAGGAAAACCAAGCCATAAGTGTAGAAATTATCCCATAAACAGTTGCTTCCATTAAATTCTAAAGACCATTAACATGTTCAACTCTTCAGTTCAGTTCAGTTCAGTCGCTTAGTCGTGTCCAACTCTTTGCGATGCCATGAATTACAGTGGGCCAGCCCTCCTTGTCCATCACCAACTCCCGGAGTTCACTCAGACTCATGTCCATTGAGTCAGTGATGCCATCCAGCCATCTCATCGTCTGTTGTCCCCTTCTCCTCCTGCCCCCAATTCCTCCCATCATTAGAATCTTTTCCAATGAGTCAACTCTTCACATGGGGTGGCCAAAGTACTGGAATTTCAGCTTTAGCATCATTCCTTCCAAAGAACACACAGGGCTGATCTCCTTCAGAATGGACTGCTTGGATCTCCTTGCAGTCCAAGGGACTCTCAAGAGTCTTTTCCAACACCACAGTTCAAACGCATCAATTCTTCAGTGCTCAGCTTTCTTCACAGTCCAACTCTCACATGTATACATGACCACTGGATAAACCATAGCCTTGACTAGATGGACCTTTGTTGGCAAAGTAATGTCTGTGCTTTTGAATATGCTATCTAGGTTGGTCATAACTTTTCTTTCAAGGACTATGCATCTTTTAATTTCATGGCTGCAGTCACCATCTGCAGTGATTTTGGAGCCCAAAACAATAAAGTCTGACACTGTTTCCACAGTTTCGTCATCTATTTCCCATAAAGTGTTCAACTCTTACCCTTCCCTTATGAATGTGGTACCAAACACACCCCTAGATAAATTTGTTCTCACTTTAGAAGCCAGAACAAATTTTTGGAAGGCATTTAATTTTTCATGTTCAAAAGCAGTAACATTTTATAATTAAAAAAATAATAGGATTATATGAAGCTTGCATAGGTTATTTCCTTTGCAATATGGATATTTCCATATTGCTATTGTCTACAGACTTTGATCTGTATGAGAATCGAGAACTTCCAGGTGTTCAAGATGGATTTAGAAAAGGTAGTAGAAGCAGAGATCAAATTGTCAACATCCATTGGGTCATAGAAAAAGCAAGAGAATTCCAGAAAAAATATCTATTTCTGCTTCACTGACTATGCCAAAACCTTTGACTGTGTGGATCACAAAAAAATGTGGGAAATTCTTACAGAGATGGGAATACCAGACCACCTTACCTGCCTCCTGAGAAATCTGTATGCAGCTCAAGAAGCAACAGTTAAAAATAGACATGGAACAATGGACTGATTCCAAGTTGGGAAAGGAGTATATCAATGCCATATATTGTCACCCCGCTTATTTAACTTATACACAGAGTACTTCGCACAAAATGCTGGTTGGATGAAGCACAAGCTGGAATCCAAATTGCCAGGAGAAATTTCAATAACCTCAGACAATGCAGATGATACCACTGTTATGGCCGAAAGTGAAGAAGAACTAAAGAACCTCTTGATGAAAGTGAAAAAGCTGGCTTAAAACTCAATATTCAAAAAAAGTAGATCATAGCCTGCGGTTTCATCACTTCTTGGCAAATAGATGGGGAAACAAAGAAAACAGTGACGGACTTTATTTTCTTGGGCTCCAAAATCACTGCAGATGGTGATTGCAGTCATGAAATTAAAAGATGCTTGCTCCTTGGAAGAAAAGCTATGACAAACCTAGAAAGCATTTTAAAAAGCAGAGACATTGCTTTGCCAACAAAGGTCCATCTTGTCAAAGCTATGTTTTTTCCAGTAGTCGTGTATGGATATGAGAGTTGGACCATCAAGAAAACTGAGTGCTGAAGAATTGATGATTTTGAACTGTGGTGGTAGAGAAGACTCTTGAGCATTCCTTGGACAGCAAGGAGATCAAACCAGTCAATCCTAAAGGAAATCAGTTCTGAGTATTCATTTGAAGGACTGATGCTGACGGTGAAGCTCAATACTTTGGCCACCTGATGCAAAGAACTGACTCATTGGAAAAGACCCCGACGCTGGGAAAGATTGAAAGCAGGAGAAGGGGATGACAGAGGATGAGATAGTTGAATGGCATCACCGACTCTATGGACATGAGTTTGAGCAATCTCTGGTAGTTGGTAATGGACAGGGAGGCCTAGTGTGCTTCAGTCCATAGAATTACAAAGAGTCAGGCATAATTGAGCAACTGCACTGAACTGAACTGACTGACTTGGATCATTCTGCCTCATTCCATGAAGATTTTGTTTCTGACTCAATGTCTCATTCTTGAATATTAAACCTGTCATTATTCTTGGTAATTCTTGGTGATTGCATTACCCACATAGATGATTTCACAATTGCCCTGGCCATTCCCTAACTTGTCATCTTCCTCCTATGATTCTATCTCTACTCTATATCTTTCCCAAATTTCTATAGTTATATCTTAGTCTTTTACATTCATAGTAACTGAAATACATTCACAATTTAATATTTAGCATTAGGATCTTAAGCCAACCATCAAAACTTTCAGTTTGATATTTCTAGAATCATAAATTCTACAATGATTTTATTCACCTGTCCTGACAGTATCCATTCATGAATCACAGCCTTGTTGTGACAAAGGGGTTTTCATAACTCAATGAAGCTATAAGCCATGCCATGCAGGGCCACCCAAGACTCATTGGTCATAGTGAAGTGTTCTGACAAAACATGATCCATTGGAGAAGGAAATGGCAACCCACTCCAGTATTCTTGCTGTTAGAACCCCAGGAACAGTATGAAAAAGCAAAAAGATATGACACCCTAAAATGAGACCTCCAGGTCAGAAGGTGTCCAATATGCTGCTAGGTAAGAGCAGAGGGCAGTTACACTCCAGAAAAAATGAAGCTCTTAGGCCAAAGTGGAAATGATGCTTAGTTGTGGATGTATCTGGTGGCGAAAATAAAGTCTGATGCTGTAAAGGACAATATTGTATAGGAATCTGGAATGTCAGGTCCATGAATCAATGTAAATTGGATGTATTCAAGCAAGAGATGGCAGGATTGGACATGGGCATTTTCTCAGACTCCAAAATCACTATGAAGGGAGACTACAACAATGAAATTAAAAGGCACCTGTTTCTTGGAAGGAAAGTTATGACAAACCTCGACATTATATTGAAAAGCAGAGGCATCACTTTGCCAACAAAGGTTCATTAAAGCTATGATTTTTCTAAGAGTCATGTACAATTTACATCGGACCATAAAGAAGGCTGAGCACTAAGTAACTGATTCTCTTGAATTGTGGTGCTGGAGAAGACTCTTGAGAGTCCTTTGGACTACAAGGAGAACAAACCAGTCAGTCCTAAAGGAAATCAACTCTGAATATTCACTGAAAGGACTGATGCTGAAGTTGAAGCTCCCAGAGTTTGGCCTCTTGATACAAAGAGCTGATTCATTGGAAAAGACTGTATTGCTATGAAAGATTGAGGGCAGGAGGAGAAGGTGACGACAGAGGATGAGATGGTTAAGTAGCATCAATGGACATCCATTTGAGCAAACTCTGGGAGACAGTGGAAGACAGAGGAGCCTGGCATGCTGCAGTAGTCCATGTAGTCAGGAAGAGTAGGACACAACTTAGTGACTGAACAATAATTTACAGTATGTAGATACTGTTTTATTTTCTCTATCACTCAGCCTATAATGCCCTTACCTTCTTGTACACTTAGTTTAAAAGATTTAATGACTTATTAAATTCAGTAATTTTTATGTCTTTCCAGCTCCCTTGTACCTTTCTCCCATCATTTACCTCACCTGAAAAAAAACATTCTGGTAAAATTGAGATCTTTTCTTATTCTGTTCCTGTAGAGCAGAATTTGAGTTTGCAGGGGAGATTCAAAAGCTTGCTACCTGGTCCCATTTGACATTCATGATTTCAAATGCCAAACTCTCCTTCTTGTTTCCCAAGTTGACTGCGTGCTCCTAATCCATGTACTCATTTGTCCCTCTCAATTAAAATTTGAGATAGTAGTAATGCTGTTTTCTATTTTACTCAAAAAAGGGAAGAATTCAGGAGAACATTTCCATGTGATCTCATTAATTCTATCAACCCACTTTTCTGTATCCATAAATTCTCCTTCTCTCTCATACCCTGAAAGACTGTGTTCATCTCCTCAAATCACACCCTTCATTTGAGCATCATATGGCATATGTAGGGAGTGTCCCTGATCTCTTGTCATGACAGTAGGATCAAGTCTGGGTTTGAGATCTTCCGATAATTTCACATCTCAATTAGAAAAAGGTAAAATGCCCCAGTAGTCCCAAGGAATGCTGACAGATCTCATGCCAGGATGGCAAATGTTTTTGTCTCCCCTGAGCCATACCAGTCTTTTTTGCCATTCTTCAAATGCACCAAATATTTTCCAAATTCCTGGCACTCGTAGTTGCTCTTCTCTACAACATATTGTGATTTCCCTCCATCTGCACGTACTATCCTTTCTCAAATATCTTCTGATAAAGATACTCTTTACTGAATAACCATTAAATGTTAAGTCCACCATCTGAGTTCACATACTTTGCTTTAATATTATATAAAGTATAAACATCTAGCATTTTAATTTATTTATTGTTTCTCTCCTCCTTCAACTGCCATTACACATAACATACAATAATGTAAGCCATTCAAGAGCTGATATCTGCCTAAGACATTAACCACCATATCCCCAATGCTTAGAATCATACTAGGATTTTAATAAAGTTTGTTGAATAACTGAATAAATGAATGGATTCAGTGATTTGTCATAAAAATTAAGTGATGTTTCTCAAAAAGTGTTACTAGACTAGTTATTTCAAATTATTCAAGGTGCTTAATTTAAATGCATATTTCTGCCCATAATTGTAATTAAACCTTAATCACCAGAGTTGAGATTTAATGACTTTTTATTAAAAAAATTGTTTTATAGTTGTTGAAGATTTATGGGCAATTACGTTTTAGGAAGCATTGGTCAACAGGGTTAAACCTAAATTTCATAGTCTAATGAACTCTTCCTCCTGATCTAACCCTTGGTAATCCCTTTGCCAATCTTATCTCCAGTGATTTACTGTTACATGTTGTGTTCTTTAAGCACTCTGATCTGTCAGGTTGAAGATCCAATTGACTTTTTTATTTGTGATGGCTTTCATTCAACTTTCTTACCTGCACAATCCCCATTGTGTACTTGACTCTTCCCCCAGTGATACCACAAAGTAAATGATATAAATGGGGGTGCCTTTATGTATCACTATCACATGTTACATCATATGAGAATCAGTATGAAGAGGGCCAGATAGGAAATTTTGAATGGGATTAAGCATTTGTATAAACTCTGTGTGAGATCTATGCTGCAAGTCAATCAAATTGCACATTAAGCACTTTGTGGCAGCAGTCACACTGTGAGAGTGACATCAGTCAGATTATTAGGTTTAAGTATTCATCTTTGATCATTAAAAAGAAATTATTTTTAGAAGGATTTATGGTAGTTTAGAACATTAATAGAAATGGTAGAAAACAAGACTAGGGAAATTGGGTAGAGGTAGAACATCGCTAGGAAGGTAACCCTCCAGCACAAATCAGCCCAGGGAGAACCATGTGCTGAGAATCACCATTGTCACTGCTGGGTACCACATATCACAGCTTACACTGTAGATGCTGCCAGTACTTGACAGCACCATTTTGCAAGGAACTCTTGATAATTTTAATATCACTTCCACCTACCACTACAATGAATTGTCCAACATCTTTGTTCTTGTATCATTAGCTATTAAATAAACAGGTTGACTGGGAGTATCTGATTGGCTGGGTCATTTCATATGCTTGCATCAAAGGTGAAGACTTGGCTGAGGGAGCTGCTATCAAGACATATGACTTCTGCTCCTCCAAAAGTGGGGGAAATTTACAAATAAAATGATGGTATTATTTATTAGGTTGATACAAAGGTAATTGCAGTTTCAGACCATGAATTTTAAGTCATTATCCTGCTGCTGCTGCTGCTGCTGCTAAGCTGCTTCAGTCGTGCCCAACTCTGTGTGACCCCATAGATGGCAGCCCACCAGGCTCCCCCATCCCTGGGATTCTCCAGGCAAGAACACTGGAGTGGGTTGCCATTTCCTTCTCCAATGCATGAAAGTGAAAAGTGAAAATGAAGTTGATCAGTCGTGTCCGACTCTTAGCGACCCCATGGACTGCAGCCCACCAGGCTCCCCTGTCCATGGGATTTTCCAGGCAAGAGTACTGGAGTGGGGTGCCATTGCCTTCTCCATTAAGTCATTATAACTAGGCTCAAATATATCTTATTAATCAAAATAGGAATCATTACAATCAACACATTTTGCCAATGACAAGTAAGTTTGTTATTCCTGTAGCATAAAAATCCATGCTTCCATATTAGATGAACTCTTGGAAAGAATTTTCTGCATCCTTCTGGTCATAGAAGACTTTTCCCTGCAAAAAGTTGATGTTTGTACAAGTGTTAGTCTGTTAGCAAGGGTTCAGGTGAATATGGCAGATGAGGCAAAACTTCCTGGCCCAATTCATTCAACTTTTTAAGTGTTACTTGTGCTTCATGCAGTCAAGTGTAGTCATGGGGAAAAATTGGGCCCTTTCTGGCTGCAGGTATTGTAGTTTTCAGTTAATTGCATCGATTTCTTGAGCATACTTAATAGATGTAATGGTTTCACTGGAATTTGTAAAGCTGTAGTGAATCAAATGGGCAGCAGACCACCAAGCAGTGACTATGTCCTTTTTCTGTGCAAGCTTAGTTTCAGGAAGTACTTTGGAGTTTCTGGGTCCAACCATTGAGCTGGTCATTGTCAGTTGTCCTAGAAAATCTACTTTTCATCACAAGTCATGATTCAATTGAGAAATCGCTCCTGGTTGTTGCATAGAATAAGAGAAGATGACAATTCAAAATGATGTTCTGTTTTGTTTTGTTTGATTTTTGGTCAGCTCATGAGGCATCCCTTTATCAACTTTTATCACCCTTCAATTTGCTTCAAATGCCAAATGCCTATACAGTGGTTGACATTGAGTTCTTGGGCAAATGCTCATGTGGTAGTAGAGGATCAGCTTTGATGATGGCTCTCAATTGATATTGTCACCTTCTGATGGCCAGCCACTATGCTCTTCATCTTTAAGACCCTTGTCTCCTTGCAAAACTTCTTGAACCATGACTGTACATTCATTAACTGTTCCTGGGTCAAATGCATTGCTGATGTTGAAAGTTGTCTCTGCTGCTCTAAAACCCATTTTGAACTTGAATAAGAAAATCGCTCAGATTTGCTTTTTGTCTAACATAATTTCCATAGTCCAAAATAAATATAAAATAAATAGCAAGTAATAAGTTATTAGCAAAAAAAGAAGTGAAAATTGTGTATTAAAATGATTTATTTATAACATAACCACATTATTTAGAATGCATTCCAATATCAAAGGACAAATTTCAATAATGCAAAAACCAGAACTGGGTGGCCAATCATATGACAGTTTTCTAACTCCAGTACAATTAATAAAATTATGTCCAATTACAATCTTCTTCTAAGGGCTGAAATGTGGCAAATATGCTAGTATCTGGTTATGACAAATATGAGACCTCATTGGCTCCTCTCTGATCTTTATTAAGAAGGCAGTACTTTAGTTCTGGTGAACCTCTAACATTAACAACATGGAGAGTATTCTGTAACATAGCTAGTTGTCTGCCACCATGAGCCTTTTTCCTTGCTGGTCCCTCTATCCTCCATTGTTCTTGGGACATATCTGGCATTAACTTTTCATTCCTTCTTCTAATACCACTTTAGACTTTGTCTCCTTTCCAAAGTCATTGTTAATGCTTAGAAACCAACTAGCTGCACTGTCTAGAAGTGTATCTACCTGTAGAGTACCCATAACTTGTAAACAGTCATGCTACCTCCTTTTTATTTGTATTCTTAGCACTTCACACTCAATCTGAAACAGGAGGCACACCTCTCTAAATTCTCATCACATAACTGACTAGAATTTGAAGGAAATTGTATTCCACTGCATTGTTGTTCTTGGTCTATATTTGGTACTGACTAATAAAACAAAATTATCAGAAGTGGGGGTGGCTATCCTAAACACAATAACTGACAAGTTAATATTTTCATGGATAGTAGGTCAAGTATATTTCAAATTCTCCATTCCCTGATTAAATTGTATTGCTCTGTTTCCACACCCCCCCACCACCACCACCATCCCGGGTGTATAAACTGAACTAAAATACCAGAGGGAAAATATCAATGGAAATAATTCAAGTATAATTATTTTTCAGTAACTCTTTTCTTGAAATTATTTTCCTATTGATCTATTGTATGTTGCACCTCAGAAGAGAAAGTTTACCATGAAACAGCACATTACATTGGTTATTGATCTGCTGTGATGGAGTGCTTCATTCACTCATAGCACTCATTTATGAAAAGAGCATTTCTACCATCAGGGACACTTTTGTGCTAAATTCATGAATCTCCTAAATATCTCTTCCTCCAATGAACATATATTATGACTACACAGATGTGACTCTTGATAGAATTTCCAGAAGCTGCACATCAGAAATACAGCTAGTACTAAAAAATAAGCACGTAAAAATTTGGAATGGAGTTGAAGAATAATGAATTTTGAAGGCTATCTATTTTCTTTATGGGACTCAGACCATGCTTGATCATCCTTTTGAAACTAGTAGGAATATCTCTTAATAAAATTAGTCTGCATTTTGGTAATAATAAATATATGTTCAGAGCTGTATATTTTACACATTTTCATTAAATAGAAATAATGTGGTGTCTACATTGCACTCTACAATTAATAGGTGATTGTAAATATTGTTTTCTTTAAATTTGATAAATATTAAGTCACAAAGCAAGCAGATTTTACAAAAGACATATTTTCTCCTTCACTTTTAAATTAACAATATAAGCAAATATAAATTAGAGATATTTGGAGAAAGAGAACTGTTCAGAGAAAACCATACACACCAGAAGTTAATGTATACTTGCCTATTAAACATTTTGATATGGTACACTACACTAATTTATTACTAATCTATTCTAGCATCTTTAGTAAAACACTTTTTATCTTTCCATTTTAAGTTCTTAAACTATACATTTTCATACAGCACTAAATATTATGTTCTTATCCACATGCTTCCCTACAAACAAGTTTTCCAAATAAATCACTTTTTTATTTTAAATCTCAAGATTCCTTTCTTTGAAAGAGTATAGAAAATCTTATCATAAAGCCTTCTTCTGACTGTGGCATACATGATTGCCACAACCCAAGTATCCAGGGCATGCAAGATGGATAAATCAGCCTTTTTTTGAATTTTTTTATAATTCATTAAAATTTAATTAAATTCAGTCACAAAAGCATAAATTTGTTACATCATCATTTTTCCAAAAACTTATGTATGCTCTTCCTACTATAAAGAAGATAGAGACTTGACTATAATTAACTTTCCAAGTTAGGGTTCCATATAGTATGTTATAGTGTATAAAATTAGAATAGAAAATGGCAACACACTCAATATTCTTGCCTAGATAATTCCATGGATAGAGGAGCCTGGTGGGCTACAGTCCATGGAGTTACCTGAGTTGGACACAACTGAGTGACTTTCACATACACAGTGTATAAAATAGTGGGGAGGGAAGGTTGCAACACAACATATGAATCATGATATTAAGCAGACAACATTATCAGCTAAATTTAAGCCTACGTTATCCAACTGAAAGTCAGCTAGTGACACCAAAACTATTGGAGGCATGTATGCTATCAGTTCAGTTCAGTCACTCAGTACTCAGTAATGTCTGGCTCTTTGGGACCTCATAGACCCAGCATGCCAGGCATCCCTGTCCATCACCAACTCCCAGAGTTTACCCAAACTCATGTCCATTGGGTCAGTGATGCCATCAAACCATGTCATCCTCTGTCTTCCCAGTCTCCTTAGCATCAAGGTCTTTTCAAATGAGTCAGCTCTTCACATCAGATGTCCAAAGTATTGGAGTTTCAGCTTCAACATCAGTCCATTCAATGAACACTCAGGACTGATCTCCTTTAGGATGGACTGGCTTTTTCACTATAAGGCATGGCTAATAAAATACACAGAGTTATTAAGGGTAATTGAATCTGCTGGGAGAAATATCAATAACCTCAGATATGAAGATGACACGACCCTTATGGCAGAAAGTTAAGAAGAACTAAAAAGCTTCTTGAAGAAAGTGAAAGAGGACAGTGAAAAAGTTGGCTTAAAGCTCAATAAAACTAAGATCATGGCGTCCGGTCCTATCACTTCATGGCAAATAGATGGGGAAATAGTGGAAATAGTGGCTGACTTTATTTTTCTGGGCTCCAAAATTACTGCAGATGGTGACTGCAGCCATGAAATTAAAAGACGCTTACTCCTTGGAAGGAAAGTTATGACTGACATAGACAGCGTAATAAAAGCAGAGACATTACTTTGCCAACAAAGGTCCATCTAGTCAAGGCTGTGGCTTTTACAGTAGTCATGTATGGATGTGAGAGTTGGACTATAAAGAAAGCTTAGCATCCAAAAATTGATGTTTTTGAACTGTGGTGTTGGAGAAGACTCTTGAGAGTCCCTTGGACTGCAAGGAGATCCAGCCAGTCCATCCTAAAGGAGATCAGTTCTGGATGTTCATTGGAAGGACTGGTGTTGAAGCTGAAACGCCAATACTTTGGCCACCTGATGCAAACAGCTGACTCATTTGAAAAGACCATGATGCTGGGAAAGATTTGGGAAGGAGGAGAAGGGGATGACAGAAGATGAATGGTTGGATGACATCACCAACTCAATGGACATGAGTTTGAATAAACTCCGGAAGTTGGTGATGGACAGGGAGGCCTGGCATACTGTGGTTTATGGGGTTGCAAAGAGATGCAAATGACTGAGTGGCTGAACTGAAATGAACTCAATCTGTTAGCATGAATCATTTTATATAAAGAGGTATATATCTTTATTTGAACACAGGGAATTTTAATGGCTAACTAACACTATGCTTGTTGTTTCATCACTGCTGCTGCTGCTAAGTCACTTCAATCATGTCCGACTCTGTGCAACCCCTTAGATGGCAGCCCACCAGGCTCTCCCATCCCTGAGATTCTCCATGCAAGAACACTGGAGTGGAGTGGATTGCCATTTCCATCTCAAGCAGATCTTATTGACCCAGGAACCTGTGGCCCCAATCACTGTTGGAAAATTGCTCCACTCATGATCCTGGAGACGGGGGAAACTAATTCAAATGAAAGAAATAGGACCAAAATGTAGCTCATTAGACTGTACTCAGATTTCTAAACCAAAATTTTCAAGATGACATCTCAAAACAGACAATTTCACAAAAACTGTCATTAAGTTTCTGAGGAATCTTAAATATAAAGCCTCACTACGAACAAAGCTAGTGGAGGTGATGGAATTCCAGTTGAGCTATTTCAAATCCTGAAAGATGATGCTGTGAAAGTGCTGCACTCAATATGCGAGCAAACATGGAAAACTCAGCAGTGGCCCCATGATTGGAAAAGGTCATTTTTCATTCCAATCCCAAGGAAAGGCAATGCCAAAGAATGCTCAAACTACTGCACTATTGCACTCTTCTCACACGCTGGTAAAGTTATGCTCAAAATTCTCCAAGCCAGGCTTTAGCAATACATGAACCATGAACTTCCAGATGTTCAAGCTGGTTTTAGAAAAAGCAGAGAAACCAGAAATCAAATTGCCAACATCTGCTGGATATCAAAAAAGCAAGAGAGTTCCATAAAAACATCTATTTCTGATTGAATGATTACAACAAATCGTTTGACTGTGTGGATTACAATCAACTGTGGAAAATTCTGAAAGAGATGGGAATACTAGACCACCACACCTGCCTCTTGAGAAATCTGTATGCAGGTCAGGAAGCAGTTAGAACTGGACATGGAACAACAGATTGCTTCCAAATAGGAAAAGGAGTGTGTCAAGGCTGTATATTGTCACCCTGCTTATTTAACTTCTATGCAGAGTACGTCATGAGAAACTCTGGGCTGGAAGAAGCACAAGCTGGAATCAAGATTGCTGGGAGAAATATCAATAACCTCAGATATGCAGATAACACCACCCTTATGGCAGCAAGTGAAGAGGAACTAAAAAGCCTCTTGATGAAAGTGAAAGAGGAGAGGGAAAAAGTTGGCTTAAAGATCAACATTCAGAAAATGAAGATCTTGGCATCCGATCCCATCACTCCACGGGAAATAGATGGGGATACAGTGGAAACAGTGTCAGACTTTATTTTGGGGGGCTCCAGAATCACTGCAGATGGTGACTGCAGCCATGAAATTAAAAGATGCTTACTCCTTGGAAGAAAAGTTATGACCAACCTAGATAGCGTATTGAAAAGCAGAGACATTACTTGCGAACAAAGGTCCATCTAGTCAAGGCTATGTCCTTTCCATTGGTCATGTATGGATGTGAGAGTTGGACTGTGAAGAAAGCTGAGTGCCAAAGAATTGATGCTTTTGAACTGTGGTGTTGGAGAAGACTCTTGAGAGTCCCTTGGACTGCAAGGAGATCCAACCACTCCATCATAAAGGAGATCAGTCCTGGGATTTCTTTGGAAGGAATGATGCTAAAGCTGAAACTCTATTACTTTGGCCACCTCATGTGACGAGTTGACTCATTGGAAAAGACTCTGTTGCTGGGAGGGATTGGGGGCACGAGGAGAAGGGGACGACAGAGGATGAACTGGCTGGATGGCATCACTGACTCGATGGACATGAGTCTGAGTGAACTCTGGGAGTTGGTGATGGACAGGGAGGCCTGGCGTGCTGCGATTCTTGGGGTCGCAAAGAGTCAGACACGACTGAGCAACTGAACTGAACTGAACTGAAGAAAGAGGAATCATATATACATCTTTCAGAGAATTAAGAAAAAGACTATATATAACTAAGATTATAGCACAAGTGAAAAATAATTCAGCAGATAAGTGAGAAGATACAACTGAGGAAAGACTAACTGAAAATAGAACACAAATGGAAAAGAAGTACAAAAGATAACATTAAATATTATTTAAAACAAAGTTTAGAGGATTAGGTCTGAATATTAGGAATATACCAAAAACAAACCATATTATGAAATTTATGAATACTGATGATTAAAAGAACGTCTTTAGAGTTTCAGAGTAAGGAAAAACAAAAGGAAGCAAGACAAGAACCAAGTCTCAGAATGGCATCTGCATACTAAGTAGTAACAATGAAATGAGTAAGGACAGTATCTTCATTCATTAACACTTGCAATCTCACTCTGTGACTAGTAAACATCAGGTGATTGGCATCCTGTACATGTTAAATATATTTCTCTAAACTCATCCTTTTTGAGTAGATAACCTTTGATAATGTGATAATTTCTTTCTTGCAATTCTTATATCTTACCTACCTCTTCCTGAGTACATATCCCAGTTAGAACAGGCTGAGTTATGTTGCAGTAATAAAAAGTCTAATATCTCACTGTGTTACAACACAGATTGATTTCTACTTTACTATATATCCGTCTGGTTCAGTTTTAGATCTGTCTGATTTGAACCTTATTCAGTAATTAGAGTTGGCAGAATGTCCTTCATCTGGAATAGGCAAAGTGGAAAAGTGTATGCTGATTCTTGAAGCATACACTTAAGGGCATTGCATGTCATGTCTACACAAAGTCTATAGCTTTCCTGGTGGACCAATAGTAAAGAATCTACCTGCAACTCAGGAGATCCCTGAGTTTGGAATATCCTCTAGAGAAGAGAATAACTATGCACTGCAATATTCTTACCTGGAGAATTCCATGGACAGAGGAGCCTCATAGGCTACACTCTTATGGGATCATAAAGAATCAGACACGACTGAGCAAAACATTTTCATTTTCTACACAAAGTCCATAGCCCAAAAGACATCATGCCTGTATTCAGCAAGGCTAGGATGTATAAATATTTTCTGGAGGATCTCTGAATTTTTATGGAAGGTGATAGTGTCTACCAGATCCACATTTCTAGTTAAAAGCTCTATTTCTATACAAATATGTCATCTAAAACTTAGCATATCAAAAATTTAATGTTTGAATTCTATATTTAAACAAGGGCCATTTCTGTCTTCATTATTTGTTAATGGCACATTCTTTCAATCACTCACACAGCCTTGAAACTCATTTTTATTAACTTTTCCAAATTTTTAACAACAATGTTACTTTGTCTTCTTCTACTCCTAAAATCAGCTTATCTTCTTTATTATAATTACTAAAACAAAAACAAAAACTTTTTTAAAAAATGAAGGAAAGCTTTGCCTTTTATTTTCCATGTAATAGGTATTCAACTTCTTAAACATTCTCGAAAAATATCTTATGTCATTGTAAAAACTAAAGTAGATACTATTATAATTCCCTTGTTACAAAGGGTGAACCAATTCATTTCTCCATCACTTATGATCCAAACACAAAGCTGAGTTCATCTTCCAGGCTTCTTTTCTGTACTTTCAATAGCTGCCTAGCAGCTCTCATACATCTTAGGTGAACAAACAAATTCTAAAAACCATTGCCACATTAAATTTCCAAAATTATATTTATTTTCCTAATACTATAATCCACTTAAAATCTTTCACATTCTCTCCATTTCCACATGTATTATCAGTTCAGTTGAGTTGCTCAGTCATGTTCGACTCTTTGCGACCCCATGAATCGTAGCATGCCAGGCCTCCCTGTCCATCATCATCTCCTGGAGTTCACTCAGACTCACATCCATCGAGTCAGTGATGCCATCCAGGCATCTCATCCTCGGTCATCCCCTTCTCCTCCTGCCCTCAATCCCTCCCAGCATCAAAGTCTTCTCCAATGAGTCAACTCTTTGCATGAGGTGGCCAAAGTACTGGAGTTTCAGCCTCAGCATCATTCCTTCCAAAGAAATCCCAGGGTTGATTTCCTTTAGAATGGACTGGTTGGATCTCTTTGCAGTCCAGGGATGCTCAAGAGTCTTCTCCAACACCACAGTTCAAAGGCATCAATTCTTTGGCGCTCAGCCTTCTTCACAGTCCAACTCTCACATCCATACATGACCACAGGAAAAACCATAGCCTTGACTAGATGGACCTTAGTCGGCAAAGCAATGTCTCTGCTTTTGAATATGCTATCCAGGTTGGTCATAACTTTTCTTCCAAGGAGTAAGTGTCTTTTAATTTCATGGCTGCAGTCACCATCTGCAGTGATTCTGGAGCCCCCCAAAATAAAGTCTGACACTGTTTCCACTGTTTCCCCATCTATTTCCCGTGGAGTGATGGGACCAGATGCCATGATCTTCATTTTCTGAATGTTGAGCTTTAAGCCAACTTTTTCCCTCTCCTCTTTCACTTTCATCAAGAGACTTTTTAGTTCCTCTTCACTTTCTGCCATAAGTGTGGTGTCATCTGCATATCTGAGGTTATTGATATTTCTCCTGGCAATCTTGATTCCAGCTTGTGTTTCTTCCAGTCCAGCGTTTCTCATTATGTACTCTGCATAGAAGTTAAATAAGCAGGGTGACAATATACAGCCTTGACATACTCCTTTTCCTATTTGAAACCAGTCTGTTGTTCCATGTCCAGTTCTAACTGTTGCTTCCTGACCTGCATACAGATTTCTCAAGAGGCAGGTTAGGTGGTCTGGTATTCCCATCTCTTTCAGAATTTTCCACAGTTTATTGTGATCCACACAGTCAAAAGCTTTGGCATAGTCAATAAAGCAGAAGTAGATGTTTTTTTGGAACTCTCTTGCTTTTTCCATGATCCACCAGAGGGGCAACCCCACGTCCAAGGAGTGGTGGCTGTGCAGGCACAGAAGGGCCTAGAGGAGCCATCCCACACTGAAGGTCAGGAAGGGCGGTGGGAGGAGATACCCCTCATCGAAGGTAAGGAGTAGCAGCTGTGCTTTGCTGGAGCAGCAGTGAAGAGATACCACACGCCCAAGGTAAGAGAAATTCAAGTAAGGTTGTAGGTGTTGCAAGAGGGCACCAGAGGCCAGACACACTGAAACCATACTCATAGAAATCTAGTCAATCTAATCACACTAGGACCACAGCCTTGTCTAACTCAATGAAACTAAGCCATGCCCGTGGGGCAACCCAAGACGGGTGGGTCATGGTGGAGAGGTCTGACAGATTGTGTTCCACTGGAGAAGTGAATGGCAAACCACTTCAGTATTCTTGCCTTGAGAACCCCAGGAACAGTATGAAAAGGCAAAACAGTAGGATACTGAATGAGGTATTCCCCAGGTCAGTAGATGCCCAATATGCTACTGGAGGTCAGTAGAGAAATAACTCCAGAAAGAATGAAGGGTTGGAGCCAAAGCAAAAACAATACCCAGCTGTGGATGTGACTGGTGATAGAAGCAAGGTCCGATGCTGTAAAGAGCAATATTCCATAGAAACCTGGAATGTCAGGTCCATGAATCAAGGCAAATTGGAAGTGGTCAAACAGGAGATGGCAAGAGTGAACGTTGACATTCTAGGAATCAGTGAACTAAAATGGACTGGAATGGGTGAATTTAACTCAGATGAGCATTATATCTACTACTGCAGGCAAGAATCCCTTAGAAGAAATGGAGTAGCCATCACGGTCAACAGGAGAGTCCGAAATGCAGTACTTGGATGCAATCTCAAAAACAACAGAATGATCTCTGTTCATTTCCAAGGCAAACCATTCAATATCACAGTAATCCAAGTCTATGCCCCAACCAGTAATGCTGAAGAAGCTGAAGCTGAATGGTTCTATGAAGACCCACAAGACCTTTTCGAACTAATACCCAAAAAAGATGTCATTTTCATTATAGGGGACTGGAATGCAAAAGTAGGAAATCAAGAAGCACCTGGAGTAACAGGCAAATTTGGCCTTGGAATGTGGAATGAAGCAGGGCAAAGACTAATACAGTTTTGCCAAGAAAATGCATTGGTCATAGCAAACATCCTCTTCCAACAACACAAGAGAAGACTCTACACATGGACATCACCAGATGGTCAACACCTAAATCAGATTGATTATATTCTCTGCAGCAAAAAATGGAGAAGCTCTATACAGTCAACAAAAACAAGACCAAGAGCTGACTGTGGCTCAGATCATGAACTCCTTATTGCCAAATTCAGACTGAGATTGAAGAAAACAGGGAAAATCACTGGACCATTCAAGCATGATCTCAATCAAATCCCTTATGATTATACAGTGGAAGTGAGAAATAGATTTAAGGGCCCAGATCTGATAGATAGAATGCCGATGAACTATGGAATGAGGTTCGTGACATTGTACAGGAGACAGGGATCAAAACCATCCCCATGGAAAAGAAATGCAAAAAAGCAAAATGGCTGTCTGGGGAAGCCTTACAAATAGCTGTGAAAAGAAGAAAAGCAAAAAGCCAAGGAGAAAAGGGAAGATATAAGCATCTGAATGCAGAGTTTCAAAGAATAGCAAGAAGACATAAGAAAGCCTACTTCTGCAATCAAAGCAAAGAAAAAGAGGAAGACAACAGAATGGGAAAGACTAGAGATCTCTTCAAGAAAATCAGAGATACCAAGGGAACATTTCACGCAAAGATGGGCTCGATAAAGGACGGAAATGGTCTGGACCTAACAGAAGCAGAGGATATTAAGAAGAGATGGCAAGAATACACAGAAGAACTGTATAAAAAGGATCTTCACGACCTGGAAAATCACGATGGTGTGATCACTCATCTAGAGCCAGACATCCTGGAATGTGAAGTCAAGTAGGCCTTAGAAAGCATCACTATGAACAAAGCTAGTGGAGGTGATGGAATTCCAGCTGAGCTATTTCAAATCCTGAAAGATGATGCTGTGAAAGTGCTGCACCCAATATGCCAGCAAATTTGGAAAACTCAGCAGTGGCCACAGGACTGGAAAAGGTCAGTTTTCATTCCAATCCCAAAGAAAAGCAATGCCAAAGAATCCTCAAACATGTATTATACATAAGATTTTCCAAAATATGACCCTAATTTCCTCTCTGTTCCTATTGTACCACGCCTCAATTTGCACAAGTTAGCCTAACTTTTTTCTAAACACATTTTTGGCATTCTAAATATTTGTTATAAGTTTATTTCACTTAGAACAAATTTTCTTCCCTATTTCTGAAGTTTCACTCACTGGAAATGGCCAAAACTGAAAGTTATGGTGAACAAAATCAGAAAAAAATAGTATATTATGTATCACTCCATATTTATTCTTCCAGGCCAGAATACTGGTTGGGTAGCCTTTCTCTTCTCCAGGGGATCTTCCCAACCCAGGAATCTAACCTGGATTTCCCTCATTGCAAGTGGATTCCTTACCAGATGAGCCACAGGGAAGCCCATTTTATTTCTTTATTTACAGGTTTTTGTTTTTGTTTTTATCCCAGAATGTCACTACCATAATGGCGTTTCTTATATTTTAGGAAAAAGTAACACATAATCGAAATGCTATTTATTTTTCAAATTCTTCTGTAATAACCACATTCCAGATTGCTCAGTTCACTGTGATACTTGTAAGCGAATAAGATCTTTCCTGTTTTCTGTTATTTATTTATTTATTTTCAAATTTCAGGGAAGAGATCTCAAGAGCCTTGGAGAATGGGGTGTCTTGCCTTTCTGTATAAGCTTTTTCTGTTCCATAACATAAGGTCTTCTAGAAAGAAGTCAGTCAAAATGCTTTTCGGAATACGTGGTGTGGTGTTGTATTAGTCACTCACTCATTTCCAACTCTTTGCAATCCCATGGATGTAGCCCGCCAGGCTCTTCCGTCCATGAAATTCCCAGGTAAAAATCCTGGTGTATTGCCATTTACTTTTCCAGGGGAACTTCCTAACCCAGGGACTGAACCCAGGGCTCCTTCATTTCAGGCAGATTCTTTACTGTCTGAGCCACCAGGGAAGCCCTCCAAAAACTAATTGAACAAAATACAAGCAATCTGTGTACAGAAAATAATAAGATTAATTTTAAGGACAAAACAAATAAGTACTTCTTTTTATAATGGAATTTTGATTAGAATGGAGGATTATAAGGAGTAAAGTCAAAACTGACACAGTATTATATGTTCAAACAACAGAGAAAACTAAAAATGAAAATTAGTCAAAAGTTAAAATTATTTAAATACAGACAGAACTTTTTCAAATGAAACTAGGACATTCTTTTAAAACCACTTCAAATAAATGAGATATCACATGTGTCATTATTTTTAATGTGAACTTTTCCCTATAATTGAGAAAGATTTGTTCATTTGAAGGAAATAAAAAAGAACAATAAGCAGAGTTGAAAGATTTTACAAAGCATCATGAAATAAATGTCAGGAACAGTGATTCACATACACTCTCCATATGCTAATTTACATATGAGTACTATGTGTTGTATATATCAAATTTTGTGACATTTATTTCAGGAAGTATTGTAAAAATTTCAATTCTGCTTACAGCATTCACTTTGAATTTTATTTCAATGATGGTGTCGTTGCTGAATGGAGAACTAGCAGAGATATTGCAACATATATTTTCTGTCCCTACCACATTATGATTACATGAAGTTGTATATTTCTGCATACTGGCATTATCCCTTGTCAGTTGCATATCAAATATGATGACATTAAAACAAATGAAACATAAATATGTGTAATATTTTTTGCTATTTCATCAAATCTCAAGGTACACCAGCAACAACAACAAAAAAAGAAATTAAATTATTGATGAGTGAAAGTTCTCTCTGCACTGTAGTATATTAAGTGAGGGAAAGAAAAATCTGCATTTAAGCCATATTCTGAATAGCTTCTATCAAAATTATTTTACAATCTAAATATTTTAAATATTTATATGTGCTAAAACATAAGAATTTCCTAGTGAATTTCATAAAACCATTAAAATTTTATGTTTTGCACCATTTCAAAAAAAATATATCCAAGTTTGTTGTAAGACGAACACCGCAAAGCAGTAAATCTTTTGTAACATAAAATGACCAAAAATTAGTCCCCTACCTGCTGCAAAAAGAGTAGATATTAATGAAACATTTTTTATTAGTTAAGTTTTTCATGAAAAATTTCATCTTAGTTGAAAATAAAAGTAGTTTTCAGGTTACATGCCATAAGAAAATCAAAGTTTATAATGAAAATCCTACAGCTGTTCTAACTTCTATTGTAGTGACATGACCATAAATCTATAATTACACAAATGCTTTATATTTATGCCATCCAAGTTACTTGCTCATTTTTGCTTTCTTTGAGCAAAATACAGTATCCTGATTCAGAAGAAAAGATATTTGGTGCTATTCAGGGATTAATAGCAGTTTAAATGTTAATACTCTGCAACAGCATTTCTTCTGAAGAATTCTCATTTAAATTCTTATAGAGGCCCTCAGAGTACATGCTGTACTTAATAAGGGCATTTGTGGGGGGAAAAAAATACTATCTTGGGATTGCAAAATGCAACACACAACAATAATCTTTAAACACTATAGCACTCTGCCTTTTAAAGTGTTCTGAATACAATATATTCAGTAAATATAGCTTAATGGATATACTTTACTTAAACAATTATTTACCAGAAAGTAAAACATGATTTTATTTCTTCCTTAATTATCTATATGTAAAAAATAAAATGTAATTTTAGTTTTGGTTAAAGGAGAGATCCACTTTTTCACATTAATATAACAGGTAAGAATTTATTTTAAGCAGATGGACAGTGCTCTCTTTCTCTCTCCTTGTCTCCTTGCCTCCTTGCCTGCCACCCTCTCACCTTCCCTTCTTCCCTCTCTCCATTAGTCCACCTCCTTCTTTCCTTCTACCCTTCCTTCCTCCTCTTCTCCCTTTCTTTTCTTTCATTCTGTTTGAGTTCCATGCTTGGTTATTATAAACAGAAGTATAGGGCCTTAATTCAACAGAATCACTCTCTATAAGATAGAAGTTTATTATAGATGGATTTTTTTAAAAGAAGATAACCATATGATGCTTTAATTTTCACTTAACTGTTGTGTATAATTCTCTGAAAAAGAATTATAAATTTATATTCTTTCTGTGTGCCTTAGAAAATGGGAATTCCAAGAGAAAATAAATTCTCAACTGTCTCATAGATCATTTCCAAACCTGCATTTTGCTCTATTCTGAAACTAATATACTCTCTAAAGAGCACACCAGGCAATAGCAAGTTTGAGGACAACTCTGGGAGTCCAATGATCCCAGGATGAGAGATTGAAACCTTAGGATGGTTGTCTTTGCTTTTAATTATATGCCAAATGCTGCACACCAATTCAATTACAGGTAACCCATGGGACTATAGGAGCTCATATGTTTCTCTAAACCCCAAATTATGTTACCTTGGTTGGTTTGTCAGTTCCAGTTCAGCTTATAACAGACATACCATGTAATTTTAGATTTAAAAATTATATTTTTTGCAATTTCTTTATAAATAAGGACACAGAAATCCAGTGTGGTTAAAATATACAACCAAGGTCACAAATTTGGTCAAAGTCTCAGCTCAGTTCAGTTCAGTCGCTCAGTCATGTCCAACTCTTTGGGACCCCATGAATCACAGCACACCAGGTCTCCCTGTCTATGACCAAATCCTGGAGTTCACTCAGACTCACGTCCATCGAGTCAGTGATGCCATCCAGCCATCTCATCCTCTGTCATCCCCTTCTCCTGCCCCCATTCCCTCCCAGCATCAGAGTCTTTTCCAATGAGTCAACTCTTTGCATGAGGTGGCCAAAGTACTAGACTTGCAGCTTTAGCATCATTCCTTCCAAAGAAATCCCAGGGCTGATCTCCTTCAGAATAGACTGGTTGGATCTCCTTGTGGTCCAAGGGACTCTCAAGAGTCTTCTCCAACACCACAATTCAAAAGTATCAATTCTTCAGTCCAACTCTCACATTCATACATGACCACTGGAAAAACCATAGTCTTGACTAGACGGACCATTGTTGGCAAAGTAATATCTCTGCTTTTAAATATGCTTTCTAGGTTGGTCATAACTTTTCTTCCAAGGAGTAAGCGTCTTTAAATTTCATGGCTGCAGTCACCATCTGCAGTGATTTTGGAGCCCCAAAAAATAAAGTCTGACACTGTTTCCACAGTTTCCCCATCTATTTCCCATGAAGTGATGAGACCAGATGCCATGATCTTCGTTTTCTGAATGTTCAGCATTAAGCCAACTTTTTCACTCTCCTCTTTCACTTTCATCAAGAGGCTTTTTAGTTCCTCTTCACTTTCTGTCATAAGGGTGGTGTCATCTGCATATCTGAGGTTATTGATATTTCTCCCAGCAATCTTGATTCCACCTTGTGCTTCTTCCAGCCCAGCGTTTCTCATGAGGTACTCTGTATATAAGTTAAATAAGCAGGGTGGCAATATACAGCCTTGACTTACTCCTTTTCCTATTTGGAACTAGTCTGTTGTTCCATGTCCAGTTCTTACTGTTGCTTCCTGACCTGCATATAGGTTTCTCAAGAGGCAGGTCAGGTGGTCTGGTATTCCTATCTCTTCAGAATTTTCCACAGTTTATTGTGATCCACACAGTCAAAGGCTTTGGCATAGTCAATAAAGCAGAAGTAGATGTTTTTCTGGAATTCTCTTGCTCTTTCAATGATCCCGCAGATGTTGACAATTTGATCTCTGGTTCCTCTGCCTTTTCTATAACTAGCTTGAACATCTGGAATTTCATGGTTCACATATTGCTGAAGCCTGGCTTGGAGAATTTTCAGCATTACTTGACTAACATGTGAGATGAGTGCAATTGTGCAGTAGTTTGAGCATTCTTTGGCATTGCCTTTCTTTAGGATTGAAATGAAAACTCAATATTGCCAGAGCGCAGTCGTCTGTGACAGTGTGCAGAGCGTGGCCAAGAGGAGCTACCCCATGTCCGAGGTCAGGGGCAGAAGCCAGCAGGACCCCATTCTCCAGGGGCAGCATCTGAGAGGTGCTAACCCACGTCCGAGGTCAGGGGCGGTGGCCGAGAGTACCAGGCTGCGACAGCCCAGGAGCAGCCGAGAGGAGCTACGCCTCCACCCAAGGTCAGGAGAGGTGGCCGGGAGGAGCGACCCCACATCCAAGGAGCAGTGGCTGTGAGGGCACAGGAGGACCTAGAGGAGCTATTCCACGTTCAAGGCCAGGAAGGGTAGCGTTGAGGAGATACCCCTCATCCAAGGTAAGGAGCAGTGGCTGCACTTTGCTGGAGCAGCCGTGAAGAGATACCCCACGTCCAAGGTAAGAGAAACCCAAGTAAGATGGTAGGTGTTGCAAGAGGGCAGCAGAGGGCAGACACACTGAAACCATAATCACAGAAAACTAGTCAATCTAATCACACTAGGACCACAGCCTTGTCTAACTAACTTAATGAAACTAAGCCATGCCCTGTGGGGCCACCCAAGATGGGTGTTAGGTTAATATAAAATTCATTGACTCTTAATCCAGTGCATTTTCTTATTGGTACTCAAAATCGTTCCAGTTTTTACATTAGATGTAGAAACAAAGGATGGTTCATGTAAGCCAGTAACTCTCAATATTACACTGAAAATATACTAGAAAAGCATATATTTTAATAACCCAAGGGACAATGTCTTTGAGTGAAACCCAAGAGACAATGTCTCTTTGTGACTGCTCACCCACCGTAGATAGCAGAGCCAGGCTCAGCAGATCCATGAACTGTCAAATAAACTAATCACTACTTTGGCCATCTTTAATGGAAGTAAAAGTTATAAACTGGTGTTTAGGAGAAATCAAAGTGTGCCAATTTACTATTAATAATAGAATCTGATGTGTATCCTTTACTAATATAAAAATTAGCTTTTATTTTCTTTTACATTTTTTCTCTGCATTCACTCGCAAAGATAAGCACATTATATCTTTAATCAGTATGAAATCTCCCTGTTCTAATACGTTGAGGTTTATGTTCCCATTGGGTCTAAAAATATGCCTTTCAAATTATCAGAGGAAGGAGAGATATACCTTTTCTCCTTGTGTATGTGGCCCAAGACAAAATCTTAATTGAATATTTTGAATGATAATGTAGGTTCAATCCCTGGGTGGGGAAGATCCCCTGGAGAAGGGCATGGCAACCCCCAGCTCCAGTATTCTTGCCTGTATGTTCTTACAGGCCAGAGAAAGAAAACTCTGTTTCTTTGGGCTCCCTAGGTGGCGCTAGTGGTAAAGAACCCACCTGTCAATGCAGGAGATATAAGAGACAGGCGTTCAATCACTGGGTTGGGAAGATCCTCTGGAGGAGGGCATGACAACCCATTTCATTATTCTTGCCTGGATAATCCCATGGACAGAAGGAGCCTGGCGGGCTGCAGTCCATAGCGTTGCAGAGTTGGGCACCTCTGAACTGACTTAGCGTGTATGCACGTGGTTACTCAACAAACTTGGCCAAAACATGAAGCACAGAAACAAATTTTATCTGCTAAGACAACTGAAATCCTAAAAATAAATAATTTGAGATACCCTTGAATTCCATGACCCAAACTGGAATAATGACAATGTTACCAATAGCATCAAAATTACTAGCAACAGATGAAAAAGAGCAAAGTAAACCAAGGTTAACTCATGAAAGAACTCTTTACCTTTTCTAACCTTTTAAGCTTCTTGACACCCTATGAAAAAGTAGTCAACAAATTGTGACACTGGTTCCGGTCTCAGGAGGTGAGACAGTCTCACTTTTAGAGTAATGCCCAGTGAACCAACAATGTTCCAAAGGTCAGTGTAACAATGAAATATGACTGTTGTCACCAAAGAGCACGAAGACAATGAATTTGACATTGATGAAGAGCAACTGTTATATGTCACTGAAACCTTGACCAGATATTGTCTAACTGAAATACATGACCAACTTGAGCTACTTTTTTTATTTTTTCTGTTGGAGTGCTTCTCACCTACATTCATAAATCAAACCTACTCAGAGCGTAAGGGAGTAATAATCTAGAATACTATAATAATAATGAATCTGATTCTCCCAAATCAAGGTAAATTTGCTGTGAATTTCTGTGTGTTCTTGCACTTACAACACTTAATGTTAGGTTTTAAAAAATTTCCAGTATAGTGTTTTACATGTAACAGGGATTCAAAACTGTAAAAATTTAGAGAACAAAAAAATACTGATGCTGAACCTGTGCTCTGACCAAATAACCCTGAATTTATCTGCAATCCTATATTAACAATCCATTTGTGAACTGGTTGTCTGTTGATACTTTCCCGAACCTTTTATTTTTCTCACCTTTATAATTCAGTTCTCTTCAGAGCATGCAATTCTCTTCTACATCCTGCCTACCTCAATCATACTTTTTTTTTTTTAATCAAAATTCAGCTCACCGAAATTATCCACTAAGCTTTTCCTGTCTTTTAAAACCAAGATGCCAGAATGTGTGTGTGCTCAGTTGCTCAGTCATGTCCAACTCTTTGCAGCCCCATGGCCTATAGCCCACCAGGCTCCCCTGAACATGGAACTTTTCAAGCAAGAATACTGGAGCAGGTTGCCATTTCCTCCTCCAGGGCCTCTTCCCTACTCAGGGATAGAACTGCTTCTCTTACATCTCCTGTATTGTCAGGAGAATTCTCTTTACCACTAGTGGCACCTGGGAAGCCCCAAGATGCCAGAATAGTGCTTCTCAATCAACTTATCCTGTAAGGAACTCATGAAACATGCACCTTTAAGATGTGCCTCACAGTTTATATTATTTATGTCCCTCAATGATTTCTCTTTTATTGGTATGCCAACATATATGGTATGCCCACAGTGAGCTTTATAACTAAATACTAACCATTCTTTGGACACCTAGGCTTTGGAATTCTTTGTGCTTAGGGAACATGCAAGGGAAAGACAGGGCCATTGCAGAGACTGTATGTGGTAACCTAATAAGCTATACCTTGTTTGAGATAATGTCCTATTTGATATTCTGATCATGAGACCTTGATAAGTAGATCAGCTATAAGAATCTTAGAAAGACTTTTGCATACTAAGCTTAGGTACAAATCATGATTTGTCAATCACATACTTAGGTAAGGGTTCCCCACTGATCTTGTTCATAGCTGTTCAGAGAACTGGCCCTTAGTAAACAGGAAAGCAGTGAACTCTGCATGACTAATTAACAGAGCTTAATTATTTGGAGCACTTTTTCAGCAATATTAGCAGCTGAGGGGCTCAGGATCTGTTTTAATGTTTCAATTATTCTTCCATTTCATATCCTGATCACAAGCAGGGGGTTCTGCAGTTCTGTTCTTTTTTGTCACTGGCTATAACAGTCAGTATCTGCCTCTTTTAGGTCAGAATATGCTATAAGTAGCAGTAAATAAATATATTTTTGAAAAGTTGACAACTTCTTTATGACCCACAATTGACTGTTTTTTTTTTTTTTTTTATGCCTGGGCAATTGTGGTTCATTGTGCATTTTACTGTTGGCCCATTCATTTCGTTTTTGGAAATTACGGTTCTATACTTTCATTTCACCTTCATTTTTGTTTAATATTCAGGGAAAGGTGACCTTTTCAAACCACACACAAAAAAGGTAGAACTAGATGTGAACTAGAGTTTATTAAATATCTTGCTGTTGCAAGAGTTTTTTAAAATACAGATTTAAAAACTTTGTTTTTAAAATTGGAATATGATAAAATACTACCTTCATTGAGTCAGTCACTGCTCTTCTCATGCAGGTTAAATATAAATTAAGTGAAAATCAAATGTTCTCTGTGATGCAGCTCACAACCAAGATCAAGATGACCTTGAAATGTATTTGAACTTTGTTTCTTTAGTAGGAAACTTCACACCATTTAGGTCTTACAATGTATGTAATAATCCATCATCCATCATCACCACTGATAATGTTAACTGCTATTTTCCTTCCACCATGTATCATCTCTTTACAGTAGGCCTGGCTGAGAGATACCTAAAGAAAAATTAATTTAATTATGCAACTACAAACAAGTGTTTCCAAACAATAAATTTGCTTCAAACTTGGAAAATATGTTCAGAAAGAAAAGTGACATTGAAATTTCATTTACGCACTAATTCGTTGGATTTTGCACAGTTCTCTAATGTTTTTTATCTGAACTGAATTCAGATGCATGGAATCCTGAAGGAAAATGGCAGCTCCTTTACCCTTTTTCTGTGAGTTTTTTAAATCAAGTACTGATTTAAGTATTTAATACAACTTTTTGAGATGTTAAGTTTTAACTCTTCAGAAGCCAGTTGAATTGTTGCAGAGTTAAATAGAATTGGTTATTCTCAAAGACTCAGGATAAACTAAATAAGCTATATAGAGAGTACATTTTAAATGTACAACACAAATTGGAAGTAAAATAAGTTACAAGATAAGTTTACAGGGCAGTTTTTTTTTAATATAAATGAATGTGTTTCTTAGTGAAATTTTACATTCCTTTGGTTGGAAGATTGGCAATATTTGAAGAGTTAAAAATAGTACTGAAATGTGAAGTTTGGTAGCTCTAAATGTGTTGTGTTTCCTCTTTTTTTTTGACTACTTTAGAATTTTCACAGCTCTAATCAGATTGTTTCCAGGTCTCTCGTGTGCAAGCTTTAAAGGATGCACTCTTGCCATTTTATGTACTGGAAGGTCATTGGTCAGATTAATACTGTGTCTGACAGAGATGTAAACTGTATAAACTGAGGAACCTCAGCTAATCAGTATTACTTTGTAGACCACCATGCCCACCACATTTCAAACTCAAACTGCCTCTAGATGCCAGAATCCATTGTTTGAGTTTGTTTGCAGTTCCCTCAGCTTGCTGGTAATTGTGGTGTTTTGTTTTTTTGTTTTGTTTTCAATGCAAATGTGATGTAATATTCTTATTTTCTTTGGATCAAAGCTGGACTGAAAATTGTAATGTGTAATTATTTTTGTGTTCTTAATGTTATTTGGTACTCAAGTTGTAAATAACGTCTACTGCTGTTTATCCCAGTTTCTACTACCTCAGGTGTCCTATAGATTTTTCTTCTACCAAAGTTCACTTTCACAATGAAATTATATTTGCTGTATGACTATGATTCCTAAGACTTCCAGGGCTTAAGGGCTAACTTCTATTAGCACCTTACTGTGTAAGCAAATGTTACAAAAAAAGAATCTCTGGGTTAAGAAAAATTTGGCTTAAATGTATTCTTTGTTATTTTAAATATATCAAAGATATTTTAATTAAAATTTTTACCCCCTTGAACCAATTTTATAGTATTTGTACCTATTTTGGTGTTTTGTCTTTATAGTAAATAAAAGTTTTTGAACAAAAAAAAAAAAAAAAAAAAGAATCTTAGAGTCATGAGTTCTTAATTCAATAAAAATAATACAAATTAGAAAAAAAGAGAAACATAGTTACCAGTACTTAAGGTTATAAGCATCTAGTACCCTCTGTCCCAATTTCTTTGATATTTTATCACTTCGGTTAGTGATGTCACCTTTGTTACTTTTGTGATAATCTCACAGATTTAGACCCAGTTTCGATCCTTGGGTAGGGAGGATCCCCTGGAGAAGGAAATGGCAACCTATTTCAGTACCCTTGCCTGGAGAATTCCATGGACAGAAGAACTGGGCAGGCTATAGTCCATGGGATCGCAAAGAGTCAGACACAACTGTATGACTAACTTTCACTTTCACAGATTTTTTAGAAGAAATTTTGGAAGCAAACTGAGAAACAATCTTAATTGTTATCCCCTTTCCAGTATTTCCAACTTATACAATAGAACATCAGTGATTCATAATCTAGTAATCCAAAAATATACTACATGGACAACTAAGTTTAAAAATAGTGCACACTCCATTCCACTGTTGGAGAACGGTTCTGAGATGTATTTTTATTTTACAAGGACATAGAGAGCCTGATACGTGTTTGATCTAGACACTCTCCCTTTAGCAGATTAATCCATTTAAGCTTAGAACAAAGCTATGAGAGCTACCATTATTATCTCATTGTATATAAGAGGGAATGAGAAATTAAAACATTTTTTTCAAGATCACAAATCTAGGATGAGGTAGAACTGAGGTTTGCACCCAGGCTGTTGGCTCCCGAGTCTACTCCCTTTCTCACTGTGCATGCTATGGCTCTATACCAAGCTGAAAGTAATGTTCACTCTTTATATAGATTTTACAGCTGAAGAGTTGGTATCTTTTATAAACCAGGCTTTCCAAAATCGGAAGCCAAGATTTTCTTCAAGCTAACTTTAATAGTATTATTTTTTATTAAATTGTTTTAACTATAAAGTGAAAAAAAAATCATACAAATAAAGATGACTACAATAGTGAGCTGCAGATGAGAGCTGGCTTGACCGCGGCTGTGTCATTTAAAAACTCAGTGTTTGAATGTATGGTTACCAAAGGGGAAAGGTGAGAGGGAGGGAAAAAATAGGAATTTGGGGTAACATATACACACCACTATAAAATAGATAGGATTTGCTCAATAGCACAGGGAACTATCCTCAGTATTTTGTAATAACATATATCGTGAAAAAATCTGAAGAAGAATATGTATAGATGTATAACTGAATCACTTTGCTATACATGTGAAACTAATACAACATTGTAAATCAAATATAACTTATATCCTTCTCCAAAGGAAAAAACATTAATACAAAAAATACTCAGTATTTGTTAGTATTGGTACTGCTCTATTATAGGGTGATCCAAGTTTGGAATTTTTTTTCCATAGTACTTTTATATCTTACATCTGGTGTCCACTAATTTTTATGCATGTATATATATCTGTATGTGCGCACAGAGACACAAACGCTTAGTATGCAATGTTTTAAAATTATCAGTAAAACTTTACATATTAGGAAATGTATATATCTTACAATCTTCATGCCAGACTATTCCTGTGGGTTACTAGTGGATTGTTTCTATTTTATATTTTCTATCCATCATCAACTCTCTCTTCAAAACCTTCCTTGACCAACTCAGCATAGAATGAACTCTATAAGGTTAACTGAATTAATTTTATATTTGTTTCTTTCAATTGCATGTATGTATTTTTTTCTTCAAAAGATTATGTGTTTCAGAATGACTAAAAGCATTATTTACAGTACTGCCATTATACCCTTAGCAGAAAATATAGCGCTCAATTAAGTTAATTAAATAATTTATTTATTCCTTTAAAATTCACTTGTCATAAATTATGTTAGGAAATGTTTAACTATATTGTAAAAAGTACTCCTATTTTTCTTTTGGTTAATCAATTTATTCCACAACTGTAAAATCCTGAATACCTCCTTATAAATATATATGTAAATGAATCTGTTGTTGTAACAAAGTCACCTCTAGTGAGCATAGCTTTGCAAGCACACTCCATATAGAAACATTAAAGCATAGCACATTTATGTATGTTATCAGTTTTGATATTATTCATCCTTTATTCAAGTTAGCTAGCTTATAATAAATTATGTTAACATTGATTTTAATCATGTGCTCTCAGATAACTTTCTTAAAAATATATAAATGTCATAGCTAGATAAAACTTTGACTTGAAATTACCTTTTTTCTGAGCTCAATTATATTTTACCCCTCAAAAATAATGAGAGAGAGAAAGAGGGGGGAAAAAAGACTTAATACAGCACAAGATAGCCTACTGCTGCCATGAATGACAGATTCCTAGTGCCATGAGACTCTGGGAATTATAACCATATCAAGCTCTGGATTGCAGAACATCAAATAAAATGGTCCTTTAAGGTGAATCACTCAGCAAGTCATTGGGTAAGGTTTGGCATTCCAAGATTTTGCTCAGGAAAATCCAGCATCATGTAATTGCCTGCCACCATCTGTGACTATTTTGGAGAAATAGAAAACTCTCAGATTTAAGGAGGGGCATGTGGAGATAAATAGCACTGTGCTACTCACAAAGCAAAGACAAAATAGATATCTCTTGTTTGTAATCAGCAAACATCCCTTCATTATCATGCATTCAATAGATTTTTGCTATTTTAAAGTCAAATACAATCAGAGGAAGAAAAAGGAATTGCTTCTGAAAATAAATGCACCAGTCTCCTGTGTTTTTAAACCAATTTATCTCCTCAGATTTTAAGTGTCTGTCTAAAACAACATGGAAAAAATTGACACATTTATGTCATAAGCAAGGCTATGTTTTACTGACTTATTGATTTATCAAGCATGTGTGTGATGGGGAAGAGTTTTCTGGTTTCACTGGCAGCTCTGGCAGGATAATTCAAAATGAGTTAGACAGCCAACACATTTCCTACTAAGTCAATTAGCATATAATTAATTGAAAAATGGTAGCTAGGGCAAACTTGCTTTTATTTTCAGCTTGGAGGCAGAGGTCTGTTTAGGAAAAGAAGGTCCATATTTGATTCTAGTTTCTTCTTTATGTTACCAATCATTGAAGTAATTGACCATTTATTGCACCTGCTCAAAAATCTAGGATACAGGGTATAATAAAATGAGCATTTGTGTAATTACATTAGCTCGAAGACTCTTTTACTTAGAGACAACTATCATCCATCACATCATTCTCTAATTCCTCAGTGTTTGGATGATGGAATATTCCAAAGCTAATGTGAAGTATTTCTTTAAAAAAATTATATATTGCGGTATTTGAAATGAAAAATGTGATGATCAACATTTTTCACATTATAGAAGAAGGATGAGTAGGGGAAATTTTTTAAAAATTCCACTAAATGACAGTGACTCTGAAGTGTTACTAGGAGCAGAGCAAGAAAATAACATCACTTTTTCTTACAACTCTGTTTAACAGATGAATGTCTCTATAAGTCTAATGAATGGAAGTCAACACATGAAGTTATAATTAAACCTAATTTTCTCTTCTGTTGCTAATTCCTAACCTAAACCATAAAGCAACAAAATGTGCCTTGCTAAGAGACTTCTCCTTGAATCTTAGGGATCAAAGACAAGAAGAGAAAAATTCCATTATTATCACTAGCTACCTGTATTACTTTTGGCTTATTTAAGCATTTTGAGTTTCAGCTTCTTTCCAGATGTATCATGTGGATTATATTATATCTCATATTATAAGGCACATAAGTATGTATGCTAAAAATTACAAAAGGTGTGGGGAAATTATAATATATATAATATTTTCTTAATGATACTTTATGTTATGAATTATTTCCCACCTTTCTGTCAAGAATAGATGGTAATATGTTAGTGACAGCGAATGAGTATTTTTAATAGATGGAACAATTATTACTCCAGTTTAAAAAATAAAGTTGACTTTTTATTTATTTTTCATGTATAAAATTTTACTCAATGAAGCAGAGAAGACAAATATCATATGAACTCACTTATACATGAAATCTTTAAAAAAAAAATGTAGAAAACAGATAGGTGATTGACAGAGGTGGTGATGAGAGGCTGGATGAAAGAGGTTAAGGTGGTCAAATGTATAAACTTCCAGTTATGAAATAAAAAAGTCCTGGAGCTGTATATACAGCATGGTGATTATAGTTGATAGCAATATATTATATATATATATTATATATTTGAAAGTTACTAAGGGAGTAAATCTTAAAAGTTCTCATCACAAGAGAAAAAAACTTGTAACTGTGATGTGCAGTGATGGATGTTAACTTAGACTTATTGTGATAATTCCCAAACATATACATATGTTGATTTATGTTATACAACTGAAATTAAAATAACAACAACAAAACTTTACACTTCTTCCTAGTCTATCCTTCCACCCATTTATTCCACAAGTAATTTTAAGTAACTTCCTCATATTAGGAATTCTGAAAGTATGTCATTTGGGTCTTCACATGTCTAGATGGAATTAGAATTGCAAGAAATGTATTGAGGGAAAGTGCCTGTGAAGGACAGGAGAGGGACAGTAGTAGGAAGGAAAAGCTTTTAGCATGGTGCAATATGACATCTGTGCAAAGAGAGGAGGAATGAAGAAGCTACTCTGAGAAGCTACTCTGTGAAGCTACTCTGAGAGATTCTCAACAATTCCAATAAGAGCTTTAATAAAAAGATTTCTGATAGAATCATGGAGGACAGAAATGAACTGATCCTGGTATCCCCATTGTGCTCAGTCTTTGCCTGAAGGCTGCCTGAGAAAGTGTAGATGGCCTTAGTTTAAGTACTTGAGTGGGTCTTAAAAACTAGAAATTATGTGCTGTTGTTCAGTGGCTAAGTCATATCTGTCATATCTCTTTGCAAACTGATGGACTGCAGAATCCAGGCTCGTCTGTCCTTCACTATCTCCCAGAGTTTGCTCAGATTCATGTCCACTGAGTCAGGGATGCTATCTAACTGTTTCATCTTCTGTCTCCCCTTTCACTTTTGCCTTCATTTTTTCCCCAGCTTCAGGGTCTTTTCCAATGGATCAGTTCTTCACATCAAGTGGCAAAAGTCATGGAGCTTCAGCATCAGGTCTTTAAATGAGTAGTGAGGGTTGATTTCCTCTAGGATTGGTTGGTTTGATCTTGCAGTCCAAGGGACTCTCAAGTCTTCTCCAGCACCACAATTTGAAAGTATCAGTTCTTTGGTGTTCAGTATTCTTTGCGTTCCAACTCTCACATTCATACACGACTACTGGAAAAACCATAGATTTGACTGTCTGGACATTTGTCAGTGAAGTGATGTCTCTGCTTTTTAATATACCATCTAGCTTTGTAATAGCTTTTCTTCCAAGGAGTTAGCATCCTTTGATTTCATGGCTACCATCAGCAGCAGCAGTGCTTTTGGAGCCCAAGAAACTAAAACTTTCTGCTGTCCGCTAACTGAACTTCTTACTGCTGAAAGGCAAGTTCTTTTCTGAAAGGAGATTGAGCTGCACAACTTCATAACTACCGCAGAGAGGAACTGGAGACAAGACAGATTTACATCTAATAAGGTAAGGTGAAGTGAAGGTTGCTCAGTCGTGTCAGACTCTTTGTGACCCCATGCACTCAATAGTCCATGGCATTCTCCAGGTCAGAATACTGGAGTGAGTAGCCTTTCCCTTCTCCAGGGGATCTTCCTAACCCAGGGGTCCAACCTAGGTCTCCTGTATTGCAGGCGAATTCTTTCCCAGCTGAGGCACAAAGGAAGCCTAAGAATACTGGAGTGGGCAGCCTATCCCTTCTCCAGTGGCTCTTCCCAACCCAGGAATCAAACTGGGGTCTCCTGCATTGAGGGTGGATTCTTTACCAACTGAGCTATCAGAGAAGCCCTAGCTGTTAAATAAGTGATCATTAAATGCTAAGTTCAATCCAGCCCTGAGTACCTTGAGTGTCATTCTGAAGTTATATCTAAGTTTTTTCTCATCTTTTCATACTCTGCTCTGTCATTTCTTAGATTTTCATAATTTGATAATAACCTAACATTTACAGTGTTATAAATTTAGACCTGACTTCGATCCCTGGGTTGGGAAGATTCCCTGGAGAAGGGAAAGGCTACCCACTCCAGTGTTCTGTCCTGGAGAAGTCCATGGACTATTCAGTCCATGGGGTCTCAAAGAGTTGGACACGACTGAGCGACTTTCACTTCACTATATCTTATTAGATCTGGATCCATTCTGTGTCCATTTTCTCTCTGTGTAATCATGAAGTTGTGCAGCTTAATCTCCTTTCAGAAAAGACCTTGCTTTTCAGCAGTGGAGTTCAGTTAGCTGTCATCATACAGGTTTATTTTCTTGGACTCCAAAATCACTGCTAATAAGGTACAAAATAGGACCATTTCTCTATTGAGGAAGTGGCTGTTGTAAATAAATTAAGTTTGCATGAGATGAATATTAATACAAAAATGATACCTAAATGGACCCAAGTGTCTAATTGTGCTTAGGAAAATAAACTATCACACCATTCTGTCCTAGCCAGTGAATAAATTTAATAAGAATGAAGCATGAGGAAGGATTGTTATGAACTGACCAAGTAAACGGGTAACACAATAATCATCTATTGATTCATGAGAAAAATAAATTCAAAGGTATATGTTTAGTTGTGTTATGATCACTGTTTAAATGATCCCTAGTTCCTTTATTTCTCATTTGATTTTTGCTCTTCTCTTTATCATGAACATAGTACATAGAATTCAAGAATTTCTTTATTCATTTTACCTATAAAATATATTTTCTAGCAATGCTTAGACTCCTGAAAATTTCTAAGGAGGCAAATGATGACAATTATAGTTTACTCTATTTTATTCTATGATTAACTCTGATTTCTCCAAATTCTTGGTCAAATTGTCCCATAGAGAAAAATGGAAAGAAAAAAAAAGAAACTTCCTCTAAAGTCATTTGAGCAAATTCGTAGGTTATTTTTCAGTCTCAATCTATTTAGAAATGTATATGGCTCCTTTATATCCAATCTTGAACATTTATATGTTATTCCCTTCCCCAGACTTGGTATATTCTCTAGACCCTTTGAACATTATATTAAATCAAGCCTAATTTTGTACTCCTTTTACAAAATAAGCTGTAATTCCTGATCTCGTTCAAAATTCCATTTGAATAAATTTCTTCTAAACTAATCTTTCTAATGGTGCTCATTCTCTGAAGCTAAATGTAAATAGAAATCCTTCAGGGCACAGTTCAAATGCTCCTCCACAGAGAATTTACTTTTCATTTTTGATGGGAAAGTGTTTGCCATTCTGAAAATTTCTTTAGTTCATTTTTACTACATCTCTTTTAAAATATGCCTTACGTTCTAATGTAATAAGTCATGTTAAAAACAATAATAGCTCTTAAGTACACAGAATACCTGCATTTATACATATAACAAGAGAGTCACTGCTCATAATTTACATATGTGTGTGTGCATGCTAAGTCACCTCAGTCATGTCCAGCTCTCTGTGACCCTATGGACGGCAACCTGCCAGGCTGCTATGTCCATGGAATTCTCCAGACAAGAAGACTGTATATATATATACACACACACACACACACACACACACACATTCTATAACAACTCCATGAGGAGGGGAGTATTACACTGATTTTATTAGTTCTAGATCAGAGGATTTGTCAATTTGCTTAAATTCCAAAATTGGTAAATTCCAATAATCAAACTCTGATATTTTAGCAGCATAACTTTTTATAATTCTTTGATGAAAACTCTTCAAGAGTAAACTGGTGTTTCTGTGGACTACTCAAACTTCCATTCTCCCAACTTTCAAACCTGCATTCAATAAAAATTAAATGAGTAAAGAAATGAATAAGATCCAACCTACACATATAATTTGAATATATCTCTCACAGATAGCAGATAGCTGGATTTATTTCCTTCTTTTACTGTACTCTGCTTGGCATTTGTCTATTATTTGCTTCTGTAAGTAGTCCTAGGTTATTTATGTATGTGTATTTTTTGCCTGTAAGGTCTTTGTATCAAGGGCAAGAAGGAGCTTTTCATTATTGTTTATTAGGTAGCTTTGGCATCTATTCTGTTATTTCACAAAACAAGAGTGAAAGTATATGTATATCATTATCCTCCCTTGGGGAAATAGAAGAATAGCCCTTGAAAGCTGAAAAATTAGGTGTGTGTTCTGGAGGAAATTTATAACCAGAACTATAGTTCTGTCACTATAAATTTCCAAAATGTTTGTTAAATTTTCTAAAAAGAAACACCTTTATAATATTGTAGACTATTACTGGTGACATACTAAATTAATTTGTAATAAAATGCTTCTTTATCTTAAACTAAGAAATGCATTGTGAATTTTCATGAATGATTATTGTTTTCTGATGAAAATCCTAGTGTTTGCAAATCTACTTAATAAATATATTCTTAGTAAAACACTTTTGAAATTAACTACATAAAATATCAGGAAAACTTATTTAACTATTTATACATATGACATATGTATATGGGCTTAGCTTGTAGCTCAGTAGGTAAAGAATCTGCCTGCAGTGCAGGAGACCTGGGCTCAATCCCTGGGTTGGAAAGATCTCCTGGAGAAGGAAATGGCAACCCACTCCAGTATCCTTGCCTGCAAAATCTCATGGACAGAGGAACTTTGTAGGCTGCAGTCCATGGGGTTGCAAAGAGTCAGGCATGACTCGGAGACTAACACTTACTTATACATATAACAAGAGAGTCACTGCATATAATTTACATATGTGTGGGTGCATGCTAAGTCACCTCAGTCATGTCCAGCTCTCTGTGACCCTATGGATGGCAACCTGCCAGGCTGCTCTGTCCATGGAATTCTCCAGATAAGAAGACTGAAATGGGTTGCCACACCCTCCTCCAGAGGATCTTCCTAACCCAGGGATCAAACCTGTGTCTCCTGTGACTCTTGCGTTGCAGGCAGATTCTTTACTACTGAACCACCAGGAAAGCTCTAAATTTATGTAAATAAATTAATATACTTTATTTTACAATAATTTTGTTAGTTTGATTTGAGATGTTGCCAATGAAAGCAAAATATGTTAATTTTATGAAGGGATTTTCAAAATAGAGTGAAACTTGGTTGTTCTGCACATGCACTCTTTATATTCTTTATATAGATCAAGGAAAGATTTGTAAAAGTGAAAAAAAGGTGGTTTAACATTTTATTCCAATAAAGGTATATTCAGACCATTTTTGAACAGTGCATCTTACAGAAAATTTCCAGATCTTTAAGTGACACACACCTAGAGTTTTGTTCATTTCCTAAATAAAAGCCTTTTTTTGTCCCCAAGTTGTTTAAAGGGTTTTAGATGGGGAGGTACCAGATGTCAGCTGTCTCAATTTTTCTTTAATGCAACTATAATGGAGCACAGTTTAGTGATTACTGCTAAGTGGAATTTAACCTTCAGGTCACAAATTCAATCCTATAGTGCTGCTGGCCTTTTGATAATAAGAGATCCACTCTTGTGTACACACACACACACACATCAGTTCCACAAGAGACAAGCAGTCAAGGCAATGCATTAATAGAATGCAAAAAATAATTTTCTTGAAATGAGTTGCAAAGAATAAAAGTGAATGATATTCCCTCTTTATATAAAAAATTTAATGGGTACAATAATGCAAAGTTTAATAAATTAAAAATACTTTAAGTGATCTTATGCAGAATAATATTCTTAATTTTGAATTTCCTAATGCTTTTCTATTAGGATTTAAGGGAGCTTGTTTCCATTGAGTCAGTGCTAACTCACCTTTGTTGTGGTCCAAAGCCACAAAATAGTAGAGGAAATGTGGAGATTAAGTAAATACTGTTCTTTCTTGAGTAGGATAAACTATGATTATTTTTAAATAATTTTTTGAATGTAAATGGGATGGGATTTATGGCAACAAGAAGCCAGGCTACATATTGATATACACTTGATATACAAGTGTTGTAGCAATTAAAGAGACTGTCAGTTGCAGAGTAAATTGCAAGACGCACAGTAATAGTACTTTAGCCTAGAAGATCTAATCAGAAAGACCTTTGCTTATGTTTTAAAAAATAGTATCAGCTAGGGGAAAAAAAGAAGCAATAAAAACAAAAACAGCAACCAGCAATAAGCATGATGAAGCAATATACTGACCACTTAATTTGTACTGGTGACTGCAGCCATGAAATTAAAAGACACTTACTCCTTGGAAGAAAAATTATGACCAACCCAGATAGTATATTCAAAAGCAGAGACATTACTTTGCTGACTAAGGTCCGTCTAGTCAAGGCTATGGTTTTTCCCGTGGTCATGTATGGACGTGAGAGTTGGACTGTGAAGAAGGCTGAGCACTGAAGAATTGATGCTTTTGAACTGTGGTGTTGGAGAAGACTCTTGAGAGTCCCTTGGACTGCAAGGAGATCCAACCAGTCCATTCTGAAGGAGATCAACCCTGGGATTTCTTTGGAAGGAATGATGCTAAAGCTGAAACTCCAGTACTTTGGCCACCTCATGTGAAGAGTTGACTCATTGGAAAAGACTTTGATGCTGGGAGGGATTGGGGCCAGGAGGAGAAGGGGACAACCGAGGATGAGATGGCTGGATGGCGTCACGGACTCGATGGATGTGAGTCTGAGTGAACTCCGGGAGTTGGTGATGGACAGGGAGGCCTGGCGTGCTGCGATTCATGGCGTCGCAAAGAGTTGGACACGACTGAGCGACTGAACTGAACTGAACTGAACTGAACTGAACTGAACAGCACCTTTTCTAAAAAATTTATTGTTTACAACAGGTTTCAAGTCAAGGACATACATATTGTGCTTGTTTTGGACAATATGTCCAAAAGTCCTCCATTTTGGATAGAAACAGAGGCTTCCAGCAGTCAAATAATTGCTAAAGAAAGGCATAAAGCCAGGAGATGGAAGAGTCCAAGGTGAGGTCCAGTCCAGGTACATCTGACACATACTCTTCATCACACTGCTATATGGAGGCATTCATTAAAGATAAGCTAACAAATGTGACTGCCAGCCTGTTTGGCGCGTATCTGATGAGAATGCTGCAATGTTTTAGAAATGTCAATTTTGTAAAGAAAGAGAAAGAAAGGCTAAGTTTCCAGGTAGAGTTCTCTTAACCTGAATGAACTAGTCAACCAGATATAAGCAACATTCAGCCTTTAATTTATCACTCAGTTTTTCATAACATTGCTTGTAGGTCAATAATTTATATTCATGCTATGCTGAAAGTAGACACTACTCTATTGCTTCCTTGATCGTGCATAACTCTAGGATAGTCTCTCAATAATTTACGCATGTATACCTTGTGGCTCTTACTCCACTTTACAGCTTCTGTGATTGTTTCTTTTTTTCCTCTCTCTGTCTCCTTTTCCTGTATATGTTTGATATAAGTAATAAGCAAAAAAAAAATCCTAAATGAACCGCTGTGTCAGTCAGTCAGTTCAGTCGCTCAGTCGTGTCTGACTCTTTGCGACCCCATGGACTACAGCATGCCAGGCTTCCCTGTCCATAACCAACTCCCAGAGCTTACTCAAACACATGTCCATTGAGTCAGTGAAGTCGTCCAACCGTCTCTTCCTCTGTCGTCCCCTCCTCCTGCCTTCAATATTTCCCATCATCAGGGTATTTTCCAATGAGTCAATTTTTCACATCAGATAGCCAAAGTATTGGAGTTTCAGCTTCAGTCAGCCCTTCCAATTAATATTCAGGACTGATTTTCTTTAGGATTGACTTGTTGGATTTCCTTGCAATCCAAGGGACTCTCAAGAGTCTTCTCTAACACCACAGTTCAAAAGCATCAATTCTTCAGCTCTCTATCTATATATTAATAATTTTCATGTTGATTCTAATAGCACTAAAGTGAAACTGTTGCCATAGTTGGTGATTCAAAGTACAATCTTTTGGGGTAGATTTCAGTTCTTAGTAAATAAAATAAAGTAACCTTGTGTTTTTTTACCTCAAAAATTCCAAAAACTTCTCCATTGTATTAATATTTGGGACAATCCAGTGAGATACACTGAGTCTTTTTTTATTCATATAAATAAATAAAATAGAGTAACTTTGTTAAATCTTAGAGAAACTTTTTTGCATTTACTGCATGATTCATTGCATAACTTTGAATATTTTCCTTCATCTGAGTCAGGAATGGAGTCACATTTCAATGTGATATAGGAACAACTACAGAAGTTCAGGCAATGTTCACAAAAACAAACACAAAAATGATATAGAGCTATCAAGTCCAAGGGTTTTGGCCTTGTTCCAGTTTCGTAATATGTTGCTCTTAAAGTTTTATCCAGCTGGAATGTCAAGTTGCCTTTAATTAATTTACAATATTTTATCAATTGATGTTGGATTACTTTCTCTTCTGCTAAACAAGTTACAGATTTTATTTCACAATAAGAGAAGTGTGCTGTGCTTAGTAGGTTGGTCATGTCCAACTCTTTGCGACCCAGTGGACTGTAGTCCACCTGGCTCCTCTGTCCATGGGTATTCTCCAGGCAAGAATACTGGAGTGGGTTGCCATGCCTTTGTCCATGGAAGATAAGTGTATACAAGGATAAAAAATGATGCATGCTGGGTATTATGTTTAAATTTTAAGATTTTTATGGTCCATTCTCCTATTCCCCATATTTTAAAATTATTGATTTAGAACTTACTATTAAATTTTCTATGTAAAGGATTTTAAAGTTACAATATTTTTACAACATTCTGAAAATACCATAGAGGACAAATTCTGGAAATTTTTGACATGTGACCACTAATGATAATTGTCACAAAATCTGTAAAGATACTATATAAAATCCATGAGATCCTTGTCTTCTACTATACATCACAACATATTGCAGCTTGAAATTCAGTATAACAGAAATCCATCTTAGATATGAAAATGAGAAGGAATTTATAACTTATCATATAATGTAAATTTTCTCATTTAATATTGCCATTTAGCATGGATCAATAATATATAAAAATATCAAGATTTTTTTAAAGCACAGACTTGATTATTCCTTATTATTTTTATACATATTTTTTCTTATAAAGAATTTCTGACATTATCTAGTTTAACAGTTAAGTTAAAAAAAGTTTGCCATCTATTATGTGCCAAGCTCTGTGGTGATTTTGGAGACACAAAGATAAGTAAGGCATGATTTTAAAATATTAATATTTTACTTGTTAAAATATAAATCATTTTTTTTAAGTTATGATAGAAGTTACAGTAAAGTTTAGGGTTGATAAGTAAGCCTTATAAAAATTCTGAATAATCATTCATTATTCAGCAGGATAGTACTATAGCTAGTAGCCAACCATACAAGGATCATTGAATATATTTTGTTACTTCATGGGTCAGTGATGCATGTCACAGGGAGAATAAATTGTTGACCATTACTGATTAGAAACAGAGAGAATGGTTCACATGCTAAAGCGTGGGGTATATCCCTTAAAAGAGGCATATTGCCTAATATTGGTCAACATTAAACAAGTTTATTTTATGTGTATAAAATTTATTTATGTAAAAAGTATCCCAATATCCATAATAATTCCTTTTGGTGAGAATACTTAGTTTAGGTTTGTTAATAATGAAATTAGACTTCATAAATATTGCCCAGATCAAATAAATTAAAGGAGTCTGACTGCTATTTTCATGTATATAAGTATGTATGTATATGTAAGTATATATATATATACACATATATATATATATACACACACACATACACATATTTATTGTAGTTTGGTTCCACATCTCATCTCCAACATGTGTTATTTACCTAGAAATTTTAAGAAGCAGAGTTCTTTCTATACTTTTCAAATAAACATAGAAATTCTATCACAATTCTTTCACGTAATTAGAATGTGAATCTTAACTCATACTAGGTTAAAATTTCTCAAGATTTCTGGCTATTTCGGTTGTGCAATTAAAAATAAAAAATTACACAATCTCATAAGAAAATTGTAAGAAAGGATAATTGGAAAATAGTTGTACTGCAATAGCATTGCTTTTACAAATATTTATGTTTTCTGCTCTAAATTAGTAGTTGTATTTGTGTGTGTTAGTCACTTAGTTGTGTCTGACTCTTTGTGACCTCATGGACTATAGCCCACCAGGCTCCTCTGTCTATTGGATTTCCTAAGAAAGAATATTGGAGTCAGTTGTCATTCCCTTCTCCAAGAGATCTTCCTGACCCAGGGACTGAACCCAGGTCTCCTGCATTGTAGGCAGACTCTTTACCATCTGAGCCACTAGGGAAGCAAAACATAGTGGCTATAAGCACTCAAATATTGTTAATGTAGCATCACTGACAAATATGAAAATTTGAGATTTCTAAGTAGAAATGAGTCATCATTTCTAAGGCACATCAGAAATGTTCACTGTATTGTTGCTTTGCTCTACGGCTTATATAACTTTGACTTCTTAGAAGAGCCTTTCATGATGAAAAAAAATGCTGTTCAAAAATTTGAAACTTCAAAAATAAAAACTGTTAACACTAAATAACTACACAAGAAAGACATTAAATTAAAAATAAAGAAAAAGATAATTTCCACTATTATTTATTTACTAAATTTTTTCTTAGTTTCTGTTGCTTAGTCAGTAAAACAAAGAGTTCATGTTAGATATATTCAAGTGAATGCACTTCTAATATCCTATTTGGACAGAGTCAAGTATTCTTTAGATAATGGATTAAGCTTCAACCATCAATTAATACTACCAATTTTCCAACCAGTCTACTAAATGTAAGTTTTGGAGAAGGAAATGGCAACCCACTTCAGTATTCTTGCCTGGAGAATCCCATGGAGAGAGGAGATTGGCAGGCTACTGTCCAGGGGGTCACAAGAGTCAGACACCACTTAGCGACTAAATCACCACCAAATATAAGTTCAGCAGTTTCAGTTCAGTTCAGTCACTCAGTTGTGTCTGACTCTTTGTGACCCCACACCAGGCCTCCCTTTCCATCACCATCTACTGGAGTTCACTCAAACTCAAGTTCATCGGCTCAGTGATGCCATCCAGCCAGTTCATCCTCTCTCATCCCCTTCTCCTCCTGCCCTCAATCCCTCCCAGCATCACAGTTTTTTCCAATGAGTCAACTCTTTGCATGAGGTGGTCAAAGTACTAGAGTTTCAGCTTTAGCATCATTCCTTCCAAAGAACATCCAGGGCTGATCTCCTTTAGAATGGACTGGTTGTATCTCCTTGCAGTCCAAGGGACTCTCAAAAGTCTTCTCCAACACCACAGTTCAAAAGCATCAATTCTTTGGCACTCAGCTTTCTTCACAGTCCAACTCTCACATCCATACGTGACCACTGGAAAAACCATGGCTTTGACTAGATGGACCTTTGTTGGCAAGGTAATGTCTCTGCTTTTCAATATGCTATCTAGGTTGGTTATAAATTTTCTTTCAAGGAGTAAGCATCTTTTAATTTCATGGCTGCAGTCACCATCTGCAATGGTTTTGGAGCCCCACAAAATAAAGTCTGACACTGTTTCCACTGTTTCCCCATCTATTTCCCAGGAAGTGATGGGACCAGATGCCATGATCTTCCTTTTCTTAATGTTGAGCTTTAAGCCAACTTTTTCACTCTCCTCTTTCACTTTCATCAAAAGACTTTTTAGTTCCTCTTCACTTTCTGCCATAAGGGCAGTGTCATCTGCATTTCTGAGGTTATTGATATTTCTCCTGGCAATCTTGATTCCAGCTTGTGCTTCTTCCAGCCCAGAGTTTCTCATGATGTACTCTGCATAGAAGTTAAATAAGCAGGGTGACAATATACAGCCTTGATGTACTCCTTTTCCTATTTGGAACCAATCTGTTGTTCCATGTCCAGTTCTAACTGCTGCTTTCTGACCTGCATACAGATTTCTCAAGAGGCAGGTCAGGTGGTCTGGTATTCCCATCTCTTTCAGAATTTTCCACAGTTTATTGTGATCCACACAGTCAAAGGGTTTGGCATGGTCAATAAAGCAGAAATAGATGTTTTTCTGGAACTCTCTTGCTTTTTCCATGATCCAACAGATGTTGGCAATTTGATTTCTCTTTCCTCTGCGTTTTCTAAAACCAGCTTGAACATCAGGGAGTTCACGGTTCACGTAATGCTGAAGCCTGGCTTGGAGAATTTTGAGCATTACTTTACTAGCATGTGAGATGAGTGCAATTGTGCGGTAGTTTGAGCATTCTTTGGCATTGCCTTTCTTTGGGATTGGAATGAAAGCTGACCTTTTCCAGTTCAGTAGTTTAGTAAACAACAAATTAAGGCTAAAATTTTTCATTGACAATTGGGTGTCACTCTGGAAATGGAATTGAAAAAAATCACTAGTTCCTAGGAGATAAAATTGTGGAAATATTCAATTATTCATTAAAAGTCCTGAACAGAAGTCAAGAAATTTTGGACAGACTTGAGTTATATAACTGTTCCAGATTTCCTCTCCAAATGCTCTAAACTGAAGTCTAAATTAAAAAAAAAAACCCTCCTTTCTGCTAATATAATTGCCATAATATAAATCTTTAACTAATATTACATTTGTAACTAATAACATGTGTACCATATAATGTGCTCTTTCATTTACTTAAAGTTGTGTTTATTTTGATTTTCAGCTCAGTTAATGCGATTTAAAAAAATCCATTGTAGAATTTCAGTATATCAATATATCAATAGAATTTCGATATATCGATCAGTGTTCTCACCATGTAGTATATGAAATATTTATGATCCATTAAGTTGGTAACTGATATCGTAAAATACATTTTCGAAAATCTAACACTTCATGATTGGAAAATGTGATGAACATTAAAATGTGAGTAAACACCAAATAGTCAGGTTGAGGTAAGCTCTATCTTAATTGGTCTTCCCTGGTGACTCAACTGGTAAAGACTCTTCCTTCCAACGCAGGAGGATGCAAGAGACATGGGTTCAAACCCTGGGTCAGGAACATTTCCTGGAGAAGGAAATGGCAACCCACGCCAATATTCCCACCTGGAAAATTCCATGGACAGAGGAACCTGGCTGGCTATAGTTCATGTGGTTGCAAAAAGTTGGACATGACTGAACACACAGCCTTTCATCTTGATTAGAGAATGTATCACAGAATCTAGGTGAACCTAATGAGAGAGAAAAAGATGTATATAGAATGTATTCATAACATAAAGCATAATGATAGGCTTATTTTTAAAATATTTTTAAAAATTAAAAATATATTTTAGATATTTTAAACTACTTTTAGACTATCACTGTAGATATAAGTAATTTCTATATAATATTATTAATATTTTTTCTGATACAGTCAATAAAATATCTCAAATCAAATCTTTGTTTTATGATATATGGAAAATAGACTGAACACTATATTTTACTGTGCAGCAGAATAACTGAAGAAGGAATGGGATGGACATGAGTTTGCAAGTTTCCTAGAGTTTTGTATAAACCATTGTTGCCGATATAAAAAGAACTCTAGGCTTAAATGGATGAACCAATAGCAAAGAAGGAAAGAAAAAGAGGAAAATGAGCTTAGCATTATGCCCAACCTTGATGTATTAACATTTTTCTTAATCCTCACAAGAGCTGAAGGGCCAGAAGTTAATACTTTTCTTTGATCATCTACTTCTACAGTGTTTGCCACTACACAAATGTTTATACTCTGTAAAGTGGAATTCAAGGGCAATGACTAAAGAAGAATGTTAGTAAAATATATATATATTTATACAGTCCATGGGGTGGCAAAGAGTTAGACACAACTGAGCGATTGAGAAAACATGCATATTTGTATGTATACTTACATATATGCCACCCCATGGACTGTAGTCAACAAAGATCATCTGTCCATGTAATTTTCCAGGCAAGAATACTGGAACAGGTTGCAATTTCCTCCTCTAGGGCATCTTCCAGACCCACGGAAAGAATCTGTGTCTCCTGCATCTCCGGCATGTATATATAATTTTTATTAAACTGGGATTATTGAATAGAACTACAGCATATGTTGTTAGTTATTTACTCATATGTATTTATATTATAGCATGTCAGATAGTGTTTTGCTGTTTTGTTTTTCTTCCCAACATGCAGACCATTTCACTCTGCAGTGAGGATCTAGGCAGCTCTTGAGTCTTGTTTTCCAAAAAGATTTCATGTCATGGAATTTAACAGTCTTCTTTCTAAATGTCCGTGACATTTTATGAATAAAAATGTTTTATCATGTGTAGCTGCGGAATGAAGACCATATGATATTCATTACACTGACACCATCTGAGTGAAGAAACCATGCTTTAGAATGTCAAGACTTTGGTACAATCAGACTCTGACATTCAGCATTACATTCTCAAATTATTTAAATTTATCCAATCTGACCTACACAGAAATACCCCTTCTTGTCTCAGTATTTATTTTGGACTAGCACGAATTGGATGGAATTCAGGTGAACGAGAAACATTATATAAGAAATTTCCATTGGTAATATTGCTTGGAAAAACTCTGTTCATTGCTCAGTAGTGTTTGACTCTGCAACTCCATGGATTGTAGCCTGCCAGGCTCATTTGTCTGAATATTGGAGTCAGTAGCTATACTTTTCTCCAGAGGATCTTCCTGACCTCCCACATAGCAGACAGATTCTTTATCATCTGAGCCATCAGGGAAGACTCTGGAATATTTTAAATATATATATAGTATATGTTTATATATATTTATATATATATATTTAAATACCCACCCTTTATAAACATTATAATACAAGCTATAATATATTGGGAAAATCTAGTTAAGCAAAACCCATATGCAAATTTTAACAAAAATCAAAAGGATTGATCAAGTGTACTCTCAGTTTTTGAAAATATTTGATACCTGTCTAGGAACTCAGGGGTCATTTTTACTAAAAAAAAAAAAGAGAAACCTTTGTTTAAAACAGAAGTGTATATATTAAGCTGAGGAAAGCAAACTTAACATTGAGTCTAAGATTAAGAAAATGTGTGTTTATGGTGAAACAAATTGTGGTAATGGGCATCAAAAGAAAAATCAACCAAGGGATTGAAAACATTTTTTTTCCAAAACGAAGTGGCTGAAACAACCAAACAAACATGAGGAAAGTGTGTCCCAAATTCTACTTTTTGAAATAATTGTTTCAAGTTAAAGAGTATTATTCAGGGGACAAAACTCAGATGACCATTGTATCTACTACTGTGAGCAAGAATCCCTTAGAATAAATGGAGTAGCCATCAGAGTTGACAAGAGTCCAAAGGCAGTACTTGGAGGCAATCTCAAAAACAACAGAATGATCTCTGTTTGTTTACAAGGGAAACCATTCAGTATCACAGTAATTCAAGTCTATGCCCTGACGAGTAATGCTGAAGAAGCTGAAGTTGAATGGTTCTATGAAGACATACAAGACCTTCTAGAACTAACACCCCCCAAAAGATGTCCTTTTCATTATGGGGGACTAAAATGGAAAAGTAGAAGTCAAGAGCTATCTGAAGTAACAGGGAAACTTGGCCTTGGAATACAAAACGAAGCAGGTCAAAGGCTAACAGAGTTTTGCCAAGAGAACATGCTGGTCATAGCAAACGCACTTTTCCAACAACACAAGAGAAAACTCTACACATGGATATCACCAGAAGGTAAACATTGAAATCAGATTGATTATGCTCTTTGCAGCCAAAGATGGAGAAGCTCTATACAGTCAGCAAAAATAAGACTAGGAGCTGAACGTGGCTCATGAACTCCTTATTGCCAAATTCAGAATTAAAAAAGTAGGGAAAACCACTAGACCATTCAGGTATGACCTAAATCAAATCCCTTACAATTATACAGTGGAAGTGACAAATAGATTAAAGGGATTAGATCTGATAGAATGACTGAAGAGGCTCCTGACATGGTACAAGAGGAAGTGATCAAGACCATCCCCAAGAAAAATAAATGTAAAAAGGCAAAATGGTTGTATAGGGAGGCCTTATAAATAGCTGAGAAAAGAAGAGAAGCTAATGGCAAAGGAGAAAAGGAAAGATATACCCATTTGAATGCAGAGTTCCAAAGAATAGCAAGGAAAGATAAGAAAGCCTTCCTTAGTTGTCAATGCAAAGAAATAGAGAAAAACAATAGAATTGGAAAGACTAGAGATCTCTTCAAGAAAATTAGAGATACTAAGGGAACATTTCAGGCAAAGATGGGCCCAGTAAAGGACAGAAATGGTTTGGCCCAATCAAAAGCAAAATATATTAAGAAGACATGACAAGAATACACAGAAGAACTGTACAAAAAAGATCTTCATGACCCAGATAATCATGATGGTGTGATCACTCCCCTAGAGCCAGACATCCTGGAGTGTGAAGTCAAGTGGGCCTAGGAAGCATCACTATGAACAAAGCTAGTGGAGGTAATGGAATTCCAGCTGAGCTATTTGAAATCTTAAAAGATGATGCTGTGAAAGTGCTGCACTCAATATGCCAGCAAATTTGGAAAACTCAGCAGTGGCCACAGGACTGGAAAACATCAGTTTTATTTCTAATCCCAAAGAAAGGCAATGCCAATGAATGTTCAAACTACCACACAATTGCATTCATCTACATGCTAAAAAAGTAATGCTCAAGATTTTCCAAGCCAGGCTTCAATGGTACATGAACCTTGAACTTCCAGATGTTCAAACTGGATTTTAAAAAGGCTGAGGAACCAAAGATCAAATTGCTAACATCTATTGGATCATCGAAAAAGCAAGAGAGTTCCAGAAAAATATCTACTTTTGCTTTATTGACTATGCCAAAGCCTTTGACTTCATGGATCACAACAAACTGTGGAAAATTCTTAAAGAGATAGGAATACCAGAACATCTGACCTGTCTTCTGATAAATGCATATGCAGGTCAAGAAGCAACAGATAGACTGGACATGGAACAACAGACTGGTTCTAAATTGGGAAAAGAGTATGTCAAGGCTGTATATTGTCACCCTGCTTATTTAACTTATATGCAGAGTATACCATGAGAAATGTGGGCTGGATGAAATACAAGCTGGAATCAAGATTGCTGGGAAAAATGTCAATAACCTCAGATATGCAGATGACACCACCCTTATGGCAGAAACTGAAGAAGAACTAAAAGGCCTCTTGATGAAATTGAAAGAGGAGATTGAAAAAGTTGGCTTAAAACTCAACATTCAAGGTCATGGCATCCAGTCCCATCACTTCATTGCAAATAGGTGGGGAAACAATGGAAACAGTGAGAGACTTTTTTTTTTTTTTTTGGTGTGTGTAGGGGGCGGGCTCCAAAATCACTACAAATGATGACTGCAGCTATGAAATTAAATGACGTTTGCTCCTTCGAAGAAAAGCTATGACCAACATAGACAGCATATTAAAAAGCAGAGAGAATACTTTGGCAATAAATATGTCTAGTCAAAGTTATGTATTTTCCAGTAGTCATAAATGGATGTGAGAGTTGGGCTATAAAGAAAGCTGATCACTGAAGAATTGATGCTTTTGAACTGTGGTGTTGGAGAAAACTCTTGAGATTCCCTTGGACTGCAAGGAGATCCAACCAGTCCATTCTAAAGGAAATCAGTCCTAAGTGTTCATTGGAAGGACTGATGTTGAAGCTGAAACTCCAATACTTTGGCCACCTGATGTGAAGAACTGACCATTTGTAAAGATCCTGATGCTGAGAAAGATTGAAGGCAAGAGAAGAAGGGGATGACAGCAGATGAGATGGTTGGATGGCATCGCCAATGTGACAGACGTGAGTTTGAATAGGTTCCTGGGAGTTGGTGATGGACAGGGAAGTCTGGTGTGCTGCAGTCCATGGGGTCACAAAGTTGGACATGACTGAGTGACTGAACTGAACTGAATATTGCAAAGAGGTTGAATAGTTTCCTTTACTGCAGTACTTATGAGAACATGCCAATGTGTTGTGGAATTCAAGAATATATGTGTGAGATTTCAGTAGTTAAATCATGTCTGACTCTTTGCAATTCAGTGGACTCAGCCCACCAGGCTCGTCCTATGATATTTTCCAAGGAAGAATGCTAGAGAGGTTTGTCATTTCTTCCCCTAGGGAATTTTCCCAACCCAGACGTCTAACCCATGTCTCCTGCATCTCCTGCGTTGGCAGGCTGATTGTTTACCACCGTGGCACCTGGGAAGCCCAAAACTCAAGAACAAAACCTATTTATAATTTTAAAAAATATTTAGATGAACAGCTTTTGTACAGTGAGCTTTGTGTAGTCATCAATCCACAAAAATCATTTTGAAACAGTGTTTATAATATCACATGCAAATGCAGAGGTAATTATTCTAAATGGAATTATTAAAAATATAGCTAAGTTAACAATACAGATAAGAGTCATTCCTGATATGCACATAAGTTTTCTCTCACAATTGCCCTCTTGATAGCAATAAATAAAATATTTGCTTTTACCAGTTTCAAGAATGCTGATAACTGCCTTTTCTTTAATGTCTGACTGTTATACAGAGAAAGTGTTACAAGTTGCCAATGTGTGTTGCATTTCTTTAATAACACACTGATGTTATATATATGGGATAAAAAATTAAAAATAAATGTTAGCGATATTCTTGTTATTCCTTTATTAATTTTTTTGGATTATTATTGCTTTACAGTGTTGTGTTAGTTTCTGCTATGCAGCAAAGTGAATCAGTTACATGTATACATTATGTCCAATCTTTTTTTGATTTCCTTCCAATTTAGGGCACCACAGAGCATTGAGTAGAATTCCCTGTGCTATGAAGTAGGTTCTCATTGATTATCTATTTTATACATAGTAGTGTATATATGTCAATGTCAGTCTCTCAATTCATCTCAAATCTTTTTCCCACCTTAAGCAACCATAAGTATGTTCTCCACATCTGTGATTCTATTTCTGCTTTCCAAATAAGTTCATCTGTACCATTTTTATAATTTCACACATAAGTGATATGGAATTCACTCCATATGACAATCTCTAGATTCATCCACATGTCTGCAGATGGAACTATTTTGTTCTTTTTTATGGCTGAGTAATATTCCATTGTATATATATGTGAGCCACATCTTCATCTATTCCTCTGTCAATGGATGTTAGGTTGCTGTTGTAAATAGTGCTGCAATGAAAACTGGGTGGATACATCCTTTCTAATTCTGGTTTTCTCTGCATATATGCCTAGGAGTAGAATTCCTGGGTCACATGGTAGCTCTATTTTTAGATTTTTAAGGAACCTCCATACTGTTCTCCATAGTGGCTGCATCAATTTACATTACCACCCACAGTATAGGAGGGTTTCCTTCTGTCCACACCCTCTCCAGCATTTTTTAGTTTGTAGAATTTTTTGATGATAGCTTTCTTCTCTCACATTCACCAAATGTTGTTATGATTCTTCGTGCATTTGATAAGAAGAGAAATTGCTTTCAGTCATAACCATTAAAAACCATTCTGAGGTTTTCATTGACAGAACCACCCTTCAGGGGTATCTACCTTCAGGTAATGTTACATACAGATAAGAATAAACTAAAATTACCTGAGCCAATCGCCATGGAAAAGGAAATGCAATCATCTTCACTGTTTTACCCAAACCTCAGGTTGAAATAAAAGATAACTGCTGCAGAGAAAAGTGAAGCCCTTGTACAGGATCAGAAAAGTATAAAGTAATGATTCTGATTATGAGAAATTTAATTTTCTTTAAAAGAAGTTGCATGGAATCTAACCTGTGGTGATATTTAAATATCTGTTCCAATGTTGATGTTGGATTCCTTCAAGCTTCAAATTAAGCTCAATATATTTGTTTCAGGCTAGAAAATTCTGTGTAGTCCCAGTTCTAGAAGTTATAATACCCTTTATTCTGCCCACTTACAAATGTTATATCTCCCCATGAGTCCTCTCCAAATTTTAGGGAATGATATAAAATATATATTTTCCATGGAGTACCTACATTCATGCACTTCACATGCCATAAAAGAACAGTTACAGTGTGCTATTCAAAAGCACTTCCATTTTGAATATTAAGTGTTAAAAACTAACACTCAATTTTAACTCAAGTAAATATATAGATGAATATAAAATATTTTGCTTTTTCAATTACTGATAGTCACTGTAAATATGCAAGTCTTAAGAGAATTATGCACTTTCCAATATAGAATTTTTTTAAAAAGGTCAACTTAAGTTCTGGGTAGATGTGGCACTATTACATGTTAATGTAAGACTATCTGGACCTGCTTATTTACTTCCTGCTTTCCCCCAGGAATATTTTGTGTGCAAAATTTTCAAATTATAAGAAGTCAACATAAAGTTAAATAGCAGTAGTGAGGAAAAATGAATATTTAGACATATATATATATATATATATGCATACATATATATATGTATATATATATATATATCCATGCAATGGTAGAATTATTTTGTTCCCCATTTACTAAATATAAACACATACATCAAACACTGCCTTTGCCCTCTGTTCTGAAAAATTTATTCATCAATCAAAATTAACTCTGCCATCATTTATCCCTAATTCCTTTCCTGAACCACTCAGCCAGAATCAATCATGCACTGCCTTAATGCCTCTGCACTTCATGCCCATTTCTATTGTTAAATTTATTCCACCTTATTTTAAATATTTGTTTTCATAGCTGCGACCCATTAGATCATGCCTTACAAACTTCCTCTGTAAAGTCAGATGGCAAATATTTTTGGTTTACATGGCCATACTGTCTAAGTTGCAGCTACTTAAATCTTCTATTGTAGCACAAAAGCATCCACAAACTATAAGTAAGGAATGGTGTGTGTATTTTCCAGCAATATTTTATTTGCATGATGAGGTGACAGACTGGATTTGGCCACAAACTATAGTCCCAGTTCCTTAAAGGTAGAGTTAAATTTTTCCATGCTTTCATCTTGTTTTGCAGCTGCAAGCACAATGCTGAATATTCAAAGGAGGATTGATAAATGTATTTTTAATTATAGTTCAGTTGAATCAAATTATAGCAACTCAAGTTCTAGTGATTTCCAGCCCTAAGAAGTCTGATGCTTAGAAGCTCAGCTGTGTACTGTCCAATATGTAACTACTAGTGATGTGTGGCTGTTTAATCTTAAATTAATTAAAATCAAACAAATTAAAAATTCAGTGCTTCAGACACATTAACCACATTCCAAGGGCTCAATATCTATATGCAGTTAATACTTACCATATTTAAATAACACAGACATAGAACATAACTATCAATAGAGAAAGCTCTATAGGACAATCCTGGCTTGGATGATGTGAATATGAAGATTAAGAGAGAGCCTCAAAGAATCCTGGTGCTTCAGTGTAGCTCAAATACACTGTCTTGACAGTATTTTCAAAAGTTGAAATTGCAGTGTGAACGATAAATAAAAAGGTGTGAATTTACTGATTAACTGGGTAGTTAGACACAAGCATTATATTACTTAAGGCAGATTCAGTAGATCTTTGGGTGTATATGAACTTGTACATGTGTGTGTAAAAGCAAAACTCAACATTCACAATAGATGTTATGGAATTAAATAGAAAAAAAGATGATTCCTATCACTGAAGCCATAGATGAGAAAGTGGATTATACAAAAGAGAAGCATCTTTTATATAGGCAGAAGAGGGTAATGTTAGGTTCTCATTAACTCAAAAAGTAGAAGAGTTTGACAATATCAAAGTGAGAAAGTGGAAAATATAAACCACCAAATGCATTTAAAATGGAAATGCAGAAGACAATTCTCATCTAATGGATTCTCAATTCTCAGTAAGGAACAGGGCAAGTTTATTTTTTCTGCTGAAGGAGGCAATTAAGATCAAGAGGTTGCAAGTTCAAATTCAAGCTTCAACTATCATTCATTATAGAAGCTTGACATTACTCTATCATTCTCATCTTCAGTTTACTCTCAGTACAGTGATAATAATAAAGCCTCTTAAGCAGACTATGGAGAGGATGAAACGAGGTGATATTTATAGAGGGCTTAGTAGATTGTTCAACACATTGAGTACTAGGAAATTGTAGAGATTTTATTTTTATTTATTTATTTTTTTACAGTATACTAATGAATATATATGAAATTTGGAAAGATGGTAATGATAACCCTGCATCAGTTCAGTTCAGTCGCTCAGTCGTGTCTGACTCTTTGTGACCCCATGAATCGCAGCACGCCAGGCCTCCCTGTCCATCACCAACTCCTGGAGCTCACTCAGATTCATGTCCATAGAGTCAGTGATGCCATCCAGCCATCTCATCCTCGGTCATCCCCTTCTTCTCCTGCCCCCAATCCCTCCCATCATCAGAGTCTTTTCCAATGAGTCAACTCTTTGCATGAGGTGGCCAAAGTACTGGAGTTTCAGCTTTAGCATCATTCCTTCCAAAGAAATCCCAGGGCTGATCTCCTTCAGAAAGGACTGGTTGGATCTCCTTGCAGTCCAAGGGACTCTCAAGAGTCTTTTCCAACACCACAGTTCAAAAGCATCAATTCTTCGGCATTCAGCCTATTCACAGCCCAATTCTCACATCCATACATGACCACAGGAAAAACCATAGCTTTGACTAGACCGACCTTAGTCGGCAAAGTAATGTCTCTGCTTTTGAATATACTATCTAGGTTGGTCATAGCTTTTCTTCCAAGGAGTAAGCGTCTTTTGATTTCATGGCTGCAGTCACCATCTGCAGTGATTCTGGAGCCCCAAAAAATAAAGTCTGGCACTGTTTCCCCATCTATTTGCCATGAAGTGATGGGACTGAATGCCATGATCTTCGTTTTCTGAATGTTGAGCCTTAAGCCAACTTTTTTACTCTCCTCTTTCACGTTCATCAATAGGCTTTTTAGTCCCTCTTCACTTTCTGCCATAAGGGTGGTATTATCTCATACCTCGGGGCCGGGCTCCCGGGGGTTTGCGGCGCCGGCCGGCGGCGGCAGCAGGTCCCTCAGGTAAACGGAGCCAGCGAGGACCGCCTGCACGGGCCTCGGAGGGACCGCGAGTTTTCGCGATGGCCGGGGCGCGCGGCCCGGCCTGTAGAGATTTTATACTGAGATTGAGCACAGTTCAGTGGGATAAGGAATTTGAGGAGAGTGGGGAAGGTATACAACTGTTCTGTGAAGAATAAGAGAGGTAGTTGAGTGGGAGAACATGAAATAAATCCTTGAAAGATTTTAAGGCTCAGAAACGATGGATTTAAAGGTAGGAAACAATGAATTTCTTCTAATGGTGGTATTCAAGATTATGTGTTTATTTTGTGCTGGCTGTATCAGGATGTCAAATACGGGAGGAAAGAATGCAGGAAAAAGAATTCCAAACAAAATTTCTGTGGACTAACAGTGATTGAGAAACAATGAAAAACGACTTGAAGAATATGTAAGGGAGTGACCAAAGCATCCAGGATTAATAGAGACCAAATGAAAGCCAGAAAGAAGTCACAAAAAGGATAAAGTAAAACATAATAATAATAAAAAAAATAAAGAGAAGTCAGGTAAAGAAATTTCTGCTTATGCCAAAGATACACTGGGCTAGGAGTAACACATGAAACAAAGAGAAAAATGAAAGATTTTCATCATTAACTATGATGTTCAAATTTCCATTTTAAAAGGTAAGATAGATAAAGATAGGTTAAGAGAAAAACCCTTAATTGTTGTCAAGGGTGATGGTAAGAATTGAGGTAATGGGAAAGACCGTAAAGCCAGGTACCAAAGAATTTTAAGAAAACATTAAGTGACTTTCTGACTGGTAGAAAACAGTGGCCAGGAATGGTGAAAATTTGCAATCAAGCATTATTTTAACCTCAAAGGATGTTTATTATATTGCTGAAATTTTTATTTTTGAAAGAGTATTTCAAATAAATTGGTTTTGAAATACAGATTATTTTATGTTTGAATGTTTTAAACTTCAGGAAATATTATTATTTGTGTTTATTATGATTATATTTATGTTTTATGAAACATAGAATGAATGTTCTTCAATAGAAGACAATATTCTTCAATAGAATGACAATATTGCTGAAATGTTGCTAATGTGAAAAAGGAGTGTAGATGAAGTGGTAAAATGTGAATAAAATAGAGGTACTTTCTGAGTTTTTAATGTATATAGGGAATCAAAAAATGTTAGCTTTCCTAGACTTTTGAAGCCTACATAGTATGGAGGTCCAAGAAAAAGTCTTTTCTATTTCAAAGTGTAAACATATAAATATTAGTTCCTCCTAACACTCAGTAAATAGAAAATAAACCAATAACTAAATATTTTAAATCTGGGCTACAGATTAAAGCATCTTTAGCTACGTTACATAAGCATCTTTAGCTACGTTACATAAGCATCTTTAGCTATGTTACATAAACATCTTCATAATGTATAATTTTATTTCACTTTCAGAGGCAAGAAGCAATGGGGAATGAGAGGAGAAAATCTGTGCAGTATACTTCCTTGGAATTATTTTCAGAAGTGTCAAAGTCTGTCTTTTTCTTTAACTGACACTTGTTACCTCTTTCAGTCCCGGTGGTAAAACTGCACGGTCTCACAGAAACATGCTTTTGCTAGAGAAGTATGGAGACTTGTGACACAGTTCACACCTGTTTACACATCTTGTCATCTCACAGAGTTGCTTTCAGTTGTCACCTCTTGTAAATTTTGAGTTCAAGCTGCTGACTCGCATTCTTCAACAAGAGTGTACTTTTATTTTGAAAATTGACTGCCATTTCTAAATTAGCTGCATCTTCTGCAGTTTAAAAAAAGTTTCTGTCAGTTTTTATAACTAGGTTCTTATGACAGAAGAGTTCCCACTATGTGGCCATGTAAGCAGTCAGCTATGCTCCCTACTGTGTCTTAGTTATAACTGAGAACAGTGTTTGATGTTCAAACAATCACTTTTACAAGTTCAAAGAGTCCTTTAGTAATCTTTGGTATGGCTAATGCAACAGACTGGTTCCAAACAGGAAAAGGAGCACGTCAAGGCTGTATACTGTCACCGTGCTTATTACCTGTATGCAGAGGACATCATGAGAAACGCTGGGGTGGAAGAAGCACAAGGTGGAATCAAGATTGCCAGGAGAAATATCAATAACCTCAGAAATGCAGATGACACCACCCTTATGGCAGAAAGTGAAGAGGAACTAAAAAGCCTCTTGATGAAAGTGAAAGAGGAGAGTGAAAAAGTTGGCTTAAAGCTCAACATTTAGAAAATGAAGATCATGGCATCTGGTCTCATCACTTCATGGGAAATAGATAGGGAAACAGTGGAAAGAGTGTCAGACTTTATTTTTTGGGGCTCCAAAATCACTGCAGATGGTGACTGCAGCCATGAAATTAAAAGATGCTTACTCCTTGGAAGAAAAGTTATGACTAATCTAGATAGCATATTGAAAAGCCAGAGACATTACTTTGCCAAGAAAGGTCCGTCTAGTCAAGGCTATGATTTTTCCAGTGGTCATGTATGGATGTGAGTGTTGGACTGTGAAGAAAGCTGAGAGTCGAAGAATTGATGCTTTTGAACTGTGGTGTTGGAGAAGACTCTTGAGAGTCCCTTGGACTGCAAGGAGATCCAACCAATCCATTCTAAAGGAGATCAATCCTGAGTGTTCTTTAGAAGGACTGATGCTAAAGCTGAAACTCCAATACTTTGGCCACCTCACATGAAGAGCTGACTCATTGGAAAAGACTCTGATGCTGGGAGGGATTGGGGGCAGGAGGGAAACGTGTCAAGAATGGATGAGATGGCTGGATGGCATCACCGACTCGACTGACAACAGTTTGGGTGAACTCCGGGAGTTGGTGATGGACAGGGAGGCCTGGCGTGCTGCAATTCATGGAGTCGCAGAGTTGGACATGCCTGAATGACTGAACTGAACTGAACTGAACTGAACTGAATGCAATTGAAATTATTTGTTTTCTCCCTGCCAGTTCTGCAGTGATCAGGGCCCTGCTCTCAATTTCTGAAACTATTCTTCTCTCAGGCTTCAGTAATAATAATAATAAAAGGAAAATAAAATTGTGGAGAATTTTGCCTTTCTTTTTCCCCAGTGTATCAATTGGAACACCTCAGTAACAAAATAATAATAAAGATTCCACATTAGGGCTTTTACATAATAAATGTTTTCAATTTATTGAGGGATAGCCTAACATTTAATGTTTATATAATATGAAGTGTAGATTGAAGATTTCTTTTTTGGCAGTATATGACTATTCAATTGTTTTAGTATCATTTTTGAAGACGATCCTTTATCCATTCAATTGCTTTTGAACTTTTGTCAAAAATCAAATGACTATCTACATGTAAATCTATTTTAAGAATCACTTCCATTTATTTGTCTGTCACTGTGCTTCAATATTATCGTTTTATAATAAGTGTTAAAATTGGGTAATATAAATCCTTCTAACCTTGATCCCTTTTCAAAGTTGTTGGGCTATTTCAGTAATTTTCATTTCTATACAGATTTCAGAATCAGCTTGCCAATTTTTACAAAAAAAGCCTTGTAGAATTTTGTGTTCACATTTAATGTATAAATCTTCTCAGGAATTGTTTCAATAGAGAAAGTAAGATTTTGAACTTTCATACAACCTCATGTTTATAAATAGCAAACAAAAAAATCTGATAGCTTATTTTAGACTAAATTGGAACATTTTATTGATTAATAATAATCACTGACTCTTATTGAATAGACACAGTGCACCATACATTGTAATGTTGGATATGCCATAATTAAACATTTACTTGCTAAGACAGTAGATCTTAAATGTTCCCAACACACACAAACACACACAAATGGTAACTCTGTCACAAGAGGAGGTGATAGGTAATACTATGGTAGTAATCATTTTGCAACAGATTAATCAACACATTGTTGTACACTTTAACCTTACACAATATCATATTTTAATTAAATCTCAATAAAACTGGAAAAATAGTTTAAAAACATGTACTAACTGATGAACATCTAAATTGTTTTCATTATTTTGGTCTAATACACAATATAAACACCTTTGTATAAATAGGTTTCAGGCATAAATACTGAAGTTAGGCAGTATCATTTTTAAAAGCAAAACTACTAATCAAAAGTATATGTATATTAAATTATAAATAGATATTCTAAAGTATCCTAAAATTAATGAATTTCCCAAACAGATAAAAATTCTCATTTCTCTTTATCTTTTCTAATACTGTTGTTTTCATTTTGTTTTATTTTTGCTGTTTTGGGGAATAAAGGTAATTATTTTTGTTTTATATTCAAAACATTTAAAGCTACAAAATGAGAAAACTTAGTTAACTTTCCACTAATATTTCTGTGCATTTATTGTTAATATTTTGGGAATTTTTTTTTCTTTTTCATTATCTTTCTCTTTGATTACAGGAGATCATTACATTCTACATCAATTCATTGCTACATATGTTACAAAGATTTCATTGCCTATTTTATCATTTTTACTTGATACTTATTTTATTTCATTGATATTTTGTATAAAGTCAAATATTTTAGTATTTTTAAATATGTATCTTGACATTAAAAAATAAGCGAACAGAGATCACATATAATGGAAATAAACATTTAAGTTTCCCCTATGACTTCTAAAAGTACAGGTGATCAAAGATCAGAATGTATATTTAAAGTTATTAGGGCTACCAAATTTGCAGTGAAATCTTTCCATTTATAAATTTAAATACGTATACAATATATACTTAATACATATCTGTGCATAACATGTTCAATATGTATGAATCAAGGCAGCTCTACTCCCATGAACTTTATTTTCTAGTAAAGGATACAGATAACAAGCAGTCGGAATGACCAAAACAACATCACATATAAGATATATTTTTTTTCTGGACTAAAAATAATACAAAATATACTAAATCACAGATTTATACTTTTCTCCAAAAACTGGTACTAGTTTAGCAAACATTTTTTCTTCTAAGATTTCATTAATTTCATAAAATATGGCAATGTGTTTATTAGCATACTGTGAAACATTACCATAGCTAATTATAATTAAACTACACTTATCAAAATAATGAATAAAGCACATTTTGCGGTACTGCAGTGTTGATGTTTTTCATATTTATTTTTTCACTAACTAATTTACCAAATTCAGTAATCTCTGGTGAGTCTCTCAGTTATTAGTGTAAATTACTGACGGTCTACTCTAATAATAAATAATAATAGCAATTCTGGGAAACAAAGCATTAGCAGTCTAATGTCTAAGCATTTTTTTCTGGATAGTTTAAATTAAGAGCACAATGAAACATTTTTCATTTAATTAACATATGTTTCCAGATTATAATGCAATTTAAAAGGATGTTTCTAATGGATATATCAAAATAACTGAATTTTAACGCCATCAAAAGTTTTTCAGGATGTTCTAAGCAGACAATTAATTTCATATGGCATCAACCAAAAGAGAGCTCATAACACAAAAACATTTCTAAGATGTCTAAAGTGACTTTTATTAGTCCACCCATTGTCTTAAGACTCTAAAACTGGAACTTACTACATCTAAATTCCAGTATGTAGATGTCTGAAACATCGACAAAGCTAGACAATGTATTGGAGAAGGAAATGGCAACCCACTCCAGTATTCCCGCCTAGAGAATCCCGTGGACAGAGAAGCCTGGTGTGCTGCTGTCCACGGGGTCGCATAGAGTCAGACGTGACTGAAGTGACTTAGCAGCAGCAGCAGACAATGTATTAATTAATTTATTGATCAATTTATGTAGCAGATATCAATTGTTTAAATACCATGTTCCTGGTAGTATTCTAGACACGAGGTACACTACTCTAAAAAAATTTCTGCCTTTATGAAGTTCTCAATCATATTTGGAGTGAGATAAAAATAAAATAGTAAATAAGACAAAGGATACATCACACAATCCATACAGCACTAGCTAGGTTCCTAAATCCATCCTCTTTCTTCGTTAGGATACATGGACTTGAATTTTTAAATTTTATTTAGAATTAGGTAGAGCCATGTGACGCATTTGTATTATGCTAAAGAAGAGATTAGGCCTTGTCACCACTCCATTACTCTTGTCTGGAAAATCCCATGGACGGAGGAGCCTGGTGGGCTGCAGTCCATGAGATCACTAAGAGTCGGACACGACTGAGCGACCTCACTTTCACTTTTCATTTTCCTTCATTGGAGAAGGAAATGGCAACCCACTCCAGTGTTCTTGCCTGGAGAATCCCAGGGACGGAGGAGCCTGGTAGGCTGCCGTCTTTGGGGTCTCACAGAGTCGGACACAACTGAAGTGATTTAGCAGCAGCAGAAAAACCTGGTAATGGGCATGTTGTGACTGCACTGGTCAAATATGCACAATGGCACATAGTGTTATATTCTAGATTTTACTCAAGGTTACATGCTAGGGTAACCCACTGAAGGCAGTGTTTGCCCTGGATCTGAACTGCCATTGTGAATTATGTGAGGGGTGCAAAATAAATTTCTAAGTTGTTTCGGTTCAGTTCAGTTCAGTCACTCAGTCGTGTCCGACTCTTTACGACCCCATGAATCGCAGCACGCCAGGCCTCCCTGTCCATCACCAAGTCCCGGAGATCACTCACACTCATGTCCATCGAGTCAGTGATGCCATCCAGTCATCTCATCCTCTCTCGTCCCCTTCTCCTCCTGCCCCCAATCCCTCCCAGCATCAGAGTCTTTTCCAATGAGTCAACTCTTTGCATGAGGTGGCCAAAGTACTGGAGTTTCAGCTTTAGCATCATTCCTTCCAAAGAAATCCCAGGGCTGATCTCCTTCAGAATGGCCTGGTTGGATCTGCTTGCAGTCCGAGGGACTCTCAAGGGTCTTCTCCAACACCACAGTTCAAAAGCATCAATTCTTCGACTCTCAGCCTTCTTCACAGTCCAACTCTCACATCCATACATGACCATTGGAAAAACCATAGCCTTGACTACTCTTGGATCACTCTGTGGCATCATAGGCTTACCTAACTGATTCAATCTGTTAGACAATGTTACAAATCAAGGATATAAAGCCTGTAAGATGATGGAGAGAATGTGATGCAAGGTTTGCTTGTCTGTCATTTTGGCTGCTGCCTCATGACCCATGGCTGCTCAGTTTCTAGACTTCATGACTGCTTTTGAGCCAAAAATAAGGATAAAGTTACTAAGAGGGTCTAGTCCAAATTTAAAGATTTGCGAAGAGTACACTGAAACAAATTTTGAAGAACTCACAGGACTGCTTGCATATTTTTAATTCAAATAGCATCAAATGCAATGGCAACCCACTCCAGTACTCTTGCCTGGAAAATCCCATGGACGGAGGAGCCTGGTAGGCTGCAGTCCATGGGGTCACTAAGAGTAGGACACGACTGAGTGACTTCACTTTCACTTTTCACCTTTCACTTTCGTGCATTGCAGAAGGAAATGGCAAACCACTCCAGTATTCTTGCCTGGAGAATCCCAGGGACAGAGGAGCCTAGTGGCCTGCAGTCTATGGGGTCTCACAGAATTGGACACGACTGAAGCAACTTAGCAGTAGCATCAGCAGCAAATGAGCTCCCCTGAATTGAAAGGATCTAGGGGAATCTACTCTATTCTGGGAGGTATTTGCACACAGAAAAACAGGGCTTTTATTAGTAAGAATCAAGGGGAAATATTGTTGGACCGAAAGAGGTCTTGACACAGAGAGTTAGGCATGAAAGAATGCCTAATGATAGACATTCATTTAAAGTTGATTCTTGAAAATAATTTGAAATTAGCCAGGAAAGCAGAGTTGATTGAGGCAAAGGAAAAGGCAAGTAGACAAGATTGACCATGGTGCATCTAGGAAACTCTCAGACCTACAGCAGTGGCCACAGGACTGGATAAGGTCAGTTTTCATTTCAAGGACAAAGAAGGGCAATGCCAAAGAATGTTGAAACCACTGCATAATTGTTTTACTTCACATGCTAGCAAGATAATGCTCAAAATCCTTCAAGCTAGGCTTCAGTAGTATGTGAACTGAGAATTTTCAGGTGTATAAGCAAGGTTTAGAAAAGGCAGAGGAACCAGAAATCAAATAATCAACATTCATTGGATCATAGAAAAAGAAAGGGGATTCCAGAAAAACATCTACTTCTGCTTCACCGACTACACTAACACCATTGACTATATGGATCGCAACAAACTGGAAAATTCTTAAAGAGATAAGAGTACCAGACCACCTTACCTATCTTTTTGGAAACCCGTATTCAGGTCAAGAAACAACAGTTAGAACTGGACATGGAACAATGAACTGGTTCAAAACTGGGTAAGGAGTACATCAAGGCGGTCTATTGTTACCTTGCTTATTTAGTTTATATGCAGAGTATATCATGTTAAATGTTAGGCTGGATAAATCACAAACTGGAATCAAGATTGCTGGGGGAAATATTAATAACCTCAGATATGCAGATGATATCACTCTAATGGCAGAAAGTGAAGAAGAGCTAAATAGCCTCTTGATGAGGATGAGAGAGGAGAGTGACAAAGCTGACTTGAAACTCAATGTCAAAAAAAAAAAAAACCTAAGATCATGGCATCCAGTTCCATTTCTTTATGTCAAATAGAAGGGTAAAAAGTGGAAGCAGTGACATTGTATTTTCTTGGGCTCCAAAATCACTATGGACAGTGACCACAGCCATGAAATTAAAAGACACTTGCTCCTTGGAAGGAAAGCTATAACAAAGCTAGACAGTGTATTAAAATGCAGAGACATTAGTCAATCTATAGGAAATCAACCTTGAATAATCATTGGAAGGACTGATGCTGACGTTCTAATACTTGGGCCACATGATAAGAAGAGCTGACTCATTGGAAAAGACCATGATGCTGGAAAATCTTGAGGCAAAAGGAGAAGGGGACACCAGAGGGTGAGATGGTTAGTTAGCATCATCAACTCAATGGACATGAATTAGAAGCAAACTCTGCAAACTCTGTACTTTGGAGTACAGAGGGGCCTGGTGTGCTGCAGTCCAAGCAGTCACAAAGAGTCAGATATAACTCTCAGCGACTGAACAGCAGTGGACTTACTCTGTGTTACAAATGTTCAACAAAGCTAAACTAATAGTATATTAAGGCTCAGAAAATCTATAAGAGCTTGACAAATAATTTTGAGGATTAGCACATGTAAGTAATTTTGAATCAGAAATGCCAATGAAATCACAAGCTCAAATGCATAGAGAAAAATGGGGATTTTTTTTTTTTTTAAGTGTAGTCTGAAGAAGAGAAATAAGTAGAAAGAGAAAGGAACCTGAAGGGAAGGAAACAATCCTTATTTAAGGATACTTAGTATCAGCACACTTAATGTTAGAAGAATTATCAGAAATACAAAATGCCAAGAAGGAAAAACTTGGTCAAGGATACAAAAATTTGAGCTAGGATGCATAATGGCAAAATTTTACTGAATTCATCTTGAAGACATTTACTGGTTAAAGGCAGCAGATTATGTGACCCCAAAACACCTACAATTTTAGGTGTTCAGATCATGCCACCCTTAGACATGTGGCTTTGACATATTGATTTTTTTTTTTTTTTTTTTTTTGAGATGTAGGCACTTGGAAAAAACAGTAAATACAGAGAGAAGCTTCCTTGGGATGACCTTATCTGCTTACAAACTGATGCAAAACAGCAATTCAAATGTCATTCCCCTCTCCCTGGAAGTTTCCTTAACCAGTCAAGATTAGATTTTTCATAGAAGAGGAGAAGAGAAGTAGACATCCTACCCAGATAAATGGTCTACAGCTCCTCTTCTCTTCCTTCTTATGGTGATGTATAATTCTGAGTTATAAGCTACCTCAAGGAGTTACTCATTTTTCCCTTGGAAACTTTCATATATACATGGGGTATATGTAATAATGAGCTTGTTTTTTCTTTTGTTAATAGGAATTTTATTACAGGGTCTCAGATAAGACTTCAAAGGATTTAAGGAAAATTATTTTTCTTTCTCTACACTGGAATTTTAGAAACTTTTCTTTCCATAGGGTGTCTATTAAAAAAGGAATGAAAATTCATTAACCATAGAATGTGTGGTAAAACTAAATTTGAAAATTGATCCATAAGTCAATCTCCAGAATCAGAGTTTGGTTAGAATCCCAGTATCAGCATCAACTAAAAGTGAAACTTTAAGATAATTATTTACATCCTCTGTGCCTTGGTTTCTGATATGTAGATTATCTATAATTGCAATTTTAAAGCTGATAATGAGGACTAAATCAAATGATATGTATAAAAGTTCTTAGCATAATTCCAGGTTCATAAGTACTCAAGTAAATGTTAGCTATTAGTTTATTGAAGCACATTTTTATTAGAAACCCTGATAATGAAAGAACAAAAAGAAATAGAAAAGTAGTTCAAGAGGGCAACAGAGTTTGATGGAAGATTTTGGTTTAGGAGAGTGGGGCAAGTAGGACTATGTTACTTACCATTTGTGTTGATAAATGAAGAAGAAAAATGATAACTGACATGGATATGAGTCTTTAATGAAGAAGAGAACTAGAGATTTTGAACAATATCTGGAAAATAGATACTATGGATAAGAAATGATATATACCATCTTAATAAATCACCACTTAATAAAGTATATAAAAGATTGACTGAAATCTGCTGAAGGGAGAGACTGAATTTATCATGGACACAGGTAGAGCAGTTTAATAGCTGTCTTCAGGCTTTGGGGTAATTGAAAGCTAATTTTTTTCCCTCTCCTTTTACAGACAGAAACATTCAAATCAAGTTCATGAAAATGAAAGAGAGTGAAAGAGATACAGGGAGAGTTTGAGAAAGAAAATGAACATTTAAAGAGTAAAAAACTTGACCACAGACTTCATAATTTATTCCAATGCCCCCTGTCCTTCTTGCTGTTAGTTCTTCATACCATATTTTGGAGGTTGTTTTCTGTTTTTTTTATACAGAGAATAATGAGAACACTAACACTTGGTAGGAGAAAGCCTTTGGGTATGTTAAAAATGTAGTATTCTACTTTATTATAATGATAGCTCTTTCTAACAGCATAGGGAACTTGACTGTATAATTTTCCCTGTCTTGCTTTGGATTGCTCCTGTTCAGACCAAGTCAGCTTATGTCCCATTATAGTCAGTTACGACTGGGAAACTCTCCTAGCTGCAGAGGGGTTGATAAGGGGGTGTTGTCCGTTAATTACAGACACTATGATTTAATTTTTTTCATTTTTTAAAAATGTTTTTAAATGTTTTCAATTTGTAGATAAAGCTCTAGTAGGTTTTTAATTTTCTTAGCCTTGGTTTTTTACACACTAAACCAAATGGGTGTTCTAAAGAACACTATCATTATTTATTACTTTTAAAAATATTCATTTATCATTTTCTAATCTGAATTTACCCTATTCTTGATATTACACGTCAATAAGATGAATATGGTTCAAAACATGAATGCACATGACCCATTTTTTAGCAGCGAAGTATAAAAATATCAACCTTCAGCGGCGGAGGCGGTGGCTGCCACGGATCGACCGAGCCTAGCGTCCCACCTTCGCCCCCTTGCGGCTGGTCGACTGATGGCCGCGCCGCAGTGCAGTGCAGTATTTTTCAGAGTAAACAAATTTCATGAGTTCAGCTGAAACAAATTCAGTCTCTCAAACACGAGCTGGCTCTTGTGTAGAAAAGATTTGGGGGCAACAAATTATGGGATTGAGCGTCATTCATACGTGGTGAAATGTGACAAGGAAAACCTGGGGAGCTTGATCAAAAATAGTGATAGCTTTGATAATTAGCTTCTAATCCTGTATTATCCCTCTGAAAGGAAAGTTGCAAGGCATGGCTAGGTCAGCCTGATGATCTAGCAGTTTATCAGAATAATTATATGAGCAAGTTAGCACAGTTTCTTCTGTGAAGTAAATCATTTGTCTGTCTCAAGAGGAAGACATTCCTACATGCACCTATAAAGAGAAGTACTGCTAGGATTTGAGTTCTGTAAGCCTGCATTTATGGTTGGTAATTGCCCCTGGAAAGCATCTAATGGTCATCAGTTTTTTAAGATTATTGTGGAGCTGGAGTCCAGAAATACTATGAAAACTACATGAAAGCATTACTAAAACCAGGAGGCATTGTACTCATGCCGGTAGTAGATCAGTTAACACATGCTATGAGCACTGTAAAATACATTTGGAAAAGTAAAAATAACCTTGTTGCATCTGTTCCACTTACCTGTACAATCAAATAAGAAGATATTGGCCAATCAGAGTTTATGGGGCACTCCTCCCAGCCCACCCATCAATGCTATCGAGAATCTATAGCACTTGCTCATATTTATATTAATGAACACATATATTTCATACATAACGAGATATAGGCCAAGGGGGTTCCTTAAAGGGCTCCAACCTAAAGAAAGAATGTTAAACAGAGAATTAACACTTACAAATTTGTCGGTAATCAGCTTATTCCTCAGCCTCTAGACAGTGAGGAGGATGAGAAAAATAGAAGAGAAAGAAAAGGAAGAGGAAGACCACAAAGAAGTTAAGAGTCATCTCAGAATTTACTGAAAGAAAAAGATATGAAACTCCACTTCTCTGAATCTTTAAAAGTTTACTTGACATATTTTAGAGAAAAATAGCTTAGAGCAGAAAGAAAAGAATGCCTACCTATAATTCCTCTAGTCTTTAGAATGTGGCATTTGTGAGGAGTTTAAGAGAGAGAATTCTTTCTTTAATCAGAGTGAATTTATGGTGAAGAAAATGTATCTTGTTTCTGTTTTAGTATTTTAAATTATGCATTCAGAGATTAAAAATAATCCCTTTTATAAAATATATTTCCGTTTAAGTCTTGGGGAAAATGGCTGTTTTAACTCAGAATGACTTTAAGAGTTGAATGCAACAAGAGCCCAGACTTTGTGTAATATAAATCCTCTTAGGTAAGAGTTAGACTTAATTTTATACAAGGTTGCATAACTGTTAATCATATATAATCTGGTTTGAATTGCAGGTGCTTGCATTCCCTCCATTAAAAATTTCAGTTCAGTCCCTCAATTCATGTCCGACTCTTTGTGACCCCATGGACTGCAGGACACCAGACCTCCCTGTCCATCACCAAATCCTGGAGCTTGCTCAAATTCATGTCCATTGAGTTGGTGATGCCATCCAACCATCCCATCCTCTGTTGTCCCCTTCTCCTGCCTTCATCTTTCCCAGCATCAGGGTCTTTTCCAATGACTCAGTTCTTCAAATTAGGTGGTCAAAGTATTGGAGTTTCAGCTTCAACATCAGTCCTTCCAATGAATATTCAGGACTGATTTCCTTTAGGATGGACTGGTTGGATCTCCTTGCAGTCTCTTAAGAGTATTCTCCAGCACCACAGTTCAAAAGCATCAATTCTTCAGTGCTCAGCTTTCTTTATAGCCCAACTCTCACATCCATACATGACTACTGGAAAAACTATAGCTTTGACTAGATGGACCTTTGCCACCAAAGAAATGTCTCTGCTTTTCAATATGCTGTTTAGTTTAGTTTTTCTTCCAAGGAGCAAGTGACTTTTAATTCCATGGCTGTAGTCACCATCTGCAGTGATTTTTGGAGCCCAATAAAATACAGTCTGTTACTGTTTCCATTGCTTCCCCATTAATTTGCCATGAAGTGATGGGAGCAGATACCATGATCTTCATCCTTCTGAATGTTGAATTTTAAGCCAGTTTTTTCACTCTCACTGTCATCAGAGGCTCTTTATTTCCTCTTTGCTTCCTGCCATAAGGATGATGTTATTTGCAAATCTGAGGTTATTGATATTTCTCCCAGCAATGTTGATTCTTATCTAATAAGGAAACAAAATACTTTTTAACCCCACTTCCCTTACTTTTGTTTCAGTCACTGAGTTCTGACAGATGAATATATGAGGGTAATAATAATACAGATGTTGAACAATTTAATCTTAAAGAAAGTTTCATGGAATTCAATAGTATTGCTACTCTTGCTTTTGAATCTATTGCCCAAATACTTATGGCAGATAACTGCTTATCTCATAGAGATTTTAAGAGCACATCAAATGAATAGTAAAGTAAAAAGCACATACTTGCTACAACTCTTCATTCATATGGACCCTTTATATTTTCAGTATTTAAAAATAATAAAGTTATTTTACTCTCTGGAATTGTAGAAAGAGTATATTTAGGTTTGTTTTCCAATAGTTCACTCTGTAAACTATATGGCTTTAAAAAAAAATTGTTCTCTTTGACTGTTGATTGTATAGACAGTGAATGAATAAGCATGAGTGGTTGCCACTTTCTTGGGAAAAGCTCAGGGCTGGGCCAAAGCTGGCTTTGGTCAAGAGGTATACTTTAGCAAAGGGGACTTGTGATTCATCTGCATATTTACCTTTGTAAAGTTAGGGCTAAGGAGCCTTCATTTGCTTTGAAGTTCCTGTATATAATCTAGGAAATATTCACAGACATTATACATAGATGCCTTTCGCTTTGAAAATCCGGACTCATAGTGTAATCTTTGGAATCTATGCTGTACTCATTTAAAAATTATTTCCACTTTTTTGTCTCTTTTAACAGAATTATAGTAATTTTCATTTTTTTCACTTAACATTACAGTAACTATCATTTAAAGTTAGTGGTAGATTGCCACTAATAAAATAGGTAGTTAATGCCATTGTTAGTTTGTTTCTTTTCTCCAAACTTGGCCAGAAAACAGTTATCCTTTATTAAGAAAGTATGACAATAAAACATTTACTACTTACTGTTACAAGGATTATGCATATTTTTAAGAAGAAAAGCTTGGGAGTACCACTTATTAGCACCAGCATCACTGTTACAGTAGTTGATCAAATATGCTTCAGTTCAGTTCAGTTCAGTTGCTCATTCATGTCCGAATCTTTGTGACCCCATGAATCGCAGCACGCCAGGCCTCCCTGTCCATCACCAACTCCCAGAGTTCACTCAGACCCACGTCCATCAAGTCAGTGATGCCATCCAGCCATCTTATCCTCTGTCGTCCCCTTCTCCTCCTTCCCTTAATCCCTCCCAGCACCAGAGTCTTTTCCAACGAGTCAACTCTTCACATGAGGTGGCCAAAGTACTGGAGTTTCAGCTTTAGCATCATTCCTTCCAAAGAACACCCAGGACTGATCTCCTTTATGATGGACTGGTTGGATCTCCTTGCACTTCAAGGGACTCTCAAGAGTCTTCTCCAACACCACAGTTCAAAAGCATCAATTCTTTGGTGATGAGCTTTCTTCGCAGTCCAACTCTCACATCCATACCTGACCACTGGAAAAACCATAGCCTTGACTAGACGGACCTTTGTTGGCAAAGTAATGTCTCTGCTTTTGAATATGCTATCTAGGTTGGTCATAACTTTCCTTCCAAGGAGTAAGCGTCTTTTAATTTCATGGCTGCAGTCACCATCTGCATGATATACAATTAATATATACTAAAAGATTATCATCCCTCTGCAATGATCCAACAGTTTTTAATACACAAATGGTTTCAAAATTTCAGGTCTGGTAATTCCACACATCTGAAAACAGGTGTGTGAAATATTCTAAGTGTGAAGAAGTCCAAATAAGTAAGGACATTTTAATGATGTGAAAGATAATTTCAAGGAAGGTATTTATTTTATACCAGTGACTAGGGCTTAGAATTGGGGATCAGAGATTGGGGGAATTTCCACAATTATTCTTAGATGATTACCCAGCTGTCAAGAAAGCTGCCACATCTCATTTCTATCAAGGAAAAAAAAAATCATTTCATACAATTGTCACTTGTTAATAATGTTCATTTATTCTGAACTAAATGCTAGTTTTAGAAGTTTAATTTTGAGGACCTTGTGTCTACATATTTAAATCTAGTACTCTTACCCACTTTTGTTCTTAGAGCTGGTGTCCCGATTTGTAAACATAGATATTCTTAAATAATGGTTTTCTATTCATGGGAATTTTTTTGTTAAGGATGTATTTGAAGGAGACTTTTTCATATTGTCTTTCATTTTGTTGACTTTGGCAAAGCGAATGATAGATTTTCATGATCATTACCTATTTTTTTATTGGTGAAATGTATCTTTTGTATCTTTAAAAGCATTTATTTTGCAGTTGTGTCTTTATCATTGACTTTAAATAAAGAAGTAGAAATAAACCCACAAAAAATTAACTTAAAAAGTTTAGAACACCAGATAATGTTTCCTGCTAGGCAAGAATTAAGATTATATACATTATAAATATAAAATATAGTGCATAATGTTATATAATATATAAAGCATGTATATTTGCTTTTAGAAATGATACATTTTGCATGTCTAAAAAATAATTAAAAATACTAAACAGCAACAAAGGAAACCACACACAATGTTCATAGTATATGAATCATTAGTGAAAGTAAATAAAGACAGACAAGGCACTAGAAATAATGTTATGAAGGGTCTTACATGATATGCTAAAACCACATGGCCTAGTACACATTTGAACATTTTCTTCTTTACATTATCTCTCATAGTCTTCCTTTCTTTCAGTCACAATGCCAATTCTGTGATTTAGGTCCTTGTTACCTCATGCCTGAATTGTTTAAACAACCTTCTTATCTAGTCTTCAGTACTTTAGTCTTTTCCCATCAAACTGGATTTTAAGGATCATCACCAGGCTTATAATCCTGATACAATTTTTATATTATTTTACTATCCTAGATAGTGTTTATCCACAATTTGGTCATTGGTTTAATCATTATTCCAAAACATTATATTTTAGTTATTATAAAATTTTATTTGTGAACATGCATGCAAAAATTGTCAAAAATACTCACAAACACACCAGCATTATTTTTTTAACCAAAAATAAAAATTTTATCTGTGACTGAGATGACTTTGACACTGCACATTTGTTAAGAAAAGATAAACTCTTCAATAAGTATAAGTGGTATTGGGACAATTCAATATCTGAATGTGAAAAGATGAGTTTGGAAAACTATCTTACCCCACATGTATATATAAAAAAATGAAATTCATATGAATTAAGACTTACATGTACAAGGCAAAACTATAATACTGTGAGGAAATAGAAAGTCTCCAGTATGTTTCCACTTGTACAAAGTCCAAACCATGCAAAACTATGTAATATAAACAACATGGTTAGATATAAAGTGGGGAAAAATAAAGAGAAAACTCAAATTTGCACTTCCTCTTAGGGAAAATTAAAGGAGAGATGGAGGATCTAAGAATTCTTGTTTTATTTTTTAAATCTTTTATTTTATACTGGAGTATAGCAAATTAACCATGTTGTGATAGTTTCATTGGACTTCAGAGGAATTCAATCATAAAATTCATTTATTCATTCTCCCCATAACTACCCTCTCATACATGCTATGTCAACCTACTCTTTATGGGGCAGAAAGATGTCCTGATAGTTTATATCAAGTAAAAGAGTGTGATTTTCTTTGCAATCTGGTAGCTATTTACCCCTTTAGGATAGAGTCCAAATTTACCTAAACTCAATATGTGCCGTGTTTAGTAGCTCAGTCATGTCTGACTTTTCATGACCCCATGGACTGTAGCCCATGTCCTATAGCCTCATAGCCTGTAGCCCTGGCTTCTCTGTCTATGGGGGATTATTCAGGCAGGAATACTGGAGTGGAATAATACTGGAATAATGTTTTTGCCATGCCCTCCTCCAGGGGGTCTCCCGAATCCAGTGACCAAACCAGGATCTCCTGCATTGCAGGCGGATTCTTTATCAGCTGAGCTACCAGGAAAGCCCAAACTCTTTTTACTGAATTTTAGCACCAATATGTTAACATAGTTATCTGCACTCTAGAAATTCACTTCCACAGTCCACCTTATGATTCATCCTGACATTTCCTTTCACTGAAATATTTACCTTTAAGAACAAGCTTAAGCAACACTTTTGTTTTTGACCTTTCCATAAGGCTACAGTCCATAGAGTCACAAAAAGTCAGACAAGACTGAGCGACTAAGCACAGCACAGCACAAATATGTGTTTTCACCTTTTATGAAGCTAAATGTTTACTTTTGTTAATTTTTCTTTTCATTTTCAGCAATATGGAATTATACTGTAACATTATAAAAACCATATATACTTAATCTTTACTGCCTTCTCATTTTTAAGGGTGGATTTGAAATAGCAAATCATAAATAAACTTTTATTTATTAAATTAAATTAAAGTCTTAAATAATTTAAAAAATGATCTATTTTTTTCTTTTCTTTCTCATTATCCTTCCTTCCTTTTTCATTTTATTTCATCATCTTCTTTATATCTTGTAATTATTTAGCAACTGTGTATAGAAAATGCCAGAATTGTGCTCTTAAGTTTAAATGCTAATTGTAAGTTAAAGTAAGATCCTGGACTCTTCTATTTTAATGTTTAAAGGAGTATAACTGCTAGGCAGTGAGTTTAATGTTTTTGCATTATTTTAACAATAATTGTACAAAAAATTTTCATTGAAAAATCATGATTCTGTTCTCTTATTTTTTAAGTAACTGTATTATTTATCTTTTGTTTGTGTTGAGTCTTCATTGCTACACAAGCTTTTCTCTAGTTTCAGGAAGTGAGAGTTACTTTAGTTGCAGTGCACAGGCTACTCACTGTGATGGCTTCTCTTCTTGTGGAGCACGGGCTCCAGGACACACAGGCTTCAGGGATTGTAACACATGGCTCAGTAGCTGCAGCTCCCAGGCTCTGGAGTACAGGCTCAATAGTTGTAGCACATGAGCTTAGTTGCTTTGCATCTTCCCAGATCAATGACTGAACTCCCGTCTCCTGCATTGGTAGGAAGATTCTTTACCACTGAGCCACCAGGGAAGCCTAATTGTGTTCTTTTAAATTGCTGTATATTATCATGTAAATTGCTGTCTATTATCATTTCTCACTTATTACTGTTTAATCTTTGTGACTTATTTAAAATTTTCAACCTGACTCTTCTGATTTTATGAATATATACACATAGAGCTTTCATAAAACAATAAAATATGCCATTTTGGTTTTTTTTTTCCCTAATAGATCAGATGTTATCAGTTGATATCATAATTATTTCATGTTAAATTCAATAGGGGAAATAAATTGCCATGTCTAAAGTGAGATGCTTCCTGCTTTGATTAACAACACTCCTACACAATCTATTTCTTCTGCCCAGTCAATATGGCCATTATACATCATTTTCCCTTTCAAGTATAAAAAAGAGGTAGACAATCTTCTATTCCTGAACTTTCATTAATAAACTTGTACTATTTGAAAATGTTTGTTTTCTTGTTCTATTATCAGGCATTTATAGACAGATATATGTCCAGAATATTGTCTTCGTATTCTCTCTAATACAAACTATAGTTCCTTTTTTCTTCAGTTTCTCCAGGAAAACCACAGTTTGGATAAAAGAATATTCATTCAATTAATTTATTTGAGACATTTAAAAAACATATTTTACCACTTCAGGTTGTTGAGAGTTTAAAGGCTAAGGTAAACACATTACATAAATACAATAGCAAGTTTACTAGCCATATATCCTAAACACTATAGTTAGACCATAGGTAAAGGAGCTTAGAGCTTACAGTATCATGGAAGCAAAACTGAGGCAATATCCAAGAAGCATAGGGTGATTAAGACTATGGATTCTGTCACATAAAAACTCTTTAACTTTGGAAATTCATTTAATCTTTCTGAGCCTAAGTTTCCTCAGCTATAAAATAGATCTAACTATAGCTCCTACCTTATTATATTGTTTCTAGGACAAATGCATTAATCAGTGTAATGAGCTTAGAACAGTGTGACTCATTATAAGCTGTTGATAAATGTTGTCTATAATGACGAGGACTACTATGTGAGAAAGAGAAAGATTTCCTGTGCAGCAGAAACCTTGCAGGGGAAGCACAGATACAAAAAAAAAAGAAAAAGTTTATAATGCACTCAGGTAAATATAAATTACTTGGTTGGCAGGAGCTTGAGGAGCAGTAAAGAATGGAAAAGATGAAATAGAAAGATAACCAGGGAGTAAAGGTGAAGAGCTACTTACTGGACATATTAATGTTATGGTGTAAGCTATGGGGTGAAATTACTGAAGAATTTCATGTAGTGAAATGATATGGCCTAATGTACACTTCAGAAACAAATTTAATAAGTGCATAAAATGGATTTGAGAGAAAGGTTTGAAAGAAGAGTTGATGGCAGAAAATAATGGTGACAGAGATTATTAGTAGGTAACTTAGAAGCTAGATATGTTTAGCTTGGTATGTATAATGTGTAACTCCTGGGATCATGTGAGTATTAAGTTGGTATGTGTAACGTAAAATTCCTAGGATCATATGAGTATTAAGCCCAGTGCTTAACCTTAGAGCTCACACTCAATTTATATTGCTGCTGCTGCTGCTAAGTTGCTTCGTGTCCGACTCTGTGCAACCCCATAGACGGCAGCCCACCAGGCTCCCCCATCCCTGGGATTCTCTAGGTAAGAATACTGGAGTGGGTTGCCATTTCCTTCTCCACAATTTATATTAGTTATAATTATTGTCAGTGTGATATCTTTAAACAAAAATTATTGAATATTATAAATTAAATAGCTCCATGATTAAATGATAAATTGATAAAATGAAAAAGTGGATTTTGATCAAGAAGACAATGACTTAATTTTTAACATATTGAGTATGAGATTTCCATTAATATACAGGGTTATGTGTGCAGAAATCAGATGGAAATAGATTAAGAGTTCAAATGAGAGGCTTGGGTATGTAGACTGAGAAGAAGTTGGAACCATGGCAACCAACAATATATGGAATGCAGCAGAAGCACTGGTAATAAACCAGTTCACTTAGGGAGAGAGTTGCAAATAACAGAATAGAATACGAACACAACCTCAGGTTCACTACCTTTTTCTTGTCCTATGGATGAAAGTCTTTCAGATTGTAAATGGCCAAGAAGATATGAGGAGAATCCAGTTAGTAATTCAGTAGTAAATCATTAACAGCAACATTTATTGAGTGATTACTAATATTCCTTGTGCTTAAGTACTGTATAAGCATTAACTCCTTTGAGTGAGTGAGTGAAGTCGCTCAGTCGTGTCTGACTCTTTCCGACCCCATGGACTGTAGCCTACCAGGCTCCTCTGTCCATGGGATTTTCCAGGCAAGAGTACTGGAGTGGATTGCCATTTCCTTCTCCAGTGGATCTTCCCGACCCAGGGATCGAACCCGGGTCTCCAGCACTGTAGACAGACGCTTTACCGTCTGAGCCACCAGGGAAGTCTTTTAACTCCTTTAATAATTAAAGATATCTTCATGTAGGTTTTTTTACTTCATTTTTCACACATAAGAAAACTTAACATACTGATAGGATAAGTAGTGTCTGAGATGGGAGAAATTAAAGCAGGATAGTTATCGCTTAATGCAAATACTGTTAGATCAGTACTGAAAATGGTCCATTGCTTTGGTAATTAGAAAGTTTACTCATACTACAGCAGAATGGCTGCAGCAGTTGGGTAAGGGTAAAAATCAATGTGCAATATAGTAGGAAGCTGGTCAAAATCAATGAGAGGATACAAATATTTTGTCTAAAATTCAACAGATCTCTTTCTTTAATAAAAGGTGAGCACACTTAGTCATTATCATAATAAGCTTCACTTGTTTCTATGATCTTCTAAGGATACGGATTTTATGTATGAGATTACTTTCCACAAGGATAATTTTACCTTTCAGTCTCTGCTAATTTCTTGTTTTGCAGACCTGCTGACTGTAGTGTCTAGAGATTAGTCTTCCACACACTTTTCACATCCTAAAGTGTTTCAATAATTGAATTTGATGAACCCCTAAATAAGTATCATTTACTGTGTTTAACATGGGCCAAGCATCGTGCCAAAATCTTCATAGGGAATATTTATAATATTCTCAATAATTATACTTAAATGTTATCTACTTTTCAGATGAATGACTTGAAACCTAAAAAATGTCCAAGGACACAAGACTAGAAAATAATGAAGGTACTAATTTATCCAAGAGTAAGGTCATTCCAGGGCTTATGCTCCTTCCGTCCAACCAAAACCTTGAGACATGGAGTTTGTTTTTCCTCCTTTAATGATTCCAACTGCTAACAGATTCATATAAGCATGAGTTTTAATTGTTTTATATTTATACCTATGAACTCATTTTAGTGAATGAATAATAAATTTTGTATCTCTGTGTAACTTTATTTTGTCTTGAGTTCTTATATTTCAAAAGCTTTAGGAGGATGATTATATTTCATATACTTTTAGGTCACTTTAAGGCATTTCTATTTTTAAAAAGACAAAAATAGTAATTCAAAATTACCACTTTTCTTTGGAAGAAAATGAGTTGATTTTTAAATTCATTAAGTCCATTTTAATAACCAAATCAAAATTGATATAAAGAGTCATTTCCACACACCTGTCTGTCTTTTTTTAAGTTTATCAACAGAGACACTTTAGAAAAGATTTTTTTTTTTTTTTCCCCCTTGTGGTGTCCCAGTTCTCTTACTGAAAAGTGTAATAGGTTAAGATTTGGGAAAAATTATTTGAGGATCTATCATGTAACCAATTACCTAAGGATTCTGCATGTCATGTAACCTCCATCCACACACTAGGGGAAGTTTGATTCAATGTTCCAATGTAATATTGCAAGGTTTAATGATATTAATGTAATTACCTGGATAAAATGCCATGTACATTTTTATTAGTTTATTTTAAACTTGGAACAAGTAGTTGAAAATGCCTATGACTGATATTTGCCTCCTCTGATAAAAAATTCTATTAGACTTATTAACAGCTATTGAAAATCATAATAAATTAATATTGGAGATGAAGTACCATTAAAGAAATGATCATTGTAAAGTTGCTATATAAAAAGCTTACTATCATTTAATGTGTTTGAATATTTTATACTAGAAATCTTTTTCCAAGAGTTTCTTATCTTAAAAGTAGCAGACAAATTTTTATTTAATCCCTGAAACAGAGGTAGATTTCCTATTCTGCTTGTTTAAAGATTTGAAAGGCTTTTTTCTTTAATTGTTCCCCAGATTTCTATGAAAATGAAGGGTTTTGTTCTCAACAATAACTTTGACCTTTCAATTCAAGATCACCAAATTCAAACTATGTTAAAAGTATCTTATGGGATTTTTCTCATTTGACCTTGCAAAACAGTTGTGTGTGTTTATGCATATGAAAGAGAGAGACAGAGAGAGACAGAGAGAATGAAAGAGTTCTACTAGGTTATGGACATCAAATGAAAAGGATTAATTTTATCCCCATAATACATGGTAGACATAAATACCTGGCAAACAAACATTTTAATTAATTCAAATACATTTGCTAAATATTATTACCTGTCCACATTTATATTGAAGATTTTTAATGAAATTCCCTATTAAACTAAAGAAAATGTGGGATAGTTGTCTGAATTTTTAAACTAAATCTGCTACTGCAAATCTTGTATCTTTCTATTACCAGATTCTAAAACTTTTAAAAAACAGACCACTTCTAAAAGACTAACTAAATACTAACCGGCAGAAAGTAATAAACCACATCCCAAAAAGTGCCAAAATTATGGAAGGACTATATGTTTTCTACACGACATATTAACAATATCTTTACTGAATTTTAGATTAGTAAGAACATAGACATTGAAACTTTCAGAACATTTCCTATTAGTCTTCAGTAAAGTGTGTTGTAATGTGTCACAAGGGACCAGGGATCATAAGTTGATTTTCACCACATGTAGTTCTTTTTCCCTTTGTCCTTCACTGAGTCTTTTTTTTTTTTTTTTCCCTACCTCTGAAGCACTCCTGAGGGGCTAGTTAAACCAAGATAGAACATTCACCTCCTGAGTGCTTCAGTCCTTGAGAAGCTAACAGATTTAAGGAAAAGAAAAAGGGAGAGGAAAAGGAAAGGCTTAGAAAAATCCAAATTTGAGAACGAAATGGACAAATATCAACAATTCAAAGTTTTCAATAAACTTCAGCATAGATAATTTCAAACTCATGTATGAAAACTAGACACCCACTGGAAAAGTATGCCAGACTTATTATATAAAATTTTAGTGAGTTCATTATAATCCTTCATACTGCCTTTAAATTTCCTTTTATATTCCTTTACTTTTAGTAAAATCTCTCTTAGTTGATGCTGTCAAAAGCCCCATGTTACAGATGTTTTCTGTAAGGCAAAGAGATGGAAAATGTTGCTGGTGGTCATACATAAAGGTAAATCACATATTCTTTACCAATTGACAATCAAAAGGATAATAATTACATTTAGAATTTGTCTTATGTCCATGTAATAATTGCACAAATAGAAATATGTAGTACATTAATAAAAATTTGTTAGAGAAAATTCTCCAAGATTATTCCACTCTTGCTTTCCTGCTTTTGTCTGCTTGGGTGTCACGTGAGGGCTAACTCACTCAGGTATAAACAGAGAACTATACAATTCTAATGCTAAATTAGAAGTCTTGGTTTACTTTTTCCCTTTGTTTCCTTATGAAGAGCTTTTCAAGGACTACGAAAGGAAGGAATGACTGGACTGGCTTTTATAAGAGAAATGATGTCAAGTGTAATTGACATACTTTTACATACAAAATATAAAGGATGTACACAAGATTCTCATTTCAGATTCTAGTTTTGCTCTCACTAAACATCTAGCAATAACTGGAATAGCTAAGGACATAGTTCTTATCTGGTTGATAGTATTTTCCTTATTTCCCAAATATTGTGGCCTAAATTTTCTCTGGGCTTATTGCTTCAGCACTCAAATTACCCTGGTTTAGTTTTGTTTATATACTTGTGAAAATAATAGCTTTTAATAAAAGAGGTTTTTTATTGATTTCTAAGAAATACTTAATTCGCTCCAATATGCTATAGTCATGCCTGAGCCACCTGTACTTTCTCTCTAATTGGAGACTTCAGTGTCTGAATTTGTGTTTTCTTCAGGGGTTATATTTTTTAAACATCAGCAATTTTCTGTGCAATAGATAGACAATTTTGAATCTCTATTTAAATAATCCTCTATTTAGGCAATCAAGATTATTGGTTCAATTTTGATGTAGTTACTAAGGCCTATATGAGATTTGTTTTGTCCAGAAAATAAAATGAGAAAATGTGAAAATGTAGACTTAGTTGGATGGGTGCAGAAATTCCATTTTTCTCAGATTTTTTATTTCTATATTCTTGACAAAAATAGGATAGATCCTTGACTTTCAAATCCATTAACCACTATAAGAGTCCAATCTATAGTTCTGGTTCTATAAGACAATACAGGAAATAACCTAAAAGTTTTGATACTAAGAGAGGAGGTTCTGGATTCTAAATTTCAGTTCTGTCACTTTTCACCATTTGTGAGCTTGGACAGATGATCAAATATCTCTAAGCCTGGTAGAAATCTAAATAAACCACATAAAGAAAACACATGTTTAGAAATATGAAAAAGAGTTTATATAGTTGAAGGTATGTAGAAAATAAAACAAAGTAAGAAGCAAAAAAGTGCTAAATAATTCTGTGACTTGTTGGAAGAACTGAGACTTCAGATAAGAAAGAAAGAATACATTTGAATCAGTTCTAATGAGATGGATGAAACTGGAGCCAATTATACAGAGTGAAGTAAGCCAGAAAGAAAAAACACCAATACAGTATACTAACACATATATATGGAATTTAGAAAGATCGTAATGATGACCTTGTATGCAAGACAGCAAAAGAGACACAGATGTGTAGAATGGACTTTTGGACTCTGAGGGAGAGGCAGAGGGTGGGATGATTTGGGAGAATGGCATTGAAACATGTATCCTATCATGTAAGAAATGAATCGCCAGTCTATGTTCGATACAGGATACAGGATGCTTGGGGCTGGTGCACAGGGATGATCAAGAGAGATGATATGGGGTGGGAGGTGGGAGGAAGGTTCAGGATTGGGAACTCATGTACACCCGTGGCAGATTCATGTCAATGTATGGCAAAACCAATACAGTATTGTTAAGTAAAATAAAGTAAAAATAAAAATTTAAAAAAATAAAAAAAAAAACTAAAAAAAAAAGAAAAGAAAAGAAAGAACCAACATTGTGCTGGAAAGAAGAGATTGTAATTGACAAACTCAACCTATACATCATGAAATGATAAAAGCTTCCCCAAAAACATAAAACTTATATATGAAGAATAAAGATCCCAACATAATTTTCAACCATGACACTGGCTGACCAAAAATAACAGATCAGTATGGATTGGTCATAGCAAACAGCCTCTTCCAACAACACAAGAGAAGACTCTACACGTGGACATCACCAGACAGTCGACACCGAAATCAGACTGATTATATTCTTTGCAGCCAAAGATGGAGAAGTGCTATACAGTAAGCAAAAACAAGACCAGGAGCTGACTGTGGCTCAGATCATGAACCCCTTATTGCCAAATTCAGACTTAAATTGAAGAAAGTGGGGAAGACCACTAGACCATTCAGGTATGACCTAAATCAAATCCCATATGATTATACAGTGGAAGTGAGAAATAGATTTAAGGAACTAGGTCTGATATATAGAGTGACTGATGAAATATGGACAGAGGTTCATGACATTGTACAGGAGACAGGGATCAAGACCATCTCCATGGAATAGAAATGCAAAAAAGCAAAATGGCTGTCTGAGGAGGCCTTACAAATAGCTGTGAAAAGAAGAGACACGAAAAGCAAAGGAGAAAAGGAAAGATATTCCCATTTGAATTCAGAGTTCCAAAGAATAGCAAGGAGATACAAGAAAGCTTTCCTCAATGATCAATGCAAAGAAGAAGAGAAGAACAACAGAATGGGAAAGACTAAAGATCTCTTCAAGAAAATTAGAGATAACAAGGAAACATTTCAGGCAAAGCTGGGCTCGATGAAGGACAGAAATGGTATGGACCTAACAGAAGCAGAAGATATTAAGAGGTGGCAAGAACACACAGAAGAACTTTCCAAAAAGATCTTCAAGACCCAGATAATCACCATGGTGTGATCACTAACCTAGAGCCAGACATCCTGGAATGTGAAGTTAAGTGGGCCTTAGGAAGCATCACTACGAACAAAGCTAGTGGAGGTGATGGAATTCCAGGATTCAAATCCTGAATGATGATGCTGTGAAAGTGCTGCACTCATATGCCAGCAAACTTGGAAAACTCACCAGTGTCCACAGGACTGGAAAATGTCAGTTTTCATTCCAATTCCAAAGAAAGGCAATGCCAAAGAATGCTCAAACTACCACACAATTGCACTCATCTCACATGCTAGTAAAGTAATGCTCAAAATTCTCCAAGTCAAGCTTCAGCAGTACATGAAACATGAACTTCCAGATGTTCAAGCTGGTTTTAGAAAAGGCAGAGGAAGCAGATATCAAATTGCCAACATCCACTGGATCATAAAAAAAACAAGAGAGTTCCAGAAAAACATCTATTTCTGCTTCATTGACTATGCCAAAGCCTTTGACTGTGTGGATCACAATAAACTGTGGAAAATTCTGAAAGAGATGGGAATACCAGACCACCTGACCTGCCTCTTGAGAAACCTATATGCAGGTCAGGAAGTAACAGAACGGGACATGGAACAACAGACTGGTTCCAATTAGGAAAAGGAGTATGACAATGTTGTATTGTCACCCTGCTTATTTAACTTATATGCAGAGTACATCATGAGAAATACTGGGCTGGAAGAAGCACAAGTTGGAATCAAGATTGCCAGGGGAAATATCAATAACCTCAGATATGCAGATGACACCACCCTTATGGCAGAAAGTGAAGAGGAGCTAAAAAGCCTCTTGATGAAAGTGAAAGAGGAGAGTGAAAAAGTTGGCTTAAAGCTCAACATTCAGAAATGGAAGATCATGGCATCTGGTCCCATCACTTCATGGGGAATAGATAGGGAAACAGTGGAAACAGTGTCAGACTTCATTTTTGGGGGCTGTAAAATCACTGCAGATTGTGATTGCAGCCATGAAATTAAAGGACGCTTACTCCTTGGAAGGAAGTTGTGACCAACCTAGATTAAAAAGCAGAGACATTACTTTGCCAACAAAGGTCCATCTAGTCAAGGCTATAGTTTTTCCAGTGGTCATGTATGGATGTGAGAGTTGGACTGTGAAGAAAGCTGAGCACCGAAGAATTGATGCTTTTGAACTGTGGTGTTGGAGAAGACTCTTGAGAGTCCCTTGGACTGCAGGGAGATCACACTAGTCCATCCTAAAAGAGATCAGTCCTGGGTGTTCACTGGAAGGACTAATTTTGAAGCTGAAACTCCAATACTTTGGCCATCTCATGCGAAGCGTTGACTCTTTGGAAAAACCCTGATGCTGGGAGGGATTAGGGGCAGGAGGAGAAGGGAACGACAGAGGATGAGATGGCTGGATGGCATCACTGACTCGATGGACATGGGTCTGAGTGAACTCTGGGAGTTGATGATGGACAGGGAGACCTGGTGTCCTGCGATTCATGGGGTCACAAAGAGTTGGACACGACTGAGCGACTGAACTGAACCTTAAATTTAGGATGTGCTTTATGTGCTAAGTCAGTTCGCTCCTGTCCTACTTTTTGTGACTCCATGGACTGTAGCGAAGTTGCTCAGTCGTGTCTGACTCTTTGCAACCCCATGGACTGTAGCCCACCAGGCTCCTCCATCCATGGAATTTTCTAGGCAAGAGTACTGGAGTGAGTTGCCTTTTCCTTCTCCAGGGGATATTCCCGACCTGGGGATTGAACCTGGATCTCCCGCATTGCAGGCAGATGCTTTACCGTCTGAGCTAGGCAAGAATACTGGAGTTACTACTTCCTCTCCAGGAGATCTTCCCAATCCAGGGGTCGAATCTGTGTCTGTTATGTCTACCTTCATTGACAGACAGGTTCTTTATCACTAGCACTCCCCCAGGAAGAATAAACAGTGCAAAATTTAAAACCTTTTAATTTTATATACAGCCCCTCTATTTTAAGTATCAGTTATTAAATAATGAATTCTACAGTTAAAATTGTAATTCCAGTACAAATATAAATTTAACAAATTGCAGATATTAATTTGCCTAAATAAAAGTTAATGAAGCCAGTAAAGTAGAAAAATCGCTTCACTGTGCAAAAAAGCAGATACATGTATAGGCAATCAGGAATCTGAAAAAAATATATTGCTTTATAAATGTATAACTAAATTTTCTGGGTGCCTGATCAGTCGCTCAATCATGTCCAACTCTTTCTGACCCTATGAACAATGGCCTCCCAGGCTCCTCTGTTCATGGGATTTTCCAGGCAAGAATCTGGAGTGGGTCACCATTTCTTCCTCCAGGGGATATTGCCAACCCAGGGATCAAACCTGGGTCTGCATTGGCAGGTGGATTCTTTACCACTGAGCCACCTGAGGAACCAAATTTGTTGAGGGAAGAGGATCGTGAAAGTTACACCTTCAACAGGTTAATTTATATTTATTTCTGTTAGAAAAAGATAATTTGCATTGCCATTAATTGTCTATATCTTACAAAGTAGTAAAATAACTAAAGTAACTTAGACAATGAAAGGCACAGATTCTATATTTTATTTTCAATGGAAAGACACCTTTTGATCAATTTCAAAGTCTTTTACAAGAACTTTAATTAGCTAACATTGTGTGACAAGGAAAAGATTCTCAATATTTGCTCTCCATGAAAACTCCAGGAGACCATGAAGGACAGGGAATCCTGGCTTGCTGCAGTCCACGGAGTTGCAAAGAGTCAGACAGTGACTGAGCAACATAAACAACAATCCCCATTTTAATACAGCAATCATGATTGTTCAATACACAGAATCAAAATGGAATTTTACAGTTAAATCTAATATGTGGATAACTTAAGAGATTGTTTTCTTGAGATTAGAAAAAAAAAAAAAAAAGACTACATATTCCTGCTCAACTTTCTTCCACTACCACTTCTAGCACCTCTATTTGGCTTAGGGAAAAATATATTTCAACTTTAGGCCATACTTTCATCTTGGAATTAATATGTATAAGCCTTAATTTAGTGTGTTAGGGAAATGCAGTAAGTAAACATAGTAAATAAACACACTATCTAAACTTGGAAAAATAGAGTACACAGTCAGCAGAAAGGAAAATAAGAAGAAACTGTTGACTGAATATAAGTCCCAGAGAAAAAAACAGAAAGAATAGTATGCAAAGCATAAGCAAGTCCAAATATAACACAAAGTAAAACACATGCTACTAGATTGTACTCTTCCCTTAAAAACAATATAGATATGTGTTTCAATAAGAAAGGCTTAAAATATAATGTCACAGAAACTTTTGAAAATAATGAGGGTAGTTTACATATATTGTGATTCAGTGATTTGATAGATTACCATACAATTATATAATATAACTTCTAGCAAATCTACCCTTCCAATTTACAGGCATATAAAGCTTAAAAGGCATCATTGATATATATCCAGCCCAAAAGAAAATGCTGTTCACACTTCTAAATGCAAACAGAATACAATTGTTTCTCAATTCCCTGAACCAACTCACAAGCATTTCTCATCTGAATCACTTCAACAGCTTCCTAAATGGTTTCCATAATAACTGATGATGATCTTCTCCAAATAAAGTCAGTTTTGTTTCCCCCCTATACCAAACTGCAATAGCTCCTCATTTCAGTTATAGCCTTGCAGGTCATTGAAGGAATTTGGCATTTTCTGTTGAATTGGACACATGTAGATGACTTCAAGTATTTCTCAGCAAGAGCAAACAAAAGAGTGGATTTCCCAACTATTCTACTCCAAATGACAGCTTGAAGTTACTCCGTAGATAGTAACTGAATGAGTGAGAAAACAACTGTGCAAATAAATTTTTTGGCATGCTCGTCTCAGAAATGGAGAGATCAGGCACATTAAAAGATAGAAGTTATGGTAAATGTAAATTATTATAGGATTAAAATTGTTGTAATAAGCATCCAGAATAACAGTGCACCTGAAAATTAGAAAGTACTTATTTTTCAAGTACATATGGAAACTTTATAAAAATAACACTTATTTAAAAACAAACTACCAAATATATAAAACTAGAACCACAGACTAGGGAACAAATAACGTAAAAGAAAGTAGAATACAGGTAAGAACAAACATTAATAAAAGTGAAATTTTATTTTATATTTTTGTTTTTTAAAAATGATATTCTAAATGAAAATCTCATTCTTAGAAAAGATGGATAAAATGCACAAGTGTTTGACAAAACTTATCATAAACAAAATTGAGATACACACATACATATACATTGTCAGAGGACAAAACATATGGAATGAAATATAAAATAGAGACTTATGGCCAAAAAAATTAAGCTAAAATTAAAAACACAATTTTTAAAACAATTATGAACTAGCAAAAATGACTCAAGAAAAATATTGTTTGAATAATAATCAATATTTATTTAAATAACTAAAATAGAAGTTAAATCTCCTTCTCAAATTCTGCTTCTAGAAACTTTTATCAAACCATAAAGAGATGAGTCCTGTCTTATGAAAACAAGAAAACATTTTATTAGATTACTAAAACTTTTAAGAGCAAAATGGAATGGGAAAACTTCTTGAGAAACCAAAGTTATAGGCCAATTTCCTCTCTTAACATTGATACAAAGTTAATAAATAAATTACTAGCAAACTTTCCCTGGCAATGTATATTAAAAATAAGAACAATATATCAAGACCAAAAAAAGTGAGTAAAGATAAACATTTTATTTAAGCTTATAAAAGAAGACCTAAATTAATTTTGATGACTCCTTATGTTCTTTCGTGGGCAGAATTAAATTCCTTCCTAGTTAGTTAAGTAATATATGTAGAATTCAGGGCAATTTTAATAAAAATGTAGACAAGAATTTGTACTAAAAAATTGAAACATAATTATGCAGAAATCTAGAAAGAGTGCAAAATTGTTGTTTTTCAGTCATTAAGTCGTGTCTGACTCTGTGACTCCATAAACTCCAGCATGTCAGGCTTCCCAGTTCTTTAATATCACCCAGAGTGTTCAAACTCATGTCTGTTAAGTCAGTGATGTTATCTAACCATCTTTTCCTCTGCTGCACTCTTCTCCTAGTGCCCTCAATCTTTCGCAGCATCAGGGTCTTTTCCAATGAATTGGCTCTTCTCACAAGGCGGTCAAAGTATTGGAACTTCAACTTTAGCATCAGTCCTTTCAGCAAATATTCGGGGTTGATTTCCTTTCGGATTGACTGGTTTGATTGAAATGTAGAAAGAACACAAAATACTAAAGAAATGTTGAAGAATAAGAAACAATGAAGAAAGGAAGGTGGGAGGGAGGTTCAAGAGGAAAGGGACTTATGTATACCTCTGGTAGATTCATATTGATATTTGGCATAAATCAATACAATTCTATAAAGCAATGATTATTCAACTAAATAAATTAGTAAATTTTAATAAAGTAACAGAGAGGCAGAACTTAACCTACTTGTTATCAAGATAAATATATACAATTTGAAATAGTGTGGTTCATTGAAGCAATATTTAAAAAGCCATGAGAAAATTATGTCAATACATAGGTACTGCACTAATAAATGACTGCAAGCAATATTGCATTATATTTCTTTTAACCATTACCAAGTTATTTAGTGGAGAAGGAAATGGCAGCCCACTCCAGTGTTCTTGCCTGGAGAATCCCAGGGACAGGGGAGCCTGATGGGCTGCCGTCTCTGGGGTCGCACAGAGTCAGATACCACTGAAGCGACTTAGCAGCAGCAGCAGCAGCAGCAGCAGGTTATTTAGAGGTTACATTCCAGAATAGATGGAACCTGCAAAAACTAGATTTCAGTGTAATTTATATATATTGATACATCCCAAGTGAAGCCTGTGATAAAAAACCTGCCTGCCAATGCAGGAAATATAAGAGACTGGGTTTGATCCCTGGATCAGGAATATCCCCTGGAGGAGGGCACAACTGACTCAAGTATTCATGCCTGGAGAATCCCATGGATAGAGGAGCCTGGTAAGCTACAGTACGTCCAAAGGGTTCTAAAAAGTTAGACATGACTGAAGGAACTTAAGATATATATATATGACTCTGGGTGTATACTTTATCTGTAATATTTATATTATAAGCATATTTAGTTCATTCTTAATAAAATCCCTTATGATTATATAATAGAAGTGAAAAATAGATTCAAGGGATCAGATTTGATAGACAGAGTGCCTGAAAAATTATGGACAGGGGTTCAGCATTGTAGAGGAGATGGTTATCAAAACCATCCCCAAGAAAAAGAAATGCAAAAAGGCAAAATGTTTGTCTGAGGAGTCCTTACAAATAGCTGAGAAAAGAAGAAAAGTGAAAGACAAGGGAGAAAAGGAAAAATATACCCATTTGAATGCAGAGTTCCAGAGAATAACAAGGAGAGATGTGAAAGCCTTTTTAAGTGAACAAGGCAAAGAAATAGAAGAAAACAACAGAATGGGAAAGACTAGAGGTCTCTTCAAGAAAATTAGACATACCAAGGAAAAATTTCTTGAAGAAATAGGCACTATAATGGACAGAAATGGTAGAGACCTAACAGAAGCAGAAGATATTAAGGAGAGATGGCAAGAATACACAGAAGAACTATACAAAACAAAAGTCTTAATGACCCAAATAACCATGATGGTGTGATCACTTACCTAGAACCAGATATCCTGGAGTGTGAAGTCAAGTGAACCTTAAGAAGCATCAGTACAAACAAAGCTACTGGTGGTGAAGGAATTCCGGCTGAGCTATTTCAAATCCTAAAAGATGATGCTGTGAAAGTGCTGCACTCAATTTGCCAGTAAATTTGGAAAACTCAGCAGTGACCACAGGACTGGAAAAAGTCAGTTTTCATTTCCAGTCCCAAAGAAAGGCAATGCCAAAGAATGTTCAAACTACCCCAACAGTCACATTCATTTCACATGCTAGCAAAGTAACACTCAAAAGCCTTAAAGGTGGGCTTCAACAATATGTGAACTGAGAACTTCCAGATGTACAAGGTGGGTTTAGAAAAAGCAGAGGAGCCAGAGGTCAATTTTCCAACATTCATTAGATCATAGAAGAAAACAAGAGATTTCCAGAAAAACATCTACTTCTGCTTCATTATGCTAAAGACTTTGACTGAGTGGATCACAAAAAAACTGAAAAAATTCTTGAAAATGTGGGAATACCATATCACCTTACCTGCCTCCTGAGAAATCTGTATGCTGGTCAAGAAACAACAGCTAAAACCAGACATGGAACAATGGACTGATTCCAAATTGGGAAAGGAATATGTCAAGGCTATCTATTGTCACCCTGATCATTTAACTTACATGCAGAGTACATCATGCAAAATGCCAGGCTGAATGAAGCATAAGCTGGAATTAAGATTGTTGGGAGAAAAATCAGTAACCTCAGAAATGCAGATGATACCACCCTTATGGCAGAAGAAGAAGAATTAAAGAGTCTCTTGAGGAAGATGAAAGAGGAAAGTGAAAAAGCTGGCTTAAAACAACCTTCGAAAAACAAAGATCATGGCATCTGGTTCCATCACTTCAGGGCAAAATAGAGAGGGAAGCAATGGAAACTGTGACAGACTTTATTTTCTTGAGCTCCAAAATCACTGTAGATTATGACTGCAGCCATGAAATTAAAAGCCTCTTGCTCCTTGGAAGAAAAGCAATGACAAATCTAGACAACATATTAAATGGCAGAGTCAGAGCTATGGTTTTTCCAGTAGTCATATACAGTTGCAAGAGTTAGACCATGACAAAAGACTGAGCATTGAAGAACTGATGCCTTCAAACTATGGTGTTGAAGACTCTTGATAGCCCCTTGGACAGCAAGGAGATCAAATTAGTCAGTCCTAAAGGAAATCAACTATGAATATTCACTGGAAGGACTAATGCTGAAGCTGAAGCTCCAGTACTTTGTCTGCCTGATGGGACGATCTAACACATTGGAAAAGACCCTGATGTTGGGAAAAATTGAAGGCAGGAGAGGAGAAGTGGATGACAGAGGATAATATTGTAGGATAGCATCACCAACTCAATGGACATGTTGCTGTTGTTCTTCAATTGCTCAGTCATATCCAACTTTTTGCAACATTGTGAACTGCAACAGATATGAGTTTGAGCAAACTGTGGGCGATGGTGAAAGACAGTGAAGCCTGAGGTCCTAGAGTCCGTGGGGTCACAAAGAGTTGGATATGACTGAGGGATTGAACAAAAGCAAACATATATATTTTATACTAATAACCATTTCTTATTTTATATAATTATGCACTTTATATTACATGTACATATTTTAGGCATGGATTGAAGTTAGAATTTTGAAATTTATCTTCTAACATCACTTTCAATTGCTGAATGCACAAGATATTTCAAATAGTGTATTTAGTTGTTGCAAATTCTTGAAGCAATTTTAGATAGGTATTTATGTTACATAGACCAAAATGTTAAGAGAAAGAGAGGAGTAGGTTTACAAAAGAACAGGGAAATCACTGAAATCGGAATGGGACAAATAATCAGTGTTTTCTGAGTAGCAAGAGAAGATCTCCTGGAGAATTTGTTTCTCTGTGGTAAATGTTTAAGGGCCAGGTGAACAAACAGTGCAATTAGAGTATTTTGTCTGACTTTTTCAAACAAGAAGTGAGAGGCCCCTGAGCTGGGTTGCACTGAATAGAAGGACACCGGTCAGATGGATTCTCCACTTTGCTTTCTAAATATTTTATGACAATTGTCTCTGTGTTCTTTGTAATTGGTCCTGATGGCTTTGTAATTACTTTGTCTCAACAAACACTGAAATTGTGAATAGGTTTTATTGTTTCATTCGTGTTTTTCTTGCCAGTTCCTCCTTTGGGATCCTGTGGCTGCTGCAGTTTGACAAGAATGTATTTGTGGGGGAAAAATGTGTCCAGTGATTGTTTATCTTTTTTATTTCTGTTTTACTCAGCTTTGCTACATAGGCTTTGCAGCTCACCCTCCGATTCCCCAGGAAGATAGTAACCTCTTTATTAAGAGTACATTTTTTTACCTAACTAAAACAGAGACACTTTGCCAACAAAGGTCTATCTAGTCAAGGCTATGATTTTTCTAGTAGTCATGTATCGATGTGAGAGTTGAACTATACAAAAAGCTGAGGCCGAAGAATTGATGCTTTTGAACTGTGGTGTTGGAGAAGACTCTTGAGAGTCCCTTGAACTGCAAGGAGATCCAACCAGTCCATCCTAAAGGTGATCAGTCCTGAGTGTTCATTGGAAGGACTGATGTTGAAGCTGAAACTCCAATACTTTGGCCACCTGATGCAAAAAACTGACTTATTGGAAAAGACCCTGATGCTGGGAAAAATTGAAGGCAAGAGGAGAAGGTGATGACAGAGGATGAGATGGTTGGACGTCATCACTGACTCAATGGACATGAGTTTGGGTAAACTCCAGGAGTTGGTGATGGACAGGGAGGCTTGTTGTTCTGCACTTCATGGGGTTGCAAAGAGTTGGACACGACTGAGTGACTGAACTGAACTGAACTGATTGGAGATTAATGTTGGAGAGAAGTCTGATGTCAACTCCACCTGGGAAGAAGGCTGCAACCCAAAGCAGAGAAAGTCTTTGGAGACAAGATAAGGGCCTGCCTTTCAGTTGTCTGAAGCTTGTTAGATATGCATGATTTATGTAACTGCACAATTTGCTCTGTGTATATGTTTTTGTGCTTCTGTGCAAACTAACCTGTAACAGGCCATACAGTCCTATCATATCTTTTCTGAATCCTTTAATGAGATGCAATCTTCACATCATAGTTCTGCCTTTGGCTAGAGAGACTTAATGCTCACAGACATGTTCACCTCTACCCTGAGCTTCAGAACATGCATTTATGCATGATTTTTAAATTAAGCAAAAGAAATCACAGAGTGATGCTGACTGCTGATGGCAGTCATTTTTCAGTGGATATGATTATTTGAACTTTGATTATCCCAGAAAGTTTTGTGTCATGACCCAAGCCATATCTAAATGTTTTCATTTCCTTTCCAAGAAATCTATATAAAAACCTTCTATATTGTGTGAGTGACATACAAATAATAATAAAAGAGAGAGAACTATCTTGAATAAAGTAGAATTTCCTAAAAACTTAGAATATATTTGTCAGAAATGTTTTTTTTCCCCCCCCTCTGTTTTGTCTCATTGCAACAAAGACTTGAAATCATAGACCAGTGTTAGAGCTCAACATTTTACTGTGGTTACAGGTCAACATTTTACTAAGCAGACAGCAGATAGTATACCCAAAGCTGGAGTGGGCCACCCCCCTATTGAGCCTCAGCCCGTCTTGATTTTCCCTTTTTATACTTTCTGTCTCCTCCCCTGGGGCCTGTCTCATGCAAACTAGGACAAATCTAGGACCCACCATCTATCAGAGGTTCCCACTCCTATTGCTGGATTTTTCTCCTTTGTTCCCTTTTTCAAGGGCTTTTTCCCTTGCCTTTTTCTGTCTTTTAGCCACCACCATTTTAGACGCTCTTTTTCTATACTAACTACCTAATATCTTTAATGACTGTAATTTACACCTTATATTTTATTTCCTACAGTTTGCAGTAATAAATTAGCTGACTTGCAGTCAGATAAAAGTACAGAATTTTTTCCCAATATTACAGGACTGTTGAATTTTTTTCCAGTAGAGTCCTAAGCAATGTGTAGTTTAATAACCTAATGATCTAGCCAAATCCAAATCTATGATTCAGTATGAATACAGTTGGACCTGAGCATTTACATTGGCATTAAAATGTTAATAAACACTCTAGGTAAAAATCCTAGGTGTTCATTACCACAAGTAGTCTGTGAAGAATATTTTGAGAAATATAGGCAAGAACTTCTGTGCCTACACAGAGACCCTCTTGATTTTAATATAAATCACATCGATGACTGATGATTTCCTTAGTCATGTCTTTAGGGCAAAACCAACAGTATTGGAAATACAATCGATACAAGGTTCTAGTCCACCTTAACAGAATTTAGGTTTTCAATAATCATTTTGAAAATTGTATTTAATAGTTCCTCTAATAAACAAAACAAAATATTTTAGTGTTTCTCCAATGAACAAGAATAATGCAGAATGTAGTTTTATCTCCTCTTCTGTCATTACTGTTGCTCCCTAATTTAATAGTGTGTAGTTAGGCTATGAGCTTCCCTGATGGCTCTGTGGTAAAGAATCTGCCTGCTAATGCAGGACACAGAGGTTCGATCCCCAGTCTGGGATGATCCCCTAGAGAAGGAAATGGCAGCCAGCTCCAGTATTCTTGCCTGGGAAATGCCATGGACAGAGGAGCCTGGGGAGTTACAGTTCATGGGGTTGCAAAAGAGTCTGACAAGACTGAGCAACTAAACAAAAATAACAACAATTAGCCTACATTTGTTGACACTTCTCTAGCAAAGATAGACACAACTTCCATAATAAGCATAGACTAAAGAGCCTAGCAGGGCTGAAAGATAATGGCAAATCAACCACTGGGATAGGGCAAGGTGCTTGACTGAAATAAATTGGAGAAATCTAATCTGCCACTGAGGAATTGGTACCCTAGAAAATATAAACTTATAATAGGTAGGAAAAAGTTACTCTAGAAGTTAAACAGAGTTTAGGAACTGGAGATGCAAGATCAGTTACTCTTTATCCAAGTTTTTATTATTAAATCAACATAGGGCTTCCCAGGAGGCACTAGTGGTTAAGAACACTCCTGCTAATACAGGAGACATAAGAGACACAGATTTGATCCTTAAGTTGGGAAGATCCTCTGGAGGAGGGCATGGCAACCCACTCCAGTATTCTTGCTTGGAGAATCTCATGGAAAGAGGAGGCTGGAGGGCTGTAGACCATGGGATCACAAAGGGTAGGACACAACTGAATCGACATAGCATGCATGCTTGCCAGGAATCAGGGTTAACTATCAACAGTCCACAAATTCCCAGATCCTAGGACAATTGACCAGCTAATCAAATCAAGGCTCTGATGCTGCAACAGAGAAAGGGGAGTTCCTATGTGGAACTTGGACATAACTGCATTCCAAACTGTAGGGTTTCTAGTTGCAAATTGTATGCTCTTTAAATTCCCACAGCCTATAACCACAGCAGGGAACAGGGATCACAGAGAATAAAGCAGAACTTCCATAGATAGGGCAAATTGTTTTCCTTGAAGAAAGCTGATAACTAGATACCCAAAAAAGTGCACATGTTTTGACCAGACAGCAGCCAGTTTTAGGATCAAATCTGTGTCTCTTATGTCTCCTGTAAGGGTTGATTCTGCAAGGAATATTGGAAAGACAACTGATAACTGCAGTAGTTGATGTAGAAATGTATTTTTATGTGGTCAAAATAATTGAGTTATTTAACTGCTCAGTTTTGGTTTGTATAGACGAATCAATTTGGATTTATAAGTGAAATTACATCTTATTCAGGCACTATTACATAAATTTAATCATACATTTCAGATAAATTTACTATTACTTTTAGAATACTCTTTCTGTCTCTCTTTTTTTAACCTGTGGGGATGAATGTGCTATTCCTCAGTAAATCTAATAGCCAGTTTTCAACCACTACTATGAAAAAGCATTGTTTCTCCAGATATATTAGGTGAAACATTAACCTTGATGACATTTAGATGCTAAATTGTACCAACAGATGCATATTTTTAATTGTAATATGTTAAAGGCTACAAGATGGGCTTCCCTGTTGGCTCAGTAGGTAAATAATCCACCTGCAATGCAGGAAACCTGTGCTCGATTCCTGGGTTGAGAAGATCCCCTGGATGGGGGCATGGCAACCCACCCCAGTATTCTTACATGGAGAATCCCATGGTCATAGGAGCCTGGTGGACTACAGTCCATGTGGTAGCAAAGAGTCAGATAGGACTGACTGGCTAAACACAGCACAGCAAGTCTATAAGATATAGCCACTATGGGAAGGTAGAGTCACGGGAACTGAAATACACTACCCCTTCTCCAACATGTCTAAATATTCTTACAAATTAGTAAAAGTAACTAACAAATATTGAGAAGTTAATACAGTAATAACTCATGGCTGCAACAGTATTTTACCAATTTTAGTAATAATGAGGCCAAACAAAGAATAAATCAAATGACTTTCTACACATCATATGATTAGAAATCACCAGAGCTGAGATGTAAAGACCAGTGCTTCACCCTAAAGTTCTTTACTTCTCTCTGTGGCAAACAGCATCTGGAATGACACCCTGCACTACTTCTGGGACTGTGAATTTGATGGATTTTGCTCCTGTGATTAAATTATATAAAACCCAATTGACTTTCAACTAGGAAGATTATCTGGGTGGACCTGACTTATTCACATGAACCCTTAAAAGCAGAGTTGCTGCCAACTGACCACAGATAAGAAATTAGAAAAATGAACTTGATCTACTCTAGAAGAAAGCAGAAATCCCAGTTTTGAATTGTAATGAAGACAGGCAGCTACTAACAGCTAAGAGCAGTCCTCATCCAAGAGCTGTTAAAGAATTGGAGACCTCATTCTACAACTACAAGAAACTGATTTCCGCTTACTATGAATGAACTTGGAAGTGGATTTTCCACCAGAGCCTCATAAACAAGAACAGCCTGGACACCATCTCAAGTTTAGGCTTGTGATATCCTGTCAGTAAGTCAGTCCAGTCGCTCAGTTGTGTCTGACTCTTTGGGACCCCATGGACTGCAGCACACTAAGCCTCCCTGTACACCACCAACTCCCGGAGTTTACTCAAATTCATGTCCATTCAGTCGGTGATGCCATCCAACAGTCTCATCCTCTGTCACCCCCTTCTCCTCCTGCCCTCAATCTTTCCCAGCATCAGGGTCTTTTCAAAAGAGGCAGCTCTCTGCATCAGGTGGCCAAAGTATTGGAGTTTCAGCTTCAGCATCAGTCTTTCCAATGAATGTTCAGGACTTATTTCCTTTAGGATGGACTGGTTAGATCTGTTTGTAGTACAAGGGGCTCTCAAGAGTCATCTCCCACACGACAGTTCAAAAGCATCAATTCTTTGGCCTCAGCTTTCTTTATAGTCCAACTCTCACATCCATACATAACTACTGGAAAAACAAACAAACAAACAAACATAGCTTTGACTAGACAGACCTTAGCTGGCAAAGTAAAATCTCTGCTTTTTAATATGTTGCCTAGATTTGTCATAACTTTTCTTCCCAGGAGCAAGTGTCTTTTAATTTTGTGGCTGCAGTCACCATCTGCAGTCATTTTGGAGCCCCCCAAAATAAAGTCTTTCACTGTTTCCATTGTTTCCCCATCTATTTGACATGAGGCAATGGGACTGAATGCTGTGATCTTAGTTTTCTGAATGTTGATTTTTAAGCCAACTTTGTCACTCTTCTCCTTCACTTTCATCAAAAAACAAAAATATAGATCAATGGAACAAAATAGAAAGCCCAGAGATAAATCCATACACCTATGGACACCTTATCTTTGACAAAGGAGGCAAGAATATACAATGGATTAAAGACAATCTCTTTAACAAGTGGTGCTGGGAAAACTGGTCAACCACTTGTAAAAGAATGAAACTAGAACACTTTCTAACACCAAACACAAAAATAAACTCAAAATGGATTAAAGATCTAAACGTAAGACCAGAAACTATAAAACTCCTAGAAGAGAACATAGGCAAAACACTCTCCGACATAAATCACAGCAGGATCCTCTATGATCCACCTCCCAGAATACTGGAAATAAAAGCAAAAATAAACAAATGGGATCTAATTAAAATTAAAAGCTTCTGCACAACAAAGGAAACTATAAGCAAGGTGAAATGATAGCCTTCTGATTGGGAGAAAATAATAGCAAATGAAGCAACTGACAAACTAATCTCAAAAATATACAAGCAACTTATGTAGCTCAATTCCAGAAAAATAAACGACTCAATCAAAAAATGGGCCAAAGAACTAAACAGACATTTCTCCAAAGAAGACATACAGATGGCTAACAAACACATGAACGATACTCAACATCAGTCATTATCAGAGAAATGCAAATCAAAACCACAATGAGGTACCATTTCACACCAGTCAGAATGGCAGCAATCCAAAAGTCTACCAGCAATAAATGCTGGAGAGGGTGTGGAGAAAAGGGAACCCTCTTACACTGTTGGTGAAATGCAAACTAGTACAGCCACTATGGAGAACAGTGTGGAGATTCCTTAAAAAATTGCAAATAAAACTGCCTTATGACCCAGCAATCCCACTGCTGAGCATACACACCAAGGAAACCAGAATTGAAAGAGGCACGTGTACCCCAATATTCATCGCAGCACTGTTTATAATAGCCAGGACATGGAAGCAACCTAGATGTCCATCAGCAGATGAATGGATAAGAAAGCTGTGGTACATATACACAATGTGGTACATATACACAATACTCAGCCATTGAAAAGAATACATTTGAATCAGTTCTAATGAGATGGATGAAACTGGAGCCGATTATACAAAGTGAAGTAAGCCAGAAACAAAAACACCAATGCAGTATACTAACACGTATATTTGGAATTTAGAAAGACGGTAATGATAATCTTGTATGCAAGACAGCAAAAGAGACACAGATGTATAGAACAGACTTTTGGACTCTGAGGGAGAGGGAGAGGGTGGGATGATTTGGGAGAATGGCATTGAAACATGTATACTATCATGTAAGAAATGAATCGCCAGTCTATGTTCGATATAGGATGCTTGGGGCTGGTACACGGGGATGATCCAGAGAGATGATATGGGGTGGGAGGTGGGAGGGATTGGGAACTCATGTATACCCGTGGCGGATTCATGTCAATGTATGGCAAAACCAATACAGTATTGTAAAGCAAAATAAAGTAAAAATAAAAATTAAAAAAAAAAAGCTCTTTAGTTTGTCTTTGCTTTCTGCCATAAGGGTGGTGTCAACTGCATATCCGAAGAAGGCAATGGCAACCCACACCAGTACTCTTGCCTGGAGGGTCCCAGGGACAGCAGAGCCTGGTGGGCTGCCGTCTATTGGGTCACACAGAGTCGGACATGACTGAAGCGACTTAGCAGCAGCAGCAGCATCAATTGCATATCTGAGGTTTGATAATTCTCCCAGCAATCTTGATTCCAGCTTTTGCTTCATCCAGCCCAGTGTTTCTTGTGATGTACTCTGCATATAAGTTAAATAAGCAGGGTGACAATATATATCCTTGACATACTCCTTTCCTAATTTGGAATCAGTTTGTTTTTCCATGTCCAGTTCTAACCGTGGCTTCCTGACCTGCATACAGATTTCTCAAGAGGCAGATAAGGTGGTCTAGTATTCCATCTCTTTAAGAATTTTCCAGTTTGCTGTGATTCACATAGTCTGGATCACTGTGTAATACCCTGATCAGAAATCTAAGCCACGTGACCCCAGATGACAGAATTGTGAGCTAATAAATGACTGTTCAGTATATTCCCAGCATATAAATGAGTTCTTTTCTGAGAGGGCATTTGTAAGTTGAATTTGTTCATTAAGTCCGACAGAGTTAGCCTAGAGCCCAACTAACACAATTGAGCTATACAATACTGTATTGTAACAGATTTATAATACTTTTCATACAAATAATACATTAAAGAAACAGATATTCACAAAATAAAAAAAGACTTTTAAATTTTACAATATAGGATATTGAAAAGTACAGTAGCATAGTACAACAGCTGGCAGATAGTGACAAGTAGCAGTGAACAGGCAAGAAGAGTTACAGACTGGAGGAGGGTGAGGAGTTGGGAGATAGTAGAGCTGATGGGTTGTCATTAACAAGAGATGGAGGGGAAACTGCAATTTCACTCATATCACAGGCTTGAAATAGAGATATTGTATTATTGGGCTTTATACAGTACTCTATAGTTAGTAAAGTACACAAAACGCAACCACTTGTAGAGGATGCATGTATATGACAACAATGTACACCAGAAACGTGAACTCACTTATGTGACTGGACATTCAACTGCATATTCACTTCTTTGAACGTTTGCAACTTGAATGTTCATATGTAGGGCACTTACTGTAGTTAAGTTTGTGATCATTTGTTATGCAGCAATATAAGATGAATTCATCTCCTGTTTGGTACCAGTATGAAGGAACTCTACCCACTTTGTATTTCTACATGCTGATCTTAATGCCAGGCTCTAAAGGTACAAAGAATAGTCTGAGTTGTTTTACTGTCAGTGAATCAATTCACAGTTGGTGTCAAAAATAGTCGAAGGTAGTAGAACATAACTATTTTAATAGGAAAACTTTGAAAAAAATTTAAGTATCAAATGCTTTTCAATATTTCCTGGCTATGTCTTTATCTCTCCCTATATAATCCTATGGTGAGACTATTGTTATGTCAGTGTTGGCAAGGATACTATAAAATAAAATCTCAGTCTGTCACTTATCCCAGAAAATCTATGCTACCTTTAGGAATGATCTAAATTTACCTTTGTCTATAAATCTGAGGTTTTCTAGTCTTCTTTCCTTATCATTGGCTTATATTTGTTCCTTATTAAATGAAAAGAAAATTAGAAAATATATAAATTCTTTATCATCAGAAGGATAGCTTTAACTGGCATAGTCTGATCAAATTTAATTTTCAAGTGAATTCGTAGGAATCACTTTGTCTAATTAGTAGTTTTGTTATGACATGCTGATGCTGTTGTTTACTGATTCCCTTTTAATTTTTGTTTTCTGCAGAGTATGTCAAAGCAGCTAATATTCTCTAAAGTACAAGAGATTAATCAATCTTTAAGAACTAAGAAATAATTAAGTTCAAATATCTCATACTTCCTTATAACAATCAGATGAAAATTATTATCAATGATACAAAAGCATAGATAGATCTGTATGAAAATAATATTACAGTCCAATTTATTCTGATAAGTTATAAAGTTGATTATGAGTTATTAGCAAGTCTGCTTTCCAGCAGGAAAACCAGCAGTATCAACACTATTGGCAATATTTATATTGTAATTATTGCAAAATTTGAAGCATCTTAATTAAGAAGATGCCCTGGAGCTAGTTTTCTTATAGAAAACACAAATGAAGAAAGCTGAACAAGCTTAACTGGTTGAATTTCTTTCTTAAGGGACTTAAAACCATGAAGCCCATATAAATTCTGCAGGGGAAAATACAGTAAGTATTAATTAAATATTCTATTATGGTTTATTGTGGTAGAAATATGAATATAAGCTCAATTCTGACATTTTAAGTGGCATGTGCACATTTAAGTTGAACTAAGCCTCATGAATAAATGAATAACATTACAGCTGCAAAGAACCTGAAGGTCTTCTAATTTACTTCTCTCACTCTTTGTTTCAAGACAGAGAATAAGTTCATAGCATCAATAACTCTTCAAAAATTACATATATATGTGTATATTTGTGTCAAGTCGACTTTCAACCAAATCCATTTCAGAGAAACCAAAGCCCTCTCTCCATATTCTTCCTCAGAATCTATTCATTCCAATGACTTTCAAAAAGTTCTCTTTGTCCAAGACAACCAAATCAATATTTTTTACCCTGACCTCACACCCAGCTTCCTGATCATTTTTTTCTATTATTCCTACAATATCTCCAGTTGTTTGTTTTGCCTTATTTCAAAATCTTGATTTTAGAATTGATGTTTTCAAAACTACATATTCACATTTTATGGAACTTGGTGTATCATTGTGAGTGAATAAGCCCTTTGCAGTTGTATGTTTGTTTAAATATACAAATCTTTGCCTTATTTAAAGCAGAAATCTTGGTCAGAAATTCAGCTCTGGAGTCAGTTTCTGAGGAAGTAAAATACTGCTCATGACTTAACTACCAGCAATATTTGAGGGAAATGTAAGGACTTCCTCCGTTTTCACAGTTGTACCTATTCTGTTCTAAAAAATGAATTTAGAGAGTGAAGTCAGAAACAGCAGTTATTTCAATATCATGTTTTTTAAAGTTAGAAACCTACTTTCTATAATCCTATATTCCTGAAGGCTAACTGTTCTGATCTTTACTTAGAACTGGAGCATGTGTCAAATTCTCTTTGAAACTCAGGAGAAGTATTCCATTTTTTGTTGTGTTATGATGGATCTGTGCTAACCATTTAGTTCATTTAGGATAACAATTCATTTTGTCTTTCTACCCAGCCCTATTGTGTGTTCCTTTTGAAAAGAATCTGAATTCTCACTAACATAGTGAATTACACCATAATTATTGTCAAATTAATGATGGGCTTGTGATGTTATTTCTGAACAAGAAAGATAGCTTAGAATGGCTAATAGGTGATTTTTCTTTCTTTCTTTCTTTTTTTAATTCTGATTTCTCTTTCTCTTTTTCACATTCCTGTCTTTCGTGTTCTCTACTCCTCTACCCTTATGCAAATGACTGTACAGTCTTTGCACTGTAGTCACAGGTTTATCCTTTCATTAATCAATAATGGACTTTCAAGGCTCTAAAAAATGTGCAAATTACTGTGACAGACCTGCTGTGGTAAAGAAGATAAAGAAGGCATTGTCTCCTTCAAGGAGCTCATAGTCTAATATGGAATCTGTGGGCCAAATTTAGTTCACCACCTGTGCAGACATGTAAATTTGCTTCAGTCATGTCTGACTCTGCATCCCCCATGGACTGTAGCCCACCAGGCTCCCCTGGAGCCTGGTGGAGCCTTGGTGGGATTCTCCAAGCAAAAATACAAGAGTGGGTTGCCATTTCACTATCTATTTTTGTAAATTAATGTTTTAATTCAATTTCAGTCATGCTACTTATGTTACGTATTTTCTGTGGTTGTGTGTGCACACCACAGTGCCAGAGTTCAATAGTTGTAGCAGAAATTGAATGGCCTGAAAAACCTAATAATCACTGTCTGATCATTTACAGAAAATGTATGACAACCCCTTGCTTAGTAGATACTACAGCACTGAAATATAAGAATGAGCACAAAGTTAAATATGGGCTTGAAAACGTTATGCAAGGTAGAGTTTAATTAAAACTGTAGGTATGGAAGAAGATTCTGTGAGCACAATTTATGTGAACTCTGAAAAACAAGTAGGCTTTCACCTGAAAGAACTGAGATGAAGAGATCACTGGTTGCTGATAGTTTTGAAGTGCTATCAAAGACAAGGCAAATATCTCCATCAAAGGCACTCCAAATTATGGCCCAGTAATAGAAGATATTTTCCAGGTAATAATAAAATGAGTTTTGTGGTAACTTTTAAGATGTTTTACAGGCTCCAGTTACTTCTAGATGTTGTTAATGTGATTACATCAATTTCTTACAGCCACATCAAATGCACACTAGATCTTATTTACTATTAGAGTTTATCTCCACCATTAGAAACATTAACATTTTTACTTACAGAAATAAGGATTTATGTTAACAAATAAAGCTTTTTACAAGGTATATGCCGTTGGACTTCCTAAATATAAGTTTAATTAGTCTAAATGAAGTGTTTAATAAATACATAGAAAATATCAAAACACAATTATTGGGGAGAGAAGAAAATATATAATTAGTTGTTTCAGATGTATAGACATTTTAAGAGTGATAATAATAGGTAAATATTCATAATGGTCAAGGGTCCAAACATTTTTGCAGGAATCATATATTAAAATTAGTATTCTCACTTTTGCTTAATTATCTATTGTCATTATTCTTTAACTTAAACATCTCATAATTTATAATCTCACATGATAGTCTTCAGAGTAAAATTAAATATTTTAACTTAGATTGTCTCCTAAATTGTCTTCTAAAATTCACAACTTTGTGTTCATTTCCCAGTAATTAAGGCAGAAATTCCATAAATTATGTTTTATTTATGATTTCCATACAAATTAACAATTTACATAACATTTATTTTAGTCAGTAGTTCAAGAACAACAACAACATATAATAAGAGGCTATGTATATTATTGGGAAATTACTGTCTCAATAAATATAATTGAAAACTATAATAGAGTGGGAAAATCTTGCCATAAAATTATTATAATACATTTTGAAAATGAAATGATATTAAAGAAAATATAATTTCCAAACAAAAGTATTCTAGCATGTTAAAATGTTTATGTGATCTTTAAAGCAGGTTAAACATGTAGGTCTCATATATAAATCATAGTGCTCATGCATTTGGGATAATCTTGGAATATTTGATTTTTTGCTCAATCTATGCAAATAATATGAAAACAAACCTTTGGTAAGAATGAAGCTAATATCCCAGCATTAAGCTCATTTAGGTTCATTGGGGACAACAGCAAAGAATGCTATCTAATTAATTAGAATGACAGGAAACTGCATGACACATTTCTTATGGCTGGCTGGTTTAACATTCTAAAACCCTCCTGTTGATTAGAACTTGCATGTTTTAAATAGAAAAGGATGTTAGACATCCCATCTGTTGTGTAGCAGAGCTTCAGGAAAAAATATTTAAAAAAGGTACACACAAGTCTTGATAAGTTCAAGTCAGCAGAATAAGACAAATGTAACATGCTATCTGATACCCAACATAACAGGCTAACTAATTGCTTCCAAAATTCTTTTGTTTTCCATCAAGCTATAATTAAGGAAAATGACTCTTAGAAACCTTGGCATTTTGACCGTATTTATCATATAGCAGAACACCTACTCAATCTCAATTTTTTTTCCTCCATGTGCGTATGTGTCCATAACAGGCACAGTTGAAGAAGTACAATTTCTTTTACATCCAACACATTATGCTTGCTATGATACAAACTGTTACACAGAGCTTCAGTTCCTATTATGCACATTTCTGGAGAAATTTCTTAGAAAGAATGAATTTTAAAATATTCAATTCTATTTCATGGCTGAAAACACTAATGGAAAAATCATATACTTTTTATATATTCTCCATATATTTGACAAATATATAGATGGAAAATGAATGGACATATTAAACCCATCTAAATTAGGCTGAAATTAGATTTCCTGTACATTTGTGTGATATCATATGCATTCTCTTATGAAATATGAGTGTGTAATTGTACTATGTGTCACATTTGTCCCAAAACATAACTGAACTTAAATTCATAGTTATTTACCAAATCAGTATTAGCTGAGGGAGGACCACATATAATGTCTATAAAGTTCTCATTCTGATAGAACTACTCATGAGAAATAACTAGGAGTAAACTCTAAAAAGAAATAAAAAGAAAAATAAAACCTCTTTTTTCCCTTTTCATTTTAATTTTATGGAAATACTTTCCTTTAGTTTTAAAATAAAAAGCATCAACTATTCAACATTCGATTTTTCAATTCATGGTTAATTTCTTACTCATATGCAAAACAGGTGCTAGGACCACTAGATAGACTAAAGACAGAAGCTGAGAGGGAATTTATCTTGGTATATAATGAAAGAGGAATAATGGCAAGTAATTGCCACTAGCAAAATTTCAGCTCATCAAGGCAAATCTGCCAAATGTAATACTTATCTAGATATGAGGTGAAAATGAGATATCATCAACCAGGAAATGGAAGTCGATTAGAAGTTCAAGATATAAGTCATGCATGCATGCTAAGTCGCTAAGTCGTGTCCGACTCTTTGCAACCCCAGGGACTCTAGCCCGCCAGGCTCCTCAGTCCATAGGATTCTCCAGGCAAGAATCGTGGAGTGGGTTGCCATTCCCTTCTCCAAGAGATCTAAGTCATAGGTGTCAAAAACAAAAAAAGAAAGAAAGAAAGAAATGCAGATCTTATAGAAAGCAGAAACATGAGAGGCAGCAACATAAAAAAGTCAACAATGATGATTAAGAAAATAAAGTGCTTGTGGAGAAAACGAGGAGATATGTATGTATATTCATTCGTAAACACACTGTGCACACCCTTGCTTACTCCCAAAACAAGTCAGAGGACACAGTAGATTGAAACTTCTACAGTGGCAGTTTCCTGTGACTGTAGCAGCATCTGCCAAACTCACATGGAGTGTCTGCTCTGGGTCCTCTAGCTCTCATTAGCTTCCCACAAGGGAAAAGCTTCGGAGAAGGCGATGACACTCCACTCCAGCACTCTTGCCTGGAAAATCCCATGGACGGAAGAGCCTGGTGGGCTGCAGTCCATAGGGTCGCGAAGAGTCGGACACGACTGAGCGACTTCACTTTCACTTTTCACTTGCATGCATTGGAGAAGGAAATGGCAACCCACTCCAGTGTTCTTGCCTGGAGAATCCCAGGGATGGCGAAGCCTGGTGGGCTGCCGTCTATGGGGTTCCACAGAGTTGGACACGACTGAAGCGACTTAGCAGCAGCAGCAGCAGGGAAAAGATTGCTCTTAACAACTAGAATTTGGAGTTGAGAGGGACAGAGCCAGAGTAGACCTGGCACTGGCCCTGAACAGAGCAAGAGTGGCCATTAGTGGTGCTCATAAAACAGCAGAACACTAGTGGGTTTGGAACTCTGACTAGTGTGCCAGCACCACCCCAGCACATGCTGCAACCTGCACTGGGGCCAGCTCTGGCCCATCTTGCTTCAGTGTTGCCCACCTTGGTTCAATATTCAGTTCAATATCAGGACTCAGGGTGCTGATCTGGGAGTGGAGAGAGTGGACCTGCCTGCTCAGTCACTAAGTCATGTCTGACTCTTTGAGAACCCATAGACTGTAGCCTTGAAAGGCTCCTTTGTCCATGGGATTTTCAAGGCAAGAATACTGGAGTGGATTGGAGAGGGACACTTGAAAGGACTGGAACCAGCTCAGACCCTGCCAGCACTTTAGGATTGCACAGTGTCCCCAAGAGGGCAGTGTTGGCTATGAGCATCCCTGACTCCCACCTGGTTCCAACTCTAGATAATTGATCTTCAGCCCCACCTGCCACCAAGGTGATGGCAAACAGGACTCCCTGAAGTATGTATGATTCATGCTCACTTCAGATCCAGGTCTCCCACAGAAGCACTGGGCAGAGGTAGATGGCATAAGGATATTTTCATACAAGTACACCCTAAGAACAAGAGAAAACAACTAAAAAACAACTAATGAAACAAAAAGGAAAACTTAGCAGATAAGGTGTTCAATGCAATGGTAATAAGAATGATAACTGAACTAAGCAAAAGAGTAGATGATACAGGCAAGTATACAAAGAATTATAAAAGACTATTGCAAGTAATTGTATGACAATAATATGGACAACCTGAAAGAAATGAACAAATTCTTAGAAAGGTATGATCTCCCAAGAGTGAATCAGGAGGAAATAGAAAATACAACAGACCTATCCCAAGATCTGAATTTGAAGTAGTGCTTAAAAAGCTCCCAACAAACAAAAGTCCAGGACCAGACGCCTTCACAGGTGAATTCTATCAAACATTTAGAGACGAGTTAACACCTATCCTGAAACTATTCTAAAAAGTTGTAGAAGAAAGAACACTCCCAAACTCTTTCCATGAGTTTTGATATCACGCAAATACCAATATACAACAACAACAAAAAGAAAATCACAGGCCAATATCACTGATGAACGTAGAGACAAAAATCCTCAGCAAATTATTAACAATCTGAATCAAACAGTAGAGTAAAAGGATCGTGCACCATAATCAAGTGGAATTTATTCCAGAGATGCAGTGATTTTTCAATATCTGCAAACCAGTATGATAGCACATGAACAAAAGGAAGAATAAAAACCATATGATAATCTCAATAGATTTTAACAAAAGCTCTTGAAAAAATTCAACACCCATTTATGATAAAAAACAAATTCTCCAGGAGGTGGGCATAGAGGGAATATACCTCAACACGATAAAAGCCATAGATGACAAACTTACAGCTAACATCATACTCAAAAGTGAAACGCTGAAAACATTTTCTCTAAGATCAGGAACAAAACAAGGGTATTAATTCTCACCACTTTTATTCATCTTAATTTTAGAAGGCCTAGCTACAGCAATCAGGGATGAAAAAGAAATAAAAGGAATCTAAATCAGAAAAGAAGAAGAAGAACAAAAAAAGCTGTCATTGTTTGAAGATGACATGATATTATAATAGAAAATCCTAAAGATACTACCAGAACTCATCAGTGAATTCAGTAAAGTTAGAAAATTAATACACAGAAATATGCTGGATTTCTTTACACCAACAGTGAAAGATAAGAAAGAGAAATTAAAGAAACAATCTCATTTATCATCACACCATAAAAAGCAAAATATCTAGAAATAAATCTACTAAAGGAGACAAAAGACCTATGCTCCAAAATCTATAAGATGCTGATAAGATAAATTGAAGACAATACAAACAAATAGATGCATGAACAATTATTTCTTTATTTCCAAAATAAAGAACTATGTTTCTGAAATTAAAAAAGTCAAATTTTAAAAATGAAAAATAGAGTGGGAAACTATAATTATTTGCCTATAAGGATAGCTGTGAAGATTAGCGATTATAAATAAAAACTGCTGATTTTGTAATGAAAATAGCCAATCCATTTTGCACTTTCCAAAAGAAGCTGAATTTTGGAGTTTTAATAACTTGATCAAAGTTACATAAATAATAGATGACAGAATGGGAATATCACCTACACAATTTTTCCCGAGCATGCACTGAGACTTACCAATAATGCAGCTTTCTAAAAATGGGAAAAGGATGTTATTGTACAGTCGCTCAGTCATGTCCGACTCTTTGGGATCCCGTGGACTGCAGCAAGCCAGGTTTCCCTGTCCTTCACCATCTCCTAGATCTTATTCAAACTCATATCCAAGCATTGGTGATACCATCCAACCATCTTGTCCTCTGTTATCCCCTTCTCCTCCTGCATCTTTCCCAGCATCAGGGTCTTTTCTAATGAGTCAGCTCTTCATAGTAGGTGACCAAAGTATTGGAGTTTCAGTTTCAGTATTGGTCCTTCCAATGAATATTCAGAATGGATTTGCTTTAGGATTGACTGGTTGGATCTCTTTGCTGTCCAAGGGACTCTCAAGAGTTTTCTCTAACACCATAGTTCAAAACCACCAATTCTGTGGCACTCAGCCTTCTTTATGGTCCAGCTCTCACATCCATACATGACTACTGAAAAAAACTATAGTTTTGACTGTACAGAACTTTATTGGCAAAGTAATGTCTCTGCTTTTTAATATGTTGTCTAGGTTGGTCATAACTGTTCTTCCAAGGAGCAAGTGTCTTTTAGTTTCATGGCTTCAGTCACCATCTGCAGTGATTTTGGAGCAAATAATAATAATAAAGTCTGTCACAGATTCCATACTAAATGATAGCTGCTAGTATAAGATCAATCTTCCAACTTTTTCCTTCCTTACAAACCTCTTCTTTGTACACTCACCGTGTATCTGAAGAACAAGATTTCAACATAGACCTTGTGATTATGAATGTGCCCTTGGTGACTCCATCCAAGGTGATTCAGAGGGTAAAGAATCTGCCTGTAATGCAAGAGATTCAGGTTTGACCCCATGTCAGGAAAATCACATGGAGATGAGAATGGCTACCCACTTCAGTATTCTTGCCTGAGAAATCCCATGGACAAAGGAGTATGGTGAGCTACAATCCATAGCATCACAAAGAGTTGGACATGACTGAGCAGCTTTCACTGACTTCACCTGATGACTCTTAGAGTGGAGAGTAAGAGGAAATCTATGACCCTACAAAAGAACAAAAGAAACATATGTCTTCATAGGAGTCAGTTCCAAGTGTCTTTTGATCTCAGGGGGCTCAGAAAACCACATCTTGTTGTTCACATTAGAAATGGATATGATTTAAGAGAAGATTTGCTTTGGTGAGAACAACTAAGCTAATATTCATTAACTGTTCACATAACTGACCTCCAACACTCACATGCATCCCACACTTCATCCTCAAACTTCACTTCTGGGGTGCAAGCTAGAGAGAGTTGAATCAAATATTAACTTATACATCTTTTGCACTACAGAACAAGGGACAGGTGTGTGTGTGTGTGTGTGTGTGTGTGTGTGTGAAGTAATCGATAGATAAAACATAAAGGGTGACCTTAACTCAATAAGACAGTGATGAATGTGTCACCCCACACACACTGAAGCTATTTCCATGTGTTTTAGGTTGGAGGAGTTGTAAAGATTCTATTTTCGGGTTTTTGAGTTTAACATAGACTATTTTCGATCTAAATGTTTCACAGGATGCTATTTTTGTGTTTTTAGAAAAGAGGTTTACTTAACCATTTAAATAGACCCTAACTGAGCAAAATAGATGAATGTAAATTCAACCATGGTGTCATGCATAGCAGAGATCAAGACACTTCACATGCAAAATACAGTGTCTACACTTAGAACATGAATACGGATGTATTTATTAATACATATATGATTAAAGGGCATTGTAAAGCACTTGCCTAAAAAGACTTTTGTTTCTTTTATACTTTATGCTACTTACGTTATACCCGACTCTTAAATAATATTCTTACTTTAAAAGATACTTGTTTCATTAATCAAATCAAGTTAAGAAAATATAATATACATTCAAGTAGATTGGTGAAGGAAATGGCAACCCACTCCAGTATTCTTGCCTGGAGAATCCTGTGGACAGAGGAGCCTGGAGGGCTGGTGTCCATAGGGTCACACAGAGTCGAACACAGCTGAAGTGACTTAGCAGCAGTAGCAGCAGACTCTTCCCTAAAGAACCAAATCTTCACTTCTATGAAATTGCATAGGAAAGGCATAATTACTGTGTGTCTAATTTGGTTGCATTAAAATTATACTCTCATTGCAGCCAGTGCAAAGGGAATAACTTAGAAATTACCCAGCAATTGAGAACAAAGTTTTTAATCATCCTGTCTAAACAACTACTACTTTATTCTCAATCTCTCCCCGACCCCACAGGATACATTCTCTATCCTTGGCAGTTTTTTTATTTTTTTCTTTTTTCTGTCTTATGCTTGAGGCAAAGATGAAGTTTAGTTGACTCCTGTGGACTACATCATCCATGTTCTCTAGCTAGTTGGCCTCTGGCTTGTGTAGGCAAAAGCAGGAGATAATTAGAAGAAGACAGAGGTTTATTACCCCCATCTTCTCAGCACTGATTCCTTACTTTTGGCAACAGTTGCATTCCTTTAGAACATTAGCAGGTAACCTCTCCTAATATGACTTATCTTTGGAATACCATTTCCTTTCCTGGTTACTTCAACCCCATTGAAAGTAATGCTTCCCCAATGTTGATAGCCTCAGAGATCCTCACTGTTTCTCATTTACTTTTTTTTTTTTTTTTAACTTTCTCCAAACTCTGTAGTTCCTAAATTTTAGCCATCTGGGATGAATTCTATTTCTTTCTGGGATGCTGACTGACAAAGTCTGCATATCCAATTGATGAGATTAATTTATGATTTTTCTCTTTGCTATAATTATAATATAAACTGATGAAAACTTAATTGTACAAGAATGAATATGCCCCACTGGATTTCAGATCATTTTCCTAGGTAGTGTACTGTTCAACATAGTCTACATGGCACTATCCCTGTAGACAATCATTCTTCACACATACACACTCAGGTTGTATGAACATAGATCATACTTTTATTCCAAGGTGATGCTCTTGTCCAAAATCACTGCAGATGGCAACTGGAGCCATGAAATTAAAAGACACTTGCTCCTTGGAAGAAAAGTTATGACCAACCTGAATATCATATTAAAAAGCAGAGATATTACTTTGCAAACAAAGGTGAGTCTAGTCAAAGCTTTGGTTTTTCCAGTAGTCATGTATGGATATGAGAGTTGGACTATAAAGAAAGCTGAGAGCTGAAGAAATGATGGTTTTGAACTATGGTTTTGGAGAAGATTCTTAAGAGTCTCTTGGACAGCAAGGAGATCCAATCAGTCCATCCTAAAGGAGATCAGTCCTGAATATACATTGGAAGGACTGATGCTGAATCTGAAACTCCAGTACTTTGGCCACCTCATGCGAAGAGCTGACTCATTGGGAAAGACCCTGATGCTGGGAAAGACTGAAGGTGGGAGAAGAAGGGGATGACAGAGGATGAGGTGGTTGGATGGCATCACCAACTCAATGGACATGAGTTTGAGTAAACTCCAGGAGTTGGTGATAGACATGCAGGCCTGATGTGCTGCAGTCCATGGGGTTGCAAGAAGTCACAACTGAGTGACTGAACTGAACTGAACTGAACTGAACTGACGCTCTTGTCTTCACAGCATCCTGTGTGGCTTAAGCTTCCTCTACCTGTCTTCTTCCCAAATAGTAATGTGGGATTGTGAACACTTTGATGTATCTTATTCTACAGTTTCCCAGATTTACTAATATGTGTCATATATGTTTTCAAGAATTACCTTTCTCTTTTCTCAGCCCAATGGTATTCTCTCACTTACACCAATCACCTTCAGTGCTGAAGTCTTGACAAACCAAACATAGGATGCAGCACAAATCTGTTCTGTCTGCTTTCTCACTGTCAATGTACTAAAAATTCCAACAGAAATAGTACATGCACTGGAGTCATCTTCTGTTAACCAAAACCATGCCACACTGAAGAGACTGTCTCTGATTTTTAATCCACTTTCTTCAGTTCAGTTCAGTCACTCAGTTGTGTTTGACTCTTTGTGACCTCATGAATTGCAGCACACCAGGCCTCCCTGTCCATCACAAACTCCCAGAGTTCACTCAAACTCATTTCCATTGAGTCGGTGATGCCATCCAGCCATCTCATCCTCTGTCGTCCCCTTCTCCTCCTGCCCCCAATCTCCCCCAGCATCACAGTCTCTTCCAAAGAGTCAACTCTTCACATGAGGCAGCCAAAGTACTGGAGTTTCAGCTTCAACATCAGTCCTTCCAATGAACAACCAGGACTGATCTCCTTTAGAATGGAATGCTTGGATCTCCTTGCAGTCCAAGGGATTCTCAAGAGTCTACTCCAACACCACAGTTCAAAAGCATCAATTCTTCAGTGCTCAGCTTTCTTCACAGTCCAACTCTCACATCCATACATGACCACTGGAAAAACCATACCTAAACCTAAAAGCCATATTGTCCAGATCCTTGATTTGTAATTAAAGTCTTAGTAAATATAACTTTCAGCTTGCCCATCTTATTATCTGGGGTTTCATTAAGAATCAAGGAATTCCAGCCAAGGCCCAATATACCAGACATACACTGTAGCTTGTAGAAAACCTTTTAGGGGCAGATTCATTATGTGTGGCCATTTTATTATTCCCTTTACCACAAACCCTCATACAAATTTTGGCTCCTACTGCAGCTGGCAAGACATGCTTAGACTTCTCTGAACCCAAGTAATGTAGCTGAGATCACTTGACATATACAAATTAATGCCTAGGGTGTCAGATTCATGAAACTGTCCTTTCTGTAGGTATTTTCTTCCTGTTGTTGGTTGCATGAAAATCCTATTGAGAAACACCTTTAGAATCCATGATGTCTTACTTATAGTCAAGCTCTGTCAAGCTCTGATATCAAGTGCTCAGTGCTTAAACTAACAATGATGAAGAGCTATTTCTTCTACCTTCATCACACATAGGAACAGAGCTTATCAACCACTCTTCATAAATTTTCCTGTTCCTGATTGTCTTTATAGCCAAAAATTCTTCTTTTAGGTTTTACCTAACCTTAACCCTCCTTTTCACACACTATCTTTGCGATTTTCTTGTATTAGTTTATGTCTTCCATAAATTCTTTGCCTGTGATGAATATAGTGATTCAATTTTGTTTTCCACTTTTCAAGATAGCAAAAAATTATCTCCTTAAATTTTTCCCAAATACCAAGTTACCAGTTGACATTCAGGATCTTGAACAATGAATTGGAAGACACAATGATACATTAAAGAAATTCAAGTAAATTTAATTTAAAATTTGATCAAAATATCTGAAATAAATTTTTTAGATTAAGAGACAATTTTAAGTTTGGAAACCAGCACAGCACTGTAAAGCAATATTTTTCCCCAACTAAAGATAAATTTTAAAAAAAGTTAAAGAAACAACTTCATCTTTAAGACTCTATTTATAGCTATTCTTTATTTTATACAAAATTCTATGCATATTCACCAAAGTTGTCTTATTTCAAAGTGAAGTCCACCAATTCCTCACTCATAATCATGTATGTTGCTGGTTTAAAAAAATACTTTTCTGGACAATAGTTCACACTAAATCTAAAACTATATGGGATGAGAGGTGAAGCAGCCTAGGTGACTTCAAAGCCTTCTAAAGTGCAAGTGGTTTCTTTAAGGAAGAAAGTATTTTGCATGAGTCTTTGTATTGTCAGTGCCTGCTACAGTGACTGGAACAAAATAAAATAAATCAATAAATATTTATTACATAAATAATGGAATTCATTAATTTCTTTGGCTGCCATTTTCTCCTGTATATGCCTTTTATTCTGACATGTTTCTTTTATTCTCTAGCATATTAGCTGTAACATTAACTCTCTTCTCCCTTTGCTCCCATAACCTGTGACATTTGATTCTTTTCCAACTGCTTAGGCCAAATCTTTTAATTTTTATTGTCTTTTCCTAAAATATAAGATCACTGCTATTCTCACTTTACAGAAAATATACAAGTATCAAACAGGTTATGTAATTTTTTTCAAATATTAAATTTTATGTTTCAAAGTGAGGATAAAGTGACTCACTTTTTCCACTCTTCTTTTTTTTTATTTTTGAATTCATCCTTAGCACTTATCTTACATCAAACCATTTTAGTCACTTAGAAAAACTTTATCATATTAATGAGTGAATGAATGAATGCACAAATGAGTATGCTATAGGGTCTCTGCTTTAGGAAAACATGAAAGGTTGTCAGATTTAATTTCTCAGTCATTAAAATCATAAGTTTAGTATATATTGTGGTGGCTTTTAGATTAAATTTTAAGGGTATTTGTGACTCTAATTGTACAAGTGCAGACAGAATTTAAAAGTTTGTCTGTTATTCTCTCTAAGCCTGGGCTCAATGAACTCCTAAAATATTTTAAATGCACTTCCCCCAAAGAAGAAGTACATTCCCCTGATTTGACCTGAGGAAATTCTAAGTCATTCAAAGTGTTTTCCCTAAGATTGCTCTCCCTGGCTAGCCTTCCTGAGCTCAACTGTGGAAACAGATATGGATAAGACACCCTCACCCAGCTGTGCAGACATCAGCTTCACAGACATAAAGAATAGTAAGAAAGTCTCATGGTAGCTGAAAGACTTGCTCATATGACAAATTGAATCCTCAGAAGACCTTCTGGAATAATTCAGAGCAAAATAATTTATAGAACAAAGATTTAGAGGTCTCTTAGTAGTAAGTGAAGATGATATTCAGGAAAATGTGGGCAATTATCTTGGTAATTATTCCATAATTTTCAGTACCAAAAGAATAATAGGAATACAACAATTATATATTTTCAAGCCACAAATTTAAGCACCACCACAGTATTGTTAGGTTTCCTCTGAGAGATGCAAGCATCCCAAATTCCAGATTTGAGTCCTTTGTTTGTACATTTATGCATTCATCATTTAATAAGCATTTTCTGAATACACACAATGGTCAAGCACTGTGCAACATTCTTCAATGTAGAATTGAATAAAACATAATACTTATTATCATGTAAATCATAGTCTAGTGGATGATACAGAAATATAAACATATAATTATATTGAGATAAGTTTTAAAATAATATTATAAAAATTAATTGTGACAACACAGAGGAGGGAGCAATAAATATGCTGTTTTATGAGCAAATTTCAAATATCTTCACTACTATTTCTCATAGTCTACTTTTTCTCTCAGTGTTTCAGTTACAGGTCTTTTTTTTTTTTTTTCAAAATGATGTATATCCATAATGGAGCATTCATTTCAACATTTGTTGTTGTTGTTTAGTCATTGGATCTCGTCTGGCTCTTTTTTCGACCCCATGGACTATAGCCTGCCCAGCTCTTCTGTACGTGGAATTATCCAGGCAAGAATACTGGAGTGAATTGCCATTTCCTTCTTCAGGGGATCTTCTCGACCCAAGGATTGAGTCTGCGCCTCCTGCATGTGTTTCCTGAATTGCAGACAGATTCTTTGCCAGTGAGCCAGCAGGGAAGCCCTCAACATTGGGGATCATATTAATTAAAATTCATGTAAGCAACCATGAATGAAAGTCTATTATGAGAAATTAGTAGTTAATTTTTATACAACAATCCACATATAACCATCACTAAACTGAATCTAGAGTGATAGATTGCTATCAATGAACTTCAATAGCAGAATTATTTCCCTGTGAAAATTACTCTAATAACTTGAAAAAAAAAAAAACAGAAATGGATAGTTTTATCTCAAACTGAGGAATCTGGAAAAAGCAGTCATGTTACAGTAAAAAGTGAAAATACCAGTGAAAACAGTTCAAACTTTGACAAATACTTTAGGAGAGTGCTTTCTAGGTAAAGAGATTTGTGTAAACAAAGACAGAATGAAAAGCTGCAGAGCATACCAGTTGATAAGTTCTGGATAACTAAAGGAGTTGCACAAGTGCATAAAATTTAACACAAACTGAGTATATATAAAAATATTATACATACATATATATGTATGTGTGTGTGTGTGTGTGTGTGTGTGTGTGTGTGTTTGTAGACCAGACCACCTTACCACATAGTTTGTATGTGGGTCAAGAAGCAATAGATAGAACCATACATGGAAAAACAGACTGGATGCAAATAGGGAAAGAACTATGTCAAGGCTGTGTATTGCCACCCTGCTTATTTAACTTGATGATGCAGAATATACCATGCAAAATGCAGGACTGGATGAAGCACAAGCTGAAATCAAGATTGATAAAAAATGTCAATAATTTATATGCAGAGTGTATATATACATATATACACTCATAGTGGAATATTATTCAGTTATGAGAAAGAAGGAAATCTTGCCATTTATGACAACATGGATGAAACTTTGGAGCATTATGCTAAGTGTGAGACAAGTCAGTCAGACAAAGACAAATACTGTATGATATTACTTATATGTGAAACTTAAAAATGTAGAATTCATTGAAGCAGAAAGTACAGTTATGGTTCCCAGTGGGTGGGGAATTTGGAGAGATATTAGTCAAAGGGTACAAATACCCAGTTCTGAATAAGTTCTGAAGATCTCATGCACAGCATTGTGATTACAGTCAACGATGCTGTATTATGTATTTGAAAATTGTTAAGACACTAGGTCTTACATATATTCTCCAAAACATGAAATGATAATTTTGTGACATAATGGAGATGTTAACTAATGTTATGATAATAATAATATTGCAATATATAAATGTATTAACTCAAAACTTTGCACAACTCAAACTAATACAATGTCATATGTCAATTATATCTTAATTTGAAAATGAAGAAAAACTTGGAAAATCTGGTTGGGCTTTGATTATAAAGCACTTTGGAGGAATTTTCCTTGTGTTCAATGTGTAAATGGGAATCACTAAAGGTTTTAATAAAATACATGAATTAATAACAGAAATAGAAAAGGTAGAGCATAAGTGCAAAAGATTTGAAAAAATGGGAAGTATCAAACACAGAGAACAAGAGTAGGAAAATATCCCACAAATGAAGAGTACCGAGAGAGTTAGGAAATAAACAGAAGCAAACAATTTATGACAAGGTCCATATATGTAAGATTATGTCTCAACTCATCTATTAGACTTAGCATAGCCATCAGTGCCAGCTAATAGCCTTAGACCAATTAAACAGCTTGTGCTCTTCATTGTATACATTTTGGGACATAATTAAATTAATTCTACCGAAATCAAATGTTATAAACTGTCCAGCAATAAAATGGATTGGCCTGGACATTTTATTCTCATTATTTCTTTTAAAAATAGTACAAAACAAATTTGGTGAACTTACTTAAAAGTAAGCCTGGAGTTCTGTCTTCTCAAATAAACTTATTTACAAAACAGAAATAGAGTCACAGATGTAGAAAACAAAGTTATGGTTACAGGGGGAAAGTGGGAGGGGAGGGATAAATTGGGAGATTGGGACTGACATATGCATACTACTATACATAAAATAAATAATAAAGACCTACTGTATTTGTTGCTTAGCTGGTAAAGAATTTGCCTGCAATGTGGAAGACCTGGGTTTGATCCCTGGGTTGGGAAGATCCCATGGAGAAGGAAAAGGCTACCCATTCCAGTATTCTGGCCTGGAGAATTTCATATATAGTCCATGGGGTTGCAAAGAGTTGGACATGACTGAGCAGTTTTCACTTTCACTGTGTAGTACAGGGAACTCTATCTAATACTATGTAAAGACCTATATGGGAAAAATATCTAAAAAAGAGTGGATATATGTATGTATATATATATATAACTGATTCACTTTGCTGTACACTTGAAACTAATACAACATTGTAAATTAACTATACTCCATTAAATTTCTTAGCATAGCAAATATAATAAAAATGACCTAAAATATGAAAATAATACAAGATGTTCTGACAGCCCTCATTTCACATATTTCCTAGTGTCAACAACTGGCTGTTGTCATTAGATAACATAGTGCATCAAAATCCTTACCACCTTCAATGGAATTTTGGATACCACTATGGGATTCATTATAATTTATTATCAGGCTTACTATTGTTATATTCATAGAAAGGAGACATTTCTCTGTAATCATGGTTCTATCAAATGTGTAAACACTAAATATAGACCAAGGGGGAATATAGTTCTCAAGAAAATTGGTACAAACTCAATTTTAGTACCTAGAAGGGTTCTTGGCATAAAGTAGATTTTAAATAAATAATGGATTCAATTAATGGAATAAATTTCACCTTCTACCTAGTTTTAATTACTTGCCTAAGCCACAGTAGATATTAGAATATTTGAATCAATGTCAGGGATGTACTGTATAGGTTCTTCATTACTCAGTTTATTCATGATGAATATGAAGGAAACAATTAATGACCTCATGGGTCAATGTAAGAATGATTGAATTCAAGAATTCCAAATATATAACTTTTTTCTGCCTTTCACTTTAATATTAATGAATCGTTTTTTTGTTCTGGCCCAAAAAGTTTGCACCAATAGTGATCATTGACCCAACATAGCCAGTCACAATATTATGCATTTAATTTAAAATAACTATTGATGTATGGCAAAACCAATACAATATTGTAAGTTAATTAGCCTCCAATTAAAATAAATAAATTTAAATTTAAAAAAATAAAAATAAAATAACTGCAGTGTAAAAAATTTAAAAACTATATTAAAAGATATATAATCATTTATAGACTTGAAAGATATTAGCAGAAAAAATCATCAAATACTATTGATACACATGAAACAATGCAATGGAAGCATGAAAAATGTGCCTGTGGTATCTCATCTATCAGTTTCATCAATTTTTCTTTCCCTCTAAACAGACTGACTTTTAAACAATGTGTTTGTTTATTGTTCCATTTTCTTTTTCTCTGCTCAGGTCCAATGTTTGTTAGAACAGAAAAAAAACTTTCTGCCAAGATATAATCCTTCCTATTTTTATAAATTCATATTCAGACATTAAAGTTCTTCATGAAACCAGAGAATGTTTATGGAAATGCTATTATCACTTTAATCTGGAAATGGGATAGAACAGTGCTAGGAACTGGAGACAAAGGAGATGGAATTGCAATCAATGTACCAGTGTAAAAAATAGTGTGTTGTTGATGAGAAGCTGAATATACAAATGGACCACAGCCAGACTGTACGTAAAAATGGACCTTGGACTCACAACCTGCAGCAATCTGCCCAGGAAGCCAACATTTTATCTGTAATAAACAATGCAGGAGACAAGCCAGCTGTAAATCAAATTTGCAGTAAGCCAGATTGCTATCTATACGGACAATCCAGGAAGTTAAACAATAATTGTAACAAGTGGCCCAAAATGCCCAGTCCTTGATTAATAACCAACAACTTTCTTAATTTTTGAGTCACTTCCAAATTAGGATCAAATTAAAAAGCACTTGTTCCTTGGAATAAAAGCTATGACAAACCTAGACAGCATATTAAAAAGCAAAGACATTACTTTACCTACAAATCTCCATATAGTCAAAACTATGGTTTTTAAAGTAGTCATATAGGGATGTGAGTTGGATCATAAAGAAAGCTGAGCACTGAAGAATTGATGCTTTTGAACTGAGGTGTTGGAGAAGACTCTTGAGAGTCCCTTGGACTGCAAGAGATCAAACCAGTCAAACCTAAAGGAAATTAGTCCTGAATATTCATTGGAAGGACTGATGTTGAAGCTGAAGCTCCCCTGTGGCCACCTGATGTGAAGAACTGACTCACTGGAAGAAACCCTGATGCTGGGAAAGATGCAGGAGGAGAAGGGGATGACAGAGGATAAGATGGTTGGATGGCATCACCGACTCAGTAGACATGAGTTTGAGCAAGCTCTGGGAGTTGGTGATGGACAGGGAAGCCTGGTGTGCTGCAGTCCATGGGGTTGCAAAGAGTCAGACATGACTGAGAGGCTGAACTGAGCTGAGAGAAAACTTATTCTACTCCCCTCAAAGTGAAAGTGAAATTATTAGTCACTCAGTCACATCCGATTCTTTGTGGGCCTATGGACTGTAGTCTGACAGGCTCCTGTGCCCATAGGATAGTCCAGGCAAGAATACTGGAGTGGGTTGCTATGCCCTCGTCCAGGGGATCTCCTTGACCCAGGGATTGAACCTGGGTCTCCCGCATTGCAGGCAAATTCTTTACTGTCTGAGCCACTATGCTTCCCTCACCTATCACATAAGATATCCTGCTTCTAGTTAGCTTACCTACAACTTCTCTACCAAGTCTTCTTTCCACACCTCAAATCTTCCTTTCCTTTTACTATAAAATTTCCTCTTGCCTCTGTATGTCTTTGAGTCTCTGTCAAAATACAGGGGGTAGTGGCTAGCCCCTTATTAGAGCAAATACAGAATAAATTGCCTTGGCTTTTCTTATTTGGTTGGTATTCATTTTCTTCTGAATTGAAGATGTTTAAGAAGGTGCAAATTTGGAAAACTCAGCAGTGGCCACAGGACTGGAAAAAGTCAGTTTTCATTCCAATTCCAAAGAAAGGCAACACCAAAGAATGCTCAAACTACTGCACAATTGCACTCATCTCACATGCTAGTAAAGTAATGCTCAAAATTCTCCAAGCCAGGCTTCAGCAATGCGTGAACCATGAACTCCCTGATGTTCAAGCTGGTTTTAGAAAAAGCAGAGGAAAGAGAGATCAAATTGCCAACATCTGCTGGATCATGGAAAAAGCAAGAGAGTTCCAGAAAAACATATATTTCTGCTTTATTGACCATGCCAAAGCCTTTGACTGTGTGGATCACAATAAACTATGGAAAATTCTGAAAGAGATGGAAATACCAGACCACCTGACCTGCCTCTTGAGAAATCTGTATGCAGGTCAGGAAGCAACAGTTAGAACTGGCCATGGAACAACAGACTGGTTCCAAATAGGAAAAGGAGTAGGTCAAGGCTGCATATTGTCACCCTGCTTATTTAATTTATATGCAGAGTACCTCATGAGAAAAGCTGGACTGGAAGAAACACAAGCTGGAATCACGATTGCCGGGAGAAATATCAATAACCTCAGATATGCAGATGACACCACCCTTATGGCAGAAAGTGAAGAGGAACTGAAAGCCTCTTGATAAAAGTGAAAGAGGAGAGTGAAAAAGTTGGCTTAAGATTCATAAAACGAAGATCATGGCATCCGGTCCCATCACTTCATGGGAAATAGATGGGGAAACAGTGGAAACAGTGTCATACTTTCTCTTTTTGGGCTCCAAAATCACTGCAGATGGTGACTGCAGCCATGAAATTAAAAGACGCTTACTCCTTGGAAGAATAGTTATGACCAACCTAGATAGTATATTCAAAAGCAGAGACGTTACTTTGCCGACTAAGGTCCGTCTAGTCAAGGCTATGGTTTTTCCTGTGGTCATGTATGGATGTGAGAGTTGGACTGCGAAGAAGGCTGAGTGTTGAAGAATTGATGCTTTTGAACTGTGGTGTTGGAGAAGACTCTTGAGAGTCCCTTGGACTACAAGGAGATCCAACCAGTCCATTCTGAAGGAAATCAACCCTGGGATTTCTTTGGAAGGAATGATGCTAAAGCTGAAACTCCAGCACTTTGGCCACCTCATGTGAAGAGTTGACTCATTGGAAAAGACTTTGATGCTGGGGGGGATTGGGGGCAGGAGGAGAAGGGGACGACAGAGGATGAGATGGCTGGATGGCATCATGGACATGAGTCTGAGTGAACTCCGCGTGTTGGTGATGGATAGAGAGGCCTGGCGTGCTGCAGTTCATGGGGTCGCAGAGTCAGATACGACTGAGCGACTGAACTGAACTGAACTGAAGAAGGTGCCTAATTCAAAGATCAATACGAAATGGCAAGAAATGTATTATAATTAATATAATATTCAGATGAAAATACTCTTTATTTTTGATCTCTCACAATCAATTTTAGACATATTATTTATGAGGCTTATGTCAGCATGACCTACTTGTTAATTTTCTTTTGGTTTATTGAGTTTTCCATTCTTCAACTACTGATGAAAAATTGCAAGTAAACTACTTACACTTCTTCCTCTTCTTTCACTTACTATCAAAGTCCATTTCTCCTCCATCCTTAACTTTGCCTCTCTTTGCCACTTCTCACCTGTATCTCCTTTAATCCATCATCATTTTCATTATTCATCCAAGAAAGTACTATTCAAAAGTCCATGCAAGTACTAGCACATCAGTGAAGAGTCAACGACATAAGATTTAAAAACAAAATACCCTTGAAGATTCACAGAGAGAAAATGATAGGAAATTACTACTAGTTTATTATTCTGTTCATAAACTCTCAACCAATTATCTATAATAAGAATGTGGTTAATAATTATGTAACACTCATGATAAGGCAGGCAACCCTTAAAGGGTGTATTAATTATCTATTTCTGGGTAACAAATTACAAACAAAACTCAATGATTTAAAACAATCAACTTTCATTCGCTCAAAACATCCATGGGTCAGGACTATGGAAGAGGCTTAGCTTCAGGTTTTGACTTAATGTCTGTGAGGAGGGGGCACACAAAACAAAGGCTAGGGTTGCAGTCATATGAAGATGTGTTGGGAGCAGGAGTTACTTCCAAGAGGGCTCATTCACATGGCTGTTTTTAGGGGACCTCAGTTTCTCCTGGGATGCTGGCAAGATGCTTCAGTTTCACATCAGGTGGCCCACTCCAGAAGACTGCTTGAATCCTCTCCAAAGAGATCTGACTTCTCCCATGATCAGTGATACAAGAGAAAGAGCCAGTAGGAAACCACACTGCCTTTGGTGATCACATCTCTGAAGTCACACCTGTCACTTCCCCCTTATTCTAACTGTTGGAAGTGTGTTACTAATTGTAGTAACCTGGAGTACTGCAGTCCATGGGATCTCAGAGTAAGACACGACTTAGAGACTGAACAAATATAGCTCACATCGAGTCAAAGGGACTTACGCTCCACTTTTTGCAGGGCATGTCAAAGATTCTGTGGATGTATTACAAACCACACCAAAGTGTTTTACATAACTATTAACTCAGTCTCTCCTAAAATTCCATGAAACAGGTATTACTATTCCCTTTTCACAGATGAAGAAGTGAAGCTAAAGAAGCTAAATGATTGGTTCTCACAGCTAGCACATTGCAGATAGGGATTGGGATTTCAGCAGTCTGGTTTGTCTTTAACTTCTGTGCTATAGTTGTCCGTCTGGCTACAGTTTACATATCTTATTTGACAACAGATGATTTTTCAGTTTGGAGAATATCTTAGGCTATATCCATATCATTTGTGATTCCTGATCCCACATTTCTTGTCTTCCAGTTCTTTCTCCCATCTGCTGGGCAAGCACCTTTCTTTTGAAAGTGAACAGGTAGGATTCACCAGTTGTCTTATAGGGCTCTAATCTCCTTGCTTCCTGAGGAAGTTACCTCACCCAACAGCATAATCAGCTTTTCTCCTGGGACTGTGTCTCAGTCTCTGGCCATCAGAGAAAACGTGAGCTCACCCCTCTGAGAGGCATGTCTGGATGATTACATTTAGAGGTCCAAGACATTGAAGAGATTATGGACATGATAGAGAGGCAATGATAATTTAAAATAAAAATGATAGTTTATTATAAGACACTGTGAAGCAACCTAATACCTAGTGTTTTATTTTTTCTTCCACTTTGACACCATCCATAAGTCTGAAAACATCCAATAGCACATAGTTCCATTTGGTTTTCATGGCTATGTTTTGTGAGTTCCCTAAGCACACATTTGATTTTACTGAAATATCACTAGTACTAAAAAAGAGGTTTATGCCACAAAGGGACATAGACCTAAAACACTGTCACCCTCATTCCTAGGAAACATACCAGAATTTTGTATGAGATCGGTGGCATCATGGTATGAGACAATTCTTTACAATATTTTCACAATGGGGAAAATTTATTATCTAATGACCTGGCATAAAACCATTAAAAACAAAATGACTATTAATAATATTCTAATGTAGAAATCAACCTAAAATTAGGAAAAAAAAATATTTCAACCTGTGCAGAGACACAATGTTTTAACACTGTGAGATTCAACAAGCACAATTCTTTTCTTCTAAGATATATGGAAGTTGTTGTTCAATCAATAAGTTGTCTACAACTCTTTGGGACCCCATGAACTGCAGCAACATAAGGCTTTTCCTGTGCTTCATTGTCTCCTGAAGTTTACAGCTTTGACTATACGGACCTTTGAGGGCAAAGTGATGTCTCTGCTATTTAATACACTGCCTAGGTTTGTCATAGCTTTTCTTCCAAGGAGCAAGTGTTTTTTAGTTTTGTGGCTGCAGTCATAATCTACAATGATTTTGGAGCCCAAGAAAATAAAATCTGTCACTGTTTCCAATTTTTCCCCATCTATTTGCCATGAAATGATATAAACAGACGCCATGATCTTACTTTTTTGAATGTTGTTTCAAGCCAGCTTTTTCATTCTCATCTTTCACCTTCATCAAGAGGCACTTTAGTTCCTTTCTGCTTTCTACCATTACAGTGGTATCACGTGCATATCTGAGGTTGTTGATGTTTCTCTTGGCAATCTTGATTCCAGCCTGTGATTCATCTAGCCCTTTATCTAGTACTTCTAGATTCACCTGGGACCTCTCATGATGTATTCTGCATATAAGTTAGATAAGCAGGGTGACAATATACAGTCTTGATGTACTCCTTTCCCAATTTTGAATCAGTCTGTTGTTTGATGTCCAGTTCTAACTGTTTCTTCTTGACCTGTATACAAGTTTTGTAGGAGGCAGATAAGGTGGTCTTGTATTCCTATCTCTTTAAGAAATATTTCACAGTTTATTGTGATACACACAGTCAGAGCCTCTAGCATAATCAATGAAACAGAAATAGATGTTTTTCTGGAATATCCTTGCTTTTTCTATGATCCAATGAATGTTGGCAATATGATCTCTGGTTCTTCTGCCTTTTCTAAATCCAGCTTGTACATCTGGAACTTCTCAGTTCACATACTGATGGTGCCTAGCTTAAAGGATTTTGAGCATGACCTTGCTCCAATGTGAAATAAATGCGACTGTATTGTAGTTTGAATATTCTTTGGCATTGCTTTTCTTTGGAATTGGGATGAAAAGTGACATTTTCCAGTCCTGTGGCCACTGCTAAACTTTCCAATTTTGCTAGCATATTGAGTGAAGAACTTTAACAAGATCATCTTTTAGGATTTGAAATAACTAAGCTGGAATTCTCTCATCTCCAAACGCTTTGTTTGTCCTAATGCTTCCTAAGACCTAGTTGACTTCCCACTCCAGAATGTCTGGTTCTAGGTGAGTGACCATAGCATCATGGTTATCATCATTATTAAGAACTTTTTTGTATATTTTTCTACATACTCTTGCTACCACTTATTATTCTCTTCTGCTTTTCTTAGGTCCTTGCAGTTTCTATCCTTTATTGTGTCCATCTTTGCAAGAAATACTTCCTTCAGTTCAGTTCAGTTCAGTTCAGTCGCTCAGTCGTGTCTGACTCTTTGCAACCCCATGAATTGCAGCACGCCAGGCCTCCCTGTCCATCACCAACTCCCGGAGTTCACTCAACTTAACGTCCATCGATTTGGTGATGCCATCCAGCCATCGCATCCTCTGTCGTCCCCTTCTCCTCCTGCCCCCGATCCCTCCCAGCAACAGAGTCTTTTCCAATGAGTCAACTCTTCGCATGAGGTAGCCAAAGTACTGGAGTTTCAGCTTTAGCATCATTCCTTCCAAAGAACACCCAGGACTGATCTCCTTGAGAATGGACTGGTTGGATCTGCTTGCAGTCCAAGGGACTCTCAAGAGTCTTCTCCAACACCGCAGTTCAAAAGCATCAATTCTTCAGCATTCAGCTTTCTTCATAGTCCAGTTCTAACATCTATGCATGACTACTGGAAAAATCATAGCCTTGACTAGACAGACCTTTGTTGGCAAAGTAATGTCTCTGCTTTTCAATATGCTGTCTAGGTTGGTCATAACTTTCCTTCCAAGGAGTAAGCGTCTTTTAATTTCATGGCTGCAGTCGCCATCTGCAGTGGTTTTGGAGCCCCCAAAAGATAAATTTAACACAGTTTCCACCGTTTCCCTATCTATTTCCCATGCAGTGATGGGACCAAATGCCATGGTCTTCATTTTCTGAATGTTGAGCTTTAAGCCAACTTTTTCACTCTCCACTTTCACTTTCATCAAGAGGCTTTTTAGTTCCTCTTCACTTTCTGCCATAAGGGTGGTGTCATCTGCACATCTGAGGTTATTGATATTTCTCCTGGCAATCTTGATTCCAGCTTATGCTTCTTCCAGCCCAGCGTTTCTCATGATGTACATATCTTTGCATTATTCATTTAAGAAAACTTTCTTATGTCTCCTTGCTATTCTCTGGAACTCTGCATTTAGTTGGATATATCTTTCCCTTTCTCCTTTGCCTTTCACTTCTCTTCTTTTCTCAGCTATTTGTAAGGCTGCCTCAGACAACCACTTTCTTCACCTTCTTGCATTTCTTTTTCTTTGGAATGGTTTTGATCACTGCCTCCTGTACAATGTTATGAACCTTCATCCATAGTTTTCAGGCACTCTGTCTACCAGATCTAATCCCCTGAACCTGTCACCTCAACTGTATAATCATAAGGGATTTGACTTACATCATACCTGAATGTCTAGTGGTTTTCCCTGTGTTTTTCTTTTTTTTTTTCAATTTAAGCCCAAAGTTTGCAATAACAAGCTCATGATCTGAACCACAGTTAGCACTAGGTCTTGTTTTTTTCTGACTGTATAGTGCTTCTACATCTTTGACTGCAATTAATATAGTCAATCTGATTTTGGTATTGACCTTCTGGTGATATCCATGTGTAGAGTCCTCTCTTGTGTTGTAGGCAGAGGGTGTGTGCTACCAGTGTGCTCTCTTGGCAAAACTCTGTTAGCCTTTGCCTTGCTTCACTTTGTATTCAAGGCCAAACTTGCTTGTTACTCCAGGTATCTCTTGACTTCCTACTTTGCATTCCAATCCCCTATCCTGAGGACATCTGTGTGTGTGTGTGTGTGTGTGTTAGCTCTACAAGGTCTTACAGGTCTTCATAGAACCATTCAACTTCAGCTTCTTTGACATTAGTAGCTGGGTCATAGACTTGGATTACTGTGATACTAAATGGTTTGCCTTGGGAATGAACTGGGATCATTCTGTCATTTTTGAGATTGCACCCAAATTCTGCATTTGAGACTCTTTTGCTAACTATGAGGACTACTCCATTTCTTCTAAGGGGTTCTCGCCCACAGTAATAGATATAATGGTTGTCTGAATTTAATTCCTTCATTCTGTTCACTTTAGTTCATTGATTCCCTGAATATCAATGTTCACTCTTGCCATCTCCTGCTTGAACATTCCATGTTCCTATGCAATATTGTTCTTTACAGCATCAGACTTTACTTTCACCACCAGACACATCCACAATTGAGCATAGTTTCCTCTTTGGCCTAGCCTCTTCCTTTTTTTCTGAAGCTATTTCTCTGTTCTTCCCCAGTACCATATTGGATGCTTTGATATAATTCATTTAAGAATTTCAAGAAACCAAGGAAGTGAATCTAACATACTAGCAAATCAGTATTAGAAATCAATCCTGGAGATTTATGCTTATTTTAAAATTCAAGAAGATTACTAGAGAAATGTTTTAAAAAGGTACTTATTTTAACATATTTTCTGTTCCCATATTTTAAAGCAGGCACACATCTTTCAAAAATAACTGAATTAAGACAAATGCATAATTTATATATCTGTGTAAAAAATAAATAAATATTTATTTATCCTCTTAATTTCTGGTCATTTTTAACAGTTTGCGAGTCTGTGTGGTGTCTGTCTAACAACATTTCTCGTTAGTGAGTTTGATAAAAAGTTCACGTAGAATTGATCAGACTTAGTCTTTAAGAATCTCAAAGAGACTGATGGATCCAACACCATGAGACTCTCATAATTTTGACCAGCTTGTTCTATTTTAATTGTGTTTGTGCATCCTAAAGCATAAAATAAAATCATGCAGATGTTCTCTTAAGAAATGACAGGACAAGCTCCCCTTAATAGATAATAGCCATGGGCAAGCAAAACCAGTCCATACAAGGGGCTAGGTGAAATTAAATGGGAATTCCCTTCTTCCTCAAATATACATTTGTGTGTAACATGGGGGAAAACACATGTTTTTAACCTAATATTAAACCAGGCATTCATAATCTGTCTTTAAGAAATATTAAGAAGCATGAACCTCACCTGTGTAAATATGTGCTAGCATCCCACCAGAGACAGTAGAGCCTGTGGTGTGATTATTTACATGAACCCCAAGAGGCCATAACCTCCTGATGTCCTAGGAACTTAATGACCTGACTTTGACTGAATTAAAGAAAGACCAGCTGGAGATTAGGACAAAGATTGCAGGCCTAGCAAATATGTCATTTCTGCATCTATCTTAACAGTTTCAAAATGGTGGAGAATATTTTTCTTTCAAAATATATATCAAGAGCAGTGCCAGAAAATAACTATTACCATCCATAGGCCAAATTTTTTTGAGAAATTCTTAGAGGTTGAAAGCAGATGGGATCAGATAAATGGTGTAGAAAATCCATGAAGTATTTGCAGGAGGCCAGCAGGGCAGGCCTGCAGGCAAGAAGGGAGTGGTCAGAGGGAGGACTTGGGAAACTGACAGAGTGATGTATGGACTAACTGCCCTGAACTCTGCTGGGTTTCTAGCCACAGGCTCTCCACCCTCCCCAGAATCAGATGATTAACTGGCTACAACTGACAAACTGTGGATGTGGGTGCTGGCACAGGGGTGGTCACAGATGGTCAGCATTCCCAGGGAAGACAGAACCATCATAGAGCAAAGTAAGCAACGGCATTCCTAAGTATAGAACTTTTCCTTCTTAAAAGACTAAGAGAGGTCCTTCTAACGAGATTTTACTGTGTCTCCTTTTCGAGTGATTTCGGTTCAATCACCAAGTCGTGTCTGACTCTTTGCAACCCGGTGGACTGCAGCATGAGAGGCCTCCCTGTCCTTCACTGCCTCTCAGAGTTTGTTCATATACTTTATAAGTCAATTTAGTCTTACGTATTTCTGCTTAGCACAGGAAGTCTCAGCCTATGAAGTTTGAGAGCCAAGCAAAAAACGTAATGCATTCTGACTCTAGAACAGTGAACCATAGTCTTAATTATTTACTACAGCCTAATGGAAGATCAGACTTTCGCTGATTCTGCTTTCCTGTCACACCAGGCACAACTTGAACATGTGGAGTCTGGATTCCTGGTACAATTCTTCAGTCAGCCTATGATGCAGGTTTTGTGTGTGTGTGAAGTTCTTTCTGTTTGCCTTTAAACTCAGAAGCACCATGTCCCTTAAATGATGGAGGCGTGTAAATTTACAACTTCTAAATTCTTTTTTTTAATTTTAAGGCAGAATTGAAATGATGCTTTACATTGTTTACTTTGAATCTTTGGTATTTCAATAACTTTGAAGTTTTTGCAAATGGATCATAGGGACTTATTTCTTGCTAATTTTAGGTCATGACATTTTTTCATATTCTAATAGAAATAGATGGGATCAAAGGAACTAGGGAAAGACATGGTTAGACTCTATTTCTGAATCTGTACATGTGTTTCTTCCATCTGACTCTGTCTTATGCTCAGCTCTGTGATGACACTGTTACAGTTATCATTCTGCTTCCTCACTAACTTGTAAAATCCAGAATCATGAATTTGGCTTTGACTGTATAGAGAGCATCATGCTATTGTTAGGGCAAGCTTCATCTAATGCAGATAAAATCCCAAGTATGTGAGAGGCTTCTGTGGTATTGCTTCAGATTTAATGAAGCACATGTGGTTGAGTGTACTGGGGCTTGTGGGTGGGCTCTGAGAATTCAGATGGAGACTATAAATTCGAGGCGCTTTCTGTTTCTTTTTTTTTTATAACAAATTAGCATTCTCCCAATTAAAAAATTTTGTATAATAAGATTTACATTCACAAGATAAGCAAGGCCAATGACAGGTAGACAAAACCATAACTAAACAAGACTAATAAGGAATTACCAGCTTAGAGTGTTATATCTCTTTGCTGAGATTAAGGCCCATACTGTGAATGTATACTATAGTCACCAATGAGAATATTTCCATTGGATTGCTTTAACTGTGGGATCAGGTTTGAAGGAGTATCACATATTAGATGACATAAGCAACAACAACTAACTCCACATAGACTCAGTTTGAAAGCTCAGTAGAACCATAAAGCAAAGCACAGCTGGTGTGGTGCCTTTATAAAATCACAGAGAAAAATATCCATCTTTCTGACTACTTGCTTCACTTACTCTTCAAAATTCTTCACCTCCTGTTATAAAGATAAAGTACATTCCTCCCAGCTCCTCATTTCCCCTTATTGTTTTCTGACCATTCAAAGAATCCTGTCATCAGCCTGCCCTATTTCAAAATACCTGGCTACAAAATTAAATCCATTCCATGTCCATCCCTTCATTAACTGCTATTTCCTCAGCATAGCTGGATCTCATGCAGTCCTTTGAGAAAAGAAATATTAACAAATGAACTGACTTTAATGTTTTATATACAGAGAAAGCAGCTCTTAGAATTGCATTCCTTCCTAAGGACACTTTTTAGTTCTCTGTGTCTCAAGGTATATAGAATAAGGTTCCTGTCACTGAGTGGTCAATATTTTAATTTCACATGTGATGTTTGTGTTGTGTATCTATAAGCAGTGGGATTGCTGAAAATATTAGCAGACTAAACTGACTTGGTTTCAGAGAAGGACATCTTTCAGACACTGGCAAAATCATACCTCAGAACAAGTCATAATGGCCCTGGGATGGGTTGAAAGACATGGCACATCCTCCTGGAGGAGAGAAAATTGCTTTCATTTATTTATTCAGACAAAGAAATATGACTAGTTTCTCGTAAGGATTTTTGAGCTTCATTGTATACATTTGCTCTGACATATTTATAGGGTATTCATGCATGCTAAGTCGCTTCAGTCGTGTCCAACTCTTTGCAGCCCTATAAACTATAGCCCACCAGGCTCCCCTGTCCAGGGGATTCTCCAGGCAAGAAAAATGAAGTGGATTGCCGTGCCCTCCTCCATGGGATCTTCCCAATCCAGGGATAGAATCTGCATCTCTCATGTCTCCTGCACTGGCAGGCAGGTTCTTTACCACTAGCACCACCTGGGAAGCCCATTTAAAGTGTATTTTATATTAAAAATATAAATTTATATATTCAAATTTTATATTATAAATCAATGCTATGTTTTAAGAAGAAACAAAGATAACTAGACTTAAATATAAAAGAAAAAAAATGGAGTGATACAGGTAGACAGTTCCAGAAACAATATCTCCTGGCTTCCTAACAATACTTGATGGGGCATCTGACAACTAGAAGCAATGGTTTCAAAGACCTAGCTCCTTCTGTCCACCTGATGAGCAAATCTGATCATTTAGAGAGACCTCACTCTGCATTGCATGTTTGTCTTGTGCCCTGAGAATGCTGGGTGTGCTTTCAGCCACAGAATGCCTTCTCTGTGCTAGCCAGGCCCAGCACTTGCTTTCTTTCAGGGCCTCTCTGACTCACTGGCCCATGGTGGCTCTGAGTTGTTCCAGATCTTCTCTTATCATACATTTTTGAATATAAAATTAGTACGAGTGGTTTGAATGAGAGTTAGGAATGTATTAATTAGGTATTGGACCCTGGTTCCTAACGTAAGAACTAAATTAACTTCTGCACAACAAACTGTACTCAGTTTCTCTGATTTATCATGAAACATTTCACAGAAAAATGCCAATTGCTCCAAATATGACATGAGAGAGAAATGAGAGGGAAAGAGACATGGGGGAAGAGAGAACATTATTGAGATTCATAAAAACATAGCTTTTGCCTATGTGTTTAATAACACCAAAGAATTTAAACTTACTCCAGAAGAACGTTATTTTTTGATCAATAACATGACCTATTTGACTAGACTGACCTGATACCCTCTGAGGTCTCCTAGTGTAACTAATTGAGGGAAATTTCATGCATTCCTTCAACCTAGTTATAAGTGAAGGAAGGAAGGAAGGAGATGGCAAATTAAAGAAGGCTACTGCATAGTAAATGTTGGTACACATTCATACAAAGTGTTTTGGGGAATAATTTTCAAGACTGGAATTGCAAAGGCTCAAGTATATATGGTCACAATTATGTAAAAGCCATCTGTACTTTAGTTACTCTACCTTACTATATTTGTTAGACATACTGTTGACCTAGATGCTGGTATACTGTCATGAGTAACTTATAATCTTTATAAATATATTCCTGTTTCCAAAGAAATTACTACCTTTATCAAAACTTATGAAAGAGATACAAGGACAGAGAGAAAAACTGCTTTCCTCAGCTCTGGTTTCATAGACCCAAAGATAGTAGGCTTAAGCTTATATGAATAATCATGATTTCAAGGCATTTCCTGCAATTCTCCTGACATTCCTTCTGCCTAATTTTAATACCTATTGCTTACCTATTTCAAAATTAGGCAGTAAGTAGGAATGCTAATCCTGAACTCTTTTTTTTTTTTCCCTCTATAATAGATTCAGCATTTTTGAGAAAATAATACCTTTATGTTAGTGAGTGAAAAGGCCTTTAGAGACATTTCATTAAATCACAAAACAGCCTGTGACAAAACTACAGGGTACTGTTATTATCTTCAATTTCCAGATGGAAAAGCAAGGGATAGAAAGAGTGTAGTTACCTTCTTAGTAGTACCTGCAGGATGCCTGTCAAGCTGGCCTTTCAGGCTCCAGCCTGTTCTCTCTCCATACTCCAGGCCTGCTTGCATCTGCCTTTCTACTAAACTACACATCTTCGTGTTGGAATCATACTTATTGTTTATATATTGCTGGCCAAGTACTTAGTCATCAAGCGCTTTGTGCATCACAATTTTAGCATAAGTGCTTGGCTCATGTTTCCTCAAGTGACTATTTGTCATCCAGTCTGCTAGTGATGGGTAACTGAATAAAAACTCCTGGAGTAAGTTAAGCCAATCAGATTCTATCTCCATTAGTAATTTGAAACATGCACCAAAAGACACATACATTAAACTTGTGTTGATTCCAAATGAGAGTGCCCCAGAGCAGAAGAGGATACACACTTCTACTGCATAGCACCTGGGGACAACCTGGTTTGTAGCCTTCCTGCAGTTTCATTGTTCAACATTTCTATTTATAGAATACAAAAATTTCCACCCATTATTTTTCCTTAAGAGGTGTACATATAACCAAGAGAAAGTTATAATTCAATATGTTTGTGGCTCTCTTTTTGAAAAAGCTATTATATTTATTGACATCTTAAGTAATACTTTTACAAAAGTATCTGGACAGACAATTATTAATATTACCAAGTGATATTTACTGTGCCATCACCAACTTTGTCACTTGCATACTTCTTCACATAATTTAACCTTCTTCTTCTAAGAATTATGCTATCTTTCATCTAAGGTAACAATTCACTTACAAGCACTTGTTCTACAAAGTTCATTTTAGCTTAAATCTATTCTTCTATTTATTGACTTATCACCAAAATTAACAACAACAACAAAAATAGCTAGACAAATATAGCTACCAAATTTAAGTGGACTTTTGATGAAATAATTTTAACACTAAAAATATACCAGTGTTAAAAATTACAAATTCATTTTCTAGATGTTAGAAAAAAATATAGGGCAAATAGTTATATTTTTTTCAAAATGCTTAGAAACAGCATAAGTTAATGCAAAAGGATAAACAATGAATTCAGTAGTCTTGATTCAGTATCTGAGTCTGTCACTAAGTCCCTTTATTGTCACTTCTCTGGGGTACAAATTCCTATAAAACAATGAGGATGAGAGATTAAAAAGCCTGGGGACAGGGTGACTGTGAGATCTAGATTAAATTCTTCTGACCATTGCATTCTTAAGAAAGTTTTTAAAAACGGGGCATATATGAATCTAATATTTGTATTTAACATAGTGACAGAATATAATGTTGATAAATATCTTATGTAGCTATTATAATTATTATAGCTTATTTTTACTATCTTCAAAAGCAGCTATGAAGTTTTGAGAAAAATCATATAGGCAAATTGAGGAAAAGCATACATACAATTGAAAAAGTGAAAGTGTTAGTCATTCAGTTTTGTCTGACTCTTTGCAACCCAATGGACTGCAGCCCGCCAGGTTCCTCTGTCCATGGGATTCTCCAGGCAAGAATTTTTGAGTGGGAAGACATTCCTTTCTCCAGAAGATCTTCTTGACCCAGAGACCAACCTGGGTCTCTCTTATTGCAGGCAGATTCATCACCATCTGAGCCACAATTGCCAACCATTAAAAGTGATTAATCAAAAAGTTGTAATTGACATTATATACAGGTGTGAAAAAAAAAGCCCATACAGATATGCATTTACACAAATAAATAGCACACAAGATACATGAGGCATTATGATCATGAATATTTTAAAAGATGTTTTCACATTGTCATTATTTTTCTATTCTATTTGGATTGAGGGAGTAAAATTAGTGGATAAGCTAAAATTAATTTGTTGCAAGGCAGAGATGCAGAGGGTTTGACATAAGCTTTGAAATCAGTCAGATTGAGCTCAAATGCAGGCTCGGTTGCTTACTGATGTCCTCATTCTCAAAATTACTTCATTTGTAAAAGAGAGATAATAGCCATGTCATAGGGCTGCTGCAAGGAGGAAATAAAATAAGTATATAATGGGCACAGCACAATTTTAAGCCTTATTCATTATCATTAGTGTTTACACGAAAAATTGTTCTATAGCACCCAGTTTGAGGGTGAGTGGGTTAGATTTTTAGTATATGAGAGGAAGGACAAGTATTCCAGGCAAAGCCAACTAATTATTCATAACATTCAATGTGCCTTTGTGTTTACCATATGATTTTAAGGAAACTAACTCAAAATAGTGCATAATGTGTTGATCTAAGAGTCAATGAGAAGAATCTCTCTAAAAACTTTGACTAAAATATAATGAAGTTACATATATTTTCACAGCTATTGCATTGAAGTATGAACTGTCACAAATGGCTTAAGTTGCCTAAGAATATCTGTGATTATCCTATTTATTAAGCAGCAACATTATTGTTTTTCACAATAAAATATTCATATGGTGAAGAATCATCATAATTAGATGAAAAAATATAAAATATTCATTTTATTTTCAATGTCCTTTTGAAAGGAAAAAGAAATGTAAAGGGAAGAACATCATTAATACTTAAATAATGAATATATTATTTTATTAAAGTCAGTTTATATAAAATAATTTTGATAAATAAAATTTTTTACTTTTAGTAATTATTCAAATATTTCATTAAAATGTTATAGCTGTTTTTTGGTCATTCAGTCTTCATCTATCTTGTTCCTACTTGAGTTCACGTTTGTCAAGCAGGGTGTTACTGCTGCAGTCAAGAAAAAAGAAAATAGAGAAGATTTCTACTTCTCAATGCTTGTGGATATGAGAATGACTTCCTAAACTTCTAGTTTCCAATATACAGCCACATGCGTCAAGCTATGCATGGATATGTGAAATCACTGTCCCTGTGGGATACATAAGAAGTGATGAAACATCAACTTGGGCAAATATAAACCAATGCTTCCTTAAACATTATAGCTAGCATGCCATTTCAATGAAAACAAAACAAAAAGAACTTTATTTTAAGTAATAAGTTACATCTCAAAACTTCCCACCTATTATAACAAAAGTAAAAACTTTACAATTATTACTGTGATTGTTTTTATAGATTTTAAATTCAAATAAATTTGTATATTTCTAACAGCTAATTAGCAGGTCATTGTTGAAGTGCATTGTGTATATATAGTAAAATACCATGAGCAATATGAAATATTAATGTAGGGAACAAACACAATAGAAAATCGTTCCACAGTTTTAAGAACTTTAGAGTCCAAATAAAGTATTAATGCTGGCAATACCACTTAATTTAAATTATGTGCACATATTTTTATTTTAATACTATCCATTAATTTGTTGTATAACCTCAAAGAAATTAATTTACCTAAATATAACTTTTCATCTATAAAATGGTTGATGATGATGATAGAAAAATATTTATCATGGTTTTGTAATAAGAGGTTAGTGAAATAATTTTTGTTCATAGTTTAGAATATTCTCTAATGCACAGTAAAAATTAAATAAAAAGTGAATTATTTTTATTATGAAATCTTAGCAGCTATTTTGTGGTCTACATTTTAATAAACAGACATTATTTAATGACAGGCTTCCCTGGTGGCTCAGTGGTAAAGAATCTGCCAGAATGCAGGAAATGTGGTTTAGGTCCTCAGGTTGGGAAGATCCCCTGGAGAAAATGGCAACCCTCTCCGATATTCTTGACTGGAGAATGTCATGGACAGAAGAGCCTGGTGGCTCCACACTCCATGGGGTTGCAAAAGAGGCCAACATGACTTAGCAACTAAACAACAACAAAACAACAGAATAGAAAATACTAAAATAAACCCTTGTAAATATAGTTAACTGATCTTTGAAAAAGAATTGAAGGCAATACAAGGGAGCAAATATAATATTTTCAACAAATATTAAGATGACCAGTACAACCTAATATCCACATATAAAAATGAATTTAGATACAGACTTTATACCTTCACAAAAATTAACTCAAAATGGATTGAAGATCTAAATCAAAAGCATAAGACTATGAAACTCCTAGAAGATGGCATAGGAGAAACCTATATTACCTCGAATATGGCAATGCTTTTTTTTTGATACAACACCAAAACCATGATAGATGAAAGAAATAATTAATAAGCTGCACTTCATTAAAATTAAAATAATCTGTTCTGAAAGAGAAGGTCAAGAGAATGAGAAGACAAGCCAGAGACTAGGAGAAAATGTTTGCAAAAGACACATTTATAAAGGAGAGTAATCTGTAATATACAAATAATTCAATATTAAGAAAACAGCCTGATAAAAAAGGGGAGGATAAATAATGAACACCTTAGCTACGAAGATGTATAGATAACAAATAAACACAGGAAAAGATGTTCCAAGTCATGTCAGTTGAGAAACTAAATTAAAATAACAATGATGTACTAGGTCACATTTATTAGAATGGCCAAAATTTAGAACACTGCCAACATAAAAAGCATGGCAAGGATGAGGAGTTACAGAAAATTTCAATGATTGCTGTTCAGAATAGAAAATGGTCCAGTCACTTTGGAAGACTGTTTGAAAATTTCTTACAAAACTTGCTTTGGCATTTATCCAAGTAAGTAGAACATGCGTATCTATACAAAAACCTGCAAAGGAAAGTTTTTAGGAGATTTATTTGTAATTGTCAAAAGTTAGAAATAACCAAGAAGGCCTTTAGTAGAAGAACACATAAACTGTGGCACACTAGATAATGAAATATTATTCAGTGCTGAAAATAACATCCATTAAGCTATAAAAAGACATGGATGAAATTTAAATACTTATTACTAAGTGAAAGAATCCAAAAGGGCTATATACTGTATGATTTGGAACTTCTCTGATGGTGCAGTGGTAAAGAATGTGCTGCAGATGGAAGAGATGAGGGTTTGCTCTCTTATGGACTTTGAGTGATTGTGTTCCTTTTGTTAATCAATTGCAACAAATGCATCACTCTGGCAGGGGATGTTGATAATAATGTTTGGCTATATATGTGGGGCTTCCCAGGCAGCTCCCTTGGTAAAGAATCTGCCTGCGATGCAGGAGTCACAAGAGACATAGATTCAATCCCTGAGTTTGGAAGATTCCCTGGAGGAAATCATGGCAACCTACTCCAGTATTCTTGCCTGGAGAATCCATGGACAGAGGAACCTGGTGAGCAACAGTCCATGGGGTTGGAAAGAGATGAAAATGACTGAAGCTGAAGACCATGCACACATGCATACATGTGTGGGGTCAGACAGCATATGGAAAATCTTCATACTATCCTCTCACTTTGCTTTGAACCTAAAATTGCTCTAAAAGAACATTATTTTAATAAAATGTTTAAAAAAGCTCATAGTTCAAATGAATGACCAATACTTTTGTTCTATAAGCATTGTTTAATACCAGTGCAAACATATTATATACTGAAATCAGACTGATTATATTTGCAGCTGAAGATGGAGAAGCTCTATACAGTCAGGAAAACAAGACCAGGAGCCGACTATGGCTCAGATCGTGAACTTCTTATTGCAAAATTCAGACTTAAATTGAAGAAAGTAGGAAAAACCACTAGACCATTCAGATATGACCTAAGTAAAAGCCCTTACAATTACGCAGTGGATGTAACAAATAAATTCAAGGGATTAGACCTGATAGACAAAGTGCCTGAAGAACTATGACTGGAGGTTTGTGACATTGTACAGGACGCAGTATCAAACAATCCCCAAGAAAGGAAATGCCAAAAGGCAAAATGGTTATCTGAGGAGTCCTTACAAATAGCTGAGAAAAGAAGAGAAGCACAAGGCAAAGGACAAAAGGAACGATATATTCATCTGAATGCAGAGTTCCAAAGAATAGCAAGGAGAGATAAGAAAGCCTTTCTGAATGATCAATGAAAAGAAACAGAGGAGAACAATAGAATGAAAAAGACTAGAGATCTCTTCAAGAAAATTAGAGATACCAAGGGAACGTTTCATGCAAAGATGGGAACAATAAAAAGCAGAAATGGTACAGAACTAACAGAAGCAGAAGATATTAAGAAAAGGTGGCAAGAATACACAGAACTATAAAGAAGATCTTAATGACCCAGAAAACCACAATGATTCAATCGCTCACCTAGAATCAGACATCCTGGAGTGCAAAGTCAAGTGGGCCTTAGGAAGCATCACTACAGACAAAGCTAGTGGAGGTGATGGAATTCCAGCTAAGCTATTTCAAATCCTAAAAGATAATGCTGTGAATGTGCTGCATTCAATATGTCACAAAATTTGAAAAACTCAGCAGTGACCACAGAACTGGAAAAGGTCAGTTTTCATTCCAATCATAAAGAAAGACAATGCCAAAGAATGTTCAAAGTACCACACAATTGCACACATTTCACAAGCTAGGAAAGTAATGCTCAGAATTCTCCAAGATAGACTTAAACAGTATGTAAACCAGGAAATTCCAGATGTTCAAGTTGGGTTTATAAAAGGCAGAGCAACCAGAGATTAAGTTGCCAACATGCATTGGATCATAGAAGAAACAAGAGAAATCCAGAAACAAACCATCTGCTTCTGCTTTATTGACTACGCCAAAGCCTTTTGTGGATCACAATAACTGTGGAAAATTCTTAAGGTGATGGGAGTACCAGACCACCTTACCTGCCTCCTGAGAAACCTGTATGCAGGTCAAGAAGCAACAGTTAGAACCAGACATGGAACAACAGACTGATTACAATTTGGGAAAGGAATACAGCAAGGCTTTATATTGACACCTTGCTTATTTAATGTGCATGCTGAGTACATCATCAGAAGTTCTGGACTGGATGAAGCACAAACTAGAATCAAGACTGCAGGGAGGAATATCAATAACCTCAGACATGCATATAACACCATACTTATGGCAGAAAGCTAAGAGGAACTAAAGAGCCACTTGATGAAAGTGAAAGACAATAATGAAAATGTTGGCTTAAAGCTCAACATTCAAAACACTAAGATGATGGCATCTGGTCTCATCACTTCATGGCAAATAGACAGGGAAACAGTGCAAACAGTGAGAGAATTTGTTTTCTTGGACTCCAAAATTACTGCAGATGCTAATTGCAGCCATGAAATTAAAAAATGCGTGCTGTTTGGAAAAAAAAAAAAAAAACTATGACCAACCTAGACAGCATATTAAAAAGCAGAGACATTACTTTAATATCAAAAGTCTGAATAGTCAAAATTGTGATTTTTTTCCAGTAGTCATATATGCATGTTAGAGTTGAACCATAAAGAAGGCTGAGTGCTGACAAATTGGTGCCTTTGAACTGTGGTGTTGGAGAAGACTTATGAGAGTCCCTTGGACTGCAAAGAGATCAAATCAGTCAATCCTAAAGGAAATCAATCCTGAATATTCATTGGAAGAACTGATGCTGAAGTTGAAGCTCCAGTACTTTGGCCACCTGATGCAAAGAACTGAGTTATTAGAAAAGATCCTGATGTTGGGAAAGATTAAAGGCAGAAGGATAAGGGGGCAACAGAGTATGAGATTGTTGGATGACATCACCGGCTTAAGGGACATGTGTTTGAGCAAGGTCTGGGAAATGTTGATGGACATGGAAGCCTGGTGTGCTGCAGTCCATAGGGTCTCAAAGAGTCTGACACAATTGAGTGACTGAACAGCAACAAACATGTTGTATAGAAAACTACCTACTCAGTGTTTTGGTTTTGCTTTTTTGGCATTGGGGAGATGTTGCTTGTATCAAAATAGTAACCGATAGTTATTTTGCAGTCATCTCTTCCATAGCCTGACATAAATGATGCCATCATATTCAACCATGCTAGTAGCAAAGGCAGTGGCACCCCACTCCAGTACTCTTGCCTGAAAAATCCCATGGACGGAGGAGCCTTGTAGGCCTCAGTCCATGGGGTCGCTAAAAGTCAGACAGGACTGAGCGACTTCACTTTCACTTTTCACTTTCCTCCACTGGAGAAGGAAATGGCAACCCACTCCAGTATTCTTGCCTGGAGAATCCCAGGGACGGGGGAGCCTGGTGGGCTGCAGTCTATGGGGTCGCACAGAGTCAGACACGACTGAAGCGACTCTGCAGCAGCAGTAGCCATAGAAGTGACTGTAGAGTGACTCTTTGTCAGTTGTACATTCCAGATATTTTATATCTTCTTGATAATATTCTAGCCCAAAATAGGCCTTTTACCCTTAATTTGGAAGAACTCTGAGTCTATAGAGAAAGCAAAATGGACTTTGATTTAGTTTATAACTTAAAAAATGCACGTATAACTCTAAATTGGATATATAGATACTTTCTCCATATCCTCCTCCACACTCACTCAAGTACACACAGCCATACACAGATTTATTCTGATGGTTGCAATTTAGTTATTTTCACTCCTTGTGTAACAAGCATACCTTTGTTTGCTAGCTTGCTTCTTCATTAATTTGAGATAAATGCATTCTAAAACCAACCAATAAAGGTTAACCTAGGATTGGAGATTATTGTAATGTAGTTTGGCATTTAGTGATTCTTATAAACAAAATTGAATTGACACCAAGTTCAAAAGTACCATGAGCATATTTAAATGTTTCTCTGATGAACTGTGAACATTCACCAATTAATCTTCTAAATGCTTCCAATCAGTTAATTTTCCAGCAGTTGAAAAGAAGAGAACTACATAAAGGCATGTTCCCAATTTGATGCGTGTGTCTGTTTTATCCATTTAGTGTAAGAATAAATTGCTCTGTATTGAACTACTTATCCCTTTTATTCATAAGTTTTTCATGTAATCATGTTCTTTTCATAGAGATTAGAAAGCTAAAACTTAGTGTAATGCAATATGAGAAAGGCTTGGTGTTTCATGCTTTTCAGTTTCAAGTAATACAGACACATGACTTCTGTGCAAAATCTTCAAAAGGCACCACTTAAAAAAAAACTATAATCAGTCAACTTAGTACGTATCATTTTTTATTTAACTTCTTTTCATTTTTGGAAATGTACCGATATTAGTACATTCATTATTTGGTCAAAAGAGTAGATAATGCTAGTCTCATTATATGTAATTATTAAAACTAATGTATTTTAATGTGTTCCTTTGTGGAGAAATTAATCTCATTTAAAATTAAAAGGATAGATTTTGTTTTTCTATATCCTTGGTGCGAGCACATTTCACAGACTTCCATGATTACAATCAGGTGTTTATTACTGAGTATTTTTTTAAGTTTAATTTAGAGTTAAAAATAATAGTTCAATTAGTGACAAAATTTGAAAATAATATAATAGTAAATTATGAGTGGATTAAACATAAAAATGAAAACAAACTTAAAGTAAGATTCCTTACTTATAAGGATTTTCTCTCACCAACTGTACAGAGCTATGCTGTGTGTTGCCATGCTGTGTGTTTTGTTTTGTTCTGTTTTTTAGTATTATTTTGAACCAACCACTTCACTTCTTTTTAGTAATAACAAAACCAATTAATATAATCTTCCACAATATAGGTAGAGACTATAACAAAGTAAACAACAACAATGAGGCATTAATTTAGTGCTGATTCTTTCCAAGTGTTCATTATGTCATTTAAACCTAATTATAAGCCAAAAGTTTGAAATCAAGTGGGGCTAAGGAAGCATTACTATGAACAAAGATAGTGGAAGTGACAGAATTCCAGTTGAACTATTTAAAGTCCTAAAAGATGCTGTTGAGCTGCTATGCTCAATATGTCACCAAACTTGGAAAACTCAGCAGTGGCCACAGGGCTGGAAAAGGTCAGTTTCATTCCAATCCCAAAGAAAAGCAATGCCAAAGAATTTTCAAACAGCCGCACAATTGCCTCATTCCACATGTTAGTAAGGTTATATTCAAAATCCTTCAAGCTAGGCTTCAGAAGTACATGAATTGAAAACATCCAGATGTTCAAGCTGGGTTTAGAAAAGGCAGAGGAACCAGAGATCAAATTGCCAACATTTATTGGATTATGAAGAAAGCAAGGGAACTCCAGAAAAACATCTATTTCTGCTTCATTGACTATGCTAAAGCCTTTGACTTTGTGAATCACAACAGATTTTGGAAAATTCTTAAAAAGATGGGAATACTAGACCACCTTACCTGTCTCTTGAGAAACCTATATGCAGGTCAAGAAGCAACAGTTAGAACGGGACATGGAACAATGGGTTGTTTCAAAATTGTGATAGAGGTACATCAAGGCTATATATTGTCACCCTGCTTATTTAACTTATATGTAAAGTATATCATGCAAAATTCTGGGATGGATGAAGCAGTAACTGGCATCAAGATTGATGGGATAAATATCAACAACCTCAGATGTGCAGATGATACCACTCTAATGGCAGAAGGTGAAGAGGAACTATAGAGCCTCTTGATGAGGGTGAAAGAGGAGAATGAAAAAGCTGGCTTGAAACAGCATTAAAAAAGCTAAGATCATGGCATCTAGTTGGTGCCATCACTTCATGGCAAAGAGAAGAGAAAAAGTGGAAGCAGTAAATAAAATGTTACTGCTTGGGCTTCAAAATCACTGCAGATTGTGACTGCATCCACGAAATTAAAAGATTCTTGTTCCTTGGAAGGAAAGCTGACAAACCTAGATAGTATATTAAAAATTAGTGATATCACTTTCCTGACAAAGGTCTATATAGTCAAAGCTGTGGTTTTTCCAGTAGTCATGTACAGATGTGAGAGTTGGATTATAAAGAAGACTGAGCACCAGATAATTGACTTTTTCAATTCTTGATGCTGGAGAAGACACTTAAAGGTCCCTTGTACTGTAAGAAGATTAAACCAAACAATCCTTAACAAAATCAACCCTGAATATTCATTGGAAGGATTGATGCTGAAGCTGAAGCTCCAACATTTTGGCCACTTGATGTGAAGAACCAACTCATTGGAAAAGACCCTAATGCTGGGAAAGATTGAATGAAAAAGGAGAAGGGGACAAGAGAAAACGACATGGTTAGATGGCATCATTGAATCAATAGACATGAATTTGAGCAAACTTCAGGAGACGGTGGAGGAGTGTGCTGCAGTCCACAAGGTCACAAAGAGTTGGTCAGACATGGCATTGTGACTAAACAACAACAATAACAAGCCAATGAGCTAGGTCTTACTATTAAATTTATTTTCTACATGAAGAAACTGAGGCTTAGAACATTTCTAAATTGATCAAAGCCACATAGCTAAAAGGAGAAGGAACCAGGACTTTAGGTTAGGGTTATTGAGTTATCTGATTTTACAATCTATCCATTTAATTATTCACTATAGTACTTGTCTTTACTTTCTAAAAGTTCAGGTTTTCTGGATGATAATTAACTATGAATAGATATTAGAACATTATTTCTTTCAATTATACCTTTTTGTATCAACATTAGATTTCTTTATTTAGCTTACATACTTACCAAAAAAAGTATTAATGTTTTAAATTCAATTAATATAATATTTTAGTATAATACAGATTACAATGTGGAGTAAAATTGAAATGAATACAAGTATTAGTGTGTGTGTATGTGCTCAGTCATGTCTGACTCTTTGTAGCCCAATGGATTTTAGCTTGCCAGACTCCTCTGTGCATGGAATTTTCCAAGCAAGACCACTGGAGTGGATTGCCATTTCTCATCCAGGGCACTTATCCGATCCAAGGGTCAAACACACATCTCCTTGTCTCCTGCATTGGGAGATAGATTCTTTACCACTAAAGCTACATGGGAAGCCCTAGATATTTGCACATTATTTCTTACAATTATGCTTTTTGTATCAGCATTATAATTTTATATTTAGCTTACATATTACAAAAAATTAAGTATGAAACTAAGTGCAATTAAAATATTTTATTACAACATACATTTTAATGTAGAGTAAAATTGAAATAAATACAAGTATTAGTCATAGCCTGTGCATGAAATCTCTCATTAGTAAATGCTCTAATGTTTCTTGTGTGTTGATTAGATCTCTCTTTCCCCAAACACTGTAGTTTTAAGATCTACTGAGCATTTGTGAAAGTCTTAAACAATGACTATTTTCCATAGAAGTTTTAAGGCCAGCAGCTTATCTTTACCATTGCTATGCTGAATTCAGTAAGAATAGTTTTGTTAGTAAAACGAAAAGGTTTTCTGCCTTTTTCTGCAAGTATATTTTCTTTCCTTAGAGGAAAAACAAGTAGATGTGTTAGTATGTTGGCTAGATAGAATCTTAAATTCCTATTGTTTCAGCAAATCTTTAGTTTCTTAGCAACACATCAATTGTTTTAGCATTTAATACTTGGTTATTATAATCTCTTCCAATTAGATAACTAAATCTTAAATATATATTGATTATTTTTATTAAATAATTATCAGACCCATAGTTCTCTTAGCCTTTGACACTAATGACCTAAAAAGCTGTGTAATAAAAAGACTTATTTTAAAAAGCAGTTTTTAATAAATTGTATATTCTCTCTTTGTTTCAAAAGTTATAAAATGAAAATAATAACTGTTGGTTATCAGAAGTTAAATGTATGTAAAAATACTTTCTATACATTGATCACATTTATAAATGTACTGATAAGAGAGGCTTGGTTAACTTTTTCTATTATGAGCCAGATAGTAAATATTTTATGCTCTACAGATCAGGTGGTCTTTGTCTCAACCACTCAGTTCTCCTATTTATTATGAAAGGGGTCATAGACAGTATATAGATGAATGTGAGTATATTCTAATAAAATTGTGGTTTAAATAATAGGCAGCAGGTCCTGAATTATATTTTAAACATCAATTTTAACATTTTAAAATTCAATCAATAGTCTATACTTTGCTGTATAACATAAGCATATAAGGAAATCTACAGAGAGTTCTAGCTATCAGGAGGGCAGAAATTCATATACACATGTACAAACCAATACCATTCATAATTATATTATATTATAAATTAAATGATGTACATACAGTGATCAAGAGATCAGTATAGATTTAGATAGTGGAAAAAGTCAGCCAGGATAGAAAATATATTCAGATATTAAGCAAGGAAAAAAACTGGTCTGCAAATAATTTTAAACATTTTTTTTGGAACCAGTGCTTCCATACATTTACTCTTGTCTACAGCCCAACTAACCTACCTACTATTTCCCCAACCTCTGGAATGCTTCTTTTCCCCTTGCCTTTTCTTCTCTATCCCACACTAGGGCTCATATATCCATTTCTCATCTATTGTATCAAAATATATATCCTGAAGAAATCACTTTCAGATTCTTTCAAATTATTCCTTATTGCTGAATACCCAGACCATTTTGAACCATTCACATTCTATGTATTAATATCACTTAGTGTTTCTCCCCCTTTCCAACTAGTCTTTGAGTTTCTTGAGTATCTTACTTATTTGTATAGTTTGATGTTGTGTAGCCACCAGACCAAAAACACTGAAATGCAGGATAGTGTATCTATTGAGTTGAATGCCTTCAGTATTAATTGAAACAAAGGGGTAAGCTCTTATGCCCAGGGAATCAATAAAGCCTTGAAATATGGTGCTACAAAGACCTGAATAGCCTCTGATTTACAACTGTATCTAATCTTTTAATTGGCTGTATCTAAGCCAATTTTAATGGGCTCAACTGGACCACCATCAGGCTGGTAGTATCCATCTTGACAAACATTCTTTCAGCATTTTTGTTAATCAATGATATAAAAGTATTAATTCTGTTGAATACATCCCTGTTTAGCTACTGCCAAGGTTTTCTGAGGGCTTCCCAGGTGGCACAGTGGCAAAGAATCTGCCTGCCAATGCAGAAGATGCAAGAGACACGGATTCTATTCCTGGGTCGAGAAGACGTCCCCGGAGTAGGAAATGGCAACCCACTCCAGTATTCTTGCCTGAAAAACTCCATGGACAGAGAAGCCTGCAGGTTACATTCCATGGAGTCACAAAGAATCAGACACCACTGAGCGCATACACACACACACACACACACACACAAGGTTTTCTGAATCATCTGAATGTGAAAATGCCTTCTACTGTATTGGAGCACTGACTTTTATCTCCACAGGAATCTTTCAGCTTATCATCTAACTGCAAATGTTTTATGGATGTGGTAACTATGTCATTCTCTAGTACTTTACCAGTTTATGCTTTTGATGTTGGAGAACTTTCAGTTTCAAACAAATGTTTGTAACTGGTATCTATCTTGTCCATATTTCACTGTCATTTCAAAAATCATACCTGTGATTTTTGTATCCATGACCAGTACAGAGTACATACATAGTCAACATTAGTGTAGTTCATTAGATTTTTCCTCTTCCCGCATTTCTTGCCTCAGAATAAGATTCCACTCCCTTCCCTATTAGGGTGGGTGACACCTTGTAACTACTTCTAGGTAAAACATTTATGTATCAGGGTGAAATACTTCAGAGCTACATTTTCACTCAGGCAAGATCACTGGCAATATTTGGTGTTTGCTCTTCTGACAGGCATGGTGTCAGAGTGACATAATTAGAATTGTTCATCTATGATCATGTAGAATAAGCAACTGTAAATATTTGATGCTTGAGTCACCAAAATTTGAGAATTGACTTTTGCCATAGTGTAACCTAGTCTATCCTGCATGACAGAGAAATCAAAACCAGAAAACAGATGCTCTGGAAGAAAACAAACCGGAACACATGCAGTATCTTAAGGATGGTTCATCTAAGATAAAGAAACTGAGAAATGGAAATTCATGTAATATAGACCAATACATTTGGCTAATTGGTCACCTGAGGTTAGACTGAAATTCAGATTATACAGTTAATGATGTAGTGTTCAGAAAAAAATGACTGGACAGTTAGAATGATTACAGTCAATGTTAGATGTTGTTAGGTCTATTTGACAAGATAATTGCAATTAATAAATGCCCTCAGTAAATAAGTAGGCCCTTTACATGTATAGAAACAATTTTAAGTAGGAAGTGGCTGTAACTTCTTAACTCTAAGAAGATGAATAATAAAATGAGAAATGTCACAAGCAAAAATATCAATTAAGTATACCTTGCAGAAAGATCACATCAGTTGGAGAATCATTACACTAAAAACCTAGCAAGTAATACTGTTCTTAGAAAAAAATCTCTTTTGTTGAGAAAATGATTTAGGAAAAGATTTAGTGGTATAACATACCCACTAAAGCTGGTAAACTCAAACTATTTGTAATTAAGTGAAGAGAAAGAAAGATGTTCCAAGCAGAACTATGATTGTAGTTATTGGCACATGAAACTGACTTCAGTTGTTAAAAACGTTAAGTTATTGAAAGAGCTAGAGTGCCAGAAGAACCACAACCCAGACTACAAAAGACTGTTACTGTCTGAGACTTAAAATGATTTTCTCTAGAAAAAGACCCATCTAATAATGCTACTCAGCCCCCAGGAGAACAGGATTTTCCAAACTGAACTTCAGATGTGGCCAAGAATATAACAAAGGGTAAAATCTCTGAAAGAGCTGCAAAAGGCATCAAAAACAAGACACTAACAGACTCATTCCACAAAGCAGAATCAAGGAATATTACAAAAACAGTCCTTACTACTAGGGTAGTGATACCTCAAAAAGTTTGCCCACTGGTGATTTCAGAATTGCTATAGATTACTACATGCTGTGCCTCACATCTTCCTTTTATTTAAATATAAGTATTGATTGCAGCTTTCCAATACTTTTTGGACCATTACATACTGGGTTGTATATATCTGGATGAAGGTGAGTCATTTCTGATTTAAAGCTAATTTAACATATCACTTGCAAAGCTAATTTAACATATCACATGCATCACCCAAAGATCTTTAGCTTTTAGGTTAATATTGTGATGAGTTAGTACTTAGGAGTTGTTTACTTTGAGAATCAAGTATATATTATATGCAGAAAGGAGAGCAAATCAGCTATTCGATGCAGAAAGATGTAGCAGTTGTAAGTGTTGTTCAGCTCATTTTTCTGGTTATTCCTCTTTTCAGGACTTGGTAGGGTATACATTTTAACCCACTTATAAGTGAGTAAAGTCAAGAAACTGGATATAGCTTTTGAGTTGTGAGTGAAGGGGCTTAAGTGTAACCTTCTTTGACTCTGGACCAGTGTCACTCTGGTATCTAAATATCATAGTTGACTATGAGGAGTAGAGTGGTTGAGCAAGCCTCAGTGGAAATAACTGACAGCAAGAAACATGATTCTGCAGTTTTAAAGTCACTGTGATTTTTGGAAGGTGTTTGTTACTATAGAGTAATGCAGCCTATGCTGATTGACCTTTCCCAAATCAATAGTATAATTTGTTTTTTTGATATATATGTATATTTTTCCAGAAAGAACTAAAAATAGATTCTATGCATGAAAAAACTATTTTAATGACTTGATATGAAGAAGGAAAATGTATATTTATATCAAACTAATACACTACTCTCTGTAATATATCAATTTTACAATTGATATTTCAATACAATATCAATTATGTGCATGCTTAATAGCTCAGTTGTGCCCATCTGTTTGTGACCTCATGGACTGTAGTCCACCATGCTCCACTGTTGATGAGATTTTCCAGGCAAGAATCCTGAAGTGGGTTGCTTTGTCCTTCAGAGGATCTTCCTGAATGAGGGATCGAGCCTACATCTCCTATGCCTCTTACATTGGCAGGCAGATTCTTTACCATTGAGCTACCTGTTAAACCCAGGATTCAATCACTGGGTTCGGAAGATGCCCTGGAGGAGAAAATGGCAGCTCACTGCAATATTCTTGCCTGGAAAATTCCATGGACAGAGGAACCTGGTAGGCTACAGTTCATGGGGTTGCAAAATAGCTGAACATAACATAGTAACTAAACAACAAAATATCAATACCACAAATAAATTTAACTTAAATATACCTATTATTAATGCCTTATATCTCTATACCATATCAGTATAGGCCATAAAAAAATGGCATACAAAGAACAGAGTTGTCACATTGAATTTAGAAAGTCAGTCAGAGTACTTTAAGGATGAGGCTTATAATTATTTTCACTCTGCTTGAATTTTTGAAACTAACCTGTTAGTCTAAAAATTAAACCAGTGTATTTTTAAAAATACATATCTAAAGCATTACTGCTATTTTTTTTTTCCTGTACCAGACTGACAAAGAGCGCTGTCTCTGAAAGGCTGTTATTTAACTGATTTCTCTTTGAAAATGAAAAATATGTAAACTGCCCAATATTTCTCCAGTGTTTCAAAAGAGCTAAAAGCTCTACTGTTAACAGTGCTGATTGTCAAAAGAAAAATCTTCTTATCAATATAAATTCTTTAGCATTGAAATTTCCCTAAACTTCATCGGATCAAGGCCTTCAAATTCAGAGATATTTCACAACAGCTATTTTTGCTCCCAGTTTTTGCTATAGCTTTTCTCACTATTTTCTTAAAAATAAGATAATAAAGGTAGAATTTCAAAGGAATTTTACACTTATTCAACTAGATATGCAGCACCAAAATCAATGTAGCAAGTATCTTAAGGATAATTGGAGAAAAATAGAGCCACAGATGTTCTGCAAAAAAAAAAAAAAGAAAGAAAGAAAGAAAGAAAACAAAACGTTAGCAAATTGGTTGTTCACATATACAGAGTTGTGGTAACAATAACCCTGACTGAAGGCATTTTGCTTTGTATATACACACTGCTATAAAGCCGTCATTAAATTACCCTAAATGCATTATTTTTTATCTTTATTCTTTTTTTCTCTTTTTCCTTCATTCCTATTAAGGACACAAAAACATTGTTTTCAGTCTCTTAACATTAAAATAAAACACCTCATTTGTCTCAGAAATAACTTTTTTTTTTTTAATCTCCTGGGATGGTTTCCACTGTACATCTAGATATTAGATGAAGTTCAAGAACACTAATACTTTACTCAACCCAAACTGTGAGTCCAAGTTATGGTGGAAAAACCAGAAACATATAAATGAGGTCAGTCAACTGGTGATTAATTTCTCTGCTGATCTGCCACTTTTACTGCCACAATAACTAGTGTCATCAACACTGTAATAAAAGAAAATAAACCTGTGAGCCCTCCTAGCTCTGGTCATCCATAATTCTGTTCAATCATATGTACTGCACCATTCTTGACTGCTCCAGGTTTTCCCCAGGTGAATCCTTATTTTGTCAGCAGTTTCTGTTCCAGATTCCAATTTACATAGTCTCCTTTATTTTCAAAAGCTGACCCATTGGCACATCATGCTGACCTACTGGCACATCTTAGTTGGGGAACATTTTTGTGAAATGACCATACATTATTTCTTTTTTCCTATTTTCATTATGATTTTTAAAAAAGCTATCTAAAATAAAAATCACATATATTAGATTTTTAAATCTGTTTCTCAGTCTTCTCTTGCCTATATTTCACTCTTCTTAATATAAAACAAAGCTGAATCCAACAAGTTCACATTTTTATAATGATTTCCTTCCAACCCTCCCTATTTTGTTTATTTTATTTTTTTTTTATTTATTAACTTTACAATATTGTATTGGTTTTGCCATACATCAACATGAATCTGCCACGGGTGTACACGTGTTCCCAATCCTGAACCTTCCTCATACCTCCCTCCCCATACCATCTCTCTGGGTCATCCCAGTGCACCAGCCCCAAGCATCCTGTATCCTGCATCGAACCTAGACTGGCGATTCTTTTCCTACATGATATTATACATGTTTCAATGCCATTCTCCCAAATCATCCCACCCTCTCCCTTTCCCACAGAATCCAAAAGACTGTTCTACACATTTGTGTCTCTTTTGCTGTCTCGCATACAGGGTTATCGTTACCATCTTTCTAAATTCCATATATATGCATTAGTATAGTGTACTGGTGTTTTTCTTTCTGGCTTACTTCACTCTGTATAATTGGCTCCAATTTCATCCAACTCATTAGAACTGATTCAAATGTATTCTTTTTAATGGCTGAGTAATACTCCATTGTGTATACGTACCACAGCTTTCTTATCCATTCATCTGCTGATGGACATCTAGGTTGCTTTCATGTCCTGGCTATTATAAACAGTGCTGTGATGAACATTGGGGTACACGTGTCTCTTTCAATTCTGGTTTCCTCAGTGTGTATGCTCAGCAGGGGGATTGCTGGCTCATAAGGCAGTTCTATTTCCAGTTTTTTAAGGAATCTCCACACTGTTCTCTGTAGTGTCTGTACTAGTTTGCATTCCCAATCAACAGTGTAAGAGGGTTCCTTTTTCTCCACACCCTCTCCAGCATTTATTGCTTGTAGACTTTTGGACTGCAGCCATTCTGACTGGTGTGGAATGGTACCTCATTGTGGTTTTGATTTGCATTTCTCTGATAATAAGTGATGTTGAGCATCTTTTCATGTGTTTGTTAGCCATCCGTATGTCTTCTTTGGAGAAATGTCTATTTAGTTCTTTGGCCCATTTTTTGATTGGGTCATTTATTTTTCTGGAATTGAGCTCCAGGAGTTGCTTGTATATTTTTGAGATTAGTTGCTTGTCAGTTGCTTCATTTGCTATTATTTGCTCCCATTCAGAAGGCTGTCTTTTCACCTTGCTTATAGTTTCCTTTGTTGTGTAGAAGCTTTTAAGTTTAATTAGATCCCATTTGTTTATTTTTGCTTTTATTTCCAATATTCTGGGAGGTGGGTTATAGAGGATCCTGCTGTGATTTATGTCGGACAGTGTTTTGCTTATGTTCTCCTCTAGAGTTTTATAGTTTCTGGTCTTACGTTTAGATCTTTAATCCATTTTGAGTTTATTTTTGTGTATGGTGCTAGCATTCCTATACACTAATAATGAGAAAATAGAAAAAGAAATTAAGGAAATAATTCCATTCGCCATTGTAATGAAAAGAATAAAATACTTAGGAATATATCTACCTAAAGAAACTAAAGACCTATATATAGAAAACTATAAAACACTGGTGAAAGAAATCAAAGAGGACACTAATAGATGGAGAAATATACCATGATCATGGATTGGAAGAATCAATATAGTGAAAAGGAGTATACTATCCAAAGCAATCTATAGATTCAATGCAATCCCTATCAAGCTACCAACGGTATTTTTCACAGAGCTAGAACAAATAATTTCACAATTTGTATGGAAATACAAAAAACCTCAAATAGCCAAGGCAATCTTGAGAAAGAAGAATGGAACTGGAGGAATCAACCTGCCTGACTTCAGGCTCTACTACAAAGCCACAGTTATCAAGACAGTATGATACTGGCACAGAGACAGAAATATAGATGAATGAAACAAAATAGTAAACCCAGAGATAAATCCACACACCTATGGATACCTTATCTTCGACAAAGTAGGCAAGAATATACAATGGATTAAAGACAATCTCTTTAACAAGTGGTGCTGGGAAAACTGGTCAACCACTTGTAAAAGAATGAAACTAGAACATTTTCTAACACCAACTCTCCCTATTTTGATACCACTAAGGCTTGGAAGATAAGAACTATTACTGAAGCATAAAAATTTTGACAATAACTTTATTTCCAGAATTATAACTGACTATAACCAATGAGCAATTGGTTAACTTTTCTACTGAGTTTCTTGATCATTAAACATTTAAAAATCTTTTCATTTTATCAATGGTCAAGATATTGAAATCTTAAATCAAAATATAAGTGAACTCACAGAGGTAAGTAAACGATAAATTCTGCTTTCACCTTGAGGCTATTTGCCCAGTTATGCTCTTTAGTTTTAACCTCCTTTTGGGAGAAAAGACACAGGTGGTAAAGCCTCGGCTTGTCCCAGTCAAGAACCCCGCAAGGTGATTTATTGTTAGACTAAGAATGAAACTTACAACTCTCATATTCCTGTAGCAGTGGGTAAGAAGCTGGGACTGTGTCTTTCTTGGGTACTTGTGCTAGTGGTAGAAGGGAATAAATAAATAAATAGAAAAGCATTTTTCTGTGAAATATAACTATAAGCAAGACTGGAAATTAAATTCACAATAGATAGATGATTGGAAGGAAAAGATACTACAATATTTGTCTTAAAATTGTTGTAGGTGGTCAACAATTCTGTTACTAAGAAATATAAATCACCTTGAGAAGTAGATAAAATTACTTCACAATCAGGTCTAAAATCATTCTCACTAGTAAAATTCCAGTGAATATGAGCTCTCAACCCAGGAACAAACTGTCAACTCAAAATTTTATAACTAGCAAAAAAAAGAAAAAGAAAAAAAATTACAAAACAGCACTTTCAATATAAGGAGAAAAATGAGAATAACAGAGATTTTTAGACATAAACTCAAGAGTTGCCAGGAACATATTTAGTTTTCAACAGGAAGTTCTATGAAGTGGAAGTGTTAGTTGCTCAATTATGTCTGACCTTTTGTGACCTCTTGGATTGTAGCCCACCAGACGCCTCTTTCCATCAGCTTTTCCAGGAAAGAATAGTTGAGTGGGTTGCCATTTCCTTCTCCACGGGGTCTTCCCAACCCAGGGATTGAACTCTGGTGTCCTGCATTGCAGACAGATTCTTTACTGACTGAGCCACAAGGGAAGACCATGGCAATTCTATGGGATAGACTTTTTAGGCCAATGTAACTTAGTAATTAAGAATAATTATTCTTAATAAATAAAATATGCAAATCACATTAATTTCAGTGAAGGTTTATTTAAAATAGTGTGGTAAATAAAGAAAAAGGCAAGCATATGAATAATACAGTTAATTAAATAATATAATAATATGTTGAAAGTTTATAAAATAATAGAAATAATTAATTAGCAAAATCATTAAAAGAAAGGAGTAAAGGGTGAAAAATGAAATAGAAGAACATTTTTAAAAATTAATCAGTCACACCAAACGCCCAAAAAAGGCAAGGAAGGGAAAAACAAAATAAAAGGGAGAGTCAAATGATCAATAATTTTAAATAATAATCCAGAATGGGCATTATTTTATAAACACCAGATTGGCAAAAAATATTAAGCTTAAATAATAATGTACTATAGAGGATACAAAGCAATGAGACCGCTTTCTAATGACATATATTTGTGAGTACCAGTTGGGGTAACCATTTTAGAAAACAAGTCAGCATTAATTCATAAAGTGGAATGTGTAAATATGCTTCACAAAAGAAAGTCACACCTAAGTTTAAACTTAGAGAAGCTTAGTTCCTATGTGCATGAATCCCCAAACATGTATAAAAATATCCAATCCCACTGGCTGGATGAAAATAATCTGGAAATAACCATCATGAATACAATGGATAAGCAAATAATGATATAGTTAATTAAGGAATTCTCAATATCTGTAAAACTGAATCAATAAATGCTACATTCAACTACATGGATGAACATCAGAATCAACATTGAAAGAAAAGGGCAAATGATTCCACATCTATGAAGTTCCCCAAGCTTCCAAAATTATATAGACTTTCTAGTGATATACATCTATAACAGTAGATATAGTAAAACTCTAAAAATTAAGTTAAACTGATAAATCTCACATTCAATTAATGGCTAATGCTGAAGTGGAAAAATAGTGATGTATATACAAGGTGATTTTAGTGTTAGAGTCAGACACGACTGAGCGATTTCACTTTCACATTTCTCTTTCATGCATTGGAGAAGGAAATGGCAATCCACTCCAGTGTTCTTGCCTGGAGAATCCCAGGGATGGGGAGCCTGGTGGGCTGCCATCTATGGGGTCACACAGAGTCAGACATGACTGAAGCGACTTAGCAGCAGCAGCAGCAGCATACTCTTTTTAAAAAAGGATTATTATATATTTTTTTAATTTTTTCCTACTTTGTTAATATTTTTGTATGTATTATTGAAGAGAAATGAAAAGTAAAATTTCTTGTATTGTTATAAGTTATATATGAAGCTGATAATTTTGAGGAAAAGTTGCCTTTATTAGTATAATTTGGGCTTCAGTTTCTTCTGTAAACATTTTATATTATATCAATCTTTCAGCCTGCGGTTTGCCAACTTTCCTTTCTTTCCCTTTTTTGTCATTATGTCTTTCCTGGATATAATAACCTATGTATTTTTTGATAGTGACAAATATTCTAACAAAGTATATTGAAATTTTAATTTTTTGAACTATATTGACAAAATAATTATTTTCCTCCCACGTGATGCCAAAGGGCAGTCACATCATAATATTTGTGTGGTTTCATTTATACATTGATTGATGCTATGTCTTTATTTCATCTATAAAGTTTTGATTTGCTACTGGTTATCAAATTAAAACCCAATAACTCTTTACTGGGTTTCAGCTTATTTGAAGAAGCATTTTTCTCCCCACACTCTAAATTTTGGGTTGGAGGATCAGGACTCCGCATGTCCTAAAAAGTGCTATAAACCTTAAAGTGCTCTCTGTTTCCTGATTTTTCTTTCTTTTTAATGTAAACCATGGCTGTTCAATGCATCCTAAAACTTTCAATTTTTGTCTTGAAAAATGAAAGATTTACACTTTATACTGTATCATCCAGTATGTAGCTGTTTTCATTTATCTTTATTTTCTTCTGACAAGAAAAAAAAGCGCAAGAATTTCACAGTAAACCTTTCAGTTTTATACCATTGTTTTTGGCATGTAAAGAATTTGTAGGTAGATTAAAGCACATCCAAAACTCTACCCATAGATCAGTGTGGAGCAAATATAAAATGGTTAATATCTGACTGTAAATGTTTTTTAAAGCAAGACACTCTTTGCATTGTTGTTCTTTAGTCTAAACAAAAATAAAACATTTAAACAGAATGTAATAAATACATTCTGGATATTGGTGCTTTGTTGGTAGAGTTATTTCTCTTCATGTCCTGATTATTTTCTGAAGTCTCCAAGAAAGTGATAAATCTTATTTTCTTTTCTCACAAAGGTCTTCTGTACCCATGCTGCTACATCACTTCAGTCGTGTCCGACTCTGTGCGACCCCATAGACGGCAGCCCATCAGGCTCCCCCATCCCTGGGATTCTCCAGGCAAGAACACTGGAATGGGTTGCCATTTCCTTCTCCAATGCATGAAAGTGAAGTCGCTCAGTTGTGTCTGACTCTTTGAACCCCTTGGACTGCAGCCTACCAGGCTCCTCCGAACATGGGATTTTCCAGGCAAGAGTGCTGGAGTGGGTTACCATTGCTTTCTTCATAAGCAGATTTAAATCAATTTGGTGAAGACACTGTGGAAGATATTCAAATATTATGGTGCTATGATCAATCAGTCTTCATCAGAAATTAAGGAAGACACTTCTATTCACAATTAAATAAGAGTTTGAAACTGCCAAAATTTCAAGTTCAAGTGCAATTATGTTGCAAAAGAGAAGAACTTGAGGAAGATCAATGATGAAAGAAAGGAAAAAATATTTCAACAAATGAATACATGTACCCCTATGTTTCAAGTAAGTCTATTTACAATAGCCAAGTATGTTACTAACCTAAATGTCCATTGACAGATAAATGGATAAAGAAAATCTGGCACATATAAACAATGGAATACTACACAACCATAAAAAGAATGAAATAATATCATTTACAGCAACATAGATAGACCTAGAGATTATCATAAGTGAAGTAAGTCAGAAAAAGAAAGACAAATACCCATATTATATCATTTACATGGTGAATATAAAATATGACATAAATGAACTTGTTTATATAAGCAGAAACAGACTCAGACATAGAGAACAGACTTGTGATTGCCAAAGGAGAGAAAGATGGATGAGTCAGGAATTTGGATTAGCAGATGCAAAATATTTTATACAGAATGAATAGATGACAAGATCTTACTGTATAGCACAGGGAATTATATTCAACATCTGACAATAAACTATATTTTAAACAATATGAAAAGATTTACATATAACAGATTCACTTTGTTGTATACTAGAAACTAATACAACATTATAAATCAAATATACTTCAATAAAAATAAATTTTAAAAAAATAGGAGAATGTACACTCAAAGAAAAATACAACAATATGAACAGATTTTCAAATAAAAATTCAGAAAGACAAAGAGTGGAATTATTTTCTTGAAGCGATAAATGCAGATTATGATATAAAAGAAAAATATGACCAAAAAAGAACAGTATAATAAACTATAAATAATTCTTAAAAATAAGGTATAGCTTTTGAAATTAAAACTATGAGGCAAATTAGCGAATAGACATCACCAACAAGACAGTTAGTGACCAATGAGCAAACTGAGGCATTATCCCAGAATGCAATACAAATATATGTACAGATTAAATCAAGTGATGTCCAACGAGTCAGAGTATCAGTAGTTATAAGACTTTTGCTTCCCTGGTGACTCAGAGGTTAAAGCGTCTGCCTGCAATGCGGGAGACCTGGGTTCGATCCCTGGGTCAGGAAGATTCCCCTGGAGAAGGAAATGGCAACCCACTCCAGTATTCTTGCCTGGAGAATCCCATGGACAGAGGAGCCTGGTGGGCTACAGTGCATGGGGTCGCAGAGTCAGACACGACTGAGTGACTTCACTTTCACTTTCAGAAAAAAAAGCAAATATGGTTGGAAGAAAGATAGTTAAGAATTTTCTAGAACTGAAAAAGTGAAATTTCTCATACCAGAAAATTTGGTAAGTACTGCCTAAGTAATTGAAAAGAATAAAAAAGGAAAAAAGAAAAACACATACTGAAACACTGCAGTGAATCTCATAAATGTTGAGACTAATAATAAGATTCCTGACATAACATAATGTAAAGACAAATTACCAAGAATGAAATGAGAATGAGTAGTGATTTCTGTGTGGGTGTGGGCATAGTTGTGTCAGACTCTCTGTGACCCCATAGATGGTAGGCTGCCAGGCTCCTCTGGCCATGCAATTTTCCAGGCAAGAATACTGGACTGGGTTGTCATTTCTTCCTCCAGGGATCTTTCCAACCCAGAGATCAAACCTGCATTTCTGGCATCTCCTACATTGGCAGGCAGACTCTTTATGACTAGAGTAAACTAGGAAGCCTGAAAATAAGCAGTATTATGTTTTTATCAGCAATATTTAATAGAGGAAGAATGAGAAAATATTGTCAAAGTGTGACATAAAATGAAGTTAAGATACATTCTAAGTCTAAATGTTAATAATAAACTGAATTTATTATTAATGCATAATATACATATATATTAAATATAGAACAAATACATATATGTTAAATATATAATTTATTTATTAATGATTACTAATTATTAATGAATTTTGGGGTGTTAGTTCTAAGAGGTCTTGTAGGTCTTCATAGAACCGTTCAGCTTCAGCTTCTTCAGCGTTACTGCTCGGGACGTAGATTGAATTACTGTGATATTGAATGGTTTGCCTTGGAAACGAACAGAGATCATTCTGTCGTTTTTGAGATTGCATCCAAGTACTGCATTTCAGACTCTTTTGTTGACCATGATGGGTACTCCATTTCTTCTAAGGGATTCCTGCCTGCAGTAGTAGATATAATGGTCATCTGAGTTAAATTCCCCCATTCCAGTCCATTTTAGTTTGCTGATTCCTAGAATGTTGACGTTCACTCTTGCCATCTCCTGTTTGACCACATCCAATTTGCCTTGATTCATGGACCTAACATTCCAGGTTCCTATGCAATATTGCTTTTTACAGCATCTGACCTTGCTTCTGTCACCAGTCACATCCACAACTGAGTATTGTTTTTGCTTTGGCTCCATCCCTTCATTCTTTCTGGAGTTATTTCTCCACTGATCTCCAGTAACATATTGGGCACCTACCAACCTGGGGAGTTCTCTTTCAGTATCCTATCATTTTGCCTTTTCATACCCATGTCCAAGGTAAGAGTATCCCAAGTAAGATGGTAGGTGCTGCAAGAGGGCATCAGAGGGCAGACACACTGAAATCATAATCACAGAAAACTAGTCAATCTAATCACATTAGGACCACAGCCTTGTCTAACTCAATGAAACGAGGCCATGCCTTGTGGGGCCACCCAAGATGGGTGGGTCATGGTGGAGAGGTCTAACAAAATGTGGTCCACTGGAGAAGGGAATGGAAAACTCTTCAGTACTCTTGCCTTGAAAACCCCATGAACAGTATGAAAAGGGAAAATGATAGAATAATGAAAGAGGAACTCTCCAGGTCGGTGGGTGCCCAAAATGCTACTGGAGATCAGTGGAGAAATAACTCCAGGAAGAATGAAGGGATGGAGCCAAAGCAAAAACAATACTCAGTTGTGGATGTAACTGGTGACAGAAGCAAGGTCCAATGCTGTAAAAAGCAATATTGCATAGAAACCTGGAATGTTAGGTCCATGAATCAAGGTAATTGGAAGTGGTCAAACAGGAGATGGCAAGAGTGAATGTCAACAGTCTAGGAATCAGCAAACTAAAATGGACTGGAATGGGGGAATTTAACTCAGATGACCATTATATCTACTACTGTGGGCAGGAATACCTTAGAAGAAATGGGGTATCCATCATGGTCAACAAAAGAGTCTGAAATGCAGTACTTGGATGCAATATCAAAAACGGCAGAATGATCTCTGTTCGTTTCCAAGGTAAACCATTCAATATCACAGTAATCCAAGTCTATGCCCCAACCAGTAATGCTGAAGAAGCTGAAGTTGAACGGTTCTATGAAGATCTTCAAGACCTTTTAAAACTAACACCCAAAAAAGATGTCCTTTTCATTCTAGGGGACTGGAATGCAAAAGTAGGAAGTCAAGAAGCACCTGGAGTAACAGACAAATTTTGCCTTGGAATGCAGAATAAAGCAGGGCAAAGACTAATAGAGTTTTGCCAAGAAAATGCACTGGTCATAGCAAACACCCTCTTCCAGCAACACAAGAGAAGACTCTACACATGAACATCACCAGATGGTCAACACCGAAATCAGACTGATTATATTCTTTGCAGCCAAAGACGGAGATATTCAATACAGTCAGCAAAAACAAGACCAGGAGCTGACTGTGGCTCAGATCATGAACTCCTTATTGCCAAATTCAGACTTAAATGGAAGAAAGTAGGGAAAACCACTAGACCATTCAGGTATGACCTAAATCAAATCCCTTATGTTTATACAGTGGAAGTGAGAAATAGATTTAAGGGACTTGATCTGATAGACAGAGTGTCTGATGAACTATGGATGGAGGTTCATGACATTGTACAGGAGACAGGGATCAAGACCATCCCCATGGAAAAGAAATGCAAAAAAGCAAAATGGCTGTCCTGGAAGGCCTTACAAATAGCTGTGAAAAGAAGAGAAGTGAAAAGCAAAGGAGAAAAGGAAAGATATAAGCATTTGAATGCAGAGTTCCAAAGATTAGCAAGGAGAGGTAAGAAAGCTTTCCTCAGTGATCAATGCAAAGAAATAGAGGAAAACAACAGAATGGGAAAGACTAGAGATCTCTCCAAGAAAATTAGATACCAAGGGAACACTTCATGCAAAGATGGGCTTGATAAAGGACAAAAATGGTATGGACCTAACAGAAGCAGAAGATATTAAGAAGAGGTGGCAACAACACACAGAAGAACTGTTCAAAATCATCTTCAAGACCCAGATAATCACGATGGTTTGATCACTCATCTAGAGCCAGACATCCTGAAATGTGAAGTCAAGTGGGCTTTAGAAAGCATCGCCAGAAACAAAGCTAGTGGAGTGATGGAATTCCAGTTGAGCTATTTCAAATCCTGGAAAATGATGCAGTGAAAGTGCTGCACTCAATACGCCAGCAAATTTGGAAAACTCAGCGGTGGCCACAGGACTGGAAAAGGTCAGTTTTAATTCCAATCCCAAAGAAAGGCAATGCCAAAGAATGCTTAAACTACCACACAGTTGCACTCATCTCACATGCTAGTAAAGTAATGCTCAAAATTCTCCAAGCCAGGCTTCAGCAATACATGAACCGTGAACTTCCTGATGTTCAAGCTGGTTTAGAAAAGGCAGAGGAAAGAGAGATCAAATTGCCAACATCCGCTGGATCATGGAAAAAGCAAGAGAGTTCCAGAAAAACATCTACTTCTGCTTTATTGACTATGCCAAAGCCTTTGACTGCATGAATCACAATAAACTGTGGAAAATTCTGAAAGAGATGGGAATACCAGACCACTGACCTGCCTTTTGAGAAACCTATATGCAGGTCAGGAAGCAACAGTTAGACCTGGACATGGAACAACAGACTGGTTTCAAATAGGAAAAAGAGTACATCAAGGCTGTATATTGTCACCCTGCTTATTTAACTTATATGCAGAGTACATCATGAGAAACGCTGGGCTGGAAGAAGCACAATTTGGAATCAAGATTGGTGGGAGAAATATCAACAATCTCAGATATGCAGATGACACCACACTTATGGCAGAAAGTGAAGAGAAACTAAAAAGCCTCTTGATGAAAATGAGAGTGGAGAGTGAAAAAATTGGCTTAATGCTCAACATTCAGAAAACGAAGAATATGGTATCTGGTCACATCACTTCATGGGAAATAGATGAGGAAACAGTGGAAACAGTGTCAGATTTATTTTGAGGGCTCCAAAACCACTGCAGTGGTGATTGCAGCCATAAAATTAAAAGACGCTTACTCCTTGGAAGGAAAGTTATGATCAACCTAGATAGCATAATGAAAAGCAGAGTCATTACTTTGCCACCAAAGATCCATCTAGTCAAGGCTTTGATTTTTCCAGTGGTCATGTATGGATGTGAGAGTTGGACTGTGAAGAAAGCTGAGTGCTGAACAATTGATGCTTTTGAACTGTGGTGTTGGAGAAGACTCTTGAGAGTCCCTTGGACTGCAAGGAGATCCAACCAGTCCATTCTGAAGGAGATCAGTCCTGGGTGTTGTTTGGAAGGAATGATGCTATAGCTGAAACTCCAGTACTTTGGCCACCTCATGCGAAGAGTTGACTCATTGGAAAAGACTGTGATGCTGGGAGGGATTGGGGGCAGGAGGAGAAAGGGACAACAGAGAATGAGATGGCTGGATGGCATCACTGACTCGATGGACGTGAGTCTGAGTGAACTCCGGGAGTTGGTGATGGACAGGGAGGCCTGGTGTGCTGCGATTCATGGGGTTGCAAAGAGTCGGACACGACTGAGAGACTAAAATGAACTGAACTGAACTGAATGAATTTACAACTGACATAAATGTGTATTGATGAAGGCCAGTGAGATATGAAATTACTCAAAATCCTTTATATCTAAGTGAAAGAATACCAAATCTGTTTAATTTCAATATGTATTAAGTAATGAACAGTTGCATATTAAAAATATAACCAAACTCTAGGAAAAACAGATATAGAAACTAGAACTTCTAATCAACCATAAAGTATAGGAGAAAAGAAAAAAGAAAACATGGTAAATACATACTTTTATGGACAGCTATTGGCATTTCTTCTTTTGCTTATGATTAAACTAACTGGGACACTGCACAGCCATTTTAATAATGTTACTGTTTAGAGTGACAGGATCCCTGGTTCTTCAGTGATTACCATTTTCTCTGATGTTATGTAAACTGTGTACTCTAAATTGTAATGCTGATGTCAAATCTGATAGGATATAATGATTTTTTTATGTAATTTCTTTTATTTATGCAAATAACTTTTAATGATGTATAGATATAATTGAAATACTATACAAACATCCATTTAAAGTATAAGTTTCAATGACTTTAGTAGAGTTGTGTATACGTCACCACAATCAATTTAGAGCTTTTTTTTTACCAGTCCCCCCAACATCCCAGCTCTCCCTAGCTCTCTCTCCACAACTCCTCACCTTCCCCAGTCATCAATTCAGTTCAGTCACTCAGTCATGTATGACTCTTTACGACCCCATGAATCGCAGCATGCCAGGCCTCCCTATCCATCACCAACTCCCACAGTTCACTCAGATTCATGTCCATCGAGTCAGTGATGCCATCCAGCCATCTCATCCTCTGTCGTCCCCTTCTAATCCTGCCCCCAACCCCTCCAAGCATCAAAGTCTTTTCCAATGAGTCAACTCTTTGCATGAGGTGGCCAAGTATTGGAGTTTCAGCTTTAGCATCTTTCCTTCCAAAGAAATCCCAGGGCTGATCTCCTTCAGAATGGACTGGTTGGATCTTCTTGCAGTCCAAGGGACTCTCAAGCATCTTCTCCAACACCACAGTCCAAAAGCATCAATTCTTCAGCACTCAGCCTCTTCACAGTCCAACTCTCACATCCATACATGACCACTCAAAAAACCATAGCTTTGACTAGACGGACCTTAGTCAGCATAGTAATGTCTCTGCTTTTGAATATGCTATCTAGGTTGATCATAACTTTTCTTCCAAGGAGGAAGCGTCTTTTAATTTCATGGCTGCAGTCACCATCTGCAGTGATTTTGGAGCCCCAAAAAATAAAGTCTGACACTGTTTCCCCATCTATTTCCCATGAAGTGATGGGACCAGATGCCATGATCTTTGTTTTCTGAATGTTGAGCTTTAAGCCAACTTTTTCACTCTCCTCTTTCACTTTCATCAAGAGGCTTTTGCGTTCCTCTTCACTTTCGGCCATAAGGGTGGTGTCATCTGCATATCTGAGATTATTGATATTTCTCCCACCAATCTTGATTCCAGCTTCTGTATCTCCCAGTCCAGCGTTTCTCATGATATACTCTGCATAGAAGTTAAATAAGCAGGGTGACAATATACAGCCTTGACGTACTCCTTTTCCTATTTGAAACTAGTCTGTTGTTCCATGTACAGTTCTAACTGTTGCTTTCTGACCTGCAGACAGGTTTCTCAAGAGGCAGGTCAGGTGGTCTGGTATTTCCATCTCTCTCAGAATTTTCCACAGTTTATTGTGATCCACACAGTCAAAGGCTTTGGCATAGTCAATAAAGCAGAAATAGATGCTTTTCTGGAATTCTTTTGCTTTTTCCATGATCCAGTGGATGTTAGCAATTTGATCTCTGGTTCCTCTGCCTTTTCTAAAACCAGCTTGAACATCAGGAAGTTCATGGTTCACATATTGCTGAAGCCTGGCTTGTAGAATTTTGAGCATTACTTTACTAGCATGTGAGATGAGTGCAGTTATGCGGTAGTTTGAGCATTCTTTGCATTGCAGTCATAGGCAACCACTAACCTACTTTCTCTCTGCAGATTTTTCCTATTCTGGGCATTTCACATGTGGAATTGCACAATTTGTGGTTCTTTATGACTGGATTTTTTTCACTAAAAATAATATTTTCAAGGTCCATCCATGTTGTAGCATGTATCAGTACTTTGTTTTTTGTATGCCAAACAATATTCTGTTATGCAGGCATACCATATTTTATTTATCATTTCATTGGTTAATAGGCTCTTTTTTCCCCCCACTTTTTGGCTACTCTGAATAATATGACTCTTCATGAGGACATTTTTGCTAGAACATATGCTTTCTGTTTTCTTGGGTCTCTGAATCTAGCAGTGAAATTCCTCAGTCAAATAGTTTAACCATGTGAGGAACTGCCAGGATATTTTTCAACATGGCTGAGGCATTTTACATTCCTACCAGTAGTTTATGAGAGATTCAGTTTCTCCACATCATTGCCAACACATGTGATTATCAATCTTTTCTAACTTTCAGAGTGGCTAGGAAATGCTATCTTATTGTGGTTTTGATTTGCATTTCCCTGATGGCTAATGACATTGAACTTCTCTTCACTTGCTTTTTAGCCATTTATTTATCTTCTTTAGAGAAATGTCTATTTAGATACTTTGTTCATTTTTCATTGAGTTGAGTGCATGTGTGCTAAGTTGCTTCAGTCATCTCCAACTCTTTGTGACCCTATGAACTGTAGCCCACCAAGCTACTCTATCCATGGGGATTCTCCAGGCAAGAAACTGGAGTGAGTTTACATGCCCTCCTCCAGGGAATCTTCCTGACCCAAGGATCAAATCCACATCTCTTTTGTCTCCTTCACTGGCAGGCAGGTTCTTTACCACTAGCACCACCTGGGAAGTTCTCTTTATTGAGTTATTTTTTCTAAATTATTGAGTTTTAATATGTCATTTTTGCATATGTTAGATAAAGGCACACACCCTTAACATTATTCTCAAATTCTCAAACACTAAAAATTAATTTAAAATTGAACCCTAGACAAGCGTGATCTTTACTTTTGTGACAACATGGCAAAATTTCTCCTATAATTTGCATTCTGATTCAAACACATTAAAATCAATACATCTTGACTGATTAATCTTTTCTGGAAATGTATAGAATGTGTTACTTTTCTCATTTTTCTTATCAACAACTACTTTTCTTTCCATTTTTCATATATTGCTGTCTCAGAGTTAATTGGGAATACTTTTAGTACATGGTTCTAATAGAGCCAATATTTCACAATAAACATATTAAGTATGGCAACTTCTTCAAAAGCTGAACGCCAATCATTTTTAAAAAATAATCCTAATTATTATAATAATATAATAATATATAATATATAGTAATAATCCTAATCTTATAATTTGTATATCCTAATTATACTTCTTTCTCACTTAAATTAAACAAAGCTATGTCTTAACAGAGTACACCATATTATATAAGGTATTATAAATTTACTAACATCTCTATTTTCTTTTAATTCAGACTAGTATACTTTAGGGTGGGATTTCTTTGGAAGGAATGATGCTGAAGCTGAAACTCCAGTACTTTGGCCACCTCATGCAAAGAGTTGACTCATTGGAAAAGACTCTGATGTTGGGAGGGATTGGGGGCAGGAGGAGAAGGGGATGACAGAAGATGAGATGGCTGGATGGCATCACTGACTCGATGGATGTGAGTCTGAGTGAACTCTGGGAGCTGGTGATGGACTCGATTCATGGGGTTGCAAAGAGTCGGACACGACTAAGTGACTGAACTGAACTGAGTATTCTTTAATCATTTTGGTTCTCTGTTTATTGGTATTGTCACACCTTGGGACTCTACACTCTCCTACTTTCCTAGTTCATTTTTATCATCTCTGTCTCATCTCTGTCCAGTAACTGTGCAATTTCAAACTTTTTTTTTTTTTCCCAACTAAGAGAGATGTTCTTTTTCTAACATATTAAGCATTCTGGTCATCTGTTAATCAGCTCAAGCTTCTGTTTTCACAAATATAATGTTTATCATTCTTCTAGTATCTTAATAGATCCAAATTAAACTGAGATGTGTACTCTAAATTTCCAACAAAATGCACTCAAGTCCTTCCAGAGAATCAGGCCAGGCCTCCCCTATAAAGTGTAATTCTTCTTTTGTACAATAAGCTCCTCTTCGAATCATTTTGAATGCATAGGTCTCACAAATTTAACTCCACAGAAGCTAACCTTTTGAGTAGTATCAATACCACTATTATCTTAAATGTGGTTCTGAAAGTAATTTTAGCTTCTAAGTAAATTAAAACAGAAATATATGCATTTTTTTACTTTCATAATATAACCAAACTGTAAACATATTAAGCACCTATCTTGTACTTTGAATTGTGCCTAAATACTACAAGACACAGAAGTTTTGATAAACTTCAGCTCAAAAGCCAGTGGTGTGGGGGAAGAAAAAACACAGAGCATTTAGAAACTTTTATCTCATCTCTAAGAACAGTTATCTATATTCTAAGCTATCATAGTACCTGTATTCTTAATTTCAGGTTTAAATTATGGCTTATAATTTTATATATTTTGAATATTTTTGTATTTTTAAATTTTTAAACATATTTATATGAATGTTTCATGTATCTTGCTTTTTTATATATCCTATTATGTAATATGCATGCACAATTCATATATTCAATAGAATGTTATTTGCAAAAGTCATTTGACTTGCTGTTATTATGTATCAGGAGTTAAATTATAATAAATAGATCTTAAAATATATATAATGAATCAACAATTGGGGAAAGGAATCAGTGGAAGCTTGAATAATCTTAGCATTTTTTGAACAGGTAATGAAGCTAGGAGGAACTGAGAAAGATGTTGAAATGTAAAGAGTTAAAAAAAAAGTGGAAATGAAAGGAATTCTAGTGTGAGTGACAAATTAAGTAAATGAAAACAAGAAATTGTATGGTACTCTCATTTGATAAAAAGGGACATTGACAAGAATAATATATAATGGTCGTGTGTAGGCAATTAATTAGATATTTTGTATGAAAAAAATCGTGAACGGTTTTAACATTAGACAGTTTAGACCCCTGTGATAGAACAAGGGAGTCATTGAAGATTTTTACCCTGGGAGTGACACAAAGGAAGCAATAGTTAAAAGAAATATTACTTGCCACATTTCTGGTAGTTTTCTGTCCTGAAGCTATGTGCAGAGTGAATTGGAAGATATTTGAGTCTGGGAGATAACTCAAAGCTAAATGTTGTCCTCAGATCTAAAAGTTTCACTTTTAGCCTAGATTTTTTGGAAAAAAAAAAAAAAAATCATGTGTAACACCCGAAAGTATTCATTATTCCACACTTGTCCTTACTTATCTTTTTCAGTTTTATTTTTTCTAAGAGATAAAATAATACACATCTTTTTTGAATTGGCAATGTATAAATAAATGAAAGCTATAAATATATGGAATGAGAATCAATTATGATTGCTCACTTAGAAAAGAGCTGCCACATTCAAACATGAGACCATGAAACCCTGGATAACACTGGTGACACAGGGACTCTACAAACATATATGAGAGATATTTCAGAAAACACATATCATGAATATTTAGTAAGAAAAAGAATATGCATTAGATATAATCAGAGGATGAGTTAAAGATAACTTTATTGTTTGTGTTACCTCCTGGGAATTTAACCGCTATATGGAAAGAGAAAATAAAACTAAGATGAACAGATGAAGCAATTGGGTTTTAGGATTTCATGTGACCACAAAATATTCAAAAGAACATATCCAGGAAACAATTTCAAACAGTAAAGAATTTCAGTGAGACACTTGGGAGCCAGCAGCATAGTGAAAAAGGTGATGTGTGTAAAGCCAGTAAAATAGATTGGATTTCTAAAAGAGAAGGGGCATATAGCAGAAAGAGCAGAGGGGTGGGATTTATCACTACATAATTTCATATAGTGACCATGATGACTGGGTTGGAGTAAGAGGTACTTATTTTCTTTTACAAACAAGGAAATTAGAGAATGTAATGTATCTCCAAGGTAACACAGTTAATAACAGTGGCACAATGAAGATACACCAAGGTAACACAGGTAATAACAGTGGCACAATGAGGATACACCAAAAGAAACCCCCCCCCCCCAGTGCCCCATCCCCCGTACTACAGGTGGCACTGTAAACTCCAACAGACTTTCTGTGAGAATGGGGTAGTGTGTGCCAAAAGTCTTATAAATGCTCATGTATTTTGACACAATAATAATATTGTTGTTGATTTTCCGAAGGAATTGAACACACACACATACACACACATTATCTGTATCAACATTCACTGTAGTAGTATTATTAAGAGTAACTATTAAAAGCGATATCTGTATCTAACAGCAAGACATTATTTACACATGTTTTCTCATCTATATAATATAGTACTATGCAACCTTTATAATTATGTTCTTAATGTTCATGAGAGAGTGGAAGTGCCAGAAATATATACAATGAGAAAAGCAGTATAAACAGGAAATAAACTATTTATTCAAAGTGCTATATCAGGAAAAATAAAGTTTGCAGTCTATTTTTAATTTTAAAAGAAAATGACTTTATTATATTTCATGAAGAATGTTTTTTATTAAAGTTTGGATTACTTCATTAAATAAATGAATATTAAGAAGAAAATTACACTACATTCTAGATGCTACCATAGGATTAATAACCAGAAATGTTTAAATAATTACTCTTTTCTGCAAGTGTGTTTAGTGTTCAAATTCATTAATTTCATTATCAATCTGTGGAATAAGCCATCTAGAAGGTATAAATGAAGAACTTAGTTCCAAAAGATGAAGTCCATTGTCCTCAATCACATAAGGATTTCATAGTAGTTTTGCTAGGTCAAGAATCATCATTGTTTAAATCCTAGGTATTGTAGAACCTGTTATATTTAAATAATATTTTAATTTTGTATAAATAGTAATATCTTTATTTTATGTAAGTAGTTCTTATTCTATCAAATAGAAATATTATATGTAATATCCCTAACTTCATCCTAAATTTCACAAATAACAGTAAGCTATCTTTATCTACTGGGCTTCCCTGGTGATCCAGTGGTAAAGAATCTGCCTGCAAATGCAGAGATGAGAGTTCAGTCCCTGGATTGAGAATATCCCCTGGAGAAGGAAATGGCAACCCACTCCAGTAGTCCTGCCTGGATAATCCCATGGACAAAGAGACTAGTGGGCTACAGTCCATGGGATCACAAAGAGGCAGATATGACTTAGCAACTAAACAATAACTCTTTATTTACTATTATATAAAATGTCTCTCATAAGTATCATGATAAAAGTAAGTGTAAGCTTTATTCAGTTCTTAAGTTTTTATAATTGTCTGAATTACCTGAGATTTCACAGTGAGGGGTTTTATTTTCTACACCATGTTCACTGCCTTGAATACTTTAGTTTCTTTTTTTTTTTCTTTTAATTTTTATTTTTACTTTATTTTACTTTACAATACTGTATTGGTTTTACCATACATTGACATGAATCCACCACGGGTGAACATGCGTTCCCAAATATGAACCCCCCCTCCCACCTCCCTCCCCATAACATCTCTCTGGGTCATCCCCGTGCACCAGCCCCAAGCATGCTGTATCCTGCATCGGACATAGACTGGTGATTCATTTCTTACATGATAGTATACATGTTTCAATGCCATTCTCCCAAATCATCCCACCCTCTCCCTCTCCCTCAGAGTCCAAAAGTCTGTTCTACACATCTGTGTCTCTTTTGCTGTCTCGCATACAGGGTCATCATTGCCATCTTTCTAAATTCCATAAATATGTGTTAGTATACTGTATTGGTGTTTTTCTTTCTGGCTTACTTCACTTTGTATAATTGGCTCCAGTTTCATCCATCTCATTAGAACTGATTCAAATGTATTCTTTTTAATGGCTGAGTAATATGTGTATATGTACCTCAGCTTTCTTAGTTTCTTTAAAATGCAAAACATATCTTCAAAACAGGTGATCAATTCTAGGATTTTGTTTGCATTTCCTGTGGTGAAATAGAATTTTACTTTATTCCATTAATTGAGTTACATATTCTTAAAAGTTAAATATCTGTGTTGAGAGTCATCCAGAGACTTTTGATGGATATTCAGTATAAAAATTATGCTTTTGCTAGACACAGCCTTCTAGCCATTATTTTTCTGGGATTTACTATAAAGTGAAAGTTGCTCAGTTGTGTCTGATTCTTTGCTACCTCATGGAGTGTATGATCCATAGAATTATCCAGGACAGAATACTGGAGGGGTTAGCCTTTCCCTTCTCCAGGGGATCTTCCCAACCGTGGGATCAAACCCAGGTCTCCCAGATTGCAGGTGAATTCTTTTCCAGCTGAGCCACAAGGGAAGCCCAAGAATCCTGGAGTGAGTAGCCTATCCCTTCTCTAGCAGATCTTCCTGACCCAGGAATCTAATCAGGGTCTCCTACGTTACAGGCAGATTCTTTACCAACTGAGCTATCAGTGAAGACCTGCTTAAAAAAAGATTTAGAAATACCTTCAAGCTTTAGTTGCAATCTTCTCCAAGTTTATACTTCTTGCAATACTGCACCATGCTGTGACTTTTGGAAAACATTTAAAACAACGTTGGGTTTTACTAATTTAAATTAAAAAGTATATATGGTGATAGCAATGCAAACAATCCAAGGCAGCTAATCACTGAGTACATAGATATGGGCTTCATATGACTGATTTTGCCCATGACATGTCATAACTATTAATAGTACATCATCAGTTACTTTCTGATTAACAATTGTTGAGATTATTTTAACCTGACTAGAATAAGAGTTCTGATTTTATAAATATATTAGTGGTAGAAGGCGGTTTGTGATCTATCATATCTAATACTTTATTTAATGCTATATTTATTGCAAACTGTTGATTATAAATTTTATGTTATGTTTAGAGATGCTGTGATGAGTAACGTGGTCCCCTTCCTTCCAATCAGTCAGTTCTTCTTCCATGTTGATTTTCCTTCTCCTGCGGTTGAAAGATCTGCTGATGGCTTACACTGGTGGGTGTATCTTTCCTTTTCTCCTTCACATTTAGCTTCCCTTCTTTTCTCAACTATTTGTAATGCTTCCCCAGACAAACATTTTGCCTTTCTGCATTTATTTTTCTTGTAATCTGCCTCCTGAGAAATCTATATGCAGGTCAAGAAGCAACAAGTTAGAACCGGACATGGAACAAAAGACTGGTTCCAAATTGGGAGAGGAGTAGTCAAGGCTATATATTGTCACCCTGCTTATTTAAATTATATGCAGAGTACATCATGAGAAAAGGCTGGGCTGGATGAACCACAAGCTGAAATCAAGATTGCCGGGAGAAATATCAATAACCTCATATACGCAGATGTCATGACCCTTATGGCAGAAATGAAGAACTAAAGAGCCTCTTGATAAAAGTGAAAGAGGAGAGTGAAAAAGCTGGCTTAAAACTCAACATTCAAGAAATCAAGATCATGGCATCTGGTCCCATCACTTCATGGCAAATAAATGGGGAAACAATGGAATCAGTGAGAGACTTTATTTTGGGGGGCTCCAAAATCACTTCAGATGGTGCAGTGCAGATGGTGCAGCCATGAAATTAAAAGATGCTTGCTCCTTGGAAGAAAAGTTATGACCGACCTAGATAGCATATTCAAAAGCAGAGACATTACATTGCCCACAAAAGTACATGTAGTCAAAGCTATGGTTTTTCCAGTAGTCATGTATGGATGTGAGAGTTGGACTAGAAAGAAATCTGAGTGCAGAAGAATTGATGCTTATAACTGTGCTGTTGGAGAAGACTCTTGAGAGTCCCCTGTAGTGCAAGGAGATCAAACCAGTCAATCCTAAAGAAAATCAGTCCTGAGTATTCACTGGAAGGACTGATGCTGAAGCTGAAGCTCCAATACATGGTTCAAAAAACTGACTCACTGGAAAAGACCATTATACTGGGTAAGATCAAAGGTGTGAGGAGAAGGGGATGACAGAGGATGAGATGGTTGGATGGCTTCATCAACTCAATGGACATGAGTTTGAGTAAGCTCCAGGAATTGGTGATGGACAGGGAAGCTTGGTGTGTGGCAGTCCATAGGGTCGCAAAGATTCAGCCACTTCTGAGCAACTGAACTGAACTGAACTACACTGGTGGGGCAGAACAAGCTATACAAACAGGAGCATCTCCTGTCAGTAAAGCCAATTTCAACAGATGCACTTCAATGCCAGCCATCTACCAATCTAGCAGTGTATTCTTGAGCTCTGAAGCTGCTCCTGGGGCCAAAGGACACTGGGCAGCTTTCATGTTGTCTCCATTCTGCTATGAACACACACCACCTCTCTTGTTATGGGACCCTTTCACTGATCTTTACCTTCTACCTGGGCAGCAGTCTCCCTCTGCCTCAAAGCATGTGCCTGGGCACAAGTACATATCTTTTTGTGTATCAAGGGTGAAAAATGTATCCAATACATACACACATATCACCCACCTCAGTCGCTGTTAGCAAGACCACTGTAAGCCTATTCACCCAGTTTGTAAACACCGTATATTGATATGGTCCATGATAGCGCTTCCTCCATTTCTTGTATCCAGTCCATCAGCAAGTTTATTCCAAAGTTCATCCTAAATTAGACCATCTTAGTGGCTCAGTTGGTAAAGAATCTGCCTGCATGAAGGAGAGCTGGGTTCGATCCCTGATTCAGGAAGATCCCCTGGAGAAGGAAATGGCAACCCACTCCAGTACTCATGCCTGCAGAATTCCATGGACAGAGGAGCTGGGCAGGCTACAGTCCATGGGATCATGAAGAGTCAGACACAACTGTGTAACTAACTTTCACTTTTTTTTTTTTTTTTCCTATTGCTACAGGTGAAATCATCACTATTTCTTTTCTGAACTATTAGAATAGTAGAATAGGTTTCTAATATTTTTATATTATTATTGCCTCTGATTATCTCTCTTCAAATAGCATGGTCTTTTAAGATATAAATCATATCCTAAAATTCCTTTTCTTAAAATCCTCCAGTGATTCTCATCACATATCCAGACATATTATCCTGGTTTATGTCCAAATATAATACATTGTTTTTTAAAGGTTTCTTTGGTCCTGTTCCTTATCATGTCTCTAACCTCAATTCTTATTGACTTCATTTCTTGTCTTTATCTTGTCAACCTAAATTTTTCCCTTATCTTTGAGTTGGAAGATTTTCCCTTGACCTTCACAAGGCTGCTTACTAGGGCCACTTCCAGTTAGGAAAATCTCCCTTAACTGCCATTTATTGAGACTTTTCCCTTACCTACCCAACCTATAATTGATTCCTTGTCAATTACCATAATATTACCATAGCATTTAGTTATCTAGCATTTTGACATATTTATATGTACTTATGCATTTATTGTCTATTTCTTCTAATTAGAATATGAACTGTTTTATGAGAACCTTGTCTGCCTTCTTCACCTTTGTGTTTCCAGTAATAAGTTTGGGAACACATGTAAGAATTAAAGATTTTAAAATTAAAAAAAAATAATAAATTTAATGTTTATACCCCTGAAGTGGTTTGGCAGTGACCTCTGTGATATTTGATGCCTGTGGAAAAGAGGACACTAAAAGAAAGAGAGTAGGAAGGAAAACAGGGAGGGAAAAAGAAGAAAAGAAGGGAAACAGGAAAGGAGAGGGGAAGAAAGGAAGAAAATAAATTGGGCAGAGGCATCTTAGCTATAGTGCAAGTCTAAGGAACATTCAGCAAGGCCACTGGGGAGTGCTTGCACCAAAGTTGCCCATGAAAGGGTCATGACCCCCAGAAATTGGCTTGCCTTCACAGCAGTGCCATGCTTAATTATCAGCTAAGAGCAGCCAGAAGGAAGCACAGCCTTGATGCCAATCACGTGATGGAATTAAAAGCCCAATTCCTGGGGTGCATAGTGACTTTTCTCCCTGCAGTTGGAAACCTTAAAAGTTAATTCTCTTGGCCACTACAAAAGATAAAACTGTTAAAGGTTTTATACTCTCATTATAGATGGTTCCACACAATAGGAGTTTATGTGGAGGAGGTGTTCAAAGGGGATGTATACTCACCTATACATGCATACACACACATATACACACAGACCACTTAAAATTCATTGAATACAATGAAATTAAGAGAAGAAAATGATCAAAAACATGTTAAAATTGTTATTTTCAGGTGGTGGAAATAATAATTTTTATTTTCTACTTTCTTCTCTTACATACTGTACATTTCCTTAAAAAACTAAAGCCTATTATGAACAGAGGGCCTCCTTAGTGTCTCAGACAGTTAAGAATCTGCTTACAAAGTGGAAGACCAGGATTTGATCCTGTGTCAGGAAGATCCCCTGGAGAAGGGAATGGATAACCACTCCAGTATTCTTGCCTGGAGAGTTCCATGGACAGAGTAGCCTGGCGGGCTATAGTCCATGGAATTGCAGAGTTGGACCCAACTGAGACTAACATAGCCATATTATGAACAGGAAAAGAGTGAATTTAAAAGAATAGGGAATAATGTGACAAAGAAAGAAATGAATAAAGTGAGTGGTTTTTTTCCCCTTTAGGTCCATACTATAAAATCCCAGAAATTTGAGGTTGCAGAGGTCTTAAAAGATTGTATCGTACATTCGGAAAGTATGGAATTATATTAAGTATTGAAAATAGGAACTTTAGTTGAATTTTGTCCATGGAACTATCCTTAATGTAATTGCGAATACAAAATGTAAGTAAATTAAAACACTGAGTTCTCCCCTTCATGAAAGGTGGTTAGAATCTGGATACAAGCATGAATGTTAATGACAAAAAATTAATAGTTAATGTTCTTACCTAGTTCTTTGAAAGCATTGCCTTCACTGTATCAAATTACAACTTTTCATAATTATAATTGCCAAATTGAGTGAATAAAGTGTACTATATTCACTTGTAAGGGCTTTCAAAACAAAATATCACAGATTGTGTTGATTAAACGACTGAAATTTATTTTCTCATACTTTGGGAGCCGGAGCTCTGAGGCAGGGTTGGCAGGGTTGTTTTTTTCTGGGGTCTCTCTCCTTGGCTTGTCAGTGGCCATCTTTTCCCTGTGTTTGTACGTCTTCCTTCTGTACATACCAATGTCCATATGTCCTCTTCTTATAAGAACACCAGTGATACTGGCCCATCCTAATAACATCATTTTAACTTAATTACTTTTTTATAGTATCTGTCTTTAAAAACGGGCTTCCCAGGTGGCACTGCTGCTGCTGGTGCTGTCACTTCAGTTGTGTTCGACTCTCGTGACCCCATAGACGGCGGCTTACCAGGCTCCTCCCTCACTGGGATTCTCCAGGCAAGAACAATGGAGTGGGTTGCCATTTCCTTCTCCAATGCATGAAAGTGAAAAGTGAAAGTGAAGTCGCTTAGTCATGTCCGACCCTCAGTGACCCCATGGACTGCAGCTTTCCAGGCTCCTCCGTCCATGGGATTTTCCGGGCAAGAATACCCCAGGTGGCACAGTAGTATAGAATCTGCTTGTCAATGCAGGAGACACAAGAGACATGGGTTCGATAAAAAGGGTCAGGAAGATCCCTTGGAAAAGGGAATGGTAACCCACTGCAGTATTTTTGCCTTGAGAACCCCATGGACAGAGGAGCCTGGTGGGCTACGGTCCATGAGGTCGATCAAGCCCCACATGACTAAGCGACTGAGCACACACGCACATCACCAAATACAGTCACACTAAGATGCAGAGGGGGATAGAACTTCAGTGTATGAATTCGGAGGGAACACAGTTTAGCTCGTGACATATAGTAAACAAATATCTGCTGTTTTTCTGAAATTCAAATTTAGCTGTGTATCTTTTATTGTGTGTGACTACTCTATAGGAATCCTGAAATTGTCACCTAATCTACAATGTCATGTATTTTCATTTATTTTCTGTATCTTTAGCGTCTATTTTTGGTGGTAGTTATAAAAGCCTTAGAAAAAAATTTATTTGAAATAGATATTTTTTCATATGGCTAACAAGGAAATTCCTTTGATTTAAAAATGAATGCCTATTAATTTGAAAGCAAATATTTGAGCCTATATCTTTTCCTCCTTAAAGGTTAATCACATGTAAACTAAGTAAAATAATACCATATTTAATTCACCTTTGTGGGCACTTCCATTGATTAAAACAAGAGAATCTCTTGGAATACTTTTATATCTAATCACCGAAGAACCCAGTTTAATGGTATTAGTATCACCTACCTTAATTATCTCAGTTTGTAAAATCTGGAATCTTTGACATTATAGTTAAGTAATCATCCAACAGAAAATTTCTGCTAAAAATTCTTTTTTATCTTTAGTAAATTAGCCTCTCTGAATTTTCTTTACAATTCTTGGTTTTTTTTTCCATAATCTCAGGTAAGGGTCACTTGGACTTAGGTATAACATGTAATTTCATATGCTAGAAGTATTAACTTTATCTGAGCTGCAGATACTAACTATACATATATTTTTTTTTACCCAGATCCATTCTCTTAAAGGGGCTTCCCTTGTGACTCAGTGGTAAAGAAGCTGCCTGCCAATGCAAGAGAGGCAAGTTCAATCCTTAGGTCAGAAAACCCCCTGGAGAAGGAAATGGCAACCCACTCCAGTATTCCTGCCTCAAAAATTCCATAGACAGAGGAGCTTGGCAGGCTATAGTCCAAGGGATCTCAAAGAGCCGGACATGACTTAGTGACTAAACAACATTTTCTTAAAAATAAGATTTCTCAGTTATAACTTATTTTATATTTTTCAAAGACTCATATATTACAAATGATGTTGATATTAACATTAATACACTATAATTTTGCACTTTCCTAGGAACTAACATCACTATATTTTTTCCATTCCGGATTATATTATTAATTGAAACTGTTTACAGGCAATGCAATGTCAGTTATAATAAATGGAATCAAAATATTTAAAAAATGAAAAAAGAATTGCATGTGAAAAATGATTTATGAAATCTAAATTTTTAGCTGCAGTAAAAAGATCACGAACATTGGGATGAGAAAGTTCAAAATTCTTTCAACCTTGATAGTGTTAGTCGCTCAGTCGTGCCCGACTCTTTGTGACACCATGGGGTGCAGCCCACCAGGCTCCTCTGTCCATGAGATTTTCCAGGCAAGGATACTGGAGTGGGTAGCCATTTCCTTCTCAAGGGGATCGTCCCAACCCAGGGATCAAACCTGGGTCTCCGGCACTGCAGGCAGATTCTTTACCGACTGAACTACAAGGGAAGCCCTTGATGCTTAGTGTTAAAAATAAGACAAGAGGTCCAAAATGGAATGGCTTGTGCTAAGTGCAGGTCACCAAACCAAGACTTAACTACAGTTTTGGCTCTCTCATAAATAGAATCTTCAACCAGACAATCAACTGTCTGATTAGCCTTAGTTAAGTAATCTGCCTGACAGACTCCGGCCATCTCCTAAGGGAAACTAATTTTGCAATAATCGCCCACCATCACCCCCACCACCCCGCTTTTTTTTTGGCCTCATATCTTATTCCTGTTCCCTTCTACTCATAAAAGTTTTTTTCATTTTGGAGGAGCTCCACAGACCTCCCTTCTATCTGCTAGATTGTATGTTGCTTCATTTGAATCAATTTTACTCAAAAAAATTCTTGGAATTTGATATGCCTCGGTTTCATCTCTTAATCACAGCAACCTTGACTACTAGATTTAGGTCCTTCACTTTTTAAATGGAAATAACTCTTTCCATTATAAGTTTGATCTAAGAACAAAATGAATATTAAGTATTTGAAGTCTCTTCTGGCTGTACTAATACTCCTTATGGAGAAGAAAATTTGTCAGTGCCAAACTGATAGAACTTGAGTCTAAGATTTTAATTTAATATGAAGATAATTATGTTTAGTAATATCTCAGGAACTGAAGCTATAGGGTTTGGTAAGATAAGATTCAATGCCGTGGTAATTTTGGTTAGCTCCTTTAAACCAAATTAAAACTCCTGAAGATTTTAGTGTTTTTATTTTTTTCTAAATGTGTCAATCATTCATTTTCCAGAGGAGTGCTTTACTTATGTCACATTTGAATAAGGTGAATAGGAGTTTAACATTAAGAAAATTTGAATTAAGTAAAAATTCTTCTTATAAAGGGCTTCCCCATTGGTTTAACAGGTAAAGAATTCACCTGCAATGCAGAAGACACAGGATATGATGGTTTGATACCTGGGTTGGGAAGACCCCCTGGAGAAGGAAATGGCAACCTACTCCAGCATTCTTGTATAAAAATTCCTAAGGATAGAGGAGCCTGGTGGGCTACAGTCAAAAGGATCACAGAGTCAGACACGATTAAATGCATATGGACTTCTTTTAAAAAAAAAATAACACATAGAACTAGAGAAGTATAATCATAATGGAAGAAAACACAATAATGTGTTCCTACACATCTCAAAAGGTATGTCACAGTACATTTTTCTTAGTAATTCATATTAAACATTGATGGAGCTCTTATGTATCAGATACTTAATATCTGATGGTGGTCTTCTTATTTAACCATCACAAAATCCAGGTATTAATTGTTATTTTTTTAAATTCTTTTTGATAAATAGATTTCTCCTGAATTACTTTCTTGAAGACAAACTGAAAGTGGTAATCAAGTATTTGACTATATTTTTTCAATTAATAACATTAAATAGTCTGTCAGACTAATAAGAGTAGATATTATTTGACATAAACAACAGTATTTTTTGAACCAGTAAAAAATTTAGTACCTTTTCCAAATCTTTGGCAACTTGAAGGAAAACAGTTGAATAAGTTGCACCTAGGATTCATTTGCTGCTGATTCATTGGCAAGAGGCAAATGTAAGTTAGGTTTAAAGAGTGAACACCCATGGTCAGTCTGGAGCAGTACAACTCTAGAATTTATTGAAGGTACACAAAGTTCTGTAGGGTTAAATCTACTTTACAGATTCTATGTGTTATAAGCCCATCTTCAAAGTCTGCCAGAGTTATTTCCATTGAAGCTCTTTAAGTGTGTGTGTGTGGGGTGGGGAGAGGGGAGGTGGGTGGTAAGTTGTTCTCATTCCTGTATCTTAGAAAATACCAAGTTACCATTTGTATTATTCTCCTAGGGCTGCCATGATAGGTTACCATACCACTATTGGGGTGGCTTAAAGAAAATAAATTTATAATGGCAGTCTGGAGTCTGGAAGTCCAAGACCAAGGGGCCAGCAGAGTTGGTTTCTGGTGAGACTCTCTTCCTTGCTTGCAGACGGCTGCCTTCTCACTGTGATCTCACATGGTCATTCCTCTGTACACAGGAAAAAAGAGTTGTCTCCTCTTTTTTCTTAAAGATAATTGTCCTATCATGTTAGAAGTTCAACTTTATGACCTCATTTAACTTTATTACTTCATTAAAGTCTCTGCATACAATCCCATGGGAGACTAGAGTTTCAACACAGGACTTTTTTTGGGAGGGAGGAGGAATGACACATCTCAGTCCATTACAGCATTAAATTGCAATCTGCCATTTACATGTAGCATTTAATCATTCCTGTTGTTTTCATCTTTAGGAAAAGGAGAATAAAGCTCCCTTTGTTTGTTTGTTTTTTTTCTATTTTTTAATTACTTTTTTTAAAAATATAAATTTATTTATTTTAATTGGAGCCTAATTACTTTACAATATTGTATTGGTTTTGCCATACATCGGCATGAATCCACCACAGGTGCATACATGTTCCCCATCCTGAACCCCTCTCCCACCTCCCTCTTCATACCATCCCTCTGGGTCATCCCAGTGCACCAGCCCGAAGCATCCTGTATCATGCATCGAAACTGGACTGGTGATTCATTTCATATATGATATTATATATGTTTCAATGCCATTCTCCCAAATCATCCCCCTCCCCCCTCTCCCACAGAGTCAAAAGACTGTTCCATACATCTGTGTCTCTTTTGTTGTCTCGCATACAGGGTTATCATTACCATCTTTCTAAATTCCATATATATGTGTTAGTATACTACATGGGTGTTTTTCTTTCTGGCTTTGGAAATAACTGGCTCACTAACAAGAGTTGATGATTTAAGTATGGATGAGGGTACAAGGAAGAGCAAATGATGATTGCAATTGCTCAAACAGGATTTTGGTATAAATGGGAATGTTCTTGAATAAAAATACATGCCAAACTGGAAAGATGAAAAGCATTCTTGGCTTTTGATATAGCATTTAGATATTATTTACTGCAAAAAAAAAATCTCTTTTGGAATGTCAAAGTATGCAAAGAACAACCAAGTTAATGTATTCTGCTGACAAGAAAATAAACTTACATTCCCTTTAACTGTTCAATGACAAAGGTAACTAATCCTTCATTCGGTAGCTTATTATGCATTGTCATGAAATAGATAATACAATTTCCACAAACCTCTTTTGATTTCATGTCAAACAAATTCCCTCAAAGACATTTAATAAATAAATAGAAAAACAAAACTTGAAACTACAATTTGTGTAATTGATTGCTTTGAGCCATCTATTACTCTTTTCATGAAACAGATGTACTTTTCTACTCAACTGAGAGAATTTTTTCCAAATTGAGGCTTAGATAAACTGCACATTAAGAAAAAAATTAAGACAGCATACTTCTTTAAAATAAAAACTAAGAATATATGAAATTCTTTCTCATATGGAGAATCAATAAGCCATTTAATTAAAACTCTCACTGCTTGTGAAGACATTGTCTCTCTAGCTCACTCTTTTTCTTTTCTTTTTTTTTTTTTTTTCAGAAACATGTTTAATAATGCCTACTATACTCTAGTTGTATAAAGTGCCTTTTGAGTCCTTGATTTTACTATATGTTATTTTCCTGCTTGCAATATCCTTTCACATTCATTTTCTACAGGGTAAATTCTGACTTTTCTTTAAGGGGGGTTCATGTTTGGGAACACATGTAAGAATTAAAGATTTTAAAATTAAAAAAAAAAAGATTTAGCTTAAGGGTGTCTCTTCTGTGAAGACCTCTTGAACCCTCTAACCTGTAGATATTTGGCATTTCTGCTTTTTCTTTCTTAAAAAAATTATTGTTCTCCATTACTTTTATGTGTATACCACCCTGCAATCAAGACTCATATCCAACTCATCTTTATTTCTCTCTTGCCTAAAATAAACTTTAGTCCAAGGTAAGCATTTGAAGAAGACTCTTGAGAGTCCCTTGGACTGCAAGGAGATCCAAACAGTCCATCCTAAAGCAGATCAGTCCTGGGTGTTCATTGGAAGGACTGATGTTGAAGCTGAAACTTCAATACTTTGGCCACCTGATGCAAAGAACTGACTCATTGGAAAAGACCCTGATGTTGAGAAAGATTGAGGGCAGGAGGAGAAGGGGACAACAGAAGATAAAGTGGTTGGATGGCATCACCGATTCAATAGACATGGGTTTGGGTGGACTCCGGGAGTTGGTGATGGACAGGGAGGCCTGGCATGCTGCAGTTCATGGGGTCTCAAAGAGTCAGACACGACTGAGTGACCGAACTGAACTGAACTGAACTGAAGCATTTAATAAATGTTTTGCAAAACACAACCAATCAAGTAAGAGTACAGGATTTTTATCAGAGAAAATTGCATTTGAATTTCACCCTATGCCACTTAATTTGTTTTTCTGAAGAAATTGCTTAAAAATCTCTAAATTTTAGTTTATTCAAACAAGAGAAATTATACTGCTTACATATTGTGTTACCGTTTGAATTAAATGAGATTATAGAAAGATAAACTGACAGAAGGAGAGAAAGAGAAATTGAGAAGAAAAAGGAGAATGACGTCAAGCTTAACATAATACCAGTATATAAACTTTCTTTTTGTTTTTAACAATTATTTCCCTGAAAACATAAGTTATACGATTTACTATCTGTTTACTACTTACTATTGCCCCAACACAAAACAAAAAATTCTGTGGATATATTATGACTACCTAGTTAAGTCTCTCTCTCAGTTGTGTTTACCTATATTTAGGTTACCATAGCTTTTATGTTTTAGAAAGGCAAATGCTAAAAATTAAATAAAATAATTATTTTTACTAACTTCATTTAATGTAATTAAATATAAAAATTATTTTCTATGAAGACTTTTGCAAAAAAATAATATATGTAAGTTTAGAAGCTTTCCAAGCATTTTATAAACATTTACGTGGCTGATGCGTTCATATGTGGCCCTTCAGACTGGATCTCACTCTGCTATGTTATTGGTTACCACAATTGTAATTAATCAGTAACGTGATTTTCTGTTCAGTGTCTACTTTTGCCACCAAACTGTAAGTTCTATAATGGAAGAGACCCTATCTACCTTGTTCATTTGCATTCCCTTGGTATTTCTTAGAGTGCCAGAGCCCAGTCTTCATCCAAGTTCTTAAAGAAAACCCCTGATCAAAATTGAATACTGACCTGCTTCTTCTTCTCCAGTGCCAGGCTCCAGAGTTTCTGTCAGCAGCCCCAGTCTCTGAGCTCTCTCCCTTTAACAGGACCTTGGTGGGATGCTTCCTTGTGTCACAGCCAGGCAATTATCCACAGATAGAGATCTGGGCCAAATACAAAGCTCGTAATGTACATTTTCCTCTTCTCTTCTGCCTGAAAACAGTTGCAGCATACATTTTGTACAATTTAACAGTTTTTAATGGCAGAGAAACTGTGGAGAACCTGTCACAGTTCCCCACAGGTAACTTTTAATACCATTTTTAGGACCATTTTCTAGACTGAATGAGCTTATGAATACAAAGTATGTGTGCAGCACAGCTTCATCTTAACACAGGCAGATAAATTTAGCATACCTCACAATTCATGTCAGTCCTTTTCCTTAGGTCAATTTGGTGGTGATGGTTTAGTCTCTAAGTTGTATCTGACTCTTGCAGCCCCATCAACTACAGTCTGCCAAGTTTCTCTGTCCATGGGATTTCCCAGGCAAGAATATTGAAGTGGGTTGCCATTTCCTCCTCCAGGGGATCTTCCTGACCCAAGGATCAAAACTGGGTCTCCTGTATTGGAGGCATATTATTTACTGGTGAGCCACCAGGATTCCTTAACGTCAATTTACATGATATCAAAATTTTTGAAGTCCAAATATACTATTTGGTAACTCTCAGAAGGCTGAATGTACTGTAATCCTCATATCTTTTAGTCACATTTGATTTCTGAAAGTAATTCCTAATCCATTTTTGTCAATGCAAAATAATCACACATTTGTATTTCAATTGTTATTTGTTGTTATTGAAACAACTAAATGATAATTTTGAGCATTAAACTTAATTCAACTGAAATAAATTCTGTTTAGTATAACCATGCAATTCAACATAATTACTTTGCCCCGAGAGTTTTCCTCCCTTCACTCAAACTACTTAATAATAGTAAAAAGAAGAATACTACTCCTATCTGTCACAATGCAAAAGGATTAACCAAGTTGTAAGTTCCAAAAGAGTGTTGGGTCAGATAGTGATAATTATTTCCTAATAACACATAGAAAGAGAATTCTTGTGGATAATTTTCTACCAGATGTACCAAGTAGCCAATTTATTATGTCCATAAGTGTTTGAATACAAGCACAGAAAAAATTGTGTCAAGATGGGAATATTCAAGTCTGATTAAAAGGGGTTGGACCCATAAACGACCTGTAATTATAATCATCATATTACACAAATAAAGATAAAATTATCTACTATGTAAAATCTTGCCCATCCCACTTTACCTCCTCTGGTCATCAAGGGGAGCATCTCCTTCACATGAAATGATTGGTGTTTGAGCCATAATATAAACCAGTCCATATTTTCTATTCATGTATGTGTTCAGAAAATATTGTTGATGACCCACTCCATTCTAGATAGAGTGATGCCTGGGGAAGCTGACATAATCCCTGTCTCCTCTGGCAGGAAGAATAACACAGGGAACATCATAGACACTGAAGCCAAATTCTGTAGAGCTGGGAAAGTTAGAGTGGATTTCAGAGAAAATGGCACTAGAACCTTAGACAAAATTTTTTCAGAAACACATTGGGAAACAGTTCCTTCAACTGTCCATGTGTTGAAGTTATGAGACTCAAATATACATTTTCCCTACCAGAAAGTTTATAAAAGGAGAGAGAGTTTTGTCAAATAAAATGTCATTTGAGGCCAGAGTTTTGTTTATTTGGAATTAAAACATATTATACTAAAAGAGAGTTCAAGTTTCTGAATAGCTGGCCCTTGCTGCTGGTGAGTGGCATAGAAAGGGAGTAAGAGAGGGAGAGAGAGGGAGAGAGAAACAGTTTTATGTTTTTACCTTTGTGAAGTTAATTGTTTCCAGTTGACTTGTAGTACTTTCTGAGATTCAAAATGACAACTTATAAAGATACTTGCTATAATGTAATTCAACTTATATGAACACATATTTACATTCTCATAACTCCAGTTTCTGAAAATAATAGTGATGTAATTAAGTAATTAGCAAATTGATTGGATAAGTAAACTTTTTAAATAAAGTTTTCCATATAAGATGTTTTAGTCACAATGTGAGATTTACACCATATTTCTAAAATTTATCATATTAGGTACTCATGAGATGTATTTCTTGTATAACCAAGTTCAATCCCCTCCAGTAAATCTCTTGATAGGTTCTCTGGCAAACTGTTAAAGAGAAGCTCATAGACAATTTTTGAGTGCTGAATGGCATTTTACTTGCAATAATAAAATCTAGTGAAAAGAAATTCTGCTGTGAATAACAATGAGCTCACAAAGTAAAGAAAGCATGTGTGCATACATATAATATGAATTATTATATAATAGTCAAATTTTGGTTGAACAGCTTTGTGATCAACTTTGTAAAAAACATTTAAGAGATTCATAATGTTTGGTAATTTGAAGGAGAAGGAAAGAGAGAGGAAGGAAGAAAGGAAGGAAGGAAGGGAGGGAGGGAGGAAAGAATGTAAAGAAAAAGAGATAAGTGACACCAATATAAAAACAATTAAATAATTAAGCAAAAAATAAATAAAATGATTTCAGGATGTAAATATTTCAAAAATGTCATTTTATCTTTTGGAATGCAAGGCTTTTAGGAATATAGATGGTCTGAGATCAAAGGTACTTGATATATTCCAGGTCTAATAAGGCTAAGACTAATACATGGGAATATAAA